>NC_045959.1:9487197-10087197 GCF_010909765.2 Amblyraja radiata | reverse complement strand
TTTCAGTTTCAAGCACGGGGCAGGCCAAACACCTAATTTTATTTTCATTATGGGCTAACAAATAATTTATTGCAATTACATTGCAGACTCACAGTTCAGTATACTCACAGTTCAGTGGACTCACAGTTCAGTTGACTCACAGCAGAATCACAGTTGTCGCCTCTCCCTCGTGATCTTCCAGAGTGACTGACTCACGTCCAGGCATCCAGGGTTTTATAGTCTTGCCCCACCCCCCAGAAGGGGCGCTACCTTCATCATGGTGATTGATAGACGAGAGGACCAATCAGCTGATCTCAAGATTTTTTAAACATTCATAACTTTTTTATTTTTCATCGTTCTGAAAAGTCCTTGGGGCTGCCTCAGCGGAGGAGGACTGTGAGTAAAATGGCCAAAAATCATAGCGATATAGGGTAGCGTTTTTTTTTCTAAAATCAATATACAGCGCAGACAGGAAGTGGTCAAGATGAGACTTTTAGTTATATAGATGTATGAGAAGATTTGTTACACAGCAAATGGTGGGTGTCTGGAACATACTCCTAGGCTTGGTAGTGGAAGCAAATATGATCTTAGCGTGATGATTTTTTTTAGATCGGCTTTCAGATCACGTACAGACAGGATTTGTTTAATTTGGCAATTTATCAATCACAAATGTCATGGGCCAAAGGCCTTGTTGCTGTGCTGTTCTATGGACTTGGTGGGATGAATGTGCTATTTCTATGCTGTACTTCTCTGCGACTCTGAGAAAATGGAACTACATATTTTCCTTAGCAGAGAGGTATATTAAAGGTAATTGTTAGAGGTATGGTATTATTAGTGAGTTGGAGAATCGTATGCTGGGTTTTTGCAAATTGTTCATTGATTTTATGGCAAGAGGTCAGGTGAACATAAGGGTAACCCCTTTCCTCAAGTTTATTCAGTTCTATAAAATTAATTTAAACCTGCTCATGACAGGGACAGGAAGAAGATGTGGATATCTTCCGTTGCCTACAACTCGGGCCTGGCATCAGGAAACATGGACGTCTACAAGGCAGAGTCGTACCGAAGGGCGGTGAAGGACGCAAAGAGAAGGTACAGAGACAAGATGGAGTTACAGATGGAGCAGCAGGACACCAGAAGCCTGTGGCAGGGGCTACGGATTGTAACCAACTACCGGAGCACCCCTCCCTCATACGCAAGTGCCGGCACCTCCCTAGCTGATGACCTGAACTCCTTTTACGCTCGTTTCGAGAGGGGCAACACCACCCCAGGTCTGCCGACTATCGACAATACCGCCAGCAGGCTGGCTACCGAAGCTGAAGGGAGGAATGTGCACACATTCTCGCTGTCCGAGCACGACGTGAGGAGGGCTCTGACACGGGTGAACACGAGAAAAGCTGCAGGCCCCGATGGCATCTCGGGGCGAGTACTCAAGTCCTGTGCTACGCAGCTAGCTCCAGTGCTCACTACATTATTCAACCTCTCCCTGGACAAGTCCGTGGTCCTTGCCTGCTTCAAAAAATCCATCATTGTACCGGTACCAAAAAATCCCTCCCCAGCCTGTCTGAATGACTATCGTCCGGTGGCCCTTACCTCGGTAGTCATGAAATGCTTTGAGAGGCTGGTGAAGAAACACATCTGCGCCTTCCTCCCTCGGAACATGGACCCGTTGCAGTTCGCATACTGTCCGAACAGATCCACGGACGATGCGGTCTCCCAGGTCTTGCACACCGCTCTCTCCCATCTGGACAGCCAGAAGGGGGGCTACGTGAGGATGCTGTTCATAGACTACAGTTCAGCCTTCAACACGATAGTCCCCACCAGACTGGCCGGGAAGCTAATGGAATTGGGGCTCAACACCTCCCTGTGTGCCTGGGTCCTGGACTTTCTCACCGCCAGGCCCCAGGTAGTCAAGATGGGAGGGAATACATCGAAGTCCCTCACCCTGAGCACAGGATCGCCCCAGGGTTGCGTCCTCAGCCCCCTATTGTACTCCCTGTACACACATGACTGTGTGGCTAGGTTCAGCTCCAACTCAATAATTAAGTTTGCTGATGACACTGTGGTGGTGGGCCTGATCTCAGACAACGACGAGAAGGCCTACCGGGAGGAGGTGGCTGGTCTAGCACTCTGGTGCCAGGATAACAGCCTCCTCTTGAACATCAAAAAAACGAAGGAGCTGATGATGGACTTTAGGAGGGCACATCATCCGAGGACGTACACTCCATTGAGGATAAATGGGGATCCTGTGGATAGGGTGAACTGTTTTAAATATCTGGGAGTCCACATCTCCGAGGATATGACATGGGCATCACACGCCTCAGCACTCGTGAGTAAGGCAAGGCAGCGCCTTTACCACCTCAGGCAATTGAGGAAATTCAGAGTGTCTCCGAGGATCCTCCAGTGCTTCTACGCATCTTGTCCGGGAACATTACCATCTGGTTTGGGAATTGCTCTGCCAAGGACAAGAAGGCTCTGCAGAGAGTAGTGCGTTCGGCCGAATGCACTATGGGAACTTCACTTGCCCCCCTGCAGAACTATACATCAGGAGGTGCAACTCCAGAGCCAACAATATCATGAGAGACCCCTTCCACCCCTGCAACGGACTGTTCCAGGTGCTACGGTCAGGCAAACGCCTCCGTTGGCATACGGTGAGAACGGAGAGGTTGAGAAGGAGTTTCTTCCCAGAGGCCATTCGGACTGTAAACGCCTATCTCACCAGGGCCTAACTCTACTGAACGTTTTTCCTTCCATTATTTATTATGTAAAAGAATATGTGTGTTATGATTGTGTTTACAGTTTGTTTGGTTGTTTGGTTGTTTGTCTTTTGCACAAAAGTCCACGAGCATTGCCACTTTCATTTCACTGCATGTCTCGTATGTGTATGTGACAAATAAACTTGACTTGACTTGACTTGACTTGATATAATGGTGGTTGTGTACTTATGATTGCTTATCTGGTGTGCCCTCGTTCATTTTCACGTTTACTTCAAAGTTTTCGCGGTCAATCAAAGTATTCACAAGACGATGAATTGAATACTGTGTTGCAATTAGTTCTATTCATTTGATCTGTGTTAGATCTGTCATTAAATTCTTCCCAGAGTGATATCTTGAAGTCTTTGAATCAGCATTTAAATCGACATTCAGGCCTCTGTGCAATTTGGACAATTAGGAATATTTCCTGCTTCTAGGCAGCTAGCCATAGGCTGGAAAATGTTGAGTTCAGAGAGATCTGCATTTGAAGCAGACCTGATAATAACTACAACTTCCATTTAAATAACAACATCTCAGAAATGAAAGTAACGGTTTTGAAGGGCATCTGAAAGGTACAAACAGTGGTAGAGAAACAAAAAGATTTAGAGAGGGAATTCCAGAGTTTTGGGTCTTAGTTGCTGAAGATGTGAGGCTGATCAAGAGGCAGGGAGGGTAAATATCGGAAGGTTTTTGTGCTATGGAAGATACCATAGAGAGGGCCAAACCATAGAATTGGAAAACAAGCATGAGAATTTGTAAATGGAGATGCATCCCCCCCTGGTCCCGTCTACACTCCCCTGGTTCTACACTTCACTCCACTCTCTCCTTTTTTATTCAGATTCCATCATTAACAAAAGTTAACAAGCAAAGGACTAATGTGTACAAGTTATTACATGTCAGGACAGTTATTGATAATGGTCAGATAAGGTACTTGGCAATTTAGAGATGGTAGATTGATCAAGGGAGGTTGCGGTAACGTGGAGATGGGTGCAAATAAAAATTGTTGATGATTTTTCAAAGGCGTAACAAATAGATGAAAAATAGGACAGGGTCATAAATAAATCTTTGGGGATACCAGAGGTAAGGTGATGATAACTGCAAACAGCAGACTTCAACTATTGAGGAAGACCAGATCGAAGGTGGGTAAGACACAGATTGTGGAGTGGACATCTCAGCACTCTGCAACAAGTGGGGAATGAAGGGTTCCAGTGTCTTGCTCATTCTCCACCTATAAAGGTTATACAAAGTTACTCAGCATTAAGTCCATTCATTGTTCAACACCACCTTAATTGTTCATTACTTAATATTGGAACTATTCAGCCAGCTGGTATATCAATGATCTATTGACTATGCAGACGTAAACGCTGCTATAGTTCTCTATAATAACTTCAAGACAAAGGAAAATCTGGCAGGATATATGATGTGTGTATAATCCACTCTAGGTTACTTTAAGCCATTGCTGACACTTAAATGTATCCCCACCCTTTCAACTCAACACTGGTCATAACTAACAATACCTTAAACACAATTTATTGCTGATGATTATCACATCTGTGAAGTTGCACATTGAAGTATTTGGCAGTAAGGTTTGTATTTTAGCTGGTAAATTACATCACTGTTATGTAGTCTTTGTGGAGGTGAAATATCAACCTGGTTATATGTTTGAACTTTTGCAAAGATGTCCTATCATGGGTGCATTGTGCCACATTGAAAACAGTGGCAAACAAATATTGCATTCCATTTGCATGTTTGTCAACTGGGAAGGATATGTGTTTTAGGACTTAAGTCTCATAAAGTTGGCATTCATAAATTAAATCTTTCCAGAAACACACATAAACACCCATTTACATTTGTGTGTGAATATGTTTTAAGATGACCAAATGAGATAAACCAAGTCATTTATGAATTTGGTCCACCAATATTTTATTCGCAACTGTTGTAGTTATGATCTAATTCATTCTAAATCTGAAATGTAAGCAGAAAACGAGTACAATCTTACAGTGGTTGGGAGATAAAGATCAGGCAGCCTGATTAAAACGCTGCTGGCGACAGTATGGGTGTGGGAATGGGTTTGTAGCATGGGAAAGAGTGATCAAATGCTCTTAACCCCATTAGCAATTTTCTTTAAATGTACCAGAACAGGCGTCACTAAAAATTTCTGACTTGTTCAGCTGTTAACGTAACTGCGGTCAGCAGTTCACTCAGGATTAAATTCTATCAATATCTATGGCATTTATTTGTGAAACAACCTGTAACATCTTGTGGAAATACACCTTCTGCTTCTTCTTCTTCTTTCCTGTGGCGTGCACAGCCTAAAGTTGTTGGACAACTTGTTCTATTTGATCTTCCGTTCGTGCATGTCGAGTTGATTGCATTAGTCGAAACAGGGCGGACCACATGAAGGTTGCAATCTTCCACCCCACCTTCTGCTAGGGCCAACAGATTGGCAGGAGAGGAGTGGGAAATGCAGCTTCTCCAGGTTGGCTACTGCTCCTCTCAATTCTTACCAATCAGCACATAGCAAAATTGCCCTTAATTAAATATCTTGGCTTTTATTTTCGCTGTATTACATGCACTGCCATTCTAGTTGCCTCCATCACCAACAACACAGGGATGCTGCTGTTGAACTGTTATCCATCAATTTGGTATAATATACATGTGATACCAAAGTCTTGATATCAAAGTGTAATACTGAAGGCAGTGCTGCACAGTTGGAGAAGCAATGATAAACCAACGCTCCATTTGCTTATCATAGATTATCCTGTAACGCTATTTTGACGAAGAGCAAGAGAGTCACCCCTGGTGGTTTGACCTAATTTCATCCTTCAAACAATACTACAGCAATAGATGATCACATCACTGTTTGTAGGAATGGGATAATGTTATGAACTCTGCTCCAATTCAGAAACCTCAAAGATCAGACACATTTAAAAAAAAAAGAGGGCAACATTATTACAGTTAAGAATCAACGTATAAATTATACTTAATTGATATTGGCAGTACAATTTCTTAGTGTGCATTTTAACAATCCAGGCAGGTCTTCTTCCCTATTTGTGGTGTTACGCTCACCAGCACCTAGTACTGAGGTATCTCAGAGCTGTTGCTTGATACAAATCATTATTTCTGGAATGTGTACGTGATTATGACTATCATGATCTATCAGGGAATACAATCTGTGGACATTTTTCTTTACATTCACTATACTATCAAATCAACACGTTCTCTTCCAAGGTACCATTGTAAATCATGTGGCCTCCTTGAACAACACATCCATTAAGCGTTTGAGAGGGCCCAGTGCCTGTGGCTCCAGTAGCATTGGGACCTGAGATTACAGTCCTCACAAAACCTTTGTGGTGGCTGCACCGAGCTTCAGTGTATCTCTCGGCATGTACTCCAGCATCGTGCAATGTGCCATTCAGCATCATTTACTCACAGACATCTCTCTAAACCGAGATGAGAATTTTTTTTTTTCACACAGAAAGTGGTGAATCTGTGGAATTTTCTGCCACAGAAAGTAGTTGAGGCCAGTTCATTGGCTATATTTAAAAGGGGGTTAGATGTGGCCCTTGTGGCTAAAGGGATCAGGGTGTATGGAGAGAAGGCAGGTACAGGATACTGAGTTGGATAATCAGCCATGATCATATTGAATGGCGGTGCAGGCTCGAAGGGCCGAATGGCCTACTCCTGCACCTATTTTCTATGTAAACTTGAAGACCAACAGGTTTCAGCCAGATCAAAGTGTGCCTTTCACTGAATGATGATCTTCCAGCAGCAGTTAATGTTCATCTCGGCATGTGTCACATGGCACAGGCCGAAGATCAGAGGGTCCTGTGTTCAGCAGCTGGTAGGTTGAACCTTGAATTAATAGTTGGCAGTTTCATTCACATCACTTCCATTTAAAACATTTAGGAGGCTCTGGCACTCTGTATTGCTTCACAAATTAAATTTCCTACATTGCAGTGGTGATCTCATTTCACAACAGTAATTCATTGGCAACATAGTGCCTTTGGATGGCCAGGGAAGTTATAAATAAATGGAAGTTTTTTCCCACATGAAGAGGGCCCCCTCTTGCCCCTCATTATCTATGGAGGTTACCATTGTTTGAGAGGGTTGACTGTTAAAATAGACTGCAGACTTCACAGGATGGAAACATCAAATACCAGAAAGCATAGCCTTAAGGTGAGACGGGGGAAATTTAAAGGAGAGTTTTCAAGCAAGTGTTTTACACAGAAAATGGTAGGTGCCTGGTAAGTACTGACAGAGTTGATGGAAGCAGATAAGATAGCTCTATTTAAATCTCCTTTAAACTTCCCCTCTCAGATAGGCACATGGATGTGGACCATATGCAGGCAGATGGGATTAATTTAGTTTGGATTTGAGTATAGGAGCAGGGAGGTTCTACTGCAGTTGTACTGGGTCTTGGTGAGACCACACCTGGAGTATTGCGTACAGTTTTGGTGTCCTAATCTGAGGAAAGACATTCTTGCCATAGAGAGAGTACAGAGAAGGTTCACCAGACTGATTCCTGGGATGTCAGGACTTTCATATGAAGAAAGACTGGATAGACTAGGCTTGTACTCGCTAGAATTTTGAAGATTGAGGGGGGATCTTATAGAAACTTACAAAATTCTTAAGGGGTTGGACAGGCTAGATGCAGGAAGATTGTTCCTGATGTTGGGGAAGTCCAGATCAAGGGGTCACAGTTTAAGGATAAGGGGGAAATCTTTTAGGACCGAGATGAGAAAAACATTGAATGGCGGTGCAGGCTCGAAGGGCCGAATAGCCTACTCCTGCACCTATTTTCTATGTTTCTATCACGGTCAGCACAGGCAGCATGGCCAAAGGGCCTATTACACTGCTGATGGAGACACAAGAGACTGCTGGGATTTGGAGCAAAAAAAAGCTGTTGGAAAAACTCAGTGGGTCAGACAGAATCTGTGGAGGTAGTTTAGTTTATTGTCATGTGTATTGAGGTACAGTGAAAATCTTTTTTGTTACAGTCAGCGGAAAGACTATACATGACTACAATCAAGCTGTCCACAGTGTACAGATACAGGATAAAGGGAATAATGTTTAGTGCAAGATAAAAATAAGTAAGGTTCACTTGAAAAAAGTCCACGGATCTCCAATGGTGATTCAAGACTGTCTCCACTTGTTGATAGGATGGTTCATTTACCTGATAATAGCTGGGAAGAAACTGTCCCTGAATATGGAGGTGTGCATTTCCACACTTCTGTACCTCTTGCCTGATGGGAGCGTGGAGAAGAAGGAGTGACCAGGGTAAGACTATTGTTTAAGAAGGAACTGCAGATGCTTGAAAATCGAGGGTAGACAAAAATGCTGGAGAAACTCTGTGGGTGAGGCAGCATCTATGGAGCAAATGAAATAGGCGACGTTTCGGGTCGAGACTATTTGTTGATTATATTTGATTATGCTGGTGGCCTTGTCGAGGTCGCTTGAAATGTAGATGGAGTCAATGGAAGGGAAGTTGGTTTGTGTGGTGGTCTGGGCTGCATCCACAATTTTCTGCAGTTTATTTTGGTGAGGGGTGGAGCTGTTCCCAAATCATGCTGTGATGCATCCCGATAAAATGCTTTCCATGGTGCAGCTGTAGAAGTTGGTGAGAACATGCCGAATTTCCCAAAGTGGTCTAGATGTGCTTTCTTAATAATAATAATAATAATAATAATAATAATAATGATAATAACTATTTGTATGATACATTTTTCATACAATTGAATGCAACCCAACGCGCTTTCCATATAAACAAAAGGTCTAAACAAAAATACAATTTAAAACAGTAAGACCTAGGCAGTTTTATAGCATAAAATCTCAGATTTATATAAAAATATAAAATTGAGAGTGTAAAAGGACAATGGAAGTTAAAAGCTTAATTAAAAAAATAAGTTTTTAGCTGCAGTTTAAAAATGTCAATTGAGTGGACATCTCTCATTGCCCTGGGCAGGGTATTCCACAGCTTGGGGGTGTAATTTTAAAAGGCTGCTTCACAAATGTTTTTATTGCTGCGGCAATGTGTGGCTAACAGGCCGGCATCAGACCTGAGCGCTGAGCAATTATGGCCATTGCTTGGTTATGGCTAGTTTAGGACAAATTGCTGGTGATATTTACTCCTAGGAACTTGAAGCTTTCAATCATCTCTACTTTGGCACCATCAGTGTATGTGTATAACTTTGCTTCCTGAAGTTGATTACTATCTCCTTTGTCTTGCTGACATTGAAAGGTTGTTGCTTGACACCAGGTCACAAGGTCCTCCATCTCCTTCCTGTACTGAGTCTTGTCATTATTTGATATTGGCCCACAATGGTGGTGTCGTCTGCAAATTTATATTCGATTTGTTCTTCGCTGCAGTAGTGGGTGTATAAAGGGCCTGTCCCACTTACATGGCCTTGGCGCGCAAATTACGCGACGGCTAAAGTGGGACAGGCCCAAGACCCTGGCGCGACGCAACGTCTCACCTCCAACAACAGCAGAAGCAGGCAAACGATCGCCGAACTCGGCCTGGGGCTCACGGCCGTTGCGGTCCGGATCCGCCCCCACTTCTACTCCCAGAGCGGGGCCAAGAAAATTGAAGATGGACACAAAATGCAGGAGTAACTCAGCGGGACCGGCAGCGTCTCTGGAGAGAAGCAATGAGTGAAGTTTCGGGTCAAGACCCTTCTTTTCAGACTGAAGAAGAGTCTCGACACAAAACGTAACCCATTGCTTCTCTCCAAAGATGCTGCCGGTCCCGCTGAGATACTCCAGCTTTGTGTCCATCTTCAAATGACATCACGTGCTCCAGACGGCTGTGCGTACGCATGAAATTGTGCCCGACCTCGCCAAGGACACGCAAGTGGGACAGGCCCTTAAGGAGTAAAGAAGGGGGCTGAGAACGCATCCTTGCAGAGCACCAATGTTGAGGATTATCGTAGAGAATGATTTGTCCCCTGCCCTCAATGATTGTGATCTGTTGGTCAGGAAGTCGAGGATCCAGTTGCAGAGATGAGTGCTGACACCAAGTTCCATGAGTTTGGTGATGAGCTTGAAATTTCCTTAAAAGAATAGTCAACATTTTAGGTTTTGAAACATTATTTCTTTGCATCGATTGATGCTGCCTGACCTCCAGCAGCTTGTGTTTTGCTCCTGGCACTGTGGTGCTCTGTTCTATGTTCTCAAAGGAAACCAGCAAGTCTTATTGTAACATTTAAATGGCCAACCTATGATAATCGTTTGCCAGCCATTCACCTACCTCCATGAAAAGTAAAGGTGGCTATGTCCATACTAGTTTTGATTCCAACCACTAGTTTTAACTAATATTTTGCATTTTAACACTTAACATAATTCCAGTATAAACGATTTTGGAAATTAAGATTTAACTCATGTAAAATTGGTCAAATTGTGGTTCAACACTTTACAGGATTTGCTCCTTCTACAATATGTCAACCACTGCAGTGCTAAGCTGCATCTGTTTATTTAAAGTAGATGATACTTCTAACAATTACTGGGTTCCGTGGTGTCATCTGTCTACATAATGTAATCTTCTTATGAGAATGATGAGAGCACGGAATGAAAAATTATCATAAAGCTTGCCAAGGATTTGCTGCATGTTTTTCATAATGGAGACCACCCTTTAATCTTTCGAGGAGACTACTGCCTGTTATCAAACTCAACTGTAGATAGTTTAAGCATTCTCAGACCACCATGTGAACACCAAGTCAATATTCCAATGCCTTTGCATAAACAGTATAGAATCTGTTGCGTCTTGTATCATTTCACTTTCTTAGTTTATACCTATCCTGATATCTACCAACCTCTGTTTTCTCATAGATTTGTGAGCAACTCACTTTCAGGGAGTTCATTGCCTAGCTTCCATCAAAAAACATAAGTTACCAATTTGTTTGTATAATCCACCACAATACTCTAATTATTTTACTTACCACTAAATGATTAATTTAATGAGTAAAATGAGCCACTCCTTTGTAACTGTGTACCTTATGGTATTGTGGATACCAATTTATAATTCAAAGCAAAAGAGAACTAAGTACATATCCTAGAGACATTTCATCATTGTGTAGTTGCCAACCAGGATATGGATAAATAAAGGTTTGTTTTACCTGACTACAAAGATATCATTTAAGTAATGGTTCAGTCTAACCTCTGGATCGCCAAAATATTGTCTAAGCATGCAATACGTTTAAAGAGTAGTTTGCATTAGCTTGAGGCTAGTTTAAATGTGAACCAGATTTAAATTCTGGAAACAAGCAGTTGTTTGCAGAGAAATTATAGCAAGTACATAGTATTTCCAAAAAGCGTATACCAATAGTATACCTCTTTATGTACAAAGGTGAAGTTTATAACCAGAATTGTTTTGAGTCTTGTATGCCTTTATTTTACTGAGCATCTCTTATCTGATTGCTTTTCATGCAAATTAAGACAGTCAAGTTTACAAGATTTCTATTTTATGTTTCTTTGGATTCTTGTCTTGCAATGTAAATAATGTTTTATCATCAATTGTGAGCGACATGCTTTAATGGTGTCAACCAAGATACATTTAAAGTAGGATAAATTGATGCATAATAATGTTTTAATTTCAAATAACTCTTGCTTCCTTAGAACAGCACCAACACCAATTATTTCAAATACAGATTCAAATCTCTGGCTATTTAGGCCTGAAGCTTATCTATATTTGTTGCATTGATGCAGATAGTGATTTCATGTGACCGGTCCAGTACAAAAGCTTCTATTCATCAATGGAATGTACAGTAATGCAAGACATAACTAACTTTTAATTGAGTAATTTTGCTACATTTCCGGTGTGCATTCACATTGGCATTCGATGCCTGTTTGAGCAATAACCTTGTAGCACAGAAAACCTTTGACTGTCATTTCTTTCTCTGTAATAGAGAAAAGAAAATGATGACAGGAGGAAAATGGGAATAATAGCACTGTGAACCTCGGCCTCATTGGGGGAAACTGAGAGGATTATATAAATTGTTTTTAGGGAGCCATAGAGGGAGTACAGAGAAGGTTCACCAGACTGATTCCTGGGATGTCAGGACTTTCATATGAAGAAAGACTGGATAGACTCGGCTTGTACTCGCTAGAATTTAGAAGATTGAGGGGGGATTTTATAGAAACTTACAACATTCTTAAGGGGTTGGACAGGCTAGATGCAGGAAGATTGTTCCCGATGTTGGGGAAGTCCAGAACAAGGGGTCACAGTTTAAGGATAAGGGGGGAAATCTTTTAGGACCGAGATGAGAAAAACATTTTTCACACAGAGAGTGGTGAATCTCTGGAATTCTCTGCCACAGAAGGTAGTTGAGACCAGTTCATTGGCTATATTTAAGAGGGAGTTAGATGTGGCCCTTGTGGCTAAGGGGATCAGTGGGTATGGAGAGAAGGCAGATACAGGATACTGAGTTGGATGATCAGCCATGATCATATTGACTGGTGGTGCAGGCTCTAAGGGCCGAATGGCCTACTCCTGCACCTATTTTCTATGTTTCTATGTTTTGCTATTTTTACAAATGTTCAACAAAATGAAATGTTTATGTAATTAGATGTGATCAAATTATACCAGAACTCCAGTGGTTTTAGAAAACACAAAAATGCAGATGCTAGAAATTTGAGGTAACAAAAAAGCTGGAAATACTCAGTGAGTCGGGCAGTACCTGTGGAAAAAGAGTGTTTACTTCAAAGGGAAATAACCTTTCATCAGAAATGCAGTTGTTTTTATTCATTCACTTTTAGATTAAGGAAATATGTTTCCTGTTCGGACCTAGCATATTCTTGCAATACCTTTGTCATCTATATCAATGATTTGGATGAGATCATACATGGCAAGAATAGCAAGTTTGCAGATGATACAAAAGTGGGTGGTATTGCAGATAGTGAAGATGGTTGTGAAAAATTGCAGCAGGATCTTGATCGGTTGCCAGGTGGGCTGAGGAATAGTTAATTAAATTTAATATAGATATATGTGAAGAGTTGCATTTTCAGAAATCTAAATTGGGCAGGAACTACACAGAGCTCAGTGGAGTGGTACAGAACAGAGGGATCTAGGAGTGCAGGTACATAGTTCCTTGAAGGTGTAGTCACAGGTGGTCAAAAAGTTTTTTGGCACATTGGCCATCATCATTCAGAGTATTCAGTATAGAAGTTAGGAGGTCACATTGCAGTCAAGACATTGGTGAGGCTGCATTTAGAGTATTGTGTTCAGTTCTGGGCACCATGTCATAGGAAAGATATTGTCAAGCTGGAAAACATGCAGAGAAGATTTGCGAGGATGTTACCAGGACTCTATAGGGAGAGGTTGATCAGGCTAGGATTTTATTCCTTGGAGCACAGGAGGATGAGGGGTGATCTTATAGAGGTATATAAAATTAAGTGTGGAATAGATTGGGTAGATGCACAGTCTTTTGCCCAGAGTAGGGGAATCGAGGACAGGAGGACATAGGTTTAAGATGAAGGGGAAAAGATTTAATAGGAATCTGAGGGGTAACTTTTTCACACAAAAGGTGGCGCGTGTATGGGACAAGCTGCCAGAGGAGGTAGTTGAGGCAGAGACTATCGCAACTTATAGGAAACAATTAGAAATGGATACAGGAGTCAGGGGCAAATGTAGGCAGGTGAGACTAGTGTAGCTGGGACATGTTGGCGGGTGTGGGCAAGTTAGGTCGAAGGGCCTGTTTCCATGCTGTATGACTGTGACCACCCCTAAGCTCCGATTCAATCAGCAATGTGGAAGATCAGGAATGAATAAGAAAAATGAAAGAAAGTGGCAGGTAATATAATTTGACTATTAATCTAAAAAATTAAAAGCTGAACCATAGGGCTTACTACCTAAGAAATAAAAATGTGGATTTTTAAAAATGTAAGTTCTGTTTGCGCTCCTCTTCTCAAGTTAAACCCAGCTGCTGAAAAGTTGAACAGGACTGGAAAAAAAAAGTTGTGACTTTACTTCATTACTTGTGATCTGGGAGGAGCAGGAATGATTTTCGTTATACAATCTGGTTGAATTCGGAATCCTCACCACGGCACTCCGCATGTGTGCCAGGATCAAATTCCAACCAGTGGCAGGACTTGAACCTCCTATATCAGAATTAGCATTGGATTCGCCCACGGGCTTGGAAGGCAGATTCCTCCCTATCCGAGTCAAAGGTTTGATCCCTGTCCCTCATTTCTATATAATTTTGGGTACTAAAATTCGTTCCATAACATCTGCCTTTCAATCTGCCAAAATGCTAATATTTCTAAGTTTACAGGGTGAAATTTCCATTGGTGGAAGGCAGATTTGAAACTTTATGCAGTGTGTGATGTTAAAATAGCTTGTCTCTGAGGTAATAAGAATTTGCATGTTCAAACATACAAGTGAAGTATGTGCTGACTGGGCATGTTCTAAATGCCCTGATTACCAAACAACCTGGCCCTTAGTTCATTTTCTGTGTTTAATTTACTGTAGCTTATTTTGACTTTAGGCTATAATGTAAAATTAATAATACTGATTCAGTCACCCATAATACATCTCCTTATTTTCCTTAGAAGTCTGTAGAAGCAAAAATCCTGAGAATGTACAATGTGTGACTGATTCGGTATCCATTCCTCTTAACACAAACCCTAACAACAAAACTACTTGTGCTTGCTTTAATTCAGACTTTAATTGAACTTTCTAATGATAGGTAGAGTGAAGGACTTTGTAAATGTCGACTGGCTAATACGATGATTTGTAGTTTCCTTGCAGAAACATATTCAAGTAGTTAGCAGACTGTTTGGATGATTTAACAAATCAACTCGCAGAAAAATAATAATGTCTATCTTCCGTGCATATACCAGCATCTGCATTTCCTTTCTACATATTTCACAGCTAGTTGCTACTCACTGATCCTACACTACCTACTCTTTAATCAGTTACGCCCCTGTCCCACTTAGGAAACCTGAACGGAAACCTCTGGAGACTTTGCGCACCACCCAAGGTTTCCGTGCTGTTCCCGGAGGTTGCAGGTAGTGGAAGCAGGTAGGGAGACTGACAAAAACCACAGAAACCTTGGGTGGGGCGCAAAGTCTTCAGAGGTTTCCGTTCAGGTTTCCTAATTGGGACAGGGGCATAAGGGTACTCTTTCCGGGGTTGCTGCTTATCAAAAGAGTTTCTGAAGTTCTTTTTCAGTGGATTGCAAAAGCTAAGAAGGTATAGAGAGGAAAAGAGAATGACCAAGGGATGTCACTAGAACGTAGACGAGGAAACACTTTTTCTCACAGAGAGTGGTGAGTCTGTGGAATTCTCTGCCTCAGAGGGCGGTGGAGGCAGGTTCTCTGGATGCTTTCAAGAGAGAGCTAGATAGGGCTCTTAAAAATAGCGGAGTCAGGGGATATGGGAAGAAGGCTGGAACGGGGTACTGATTGGGGATGATCAGCCATGATCACATTGAATGGTGGTGCTGGCTCGAAGGGCCGAATGGCCTACTCCTGCACCTTTTGTCTATTGTCATGTTATGAAAAGTTCCACGCAGAAGATGGTAGGCGTCTCTACAAGTTGACGTTGCTAAATATTTTTTTTAGATTTGTGATTTGTTGCATGTAACAATCCCCGAGGCCCAGAGCTAACGACCATGTTTTATTTGCATATCCTTGTGCTATTCAAAAGCCTCATTCATACTTTGTTACTCCATGGCACAATTGGTCAGCACGTTTGGCTGTAACTGAAAGGCTGGTGGTTCGAGCTCTCCCACGGTCACAGGGCCTAACTCTGCAAGGATCTGTAATTTCTATTCTAAATTGGAAAGGTTTAAGATATGGGCCGTGTCTCTTCTGGTCTTGCTTCTCTATCTTGTGTGCCTGTCATCTTATCCTGTGGGGAGAAAGAATTAGTGAATGCACATTCTGATGATTTTGCTTATTGTAGATATTAATGATGAGAAGCAACAAATGTAATTGGGATAGGCAGCTGTTGAGGGGAGGTATTGGCGTCAAGTTAGGAAAAGGGGAAGTACAACGGGATCTGGGGGTCCTTGTATATCAGTCTATGAAAGTAAGCATGCAGGTACAGCAGGCAGTGAAGAAAACGAATGGCATGTTGGTCTTTATAACAAGAGGAATCGAATACAGGAGCAAAGAGGTCCTTCTGCAGTTGTACAGAGCCCTAGTGAGACCACACTTGGAGTATTGTGTGCAGTTTTGGTCCCCTAATTTGAAGGACATTCTTACTATTTAGGGAGTACAGCGAGGTTTACAAGGTTAATTCCCGGGATGGCGGGACTGTCAAATGCTGAGAGAATGGAGCAGCTGGGCTTGTACACTCTGGAGTTTAGAAGGATGAGGAGATCTCATTGAAACATCTAAGATTGTTAAGGGTTTGGACACGCTAGAGGCAGGAAACATGTTCCCGATGTTGGGGGAGTCCAGAACCAGGGGCCACAGTTTAAGAATAAGGAGTAAGCCATTTAGAACGGAGACGAGGAAACACTTTTTCTCACAGAGAGTGGTGAGTGTGGAATTCTCTGCGTCAGAGGGCAGTGGAGGCAGGTTCTCTGGATGCTTTTAAGAGAGAGCGAGATAGGACTCTTAAAAATAGCGGAGTCAGGGGATATGGGGAGAAGGCAGGAACGGGGTATTGATTGGGGATGATCAGCCATGATCACATTGAATGGCAGTGCTGGCTCGAAGGGTCAAATGGCCTACTCCTGCACCTATTGTCTAATGCATGTAATTGAGCCGTGAGAAATTCCACAAAGACTATCATGTGAGAATTGAAGGAAAGAGAAACAGTGGTTGAAAATCATTCATCAAAAGTGTTGAGGAAAGATCTTTGATTTGAAATATTACCTCAGCTTCTCTTTGGTCAGATGCTGCCTGATCTGCTGTTTCCAGTTTTTATCTGAGATTTCCAGCGTTTTACATTTTCATATATGCTCATTTATTTATAGAAGAGTACAGCACAGGAACAGGCCCTTCAGCCAAGTGTCCTTGCCAAACATGATACTGTTAAACTAATCTCCACGTGATCCATATACCTCTTTTATTTGCATATCCTTGTGCTATTCAAAAGCCTCATTCATACTTTGATACTCCATGGCACAATTGGTCAGCACGTTTGGCTGTAACTGAAAGGCTGGTGGTTCGAGCTCTCCCACGGTCACAGGGTCTTTTTCAAATTAAAATTGACATTAGTTTAGGCAGGTACTATAACAGCATTTAAAAGACATTTGGACAAGTACATAGATAAGAAAGACTTAAAGAGATATGGGCAAACACGGGCAGGAGGGATTAATGTTGGTGGGCATCTTGGTCAGTATGAGCAAGTTGGGCTGAAGGGCCTGTTTCCATGCTGTATGACACTATGCCACAATTGTATCTGCCTCTAGCACCAACCCTGGCACTGCACCCACCACTCTGTGTCAAAAACACTTGCCTTGTATATCTCCTTTAAACTTTCCCCTCTCACCTTTAAAGTTACGTCACTCTGGGAAAAAGATGTTGACAGTCTAACCTATCTCTGCCTCACCTAAGTTTATGCACCTCTGTCAGGTCTCCTCCCAGTCTCTGTCTCCCCTCAATATACTCATCTCGGAGAGCTGATTTGGATAACATGATTTTAATCAATCATTAAGCTTTTCTCTGTTACAAAAACCTTGTGATAAATTATAGGTATACACAAAATGCTGGAGTAATTCAGCGGGATAAGCAGCATCTCCGGAGAGAAGGAATGGGTGACATTTCGTGTCGAGACCCATCTGACAAATTACGATTTGAATGTGATGTAATACAAGACAAAAATGTTTCAGTATTGTAATCCCATTATTAGTCTCCACTGAATACCGTTATATTTTATAACTTTAATATTGAATACAAAAATGGCAGTATTTCAACTTTTACTAAAAAAAATGATACCAAAGGTTATTAGTAGAGCCAGGATGTTTAGGCACTAAAACATTCTGAAATAGCCAGGCAAAAAGGCATAATAAAATTCCAAAAAAAGGCACCAAAAAGGCATTTATTGACAAGAAAGGACATAAAAAGGCATTTATTCCTTCAAAATATGGTTAAAAATGATAATATATAGGTATACTACATTAAATTACCAAAGTTGCCTGGTTGCACATAATTACTAGCATTTATTTTCAAATTATCTGGTGTTAAACTATACTGTCTGTCGGACAGAATATGCTTCAGTTGTGAAAAACTTCTTTCTACCTCAGCTGAGGTCACTGGTGCATACACGAAACAAGCTACAGACTCTATATTAATGTCAATATCTTGTGCATTACAACTACCTTTGAGAACTTTAGCTACGTTTTCTATTTCTTCAAGATCTTTGTTAGCTAAAATCACCCGCTTACATTTTCCTTGTATGTCTTTACCTCCATCGCCAGGAACTTTACGAATATCGTCAGCTACTTTGTTGAAAACCTGCAAGTTATTCAATAATGTTTTGACACGTTTCTCAAGGGAAGTGATAGCTTGTGGGAAGTTTGCAAAATTGGAAGCAATATACACAAGATCGCGGTGGAGGGACTTTTTCTGCATGATTTCACTGACGATCCTGACTGCAGCAGATTCTTCTTCAAATCAGTTGACGATTTATGTTATCTTTTCAAAATTTGCAGCATAGTAGAGTACAGCAGAGAGCCATGTACTCCACCTAGTCAAAGGCTGAGGAGGTAGCGGAATCTCGAGTGCTATTTCCTTGAACAACTGCACACATGACGGTGCTTTGAGGAAGATTTTCTTGACATAGGAAACTAGGCGATCGACATTTGGAAACAAGTGACGTATGTGCTTGGCAATTCTATGAAGTCCTTGAGCTAAGCATGTTAAATGCAACATTTTGGGGAATAAAACTTTAAGTCACCAACAGAAGAACATTCTTGTGTTTTATACCTTCTGGCCAAAGTACAGCAAGTGAAGATGTAAACAACTGAGCAATAGTTGAGCTGTTTGACTTCTCCAATACTTCCGATGTCAACTCCTTTGATGGTTGACATGCCTCCAGTGGTACCGATGACCACATTGGCAACATAACTCCCCACAGCATTGGTTGTCTCGTCTATTGAGATCCATATTTTGTTGCATGCAACTTCATCTCTAATTTTCTGCACAACAATGTTGAAGTTGCTGTCAACATAATTTTTCCGTAATGATGACTCGCTTGGTCTATGTTCCTCTGTGTATTTCTCCTAAAAAACCTCTGAGAGGTTTGTGTTCCAATTTCCACAGTGGAATTCTAGCATCAATGAATGCCTTGCACAGATCACTCGAAAAACTCAGATGTGCGACTGGAGCCAGCAGTAAAGGTAGTGGGGAGACAAGCTTGGGTATTTTGCTTGGGTAGTCTACACCCCAGCGGAATCAACATTGACTTCTCTAATTTTAGATAGCCCTTGTCTTCTCCCTCCTCCCCCTTCCCAGCTCTCCTTCTAGTCCTACTGTCTCCGCCTCTTCCTTTCTTTTTCCCGCTCCCCCCCCCAACATTAGTCTGAAGAAAGGTCTCGACCCGAAACGTCGCCTATTCCTTCTCTCCATAGATGCTGCCTCACCCGCTGAGTTTCTCCAGCATTTTTTGTCTACCTTCGATTTTTCCAGCATCTTCAGTTCTTTCTTAAATAGATCTTGGAAAAGTCTGATCCAGCGGGCAGTGGCACGAACGAATGAAGTCCGACAGTGGCGCCACCGGTTTCGCCCCGGTGTTGGAAATTTTCTTGTAAGTTATACTATGTTAACATGTTAATAATAACATTAATATTAATGTGTTAACATAGAAAACGTCATTGTAATCACGGTACAACGAGAGAAAATAGCACAACCTTTTAGCAAAATGGCAAAAAAAAGGCTGATTTAGGCACTCGATTATGAAAAAGGCATTATCCTGGTGAAATCACCAAAAAAGCATGAAAAGGCACATGGCATTTATGGCAAAATCCTGGCTCTAGTTATTAGTTTCTTCTCAGTCTTGTGAGTCCACAGAGCCTAAACCTACAGCCCACCAGAATATATGCTTTTGGACCACATGATGGATTGCAGAACTTCCGTGGGCCGTGCAGGGAAGTGAATGGTGGAACCCGTTCATGTTTCCAAGGGGAAAATAAAACTGAGAACTGAGGCCATTCCTCCATGTTCACAGTGATGCCATGTCCTATATCGGGACACCGAATACAAATCCAGCCCGTTCCAGTAGTCGGTGGGTCAAATCCTGCTGGAAAAAATAAAGGGAAGTTGAACACACACGAAGTTCTCGGGCAGTTTGGAGGGTGGGGTGAAAAGAAACGGCACCGAATACAATGTTTCACAAATTACTGTTTGATATGTCATTCCACTGTACATGTCCCCCTAAAAACCTCGCTCCAACTTTCTCGTTACTTGGCCGACGTGTACATGAATTGTCCTTTGTAATTTAAACAGCAAATGAGTTCAACAATGCGGAACCTCTACCTCCAAGCAGAGAATACCTGGCTTGCTTCTGAAAACGAAACTGTAACGCAGGAGGAGCCCGGACTCCAGTAGAGCTGGTTTTAACTCCCGAAAATGCGTGGGTTTGGGTCGTTAACATTTTTTTAAAGCGTTTCAAACCCATCCCGACCCGCCCACTTCCAGTAACGGAGACGGGGCAGGGGCTGGGGAGGCGATTCGCACCCACAGGACGGGGGTCAGCCAGTGAAATCCGACAAGCAGGCAGTGTGGATCCACTTTTATACAGGATTTCTTTTTTGTTTAACCATTTCGGCTGGGTGTCGGGACTCGAGAAAACCACCAGTTAGAAGGAGGCGCGCAGGTTTGGATCCATTATGTAAGTGCATTTTCAGCACAGTTTGAGAGGCGGGGGGGGGGGGGGGGGGGGGGGGGTGCGAGGTCCGGCTTTTCCCTTCCAGCCCCCACCTCATCGCTGACTCCTCCATATCGCCAGTCCCCTGCGATTCCCCCCACCCCACCCCATGATCTCCCCACAGATCCTACCCGGCTCTTACCCTCATGACTGTCCTGGCCGTGAGCTTCCTCATAAGTTCTCTCCTTGACCATAACTTCAGACCTCCCTCCCCCTCCTATATAGCACTCGACCACGACCCACCCCATCCAAAAAACCCGAACCAAACTCGTGAACATAACCTGCCCCAACACCTCAGACCACACAGCCTCTTCCCCCCTGCCCGCTCCACACCACCTCTCACTCCCTCAGCTGCACTGTCTTGTGCTGTGGGCTCACCCCCCTGACAGGCAGAGAACCTGTCAATCAGGCACTCTGTCTGGGTTTTGCAAGCATATAAAATGCGCCCTACTGTTCATTTAAGAAGGAAGTCGTGGAGATCGATGCTGTGTGATTTTCCACTCCCGGCCGCTATGGAATCTACGAGTGGCACCATCCACGGCGTCCCCTCTTTGATCGGGGAAAGTTGCTTGTGAATACTGAACTTAAGTCATTAGAAACACTGATCATGTTTCAACGTGGATATTCTGGACAAACTGAACCACTTTGTATAAGCATATTACAAATTGAACTTCTATCCAAACGAATCACTGACTTTGGGTAATAATAAAACGGGCGCGATTAAAACAAATACTCTCAATATGAATTCTTAGCCTGGAGTTAAAGTAGCATTTTTCAATGCAAAGGCATTTCCTTTTTCTTTTTGCAATATATCACAAAGGATTTCACGTTTCTGGTCAGAAAACCTGATTCTAAGTGCATTACCATTTTTGGTTTTGTTGTTGGCAACAAAAAGGTATTTAGTCAGAGTTAAGAGGAAATATTGGCCAGGAAAAATAAGAAGCAGGATTCATTGATGTTCTGATTAGCTGAGGTACCTCAGTTCTCGACTAAGAGAAAAGATTGTGGGTATTGTTTGTCTGATCAGAAGGACCAGACTTGGAACATTCACTAACTATTCATTCACAGTAATCTTCTGGGGAGGGGCATTTGACATCGCCTTTGAGATCCTCAGGTTCTTCAGTCTCGCTGATCTGATTAAGGGTCTCATTAAAACATAACATTAACATTCTCATTGACTGCAGATAAAAATCAATAATAAAAGAGAAATGGAAATCTATTCCAATTGAGATTGAGTAAATTATATCATTACAACTGTATTAACTCTTGATGTCTTGAATTTCAGACCATATATAATTATTTTGACCAAATACAGATCAGTCGTGTAATATATGCAGTCCTATTAGCAGTAACTAGTTAGCACATCTGTGAATTCTGCACAAGAGAATAATTAACTTGTAATTGTTGTGCAATTTATTTATCAGTGTGCACTATTGTAACAATTTCAAGCTTTAGAGCTCTAGAAATTGTTATTTGGAAAAGTATCAGAATGTGTTGGTCAGTGTAATACAGCTTGAACACATTTGTGAATGCTAAGAAACTAGTTAAAATTTGTATTGAACTGTTGTTGAGCAGCAATTTGAGAACCAAGCAATGGATGTTGAACCAGGAGTAAAACTGCTGAAAAGATTGTATGGGTATTATCCAAATTAAAATAATGTGGTTGTCTGATATGATTGATCGCTTGTGAGATTTTTCTTGGAAAGGAGACAACTGAGAGGACATCTCATGTGGTCACTAAAATTATGAAAGGATTTTGTAGAGTGGAAATGGTCACAACCATTTGGAAGAAAGTCTCTTTGTACAGAAAGTAGTAGCAATATGGAATATATCATGTGAGATGGTTGATTCAAATTTGGAAACTTTAAGTTTTGATGGATGTGTCAGAGAGCCAGGAATAGAGGGAGCCAAGTAGGAAGTGGTGATTAGAGTGGGAGGAGGCCTTTTGTAGAATATGAACAACACATGGATTAGTTGGGGCCAAGCATGTGTAATGTGCAATAGTAACATAAAAATAACTATTAAGAGTGCAATTTGGCAGCATTAACTTCCCCCTGTAAAGTGTTGTAAGAAAAAAATTGGTAAGTAGTCTGAAAATTTTTGGTCATTAAAATAATCAACTAAATAAATTTACTATGCTACAGTTCTGGAACTGCAGTCCCTCTATGGAGTATTAGTTCTTAGAATCCATTTTTTTGATGCATAAATGTAGACCACTATACTTTACCTTGATTTAGAATTAGCATTTGACAGTTGTGGGTTAAATTGCCTCTAGTATTGAGACAGTATCTCTAATCTCATTATCTCATTAAACTATGTCAAGTCCAGTCAAGTCAAGAGAGTTTATTGTCATGTGCCCCAGATCGGACAATGATATTCTTGCTTGCTGCAGCACAACAGAATATAGTAAGCATAAATACAGAACAGTTCAGTCTGTCTATATAGCATAGACCTTAAAGTGCAATAGGCTGTTATAGTTCAGAGTTTGTTTGATGGTGAGTTTAACAGCCTGATGGCTGTGGGGAAGAAGCTGTTCCTGAACCTGGATGTACCAGATTTCAGGCTCCTGTACCTTCTACCTGATGGCATCGGAGAGATGAGTGTGTTGCCAGGATGGTGTAGGCCCTTGATTATGTTGGCAGCCTTTTTAAGGCAGCGACTGCGCTAGATCCCTTCGACGGTGGGGAGGTCAGAGCCGATGATGGACTGGGCAGTGGTCACAACTTTCTGCATTCTTTCCCACTCCTGGACGCTCAAGTTGCCAAACCAAGCCACGATGCAACCAGTCAGCATGCCCTCTACGGTGCGCCTGTAGAAGTTCGAGAGAGTCCTCTTTGACATACTGACTCTCCGTAATCTTCTCAGGAAGTAGAGGCGCTGATGAGCTTTCTTTATAATTGCATCCGTGTGCTGGGACCAGCAAAGATCTTCGGAAATAAGCATGCCCAGGAATTTGAAGTTCTTGACATTTTCCACCGTTGATATAAATGGGATTGTGGGTCCCTATCCTACACCTTCCAAAGTCCACAATCAGTTCCTTGGTTTTGCTGGTGTTGAGAGCCAGGTTATTGTGCTGGCACCAGTTGGTCAATCGCTCAATCTCACTTCTATACTGGCCCAGTCCAATGCCTCAGCTCTTTGCTAAAGACCTTATCGTAGAATGTTATCTTTTGTTGTGTATAGTAGCCAACACGTGATGTAGCTGTTTGAATTGAACTGCGTTTCTAAGATTTGGTTCTACAAATTACTGAGGTGGAATTCAATGTGAACACATTGCTACTAGGGTTGAATATTCGGGCCTCCAACTCCAAAATTCTATGGGGATTCCATTGCTTTTCTGTAATAACGTGCAAAAAAAAAAACACGAGCAACACCACACTTCCAGTTCACAATGACTTTGTAAAAACAATGCAGGAGTGTTTGAAACGCACCCACTGTTTGAAGAATACAGCTGGCAACATCCGTACCGCAGGCATAATCACACTCTCCAGATTGAAGGAACATCTAATATCTGGGAGAAAATCTTCTTCTTCTTCTTAAGCCCTTTGCTCCTCCAGGGAGCATAGGCCATTGACAAATGTTCTCCACCTCACTCGGTTGTTGGCAAAAATACGTCTGGACTAAACCAGTCTGGTTTCAACCACTCCCCCTCCATCGCCCACCTCCAGTGGAATCGCACAGGCTATGGACAGTGTACTCGTCTGCTCCACCAGGAGAAGATATGGGATGTCATCTATGGCCATACGTTCTAAACCATGGAAGCTGTAGCAGGCAATTCCATTAAGATTTTTTGCATCTCAGAAGATCATTGTTTAGGTTAGTTTAGTTAAGAGATGCAGCAGATTTTCACCCCACTGAGTCCACGCTGACAATCAATTACTCGCTCACACTAATTCTATGTTGTCCCACTTTCTCATCCACCTTATACACTGTGATAGGCTTGATAGGCTTTTTCCTCACAGCTAGGAAGTTGCACAAATACCTGTGCAACTAAGCAGAGAAAATAAAAGTATAACAGTGAAAATAGAAAGCAAGGTTCTAGAAGATATAGATCCCTAGTTGGGTCAGGGGAGAAGAGTTGGGGCGGAGAAATAATATTTCACAATCCCCAAAAAAGAGAAAAAGTGCTGGAGCAACTCAGCGGATGAAGCAGCATTTCTGGAGAATATGAACAGGTGACGTTTTCAGTTGGGATCCTTTGTCAGACTGAAAAGTGCTGACTAGAGCTCAGACTGTGGAGGTAGGGGGGGTCGGGATGAAGAAAGGAAGAGGCGGAGACAGTGGGGTGTGGGAGAGCCGGGAAGGAGAGGGGAAGGAGGGAGAATGCAAGGACTACCTGAAATTGGAGATGTTCATACTGCTGGGGTTCGTCTACATTTATTTTTTGATTATGAACCTACCCAAAGAAGACAAAAGGAATACATTTTTTTGACAACAATCTCTTTCCTTCCATCAAAAGGACATGAAAATAGCCGCATAAATTATTCCTAAAACCTTGATCCCTGAGCAGTGTAATTGGAATCAAAGCAACCTCTATGTTAGCTAAAAACTGTCACAATTGCTCTCCACACTGTCTTGTTCCACTTTCACCTCTGATACAAATTCAACAGATAGAACCATGGCGCATATGTAGAGTGAAGGGTCCAGAATTTGCCTTGACTTCGTGATTGCTTAGTAAATTTCTACCTGCACTATAGATCTGTAATTTCAGAAGAATGCACCCTGATGATCAAGGCAGAGTGGCGAAGAAGGCATTTAGTAGGCTTGCCTACATTAGTCAGGCCATTGAGTACAGGAGTTGTGACATCATGCTACAAATATACAACTCGTTAGTGAGGTTGCAAGTGGAGTATTGTGCACCATCGTGGTCACCCAGCTATGGGAAGAATGTCATTAAACTGGAAAAAGTGCATTTAAAATAATCACAGGGTGGTTTCCAGGACTGGAGAGCTTGAGTTATAAAATGAAGCTGGATAGGCTGCGACTTTTCTCACAGGAGCATAGAAGGGGTATTGATTAAGTAAGTAAGTAAGTTTATTGGCCAAGTATTCACATACAAGGAATTTGCCTTGGTGCTCCGCCCACAAGTAACAACATGACATACAGTGACAGTTGCGAATGACTCAGAAAACACTAAACATTAATAATAATAAAACATTAATGATAAAACACCATTGATCAAGCATGTGAACCAACAAAATACCAGATCAAAGGAAGGCTACAGATTTTTGGCTGTTGAGTAGAGCAACTACTCGTGGTTAAAAGCTGTTTTTATGTCTGGCTGTGGCAGCTTTGACAGTCCGGAGTCACCTTCCAGAGGGAAGTGATTAAGCTGGATGGTCACAGTCTTTCTTTTCAGCGTAAGTCTAAACCTAGAGAGCATCTGTTTGAAGTGAGAGGAAAGATTTAAAAGAGACTGAAGGGCATCTTTGTCAGACAATGTGGTGGTTTTATAGGGAATGAACTGGCAGATGAAGTGGTGGAGGTGGGAAAAATTACAATGTTAGGAAATAATTTAAAATATAGAAAAAGTTTAGCGGGATTTGGACTAAATGCAGGCAAATGTGCTACCTCAGATAAACATACTGGTCAGCATGGACAAGTTTGGCTGATGGGTCTGATTCCGTGCCGTGGAGCATTGTGATTCGATGACTGATATATTTCCTGGATAGGTGCCCGCTGAAAATGCATTGAGCCCCAAGTTACTGCAATCCTGCAACATAATTATCCTGTTTTTTTCCCCCATTGTAAAGCGGATGTAGCTTACAGTATAATTATTTAATAGGATAAATACCAATTGAAGATACTAATGCTTTACCTTCAGTTGGAATCCAATTTGGGTGCCTTCTATAATAAAAAATAATAAGTCACATTAATAATTCAGGCAACTGACCTTTCACCACAGAATTGGCAGACGTTAGGCAAGTGCAAATACTTAAGCAAGTATTGAGGCTGGGGAGGGGGTATAAGCAAAAGAGAAAAAAAAGGAAAGTTTGCGACAGGATGGAAAGACAATAGACAATAGATGCAGCAGTAGGCCATTCGGCCCTTCGAGCCAGCACCGCCATTCAATGTGATCATGGCTGATCATCCACAATCAGTACCCCGTTCCTGCCTTCTCCCCATATCCCCTGACTCCACTATTTTTAAGAACCCTATCTAGCTCTCTCTTGAAAGCATCCAGAGAACCTGCCTCCACTGCCCTCTGAGGCAGAGAATTCCACACATTTACCACTATCTGTGAGAAAAAGTGTTTCCTCGTCTCCGTTCTAAATGGCTTACTCCTTATTCTTAAAGCATGAAAGCATGAGAGATTAAATGATGCCAGTAGAATGATGCCAGTGGAAGGAGAATATAATGGATTTTAAAAATGGTGTAGAATTCTAGAAATTGGGTAAAATTTATAAAGTATTGCTTTCTAGACGATGTCAGGATCTGGCAACAATTTTGAAAATCGCAACCATTCCTTATAAATTCCTTTTGTATTTATAATTTAAAGATGTGCAATGTAAGAAATAATGTAAATGGGTTCATTTATAAAATACGCAGTGTGCAGAAGGTTTTTGAAGGTTGAGGTGGGGACTGATGGGGCGAATGGTCACCCGTTCTATGGCATTCCTCTTTACTGAGCTTTTTTTAAAAAAATGTTTAATTTTATTTATTAGAAGTAAGTACACTACAGTGGTACCTTTATTCAGGTGCCAAATATATGTTGACGTTACATTCTATGTACAACATCATTTTTTATTTTTTTTAAAGAAATTAGAGAGACGAAGATAATAGAGAGTAGAAGAACGTGTAGTGTGTGTAAAAAGAGAAAGAGAGAGTGAGGAAGAAAAGAAAGAAAGAAAAAAGAGCAAGAGAGAGATTAGCAAGTAGGAGATAGGAGATGAGTTTTTATATTGTTGACCATCTTTCACCCAGACCTGAAACAGTTGTTTTTTACGATTCTGTTACACCACATAATACATTTTTAATAATACATTTTATTTTTGGGCGCCTTTCAGAAATCACAAGGACACCTTACAGAGATTAACAAGAATAATAAAACATATAATCGGAATAAAATAAATAATAAAGACATCACAGAAACACAAATTAAAAACAGAATTCAATCCAAAGACAACAAAAATCAAAAACACAATGTGAAGAGAGAGCAGCGGCAGCTAAAGCGCGCCAGCGTCCACTCTCCCTTCCGACAGCCATCTTGGACACAGACTAACATGTTTACTTACAGACAAAAAATCATCCCCCCACAATGGATACCACTGTGGGGGAAGGCACAGTGTCCAGTCCCCATCCCCAGTTCACCCAAAGTCAGGCCTATTGAGGCCACCGCAATTGCCTCTACGGAGGCCCGATGTTCCTGGCCGTTCTCACCGGGTGGTGTTGCCCCAGCGTCGGGAGAGTCCTCTCAGCGGCTGGGCCACCTGCAACGGCCGTTTCCTAGCTGGGGACCGCGGCTTCCAAAGCCGACAAGGCCGCGCCGGTTGAAACCAAGAAGTCAATAAATGGAGACCAACTCTTTAAGAATTGGTCTGTTTTATCTATTAGGAAGAGTCGCGTTTCTTCAAGATGTGCTGTGTCCAACATATTTATAACTCTTTACTGAGCTTGATCAATTCTATAGTTTGTGTTGTATAATGATCATATGAAAGCATAGAATATTAATTTAAAATGTTTAGAGGCCATTTGTTCTGCAAGATTTTACATTATAATTTATACTTTTTCGTTCTTTCTGTAGGAAATTGAAGATGAGAGGCTTTAGCAAGTGCAAGAAGAGCTGAAGGAAGGAACTTTTAAGGAAGAAATAATGAGCTCAAACTCCAATGCCAAACGAGGTGAAGGGTCACAGACCCCAAAGGTTCAACAGTCTTCACCTGGACAACTATATGGCCAGATTGGACAAAGCAACCAATCTGAGAGGATGCTAACCACTGATTCATCAGTTCACAGTTTCCAAATCGCATCCCCATCTCCTTTACCACAGCAAGTGACCAAGCATGCCGATATATGTAGTGACTGGGACAGTATTGAAGGACTGTATCATCGGGAGTTGGAAGAGGTCAGGGCCAGAGCTGCTCAGATGGAGAAAACCATGCGCTGGTGGTCAGACTGCACTGCCAACTGGCGAGAGAAATGGAGTAAGGTGAGGGCAGAAAGAAACAAGGCCCGGGAGGAAGTACGACAGATGCGGCAGAAACTGGAGTCGGTCATGAAGGAGTTAGCTGCTATGAAAAGAGAAAAGCAAGAACTGTTAAATGAAAAAGAGCAACTGAGAAAGGAAACAAAGGCAACAGAAACACAGTCGGAGGCTTTAGTCAATCTGGAGGAATATGTGCTCAACACGCTGGAACAGGAACCTGTCAAAGATGTCAAAAATAATAAAAATCCACCATCCCCAAACAAATTCACTGGCTCGCCAAAGAAGGTAAGGAAGGCAACGCCACTGCTCAGTAATACAGCAGCAACAAAATGATGTATACAAATTACTATCATTCATTCTGTACATGCTTTGAGCTACCAATCATCACAGGTTCCCAATCTCCCTCCTCTATTTTATTGTTCTGGTATTTGTCTCCACATGCACTGTTTACTTCAGGCCCTGAGCAATGACAAAGTATTTGAATTACAACCAAGATGCCTTTACCATCAAATGTCAGTAAAAAGGAACTAAGGCCCATAACTGTGACTGATTTCATACTTTTTAGCCTAAAGAATTACAGTTGCTTTAGACAATAGACAATAGGTGCAGGAGTAGGCCATTCGGCCCTTCGAGCCAGCACCACCATTCAATGTGATCATGGCTGATCATCCACAATCAGTACCCCCGTTCCTGCCTTCTCCCCATATCCTCACTCCGCTATCTTTAAGAGCCCTATCTAGCTCTCTCGTCATCAGCCTTCCTCTCCCCCAGGCCCTCCCTGTCCGTTTGCCCCCCTCCCTCCCAGCCCCCCGCGACCCCCCCAGTCTGTTCCCCCCTCCCTCTCTCTCCATCCCCTCACTTTGCATCTGCTTCCTCACCATAGATCCGAAATTGAACCCACGATCTGTGTATCTCAGTCCATCACAACCAAAGCTAACTTTCAATAATGTAACCAATGACACAGATTATGATATACATTTGTCAATAGTTTGCAAGAATACCTATACCAAACGTAAGCAGGCAATTATATATGAGGAGAGATTCTTCTTGTGATCTACTAATAGTCCTGTGACTATATACTAGGCTAATGGTAGCCCTTCTGAAAAGGCATGGCTTTGTGGGAGGGAAATACTGCCTCACTATTTCAATTGAGTTGTTTGTGAAGGTAATACAAACGTCCTCTAATCTCGTGGTAAATACAAATATATCTATTTGTATCTAAATCTAAACTTTATTAGTTATTTAAGTTATGACATCAGATGGAAGCTGCATACCAAATCTCGTTGTGCTTATGTGCAATGACAACAAAATATATTATTATTATTATTATTATTATTATTATTATTATTATTATTATTATTATTATTATTATTATTATGATTATTATTATTATTATTAAATAGCTAAAACAATTCCAGAGAGTCATAGTGTTGTGCAGTACGGAGATGGGTCCTTTGGCTCATCATGTCCGTGCTGACCTTTATGATCATCTATACTAATCCCATCTGCCTGAATTATGTCCACATCCTTCGAGATCATACTCACTCCAATGCAGGTCTACTGTAAATATCTCATAAACATGGTGATTGGACTTGACTCCACCACCTTCTCTGGAGCAAGTTTTAGATATCAACCATTCTGTGTGTTTTTGTTAAAAAAAAAAAAAATCCCCTCAAACCCTTAATTTCTCTTATATCCTTATTCACTTTTTGGCCACACTACGTTGGTAGTCCAGGGGTCTTTTCTATGTGCTTTTTCGAGCTATCTTTTCACTTCTCACTTTTTCCCTCTCTTGTTCTTTCTCTCTTCTTTTCTCTTATTTTCAGGTTAAACGGTTAAAATTGAAGCTGTACAATAATTGTATAATTTTAGATGCTGAATGTTTTATCCTTGTACAATCGCCTCCCCTTAAGGCTTCTTCTTCTCACCTAAATCTATATTACTAAATCTCTGAACTTGACCGCTTTTGGCCGACTGTGCTGCGATTTCCGAGAGAACGCCGCCACCTACGGCCGTCATTTTAGGCCATCTCGCTCAGAGCCCCCCTCCCCCGTATGAGTGCGGAGGATTTTTTTCCGTCGATGAAAAATAAGAGAGATATTAATGTTTTTACAAAATTCCCCATTCTCTCTGCTGCCCCCGCTGGCGGCAGGGGGAGGGACAACAAAACCAGGAAGTGTCGTGCCTCACTCAGTCTCTGCCAGACCCAGGAAGCGAGAGGATCACGGCTCTCTAAGCTGCGAATAACACTGAATGCACGTCTACTCCATGGTGAGTCCCCTCGATGCGGCTGTAAAGTGGCTGCAGCCCTTTTTAAAAAGTTTGTGTTCACAAAATGAATTTTGGTTGTCGGGTGTCTGCAGCCCAATTGTTTGCCTCGCCTTTTTTAACAAGTTTGTGTTCACAAAATAAATTTTGGTTGTCTGCAGCCCAAGTTTGTTTTCACAAAATGAAATTTGGTTGTCGGGTGGCTGCAGCCGAATTGTTTGCTTCGCCCTTTTAACAAGTTTGTGTTCCCAAAATGAAATTTGGTTGTCGGGTGTCTGCAGCCCAATTGTTGCCTCGCCTTTTTAACAAGTTTGTGTTCACAAAATGAATTTTGGTTGACAGGTGGCTGCAGCCCAATTGTTTGCCTTGGCTTGGCTTTTAAAATCGTTGCAACAGTTGGTTGTCTGCCCAAGCATCCATACGGCCCACAATGTCTATATTAGCCCTCTGGAAACCAGTACCTTTGGCCCGCAACACCCATACTAGCGCAACAGACAGCCCCCCCCCCCCACCACTGTCGAGCAGTATTGGAATTGGTAGAGAGGTGGAATATTGCGTTGGTGACCAGCCCTCCCGTGTGATGCTGGGACCCAACGGGTCCCACTTAGTCTAGTCTTATGCTATATTGTTTTAGACATCCCAACAATGGGGAAAAGATTCTGACTATCTCCCCTGTCAATGCTTCATAATTTTATATATCTCTATCAGGTCATGCCTTCTTCACTACTTGGGAAAAACAAATGGAGTTAATTCATCAATCCCCTTTCCTAAAGTCCTCCCATCACAGACAACATCATTGTATATATCATTTGCACTGTCTCCAGCAGAGGCAAATCCTTCCTGTTGTGCATCAAAAAGAATTACATACAATATTCCAAGTACTGTATAACCAGTATTTTGTAAAGTTGCAATATAACATTGAAACTTTTATAGTCTAATCCCCAACCTTTAAAGGCAAGCATACAGTATATTTAAAAATGCACAATGTGCTGGTGTAACTGAGCTGGTCAGGCAGTATCTCCGAAGAACATGGATAGGTGACATTTTTGCCAGGACCCTTCCTCAGACTCATTGTGGTGGTGGCCTCTTTCCAAGTGCCCCCCCTCTTCCACCTACATTCCTTCTGGTTTCACAATTTGGAACTCTTCTATCCTTATCTCACACTTTTTGTCTATTCTTCCCTGACCTTTGTCCAACCATCTGCCTACCAAAAACTCTCCTCACCTGCATTCACTATCTCTTGCCAGGCTTTGTCCTGCCCCTCCTCTTTTTCAAATTTCTTCCCCTCTCCACCTGTTCCCTCACCACTATATCTGAAGAAGGGTCCCAACCTGAAATGTCACCTATCCATGCTCTCCAGAGAAGCTGTTTGACCCAAATTACTCCAGCACTTTTTTTTTTTTTGTCAAGGCAAGTCACATTTATTTATATAGCACATTTAAAAAACAACTCTCGTTGGCCCAAGTGCTTTACATTTGTTATAAGAATAGCACAACAAAACAAACTACATACATATATACATGTAGCCCTCACTCAGAGGACGTCAGGAAAGGCTTGGGAGTATAGATAAGTCTTTAGTCTTGACTTAAAAGAGTCGATGGAAGGGGCAGTTTTGATGGGAAAGGGGATGCTGTTCCACAGTCTAGGGGCTGCAACCGCAAAGGTGCGGCCAGTGGAGAGAGGCCAGGATCGGGGTGATGTGGTCTCTTTTTCAGGTGCCCGTCAGGAGTCTCGCTACGCCGTTTTGGACCAGTTGTAGGCGGGACAGGGAAGATTGGCTGATGCCAGTGTAAAGGGAGTTGCAGTAATCTAGGCGGGAGGAGATGAATGTGTGGATGATCTTTTCCAGGTCATCAAACTGGAGGAATTGTTTTATTTTAGCTATCGTCCGAAGCTGAAAGAAGCTAGCTTTTACCACGGCATTGACTTGTTTGTCAAATTTCAGTGCTGAGTCAAATATCACGCCAAGGTTTTTGACGTGAGGTTTGAGTAGTGGGGTAAGGCTTCCAAGGCTGCCTGCTATCATTTTGATTGAGTCTGAGGGGCCGAGAAGGATGACCTCAGACTTACTCTCGTTTAGTTGGAGGAAGTTCTGGGCCATCCAACACTTTATATCCTCGAGGCAGTGGGTAAGGTTAAACAGATTTGATTGGTTTTTGGGCTTCAGGGGGAGATAGAGTTGGGTATCATCTGCGTAGCAATGGAAGGAAATGCTGAGCCTTTCAATGACTTGGCCTAAGGGGAGCATATACAGGGAGAAGAGAATGGGGCCAAGGATGGAACCTTGTGGAACCCCACAGCAGAGATTAGCTGGGGAGGAGAATGAGTTGCCTCTGTTAGTCGAGAAACTCCTACCTTTGAGGTAAGAGATGAACCATCTCAGGGCAGTGCCATCAATACCAACCCCATACCGGAGACGGTCAATTAGGATGGTGTGGTCGACAGTGTCAAATGCTGCACTGAGGTCAAGAAGGAGCAGGATTGCACAGTCGCCAGAGTCAACGGTGAGCAGTAGGTCATTGTGTACCTTCAACAAGGCAGACTCTGTGCTATGGTGGGCCCTGAAACCTGATTGGGAAGTTTCCAAGATAGTGTTTTGGTGAAGGTAAGGTATAAGTTGACTTAAAATGACCTTTTCAAGGGCTTTTGCATCTGACAAACTTGCATCTGCAGTTCCCTGTTTCTACATTATGCCATGTACTTTTCCCTGAACTCATTATCTTCTATGTCCTTATCTGTGGTAAATACAGATGAGAAATATTAATTTAGGATCGCACCTACATCGCTTAGCTCCATACCTAGATTACCCCTTCATTCTACGATAACCTTCTTGCTCCAGATATACATACAGAATGTCTTGGGAATGTCCGGAAGTCACTGGTGAAGCCAGCATTTATTGACCATCAGTGATTTTGTTTGAGTAGGTTGGTAGATAGCCTATTTATTAAAAGGTGAAGGTACTCCTAAAATGATGGGTAAGGAGTTTCAGAATTTAGGCACAGCAACGGATTATATACTTCCAACTTAGGATGATGCACAACTTGAACATAGAACCATAATAAGGGATAGGAGCAGAATTAGGCCTTTCAGCCCACCAAGTCTATGCCATTCAATCACGGCTGATCTATCTCTCCCTCCTAACCCCATCCTCCTACCTTCTCTCCATAACCCCTGACACCCGTACTAATCAAAAATAAAACATAAATACAACACATGAACCGGCCCTTTGGCTTATCAAGTCTGCTCGGCCATGATGTTAATCTAACTATTCCACCTTCCCCACATATTCATATATCTGTCTAAATCCCTCATACACTTTGCGAATGTATCTGATTCTGCACCTACCTTGCCAGCATGTAGTGTTCAGGCACCTACCACTCTCTGTGTAAAATAAAAACTTGTCTCGCACATCTCATTAAACTTTCCCCCTCTCACCTTATACCTCTAGTATTAAACCACAAATGAATGGTCAGCTATTCTAAGATAACGTACTTCATAAAAGGGATCTGGGTCATTTTGTTGAATTTTTTCAAACTATCTGCAGTATGAACAGTGATCATTTTTTAGGATTCCTGTGGGAAAGCAGAAATTCTGAATTTTCTAGCTAGGCTCCATTGCTGATTTTCCTGCTGGACTCCCCATGAAGTTCAATGGTGGAGTAGGGAATTGCTGAGGTTTCTAATATTTTTACACCCAAAGGTATTTGTAGCGGATGTATTTTTAAAATTTTAGTTTAAAACAAAACAAAAAAAAATTAAATCACATCTTAAATGTTTCTGAATATAAATAACATTTGGAAACTGAAGACATGTTGACAGGTAGCAATGCTGGAAATTGGATTCCAGAGGGATTTCAAGTGTGGGACTTGTTCTAGTCCACTTCTAACATATACAGTGCCCTCCATAATGTTTGGGACAAAAATCCATCATTTATTTATTTGTCTCTATTATTCGTCTCTATGCCTTCTCTCCTCCATACTTTGCTCTTGCCATCATTCTGATAAAAGTTAATCTTCGTCTCATCTGTCCACAAGACCTTTTTCCAGAACTGTGGTCTTTTAAGTACTTCTTGGCCATCCTATGTTTGCGGCTAACCAGTGGTTTGCATCTTGCAGTGTAGCCTCTGTATTTCTGTTCATGAAGACTTCTGTGGACAGTGGTAATTGACAATTCCAGCACTGACTCCTGAAGATGTTTCTGATCTGTCGGTCAGGTGTTTGGGGATTTTTCTTTATTATTGAGAGAATTCTTCTATCATCAGCTGTGAAGGTCTTCCTTGGCCTGCCAGTCTTCCTTGGCTTGCCAGTCCCTTTGCGATTAGTAAGCTCACCAGTGCTCTCTTTCTTCTTAATGATGTTCCAAACAATTGATTTTGGTAAGCCTAAGGTTTGGCTGATGTCTGTAACAGTTTTATTCTTGTTTCTCAGTTTCATAATGGCTTCTTTGACTTTCATTGGCCCAACTTTGGTCCTCATGTTGATAAACAACAATAAAGGTTTCCAAAGGTGATGGAAAGACTGGAGGAAAGACTAGGTGCTGAGAGCTCTCTTATACCTGCATTAAGAAGGCTTTTAGCACACCTGAGCAATTACAAACACCTGTGAAGCCATGTGTCCCAATTAATTTGGTGCCCTGAAATGAGAGGACCATGTATAAACACAGCTGTAATTTATACATGGTGAAACCAAAATGTATAAAAATACCCTTTAATAAAACATGACTGTGCACTTTAACCATGTGTTATTTTTGCCTATTACAAATCTCAAATTGTGGAGTACAGAGGTAAATAAATAAATGATGGGTCTTTGTCCCAAACATTATGGAGGCACGGTATTTCAGAGATTCCACACTGTGTTGCCTCATAGGTCCCTGGTAGACTCTGGACTGTCTGACTCATCAGGTTTGGGCTTCTGAGTCTTGAGAAGAGTCCCAGAATCATTAGGCTATATCGCACAGAACAAGCCCTTCAGCCCAACTTGCTCCTGCGATTAGTTTGCCTAACTGAGCTAGTCCACTTTCCCGTGCCTGGCCAATATTCCTCCAAACCTGTTCTATCCATTGGCCTGTCCGAGTGTCTTTCAGATATCACCGCCACTCCTTCTGGCAGCCCGTTCCATGTACCCGCCTCCCACTTTGAAAAGATTTCCCCACAGGTCCCTTTTAAATCTTTCCCTCTCCCTTTAAACCTAGGCCCTCAACAGTCACGGTCGATCACCCTACTCTTGGGAAACAATTGTGTGGCTATTCAATGCCCCTCATGATTTTATAAACATTTATAAGGTCACCCTAGCCTCATACACTCCAGGGAATTAAACCAAGCCTATCAGCCTCTCTTTCTGACTCAAACCCTCCAGACCCAGTAACATTCTAGTAAATCCTTTCCTCACCCTTTCCAGTTAAATGACCCCCTTCTTATAATAGTGTCCAGAACTGTACAGCGTGCGTCAAATGTGGCCTTACATCATGTTTAGCTGAAACATAATGTCCCATCTCCTGTACTCAATACACTGATTGATGAAGGTAAGCCAAATCTCATTCTTCACTTACAGGTGAATTCCTTACATGGTCAATTTCATAGCGTGATATACCCCCCCACCCCCATCCAAATTTTTCTGCTCTCCTCAACTCCCCAGTGTCCTACCATTTAATTTGTACCCTGCTTTGTTGTAAGAAGCCCCAGACACAGGCATCTGGAGACATTAATATCTAAAAGATTGCTTCCAGATATGATGTTACACCCCTTGTGAATTCTGCTCTATCTCTGCTTGGAACCTGCCAGATTAAAATTCAATAGGATAACTGATTCAGATTTTAGATCTGTTAAGAGTCAAGGGTCAAAAGTCAAAAAAGTTTTATTGTCATGTGTCCCAGATGAGACAATGAAATTCTTGCTTGCTGCAGCACAACAGAATATTGTAAGCATAAATACAGAACAGTTCAGTGTGTCTATATACCATAGACCTTATATATACACATAAATAAAGTGCAATAGGCTGTTATAGTTCAGAGTTTGTTTGATTTTGTGTTTAATAGCCTGATGGCTGTGGGGAAGCAGCTATTCCTGAACCTGGATGTACCAGATTTCAGGCTCCTGTAACTTCTACCTGATGGCAGTGGAGAGATGAGTGTGTGGCCAGGATGGTGTGGGTCCTTGATGATGTTGGCAGCCTTTTTGAGGCAGTGACTGCAAAAGATCCCTTCAATGGTGGGAAGGTCAGAGCCGATGATGGACTGGGCAGTGGTCACAACTTTCTGCATTCTTTTCTCTCCTGGGCGCTCAGGTTGCCGAGCCAAGCCACGATGCAACCAGTCGGCATGCTCTCTACTGTACACCTGTAGAAGTTCGAGAGAGTCCTCGTTGACATACTGACTCTCCGTAATCTTCTCAGGAAGTAGAGGCGCTGATGTGCTTTCTTTATAATTGCATCAGTGTGCTGGGACCAGGAAAGATCTTTGGAAATATGCACGCCCAGGAATTTGAAGTTCTTGACCCTTTCCACCATCGTCTCGTTGATATAAACAGGATTGTGGGTATCTGTTGTTAATATTTTTAATTGTTCCTCTATTAAATTTAGTTTGTTTGCCAGTGTTCACATTCAAAGGCATCCAAAGGGAACCAAGGTTATTCCTGAGTCTTTATTTGCTATTCCAGGAAAAAGAATGTTGGAAATTTCTGAACAGTTGGCTTTGCTGCATCAGTAGTTTAAACTGCAGTGGTTTCCAGTTGAGCAGTTCAGTCTGAGCTCCGTTAATGAAACGGCTTGCTGTGTGTTTCTTTCCATGGTGGTTACCTTTCACCACAACAAGTTGGTTTCCATTAACATTGACTCTACTTATGATTCATGCAAGAATGTTTTCTACGATAACTTGCTTCAGTTCAATGACTGAGTTTGTTCTCTGCTGCATGCAAATAGTACAACCTCGCTCTCAAGTATTATCTGCCTCGGAGAGTACTGTCAGATATTAGAGGACAAGATTGGTCTTGGGTGACCAGCTTCTGTTCTCTGCACAACTGCAATGCGCCTGACTGCAAGTTTTATTCATATTATAGGAAGTACATAAACAATAATGTATCTTGTGTGTGTTGAAATTGCTGATGTATAGGGATCATATTGTGTTTTTCCTTCCCCTTTCCCTGTACTGCTGTAAGTATACAATGGGAGTAGCGATAACTATTAAAGCACAGGAACCACTCTACAAATCCCATAATAGGGATTTTCACTTTCCATTACATTATGGTAGAAAATAACAAAAAAAATGTCCAAATGTTGGAAATCTGAAATAGAAACGGAAAATGTTAGACATACACAGCTGGTAGCATCAGGCTGTTGTTTATTGACTACAGCTTGGCATTCAATACCAACATCCCCTCCAAGCTAGTTACTTGGGGAGGTGTGGTGATTTGGAGTGATAATATTGGCCAAGTGAAAGATGTCACAAAATAGAGAATCTCTGCATTTGCAAAGCCTGCTTGTCCTCTTTCTGTGAAAAGTTACAGGGCTATGAGTCATGGCTCCATGATGTCTGGACTCTGGGACGAATTTGAGGATAAGGTGAGGTCCAGATGTCCATCTTAGTGTTAATATGTATGAAGGTTTTGCAGAAGAGCTGAGAAGGATTGCAAATGCATGAATAGGATTGCTCATAGGATGGGAGTGTTGTAACGTGTTGTTAATTATGTTGCAGAGTGTTTGTGCTGTTATCTTGTGATTGGTTAAAGTGTGGAGCCTTGTCCAAATTGTTTATACTGCCTGGGGAACTGTTTCTTTACTTTAGTGAATTGTCTTCCAACTAGAAATTTCTGTGGATACAATGTAATGGGGTACTTTGTGATTGGGTTAGGGAACTGTCAATAAATGTATTATATGGTCTTTATTTGTGATTAGCTTGTAGGGGCTGCTGTTTGTGTTAGTGAGAATAAAGAATTAGTTGATCCAGTGCTTGACTCAGTGTTTAACTGAACTAGACTAAGGGGGTAAGCTGTAGAGAACATAATTACAGGAGCTCCCATCCAGATACAGAAATAAGTGATTTAAACATCTTTTTAGGATTTCAGAGGAGGCACAGCGATACATTTAAACATCTTTGTATATCGCTGCGACGTTGCAGAGACTTGTTTTTAAGTTTTCTGCTTGTTTTGGGTCTTATCAACTGACTGCGTAGTATAGTAGTTATTAGAATATTTGTAACATAGTTGTTTGATGATTTTGTAACATGGGGGTGGCTATGTCACCACGGATTGTGTTTTTTTTGGTTTTTGTATCGTGTTGAAATTAAATAAATTCTTTTTTGATACAAAAAAAAGCTGACTACCAAGCTCATGGAACTGGTACTCTGCGCATCCCTCTGTAATTGGATCCTCGACTTCCTCATCCATAGACCTCAGTCTGTTCGAATTGGCAGAAATACTTCACCCTCATTAAAATCAATATGGGAGCACCTCAAGGCTGCGTGCTCAGCCCCCTGCTCTACTCACTCTATACTCATGACTGTGTAGCCGGACATAGCGCAAACTCCATCATCAAGTTCACCGAAAACACCACCGTTGTGGGACGAATTGCAGATGATGATGAGTCAGAATATAGAAGTGAGATCGACCGATTGAGCAAATGGTGCCAGCACAACAACCTGGCTCTCAATATCAGTAAAACCAAGGAACTGACTGTGGACTTTGGAAGAGGAAGAATGAGGACCCACAATCCTGTTTATATCAATGGGACGATGGTGGAAAGTCAAAAACTTAACATTCCTGGGCGTGCATATTTCCGAAGATCTTTCCTGTACCCAGCACACTGATGTAATTATAAGGAAAGCACATCAGCGCCTCTACTTCCCAAGAAGATTATGGAGATTCGGTATGTCAAAGAGGATTCTCTTGAACTTCTACAGGTGTACAGTAGAGAGCACATTGACTGGTTGCATCATTGTCTGGTTCGGCAACTTGAACGTCTGGGAGTGGAAAAAGTTGTGACCACTGCCCAGTCTATCACCGGCTCTGACCTCCACACCATCGAAGGGATTTATCAGAGTCGCTGCCTCAAAAAGGCAGCCAACATCATCCTGGCCACACACTGGGAGGAAGGTGGCCTGAAAACACAGGGGCCTGAAAATTGTAACGTCCAGGTTCAGGAACAGTTTCTGCCTTACAGCCACAGCCTCATATAGGCTCTGAACTACAATAGACTATTATTATTATTATTGTTGCACTATTTCATTTGTTTTTTGATTATGTGTGTATGTGTACACACACATATATATATATGGGTATGTTGTGAGTATGTGTATATATATACACACTGAGCTTTCCTTTTCTTTTTCTTTTTTCTTTTTTTTCTTTTTAAAAATATTTTTTATAAATTTCTCTCTCGTTTGTCATATACTATGTTTGCATATTCTGTTGTGCTGCAGCAAGTAAGAATTTCATTGTTCTATCTGGGACATATGACAATAAAACACTCTTGGCTCTTGACTCTTGACTCTTGAAATAGTTAATGTTTTCATATGAAGACCTTTTATCTGAATTAAAGTGATAGAGCTCGAGAGCTCCCCAGAAAAATAATGAGCAACTAGACTAAGTGGGACCCGTTGGGTCCCATGTTCACACGGGAGGGCTGGTCCCCCAACGCAATATTCCACCTCTCCACCAATTCCAATATTGGTGGCCAGTGGGGAGGGGGGGGGGGGGGGGGGGGGCTTTCTGGAGCGCGAGTATGTGTATTGTGTGCTGAAGGGACTGGTTTCCAGATAAATAATGAGCAATGTGATTGAAGTGAATAATGAAGATGTATTTCAGTGAAGCTTGTGAGGAGAAGGGGAGGAGAGTTGATCTGATAGAGGTAAATAGGGAAAGACAGGTGGCTTGAGTGAAACAAACTGTGGCATGGAGCAGTTGGGCTGAATGGCCTGGTTCTGTGTTGCATATTCCAAATAAGCTTTGTGTTATGTTGCCCTGTTAAGAAACACGTCCTGAACTGGTAGCACCAAATATTCTATATTATTCCATCACCATGGAAACATAGAAAAAACCCCCCATAGAAAATAGGTGCTGGAAAGGACATTCGGCCCTTCGAGCCAGCACCGCCATTCAATATGATCATGGCTGTCATCCAGAATCAGTAACCCGTTCCTGCTATTTCCCCATATCCCTTGATTCTGTTAGCCCTAATAGCTATAACTAACTCTCTCTTGAATATATCCAGCGAATTGGCCTCCACTGCCTTCTGTGGCAGAGAATTCCACAGATTCACAACTCTCTGGCTGAAAATATTTTTCCTCATCTCAGTCCTAAATGGCCAACCCCTTATTGTAACCCCTGGTTCCGGACTCCCCCAACATTGGGAAAATTTTTCCTGCAACTAGCCTGGCCGATTCCTTAAGAATTATGTATGTTTCTATAAAATTCCCTCTCATCCTTCTAAATTCCAGTGAATATAAGCCCAGTCGATCCATTCTTTCAGCATATGTCAGTCCTGCCACACCAGGAATTAACCTGGTGAACCTACGCTGCACCCCCTCAATAGCAAAAATGTCCTTTCTCAAATTAGGAGGCCAAAATTACACAATACTCCAGGTGCGATCTCACCAAGGCCATGTACAATTGAGTATAAGAACTCCTTGCTCCTATACTCAAATCCCCTCACTATGAAGGTCAACATTGTCTGCTGTACCTGCATGCTTACTTTCACCATATTGTACTCTGCCTCTCAAATTCAGTCCATTGGATTCCATTGGAATAAAACCTGGTGACAGAATGCAAGGTGTTGGTGAAACCATGTAGTCCATTTAATGATGCCAGTTTGGGAGGAATTTTTCGCCATATATCATAATTCAATTCTGTCAACATTGGAATTAAAGGCAGATGAAAGTTTTTGTCAATTCAAATTTTGCGTCCTTTTCCAAAGAAGCTTTAGAGGTTTTGTGCCTGGAAGTTGGATTTCCTTTATCTTGAGGGAATGGGAAATCTGCAGTTCACCAAAAAAAATCATGACATTGGAATATTCTTGATTAAAGATAGAATTATCTTGCTTATGTCTCTTTAAGAAGTGTTAAAACTGACCCGCATGTTTCACCCTCACTGTTATTTGTTAGGCAGATGCAGTAAATTATTTGACCCATGGGGAGGCCTTAGACTGTCATGGAGATGAGCCAAGGTCGGCATGGCTGGGGGTTACAAATGGTGGAATGCAATGCTGCCTCAGCTTCCCATGGAGTTCACTCCCCCTTCTCCCCCATGCATGATCTTCCACAGTGACCATGGGTGATTCATAACTCTCAGCGATCAGTAACAGCATTGGGCTCACATATCGAATGACACTGAGCTGCAATTATTAGCTCACAAAGCCTGACGTGTATTGAGAAATGCTGGCATTGAGTTCTATATAAATAAAATAGGGGGATTTTTTTGTTCAATGTGCAAAAACGATACCCTGCGGGGAATTAACATCACACATAGTTCTCTACTTGCAGTGCGATGTGCTCCTCAGTGAATTGCGAGTTAATAATAAAGTTTGTGAATGCTGATCTCTTGATCCAATAGGCACCACACAGATTAGAGATGTCATGCAAGAAATATGAGAGGGAAATGACAATGGTGTCAGCATGAATTGGGATAGGAAGTGCTTGGTCTAATTTCCTGGTGAGCGATCGCGGCTTTAACATGAAATGAGAATCAACATTTCGAAAGCACAAAATTGCTTTTATGTTTTAAAATGACTTGCAAATGTCAACTTTCTAAGCACTTCATCAATGCTTAATTTAATCTTCATATTTTATTTTAATTTTCAACTAAATATATTTTAAAAAATACTTCCTGATTCCTCTGAGTTGCAATAAAAATGTTTATTAAATCTTCATAAACTTGTAAATACTATTCTGCCATTCAAAGAGATTATTCTATAATATAGATTGAAATTTAAATAGGTTACATTTTGCATCATACAGCTCTGGAAAGCCGCGACTGTGAATAAAAATGAGAAAATCCACAGGAGATCAAACAGTTCCTATCAGAACCACAATGGGAGACATGTAAAACAGCTGTAGAATTTCAACCCTATTAATCCACATAACTTTTGAACATTTAGGAAGATCTGAGGTATGGTTACGAAGGTAGGCGGTTATATGGAACACAAAAGTGCTGGGAACACAGCAGGAGGAACAGTATCTGTGGAGAGAGAAACAGAATCAATGTTTTTGGTCAGTGACCCTTCATCACAACTGGAACGGAAAGAAAACAAGTGGGATTTAAATTGTGCAGATTAGATTTAGAAAGGGAATGCCTGTGATAAGGTGGAGACCATTGTCCAGGTAAAGTAATTGATTTTGGTACTAGCAGTCTGAGAGAGAAGGAGCAAAAGAACATGTTGCGTGTGATAGAGAACACAGCTGGAAGTCTGAAATAAAATGGAACGCTGGAAATACCCATCTCACCATGCAAGAGAAGAACTAAATTACTGATAAAGTGGATAAACTTGCATCAGAACAGGATGGTTCTGACAAAAAAAGAGAGATTAGTTGCTGAAAATGCTAAGTTCAATTATGATCGCGAATGCTGCAATGCACTTAGAGGGAAATGAGGTGCTGTTTCTTGTGCTTAGGTTGGACATTGTTTGACCAATGTCAGAGACCAATAGCAGAGAGATCAGAGTGGGAGTGGAATAGACAGTTCAAGTAACAGGTGATAGGAACCCCGTTGGCACCCTTGTAACTCAGAAGAGATGTTCTCCATAGCGTCACCCAATCTATGTTTGATTTCTCCAATGTAGAGGAGATATGCACTATTCAATACACAGATTGGGTTAATCTTGGATGGTTAGCGTAAATTTACAAAGAGCAAGTTTAATGACCAGTTTAAGTGAATTTTCTTGAGAAAATTGAAGAGTGAATAATGAAAAATGAATGGACTTAGTAAATATACTGAGCAATTTTGGGTACCATATCTGAGGAAGGTTGTGCTGGCTCTGGAGAGGGCCCAGAGGAGGTTCACAATAATGATTCCAGGAATGAGTAGGTTAGCCTATGATGAGCGTTTGGCGACACTGGGCCTGTACTCGCTGGAGTTTAGAAGAATGAGGGGTGAGCTAATTGAAACATACAGAATAGTGAAAGGCTTGGATAGAGTGGATGTGGAGAGGATGTTTCCATTAGTGGGAGAGTCTAAAACTAGAGGTCATAGCTTCAGAATTAAAGGATGTTCCTTTAGTAAGGAGATAAGGAGAAATTTATTTAGTCAGAGGGTGGTGAATCTGTGGAATTCTGTGCCACAGAAGGCTGTGGAGGCCGTCTGGATATTTTTAAGGCAGAGATAGATAGATTCTTGATTAGTACAGGTGTCGGAGGATATGAGGAGAAGGCAGGAGAATGGGATTTGGAGAGAGAGATAGATCAGCCATGGTTGAATGCCGGTAGATTTGATGGGCCAAATGGCCTAATTCTACTCCTATTCCTATATGACATTCTTGCCATAGAGGGAGTACAGAGAAGGTTCACCAGACTGATTCCTGGGATGTCAGGACTTTCATATGAAGAAAGACTGGATAGACTCGACTTGTACTCGCTAGAATTTAGAAGATTGAGGGGGGATCTTATAGAAACTTACAACATTCTTAAGGGGTTGGACAGGCTAGATGCAGGAAGATTGTTCCCGATGTTGGGGAAGTCCAGGACAAGGGGTCACAGTTTAAGGATAAGGGGGAAGTCTTTTAGGACCGAGATGAGAAAAACATTTTTCACACAGAGAGTGGTGAATCTCTGGAATTCTCTGCCACAGAAGGTAGTTGAGGCCAGTTCATTGGCTATATTTAAGAGGGAGTTAAATGTGGCCCTTGTGGCTATAGGGTAATCCCTAAATTCTATTTTGAGGCTTGATGATCCCGGTCTGTTATGTTTGACTAATTCGTAATATGAAACGTTATATTCCTGTTGAAGAAGTCATATAGTCCAGCCTTAACTTATGTATGACTGTACCCTTAGTGCCGTGACCAAAGCCATCAGCATTACTGTTTTGTGCGTCAGTCTTTGCAGGGACAGAGCTGTTGCTGGAGACCAATTCCTTAGCAACGTTAGGGCAATACTCATATCCCATTTAGAGAGTACCTGGTTCTTGGGGGATAGATATTAAAAATTCCCCTCATAAGTTTGGTTACCAGGGGTGAGTCCCAACAGAATGACGCTCTGATCCTCGCCATAGATATGTTGATAGGGCACTTCTGACGCAGTTAATGGCACTGTAACTGAGCCCCTCATCATAATGGAGGCCTGCCAGGAATTCGAGAACAGACGTTATGTTCATCAAACTGTAGGTGATGTTGTTTCTGTGACAATATATCTCCCATTTCCTGATGTATACCAGATATAGTTTTTGGTGGACTGTCTGTGGCCCGCTGAGATATCGCTTTCACGCTTGCGAAACGACAGGCGGGGTGGAGCGTTCAGGGGGTATGGAGAGAAGGCAGGGATGGAATACTGAGTTGGATGATCAGCCATGATCATATTGAATGGCGGTGCAGGCTCGAAGGGCCGAATGGCCTACTCCTGCACCTATTTTCTATGTTTCTATGTTTCTATGATCTTATGACAGCCTTCTCCCCCGTAACACTGTGGTCACCTGTAGTGAGAATATTCAGAGGTATTTGATAAGGTTCTTTCAAGGAGAGTAGTTATGAAATTTGCCTAACATTTTATGAAAGCTGTGTAAGTTTGTGGTTGTGGCTGGGAATGTTGGGGCATAAAATAATATATTTTTTGAAGAGTTGTATTTGATAAAATCTGGGTGATTTTATGCCCCAACATTGAAGTCTGTGCAGGGTCATTTTTGTCCTCTATTAATATGAATGATTTTGGCATTTTAATGGGTAGTTCCATTTGTCTTATTTGTTTTCTGTGGATGACAGTAGAGAGGATTGCTCCTTGAAACATATGACCATGAACAAAATTAGCAATGTGCTTGTAAAGAAGTGTCATCAACACACTGTAACTTTACTTCGTTTATTCATACTGTAACATACTGTAACATTACAATGAGCACTAGCTGTACGTGGTCTGTCACGGGAACTAGAGAGAGAACAGTGGGTGGGGAGGTTGTAATTATACTTGTGATATGGGGAGTGGTTAGTAGTGGTGAGGTAACTATATTAAAGGTACATGCACATATCATCTACATCCTTCCCCTTAGAAACAAAAGCAACAAGGTAGTGACAGGGCGACCACGTCTCATTCGCTATACACGGTTACGCGAAGTCGCCATAACGGACAGGCGGCTTGACAACACGTCCCGACCGGGTTCGCATCTCGCCATCCACCCTCCCGGCAGGAAAAAGTGGAGCAGGTGCAGGTGCAGGTGCAGGTGGCCGAACCGGAACAGGGGAGCTGGGAGGAGACGGAGAAGAAGGAGGGGACGCGGGCGCAGCGGCGGGCAGCGCGCGGGCAGGCGAGGGGGGCTGAACCGGAGGAGGAGAGGACTGATAGTGCTGAGAAGGCAGAGACCGAGGCATGCGAGGAGCGGCGGGTGGAGCAGCAGACTGCAGCGGAGGAGCAAATGGGTCCGCGGGCAGTGGTGGAGGCTCGTTGACGAGCCGCAGGTGTTGGAGGGACCGGCGGTAGACTGTACCCGCATGGTCAACCAGATAGGACCTAGGCGAGCCCGCGGAGCTAACGACGGTGGCGAGCCTGGAGTGACCGGAGGGGGACTGCATGCGGACGACTTGACTGGGGAAGAGGCGCGGAAGGGGGCAGCAGGACTTATCATGGGAGCGCTTCTGGACCTCGTGCTTAAGGGCAATGCGTTCCTGGACAACAGCGGGTTTGAGGACGGAGGGCATGAGGGAGCGCTGGGCCACCGGGATCGGGGGCCTGGTGGTGCGAGACATGAGCCGCTGAGCAGGGGAGCCCATGGCAGGGTCGCGGGAGATGTTGCGAAGGTTAAGGAGGGCAAGGTAAAAATCGGAACGAGACAAGCGACAATGTTCCAGCAAGTCCTTTGCACTGCGGACGGCGCGCTCGGCAAGACCGTTGCTCTGCGGGTACTCAGGGCTGCTGGTGTAGTGGCGGAAGTTCCAGCAGGACGCGAAAGCTCGGAACTCGGCGCTCGCGAACTAGCTGCCGTTGTCCGACTGCAGGCTGGCCGGGGAGCCGAAGGTAGCGAAGTGGCGGCGCAGCTTATCGATAACGGCCGAAGAGGTGAGGGAGCGCAGCTGGTCAACCTCGAACCAGTTGGAGTAAGAGTCGACAAGAACCAGTTGGAATCGAGAAGATAGAAAGTGAGGGGGCGAGTGGACTCCAGTATCTTGCAGTGCAGAGTTGCCTTTCCCATACGAACCAGCACCCCTCCCCCGTAAGCATGCAAAGTGGAGCGATCAGAAGTAACTTGCTCATTAGCCCTTATCTTCCTGAAGAGGCTTGTTGACATTACATTTGCGACCGCCCCAGTATCAATCTTCGCGGTGAAGGTCGAGTAGTTCACAGTTACATGAACTGAAGGGTCCGTTATCAGAGCAGGTGCATCCAACAGTGAAAATATGCTGGTCTCCCCCTGGGAGGAACCCGAGTCAGACATAGGGAGTTCGTCAGGCTGGTTCTGGGAACCGAGCCCGCTATCAGCTTGCACCAAGTTGTTTAACATACGCCGTGGAGCAGCAACAGGCTTCCCACGGGAACGGCAGGCAGCAGAGAAATGGTTCAGTTTCCTGCAGTAGTTGCATGTTTTACCCAAGGCAGGGCACACATTGAATTGATGAGTGGCAAAGTTGCAATTGGGGCACCGCTGCGGGGTGCCTCCCCCTGGAGCAGTGCCGGACCATGGTCGTGGCGGGGCCGTGTACCGCCGACGGCTAGCAACTCTGGCAAAGTTAATATCGTGATCAGCCGGTGACACCGCCGAGGTGACAGCTTCGGCCAGACGGCAGGCGTGCATAGCCTCGTCAAAAGACAGGTCGGGCTTCCGCAAAAGTTCAGCCCTCAGCTTTTCATCGCGTAGACCATAAACCATAATGTCCCTGGTCAGTTCATCGGGGGTCAGCGTGCCAAGGCGGCACCGCCTGGCCAGGTGTCGCAGCGCAGCGACGTAATTCTCAATAGATTCACCCGAGTTCTGACGCCGCCCGAACAGTTTAAAACGCTCTAAGATGCAGTTAGAGGGGATGTCGCACATCGCTGTAAACTTAGCTAATAAACATACCGGGTCCCGAGCAGTTTCACCCGCAGCGTAGACGAATGATTCAGACCGTTCCAGGGCATCGGGACCAGCCAGGTTGAGAAGCAGAGAAGCTTTGACTTCAGGGGTGGCGGCAGGATGGGCGATTGTGACATAGTGGTCGAAGTCACGTCTAAAGACATCCCAACGATGGGCAATGTCGGAATCGAAAACAAGCACATCGGGCTTGCGGCAAGAAGTGGCCATAACGAGGAAATAGAGAAAGGGAACGGGAAACTGGGGCAAAAGTAAACAAACAACTGATAAACAGGAGGCGCAAGGGAAAGAGATATGACACCATGTAAAGAAGTGTCATCAACACACTGTAACTTTACTTCGTTTATTCATACTGTAACATACTGTAACATTACAATGAGCACTAGCTGTACGTGGTCTGTCACGGGAACTAGAGAGAGAACAGTGGGTGGGGAGGTTGTAATTATACTTGTGATATGGGGAGTGGTTAGTAGTGGTGAGGTAACTATATTAAAGGTACATGCACATATCATCTACAGTGCTGTATCCAGCAATTTAATTTGCACTCTGTTCTATGTTTCGGCTCAATGAGTACTCGCTCACCTCCAAAATGGCACAAATATTATCTACGTCTGAACATGAGGGGCCATTATAGTTGGATCCATTTGTGTTCTGTTCTGACTTCAAGTGTGAATTTCAATTGGAACCACTCAATAGCAATCAGTGCACGAACCATGGCTTGTTTTCTGTTATCTATCCAAAGAAGAATGAATGCCTGTGGCATTGTCTTTAACACGTTACTTTGTACTGCATCACAACACAACACTTATTTTTTGTTTAACAGCACTGGTACAAGCAATGCTATGGTGCTGTGGATACTTTTATCATTTTACACTTGGTGGAACTTTTTTGATAGGACATTTATTAACATTAAATTAAAAAAGACATGTTACTTTCTCCAGTTACATTACATTGAAAATGGGATGCTGTAGTCTGCTGATTTTTCTATTTGGAAGTATTTTGATGATAATCTTGATCTTTATTTCCGACTCTCATGATTGCATTGCATTTACGAACAGTTTGAGAAAAAGAGAGCTGTTTGGTGATGGGATGATTCTTAGACATTAGTAAGTTACCTTATTGTCCTAGATTGTTATGAGAAATACAAATGCAGATTTTCTGGGGCAGATCTTCAGGGACTGAGACAGTGGGTATACCTGAACCAGGATTTATCAGTCTCTTCGTTAGAAGAGTTGGTATTCCAGCTTAGATGTATGTATAGCTGAGTAGGTTTATCCGTTGTCTGATTTACTGTATGCCAGTAATTGTATAACTGTGTAGTGAGGCTGATTTCTCCGTTGAGCTAAGTGTGGCATTGCAATCATTCCGCATTCTTGTACTCTCCCTGAATCTTGTCAAGATCTAATCTGGCTGCGTTTTGCGATTGCTTGGTCTCCCAAAATATACCAAGCACCTGTGCAAAATCTCAGTGGAGCCTACTTTCTGGGTACCTGCATTAGTGAGTTATATTCACTTTAATGATACTGCCCCTGTAAGTTCCTGATCCACATTCATACAATATACAATACAATAATACAATATTTATTACATGTCATTTGAACCTCAGTGAGGCTCAAACGAAACTCAGTTTCCACAGCCAGACAAACAAAGACAATTCCTACAAGACATACAAACAATTCAATTTACACAAACATCCATCACAGTGAATCTCCTCCTCACTGTGATGGAAGGCAAAGTCTTTTCTCTCCCCTGCACCAATTTTTCTCCCGATGTTGAAGCCCCAGCCGGGCGATGGTAAGTCCCACGACCATTTTAGGCCGCGCCGGGTGGTGTACAGCCCCCGCTCCAGGTCTAAAAGTCACGAAGTTGGAGCTCCCGGTCGGTGTTGGAATGTCCCGCGGCCATTAAAGCCGCGCCGGGCGATGTACGGTCCCGCTCCGGGTCGTTCCAACCCCACGACATGGTCTGGAGAGTCGCGTTGCGGGAGCTCCGAAAGGCAGTCTCCATCCGGACCCGCAAGCTCCTGATATTCCAGTCGTCCGGACCTGCAGCTGGAGCCTCCGAGCTCCGAGGCCGGGCCGCAGCAGCGAGCCACCACCGCTCCCCACGCTCCGAGGCCGGCCAGCCCCACGATGGTGAGTAGTCCACAGCTCCGCGACTGGAGCCCCCAGGTCGTTCCAGCTGGAGGCCGCTCCACGGTGCTAGGCCCCAACGACAACGGAGACCCGACAGGAAAAAGGTCGGGTCTCCCGTGCAGGGAAGAGATTTTTTAAAGATTCTTTCTATATCACTCACAATTTTGTTATTGTTTGCTCTTGTCTTAGCATGAAATCAACTTTCTACAAGGTCTGCTCACTGATAGAATTACACCATAGCAGAACAATTCCCTATATACTCGTTGAACGATGCTATTGCCAATTAACACCTGTTTGTATAAAAAGTAATTGGAAAAAAATGCAGTAATTGATAACAATCAGCTCAAAGTGATATTTGAAGACCAGCTGAAGTCTGTCATCAACCTATGAAATCTGCAGATGGGGTGATTTTTTGATGCTGTGCTTTTACACTTGGTTAATTTTGTCACTGAGTTTCAGTAGCCCAACACTGCTCTATATCCGCAGATCGGGCATGAAGGATTGTTTTGACTTGTGGGTTGTCCTGCTAAAGGATTACGATCATCAGATACTTGTAAATTAGCAGTAAATTTCCTTTTCAATTTACTAACAACACATAATGTATCTCCTTCCCCATAAAGACATCTGACTGTCATATGAGGAAAGGTTGAAAAGACTAGGCTTGTATTCACTGGAGCTTAGAAGGATGAGGGGGATCTTATAGAAACATATAAAATGACTAGACTGTGGGATTCCAATTCCAATATTGGTGGCCAGTGCGGGGGGGGGGGGGGGGGGGGGGGGGGGGGAGGGGGGGGGGTCCGGGGCGCTAGTATGGGTTGTGGGCTGAAGGGACTGGTTTTCAAAGGGCTAGTATGGATATTGTGGGCCGAATGGATTCTTAGGCTAGTGGCCCAGTCACTCTAGCCTGTTGTGCTGGCAGCTCACTCACGCACAACTGGTGGGCTGGCAGTTGACTCACGGCTATTCCTTGAAGGCCACCAAATGCACCCGCTGAGTTTCTCCAGCAATTTTGTGTACCCACCAAATTCAAGTGCAGTTTCATACCATTTCAAGCAGGATGCAAGACCACTAAAGACAGTGAATCGTGACCTCTCCCTCCTCCATCTTGCAGAGACTGCCACGCCCACACTTCTGGGTTTTATCGTCCCTTCCCCCCCCTCCCACCAGAAGGGGCGTGGAATCTCTGGAACTCCCTGCCACAGAGGGTAGTCGAGGCCAGTTCATTGGCTATATTTAAGAGGGAGTTAGATGTGGCCCTTGTGGCTAAGGGGATCAGAGGGTATGGAGAGAAGGCAGGTACGGGATACTGAGTTGGATGATCAGCCATGATCATATTGAATGGCGGTGCAGGCTCGAAGGGCCGAATGGCCTACTCCTGCACCTAATTTCTATGTTTCTATGTTTCTATGTTTCATGGCGTGATTGACAGGAGAGAGAATCTCAACATTTTTTAAACACTAATAACTATTATTTTTCATCGATGGGAAAAATCCTCAGCACCCGATGAGCGGAGGGGGACTCTGAGTAAGATGGCCAAAAAATCACAGCCGTACGTGGTAGCGTTTTTTCTAAAATCAATATAAAGCACAAACAAGATGTGCTTAAGATTAGACTTTTAATTATATAGAAGGCAAGGCAACTTTAATTGGGCAAGGCAACTTTAATTAGGCAAGGCAACTTTAATTAGGCAAGGCAACTTTAATTAGGCAACACAGCTTTAACATTTCCAAACCAAAGGCAACGCAACTTTAGCATTTCCAAACCAAAGGCAGCACAGCTTTAGCATTTCCAAACCAAAGGCAACACAGCTTTAGCATTTCCAAACTATATTTTCAAACCACATTAAGGGCACTGACAGGTCAGTAAAACCACTCACAGTTTAGTAGACATGTGTTCTGTGTTATTCGCAGCTCAGACTGAGAGATGTGACCCTCTCGCTCCCCCATCTAGCAGAGACTGACTGAGGCACTCAACACCTCCAGGTTTTATAGTCCCTCCGGAAGGGGCGTGGCCTTCAGGAGATAACTCTTTTATTTTTCATCGATGGGAAAAATCCTCTTGTCCTGCGCAGTGGAGGGGGACTCTGAGTAAGATGGCCAAAAATCACAGCCGTAAGTGGCAGCGTTTTCTCTAAAATCAATATACAGAACAACAGGAAGTGGTCAAGCTGGATGCAGGAAAAATGTTCCCAATGTTGGGCGAGTCCAGAACCAGGGGCCACAGTCTTAGAATAAAGGGGAGGCCATTTAAGACTGAGGTTAGGAAAAACTTTTTCACCCAGAGAGTTGTGAATTTGTGGAATTCCCTGCCGCAGAGGGCAGTTGAGGCCAAATCACTGGATGGATTTAAGAGAGAGTTAGATAGAGCTCTAGGGGCTCGTGGAATCAAGGGATATGGGGAAAAGGCAGGCATGGGTTATTGATTGGGGTCGATCATCCATGATCACAATGAATGGCGATGCTGGCTCGAAGGTCCGAATGGCCTCCTCCTGCATCTATTTTCTATGTTTATATTTATTAAGCCATGTTTTTTCTGCTCAAATGTTAAAGGAAGTGGTTAATGTAGTAGTTGATACATTGGCTTTAATCTTTTGAAATTCCTTAGGTTTGGGATAACTTCCAATAGATTACAATATATTGAATTCATTGAATATGATGAATGTGATTTTTATTATTAAAAGAGTAGGAAACATCAAGCAGGAAATTATAGATAGCTTAGTATCAATCATAAAGAAATTGGTCAGTTCTTATTAAAGATGTTTGAGCAAAGTGCTGAAGGAAAAATCAATTAGATTTCCAGAAGGCATTTAGTATGGTGCCACATGAACATTTATGGTGGAAAATTAAAGCTCGTGGTGTAGGAGGACATGTGGATACAAAACTGGTGGGCTAACAGGAAGCACCAGGTGGGACTTCTGGTTGGCCTGATGTAAGGAATCGGGATCGCTGCTGGCCCTCAACTTTTTACAATATAAAATGTTTTTACAAATGGTTTGGATGGAGGAACTCACAGTATAGTTGCTAAATTTGTTAAAGCCACAACAATAGGTTGCAGAGTAAGTAAGATAAGATGATATAAGGAGGCAAGTGGAATATGAGGCTGGTAAAAATTAATTGTCTATTGAGCAAACAATATAAATAATTTCCAAATAGTATGAGACTCTAAAACTCTGAGATGCAGGGTGTTCTGGGTGACCTCATGTATGTTTTGTGAATAACTGTTATACAGGTCTAGTAAACAATCAGCAAAGCTAACAGAATATTATTGTTTTATTACAAGGAAAATTGAACATTTAACTTGGAAGATAATGCTTTGGTTACACAGATTGCTGAGATGTGAAACACCGTGTAGCATCTGATCTCCTTATTTTAGTAAGAATGTAAATGATTGAGAGAAGATTGATTGAACTGATATCTAGAATGTTTAAGAAGAAGTGCTGGAGAAACTCAGCGGGTGCAGCAGAATCTATGGAGCGAAGGAAATAGGCAATGTTTCGAGCTGAAACTAGAATGTAATAATAATAATAATGGATGGGATTTATATAGCGCCTTTCTAATACTCAAGGCACTTTACATCGCATTATTCATTCACTCCTCAGTCACACTCGGTGGTGGTAAGCTACTTCTGTAGCCACAGCTGCCCTGGGGCAGACTGACGGAAGCGTGGCTGCCAATCTGCACCTACGGCCCCTCCGACCACCACCAATCACTCACACACATTCACACACATTCACACACAGGCAAAGGTGGGTGAAGTGTCTTGCCCAAGGACACAACGACAGTATGCACTCCAAGCGGGATTCGAACCGGCTACCTTCCAGTTGCCAGCCGAACACTTAGCCCATTGTGCCATCTGTCGTCCCAATTGTACACGTTGTCTTATGAGGAATTTGAGATACGGGTTACCAAGACAGATGTGTACAGCAATTCATTCTTCCCCCGCACAATTAAAGCATGGACTAGTCTTCACCCTACCATAGTTACCCAACCTGACGCAACTAAATTTAAGGTGCCTCTTTTTCTACAAGAACCCTTTTTTGCTTAAGTCCACCCTCCGCCACTACCAGTTTAAATTCCATTTGGAATATTTTTGGAGGACCAGGAAACCAAGAACCAAGGTTGGAGGGGTTAGTGTAATGAGTCGAGTCGTACACAGGTCAAGGTACAACGCATAGTTATTAAAGTACCCTTGCAGCATTGGTCTGCAGGTCATTACAGTAACTAGCAACTACTCAGACTGAAATATGTAAGCAAGCTCTTGGTAATATAAATCTCATAGTAGCACTACAATTGGTTAGTAGGGAATAACCAACATACATCTTTCCTTGTAGAAACAAAATAAATCATATATACGTGGATACATGGTGGTTAAACAATACAGTAGCTGAAACTCTAATAACGCATATGGGGAAGTATAGATGGTTACACAAAATTGGCGTATCTAATGGGTAGCCTGCTGACCCGTCTGGCGTGTGTGCGGTATGAATCCGCATCTCCTCCTTTCATCGGTGAAGTAGATGCTGGTTTACACTGAAGGTAGACACAAAATGCTGGAGTAACTCAGTGGAACATGCAGAATCTCTGGATGGAAGGAATGGGTGGCATTTCGGGTTGAGATCCTTCTTCAAACATGATTTATGGTTACTTAGAAGTTGGCAGGATTGTGCATTTTAGGTTACAGAATTTCAGCTGATGTCTAATTGAATGGCGGTGCAGGCTGAATATCACTCATTTGTATTTTGGTGTGATAAATTTACAGCTTTGAGAAGGCAAAGGTGTAGGTCTCTTATTATAGCCAACCCACGGTTGGAACCACCCACTTAGAATTGAAATTGCTCTGCTGGGAGCTGAACTCTGATTTGAAAATTAAACCACACCGTGTTGATAGAAACATGGGTCCAAGGGCTCATGGAGATTGCAAGATACATGACAATCAAATGAAGAGTTAGACCTGAACATCAAGACTACACTTCCCACCAAACCTAGCAGAGCAGAACCAAAGTCTGCCAATAGTGACATATGTAGACTACAACTGATAAAAATCTAGTGAAGTTTAGTCTGGAAACGAGTAAAATTCCATCTCTATTCTACTAAAACTCTTCCCTTTGTTCTCAACATTCTAAATGTCTGCGTGTGCCAGGGTTGTGTTGACTTTCTTTTAATCTCTTCAATTTGTATCTTCTTCCAAAACGCTTGGCCACAGCCTTCCCATTTTCACACGTGCAACTCACATTTTGTCCCCCGACCGGATTCATATCTTCCTGTCGCAATTCAACCTATATTTCTCAAGTTATTAACTTTTTAAAAGCAGCTTCAAAATATTAAAGTTTTCAACGTTCTAATTTTTAAGAAAGAAAAAAAATGCCGACTGACGTCACAATACATTTGCACGCTCCAGGCACGAGGGGCACTCCAGCATTCTAACCCGCTCGGCCCAGCTGGGATCCCTCGCCCTCTCCATCTCTACTCTCCCTCCCTCCCACTCTACCCCCCTCACTCTAACCCCCTCCCTCTCTGCCCCTCTCCCTCTCTACCCCCCTCACCTCCCTTTCCCTCTCTACCCCCCTCCCCCTCCAACACTCCAACCCGCTCGGCCCCGCTGGGACCTGTTCGGCCCCGCACGTTTGGCTCGGCGCGCTCGGCTCCGCGCACACAAGGAGGGCTCCACGCACTGGATTCGGGACGAGGGGCCCGTCGTGGAGAGTTACATTGGCTTCATTACCGTGACCCCCATGGCACCAGAGGAGAGTTTGAAGGGTTTGTGGCGGTGGTGAACAAGGGCATGAGTGCCAAGTTCACCCGGATGGTGGCCTCTGCTGAGCGGCTGCTACCCCAGCTACCCCAGCTACCCTGGCCCCAGCTCTTTGAGAAGGACCGATTCCTCAAGCCCGACTTCACCTCCCTCGATGTGCTCACCTTCTCTGGCAGCGGCATCCCAGCTGGCATCAATATCCCCAACTACGATGACATCCGTCAGATGGTGGGGTTTAAAAACGTCTCGCTCGGTAATGTGCTGGCAGTGGCCTGTGTCTCTGCCCTCTCTCTGTCTCTGCCCTCTCTCTGTCTCTGCCCTCTCTCTGTCTCTCCCCTCTCTCTCTCTCTCTCTCTCTCTCTCTCTCTCTCTCTCTCTCTCTCTCTCTCTCTCTCTCTCTCTCTCTCTCTCTCTCGCCCTCTCGCCCTCTCTCCCTATCTCTCTGCCCTCTGCCTCTGTCTCTACTTCTGCCCTCTCTCTGGCCTCTCTCTGCCTCTGCCCTCTCTCTGCCCTCTCTCTGGCCTCTCTCTGCCTCTGCCCTCTCTCTGCCCTCTCTCTGCCCTCTCTCTGCCCTCCTTCTCTGCCTCTCTTTCTGCCTCTCTCTGTCTCTTTCTGCCTCTCTCTGTCTCTCTCTGCCTCTCTCTCTGGCATTCTCTGCCCCTCTCTCTGCCTCTCTCTCTCTCTGCCTCTCTCTCTATCTCTCTCTCTCTCTCTCTGCCTCGCTCTCTGCCATGATCACAATGAATGGCAGTGCTGGCTCGAAGGGCCGAATGGCCTCCTCCTGCACCTATTTTCTATGTTTCTATGTGCGCAGATCGATCTCTTTTCCTGCCGTTCAGCGCCGCATGGATTAGTCTCTTCCCCTGTCACTCGCTGGGACAGTCTGCCCCTTCCTGCGCCATTGATTCTTTACTGGAGCTGAGGATGGCCGGTGGAGGTTTCCAACCGGACACAATTTTCGGAGGGACCTGAAGCATCCCAGCCGCAAGAAGCTGAGCATGGGAGACCCGACCCAGCCCAGTGTCGGATACCCTGCTCAGCCCAGCCCAGCCCAGCGTGGGAGACCCAGCCCAGCCCAGTCGGAAACCCAGCCCAGCCCGGCCCGGAATCGGAGATGTCGCCGATGTCGCCAAACGGAAAGCGGAGACTCTGATCCTGGCGGAGGAGAACGACCAGCGATGAGTGCCCGCTGTGAGTCCCCATCTCACCACCAATTCCAGCCACTAACCCTATGGCCCCCCTTGCTGGCTCCACCCCCCTCCCCCTGATACTCCCGTCTCACCCATGGCTCTTCACCTGTCTTTTCTCCGAGCTCACTCCCCCTCTACCCCCCTCTACCCCCTTCCCCCCGTCCACACACTCTTCTACCCCCACAATTTCCCCTTTGCCCAAACAACCCCCTCCCCCCACAACACCCCCCTCCCATTCTAGTGAGTGGTGAATAGTGGGACCTATGGGTGAGTGGTGGAGTATTGCGTTTGGGGACCAGCCCTCCCCTGTGACGCCGCACGCCCCCCCTACCCATCACTCTCTACCCCTCTCCCTCTCCCTCGCTAGTCTCCTCCCCCTCCCTCTACCCTCCCTCTCTATCCACCTCACCCTCTCCCTCTCCACCCCCTCCCTCTCTACCCCCCTCCCTCTTCCTTTCTCGCTGCGCCTGCGCAGTTGGGGGCTATGTGTGAGTGGATAGGACAGGGGATGGGATAAAAGGAGCGAATCAATAATATTAATATAATATCAAGGGGGGGAGGTTAATGTGTGTGGGGGGTGGTTAGTGTGTGTATGTGACGCCGCAGGTCGCCCCCCCCCCCCCTCTCCGCAATGAGGGGATGGGACCCAACAGGTCCCACTTGGTCTAGTACACTTTAAAAGCCTCTGAAAACATGGGAAATTTGACCCCTGACTCTCTGTGGTTTTTTGTTGGTGCTGGAAATGCTGTTCTAGCATAAAATTACCACATGGTGTCAGTACTAATGCAGTACCTTTTTCTTTGCATTCCAGAGTGGTTTTCAAAATCACTTTTACAACTGTTATTTAAAGGCCAATTGCCTCCGACCTTCTGAATTCTGTGGTCTCTTGCTCACCCTGTAGACTAGACTGAATATTTCCACCTTTAACTTTATTTGCTATTCAGATTTACTTCGCAATTCTATTTCCCTAACATTTTCTCAATTGCTTTTATTGAACGGCTGCCCCTGGCTTCCAACCAACTTCCCATTGGATGAAGCTAATCTTCAGAACTATTCCTCTTTATGGTACAGTGAAGAACCAAGATCACTCCAGCTCAGTAGTCAAGGTGGAAAGGCTGGGGACTGCAGCTGCCAAAGTACAAGAAGGTGGGGTTACACTCAATATCCAAAAGAGAAAGATCCACTATCATACTGCCCCCACTGTACCACACTGCCCTCTGACGAGTAACGTTCACAGAATGGCAAGAGAACGCATTAACTACTTTCCATATCTTGGAAGCCACTTGTCTGCAAAGATATAGGTGAGGAAAATAACTATCAGCTTCGATGTGTCAGAAGTTTTGAAGTTGCATCAGGAAAGGTGTTTTTGAAGATCAGGACCACAGAACTGACATAAAGCTCATGACCAAGGGGCAGCAGTGATCCCTTCCAAGTATTCAGAAACTTGGACCATAGGAGACGTGTGGTCTGGAAAGATAACACCAATGATGACTCCATGAAATCATCCAAATCTACTGTAAAGATAAGTGAACTCATACCAGTGTCCTCTCCCAGGCCAACATTCCCATCACTGAGGATCTAATTGCACTCAGCTCTATTGACCTGGGCACATGACTTGTGTGCCTGGCAATTAACCCCTGTCAATGGAAGTGAAGTGTGAAACCTCCCATGCTCATCCTATTCAAGAATGAGAAGGGGCGTTCAGGATGATATTTTGCAAATCTCCATTCATTGGGTACACACAGAAGACTTCAGAAACTGATGGAAGGAGTGGGCCACCTCACAAACTAATTACCTATCTACTCTGTCATCTGCGGGAGAATCTGCAGGCCTCATTTTGGTCTCATCAGCCATCTCAGAACGTACAGAGCTGGATTGGAAGGAAATAATTCTCAATCCTGAAGGATTGGATAACCTTTCTCCTTCTTGTTGGTGTGGAAAATAAAATACTGGTATTGGCGTAGCATGTAGCATTGTGCCAAGTGGGATGAATCCTATTCCAGCTGGTGGTCTGTGACCAGTGGAAATCCCCGAGGATCTGTGCTGAAACCTCTGCTGTTTGTGATACATATACATAACTTGGATCTAATTAAAGATGTGTTGGTTAGTAGGTTTGCAGGTTAACCCAAAATTGCCTGGGCCATGGACGGTGAATAATGCTGTCAAAATATACAGTGGTATATAGATCTGTTATGGGTAGTCGAGGTGGTCGTAGGTAGTTTTAGTTAATCGCCTTTGCAGACCGGTCATTTTCATTGGCACATTGGGGGGAAATAACGTAAGCAGGAGTTTTCAGAACCAAGGATAACCGACCGGTAACGTTAAATGTCCGCCGAACTTCACAGCTGTGTATCTCTGGCTTATTAAAAGTTGTCTGGCTTCTTAAAAGTTGTCTTCACTCCTTCTCCCCCCTTCTCCCCTCTTTTAAAGGACTTACCGTACACTGTGCTAGCCGTCTTAATTACAATGCCAACCTTCCTGTTCATCGCGGTGTGTGTCTGTATCACCTTGGCTTTGCACCGTGTGAATTTCAGACAGCACTCCCCCACTTGCCCTGGCCCCCGCCTTTGCGGTGTGTGTGTTCCACTCTGACAGTCGCCGTTCCAGTCCCCGGTTTTCCAGGCGACTGCCGGCAACTTGACAGTCACCAGCTGCCCGCCGAAAAATCGCCTAAGTGAGACAGGCCCATTAGGATTATCATTAATGATATTATCCAGCCACACTTTTACAGAAACTTCTCTCAGGGACAAAATTGATGCAGACTTTACTTCACCAAGAGGGTCTGCACTAAGATCTGTCGTCTCTTGTGACTTGAAATCCAGGCTGAGAAACCTCTTGCACTGGACTCACTGCTCCTGTGCTGCACAATTGTTCCAGACTGCTGCTGCGGATGTATGTCACATCTGACAGAATGCTGCTCACTATTGCACCAGATAGGTCGCCATAGCTCTACACTCTGTTTGGAACACTTTATGTACTTTACCCCAAGTGCAGAGGGAGATAGTAAGAAAGTAGAAAATGTCAGAATTGAGAGCTTTCCCAAAGTACATGCTGTTCTAGGCCAAGCAAACAAGGGTTTCCCTCTGATCTCCCACCCAACTACCTGTCAGGAACACTTGACTGAAGCCTGGGAGAGTCTCTGTGGCTCCCTTCCGCACACAACATCTTGTCTCCTACTTATCTGTCCCATTAACATCTCTGCGTTTCAGTGCATGTGGGAGCATATTCCTTTTTACTATTTCAGCTATTTCTCATAAAGCAGTCCGTCCCCTGTACAGGTTACAGCAGTGCAGCTTATTGTGCGTGACCCTGAGGTCTGGATCTCGTGGTCACAGCTGAGAACTTAACTAAGTTGAATTACATTGTGGTTTTGGACCCAACGTGATTTAATTATTTGTTGAAGTAATATTGTGAGTAGTTAATTAAATCATTGAATGTAGTAACAGTACTATTATACTCCCCACATGTTGATGGCTTATACCAATTACTCCCTTTGTTGTAGTTGTAAGATCTTAAGGAAATTGGAAGGTCAGATTAGGAAAAAAATTTCCATCTGCCTTAGGATCTGAAGACAATTTTAAAGTCAGGGCTGTGTAATATAATTCGAAATTTTGTGCAATGTTTTCTAGAGCAAGAATATAATATTCAAACAGCGGGCATAATTAAACAGAAGGGCATGTCATGTATTCAAAACATTGGAATTTCTTTTGCTAAAAAAAGTTATTTTTCTATTATTTCTTGAATTAGATTTTTAAAATTAATTTATTAGAGTAGCACTGTCTATTTATTTGTATTCGTGACTGACTTACAGTGTAGGCGCCAAGCTGGCAAAGGCTGAGTCTGCAAAGTGTCAAAGAAACAGCTTCCTAGAAGTACCACAGTTTTCTGAATCCTATGCAAATTTCTAAAGCTGGCAATCTACATTGGGCTTTGTGATATAAAGTTCATTTGTTTTGGGAAAAACTCTGTTCACGTCTTGTAAAGAACACCAGGCAATGGTCAAATAGATTTCAAAAAAATGTCTGACTGACATTTTAATTGACAAAAGACTAACATATAATTGACAAAGGACTAACATCTAACTAGTTTGAAGAAAGGTCACGACCCAAAATGTCATCTTTTCTTTCGCTCCATAGATGCTGCCTCACCCGCTGAGTTTCTCCAGCATTTTTTATCTACCTTCGATTTTTCCAGCATCTGCAGTTCCTTCTTAAACATGTAATCTAATAAGCCTTTTGAATGCCTAAACATTACTCAGGCTGAAATGCTGGTAATGATTCTCAAAGATCTGACAATATCCTTCAAATATTTGACACACCTGCCCTTTCTAAAGTTATTTCTTGATATTAAATGGAGACAGATTTTGGAAAAGTTCCTTTTTAACCATTGGGAAGTATTCCAGTAAAATTGGTACAGAAAAAAATAACGTTCTCTCTGTTATTCATATTGTGATTATTTTAACTGTAAACATTTCTTGTGGTTTGTTCCCAGGATATTGATATAATTGAAAATATACTGAGAGATAAGCAGAATGGAGGGGGACAAACTCTGGAGTCTTCTGCCATTTTGAGTTTGTGTAATTCTACCACCCCTTCTGAAAGAACCAAGCATCGTCTAGAAGATACAATGCAACCACTTGAAGATGACTCCATGAAAACCATGGCTCTACAATTTCGGCTGGATGAGTCACAGAAAATACTTCAGAAGGAAAGAGAGTAGGTGAAAGATTTAATAATAATGTTACTGTTGATATTTAGTTTAGGACTGTATCGTGAGGGCTGCAGGTTGCACCATATTTCTGTTTAATAAGCAGACAACTGAGCGACTTGGTTCAGCTATGTGAGTCACAATCAGGAAGCTTTATGATTAATATTTCTTGATCAGTTTTCAAAATAATGCTGCCATGATGCCACAGAGCGTAGTCGTGGAAAGAGAAGTACATAAACCCTTTGTCCAATGTACCTCAATGTTCAACGGACTGATCTATCATTTGCATTGGATAACTGTATAATTTGTTTGGATAACTGATTATTCTTAATGTTGATCTCGAAACGCATTGGAATCAGAAATGGTCAGGGAAGGAGGGGACTGGGGTATGATAAGTACAGTGCCCTCAATAATATTTGGCACAAAGACCCATCATTTATTTATCTGCCTCTGTACTCCACAAGTTGAGATTTGTAATAGAAAAAATCACGTGATTAGAGTGCACATTGTCAGATTTTAATAAAGGCCATTTTTCGACATTTTGGTTCCACTATGTAGAAATTACAGCTGTGTTTATACATAGTCTCCCCATTTCAGTGCACCATAATGTTTGGGACACATGGCTTTACAGATGTTTGTAATTGCTCGGGTGTGTTTAATTGCCTCCTTCATGCAGGTATAAGAGCACTCAGCACCTGGTCTTTCCATCACCTTTGTAAACTTTTATTGCTGTTTATCCACATGAGGACCAAAGTTGTGCCAATGAAAGTCAAAGAAGCCATTATGAGATGAGAACCAAGAATAAACCTGTTAGAGACATCAGCCAAACCATGGGCTTACCAAAATCAACTGTTTGGAACATCATTAAGAAGAAAGAGAGCACTGGTGAGCTTTCTAATCGCAAAGGGACTGTCAGGCCAAGGAAGACCTCCACAGCTCATGACCGAAGAATTCTCTCTATAATAAAGAAAAATCCCCAAATACCTGACTGACAGATCAGAAACACTCTTCAGGAGTCAGGTGTGAATTTATCAATGACTACTGTCCACAGAAGACTTCATGAACAGAAATAGAGGCTACACTGCAAGATGCAAACCACAGGTTAGCCGCAAAAATAGGATGGCCAGGTTACAGTTTGCCAAGAAGAACTTAAAAGAGCAATCACAGTTCTGGAAAATGGTCTTGTGGATAGATGAGATAAAGATTAACTTATATCAGAGCGATGGCAAGAGCAAAGTGTGGAAGAGAGAAGGAACTGCCCAAGATCTCATCTGTGAAACACGGTGGTGGGGGTGTTATGGGCTGGGCATGTATGGCTGCTGAAGGTACTGGCTCACTTATCTTCATTTATGATACAACTGCTGATGGTAGCAGCATAATGAATTCTGAAGTTCAAGTTCAAACAAATAACTCAAAACTCATTGGCCGGCGGTTCATTCTACAGCAAGACAATGATCCCAAACATACTGCTAAAGCACCAAAGCAGTTTTTCAAAGCTAACAAATGGTCAATTATTGAGTGGCCAAGTCAATTACCCGATCTGAACCCAATTGAGCATGCCTTTTATATGCTGGAAGTTGTAGTTGAGCCTTTTCTTTTCCGGAGCTCCGCAAAAGTCGCCGCAGGCAGGCGCCATCTTGCCACTGAAGAGAAAATTGAAAGTGACTAGCCCCCAAAACAAGCATAAACTAAAGATGGCTGCAATACAGGCCTGGCAGAGCATCACCAGAGAAGAATCCCAGCAACTGGTGATGTCCCTGAATCGCAGACTTCAAGCAGTCATTGCAAGCAAAGGATATGCAACAAAATACTAAACATGACAACTTTCATTTACATGACATTGCTGTGTCCCAAATATTAAGGCGTCCTGAAATGGGGGGACTATGTATAAAAACTGCTGTAATTTCTACATGGTGAAACCAAAATGTTTAAAAATAGCCTTTATTAAAATCTGACAATGTGCATTTTAACCACATGTGATTTTTTCTATTACAAATCTCAAATGGTGGAGTACAGAGGCAAATAAATACTGTAACTGATGGGTCTTTGCCCCATACATTATGGAGGGCACTGTATCTATTGTATCAAATACTACTGAATGGGGCTAACCCCTTCCCCATGACACACTGTGCAGTGCAGTTTGCTGGGGTCCAGAGCTTTGGGTTTGAAGGTTGTTGGGGAAGGGTAGTCATTGGGTTGAGGGTGGTGCTATTGCTTTGATGGATGTTTTTTTTCTTCTAGATCAGAGCCTTATTTGGGAAGGGCTGATCTCAGGAGTAGATCTCTGATGATTGTGTGTCTGAGACCGAGGGGATGAATTCAGATTGGATGGGTGCGAGGAATGACTGAGGTCAGGATTAGGGGTTTAACTCATTTAGGAATCATAAATTCAGGGAGAAGCCAAAAAGTAAATAAATAAACCAATGGGAACGTACATGATGTAAGATGTCAGCACTAAGATGTGGCCTGCTTAGAAAGGCGTCTATTATATCATGCTGTTGAAAAAGCAGTACGATGGATCCTCATTGTTCTGAGAGAAACCAAGGACATGGCATGACTTAGCAACCCGTGGACAAATTTCACCAGCATCGTTGTAAAGGAGCATTGATACTGTATGTGTGACATGATGATGCAGAAATTGTGTCTTCAATATAGATATGATTTGTGATTGAAAATACTAACCAGCTTTGTGGACTGGCCGTAAAACTCTGTATAACATGGTTATAGTCGCAGAGTTGCACCTCAACCAATGCAGCCAAATTTCGGGGCCCAAATGTCCACTATCTAAGAGCTCCATTTTGCTGATGCATGTCAATTGATGTATCCAAGTAGGAACAGGTCCTTGTTGGATTGTCCTAACACACGCACAGTGATTAGGATCCAAAGACTTTTATTAGCAATACAGCATTGGTAACTTCATCTTAACATACAGCTCAAGACTGGGAAAGAATGGGAAAAGGGTCTATTAAACCAGTGGGTGGAGCTACAGTATGACTCATAGCAATGAGTGACACCGATCTGCAGTCCTTAAACACATTTTCTTAAATTATGATTAATTTGTGCCTCAACCTATTTCCCCATTCCCTCTGATCTTTCTTACCTTTGCACTGCGCAAACATTTGTTAAACTGAGCCTTCGAAATTGACTCAACATTGACTCAACATTGACTCAACTCTGTGCTTTTTCCCAATTTTGTTTTCCCAAGATTTATCAAAATCAGACCACAGATTTCACTCCGAACTGACCTAGTGAGTATAGAATAGTCACAGTAACACAGGAAGAACTTGATGACCACAGAAATGTTACAGAGAAAACTTATGAGATGTTGCTTGGGATGAAGATGCTTATTATAAAAAATCTGGAAGTGGCGGCGCTGTGATACAGCTGCGGCTCGCCTGCAGTCTGTCTGTTTTTACTTTTTGTGTTGTTTTTTTTGTCTAGTTTAGTAATTTGTTTGGTTATTAGGTGGTGTTATGTGTGTGGGGGGGAGGGTGAAACAGAGCTTTCTGTCTCTCCCTTCGGGGGAATGCGACTTTTTTTGTCGTATCCCCCTTCTCTTCCCCCGTCTGCGCTGAGGCCTAATGGCGGAGCTGGCGGCCTCCAACCTGCGACCGACCTCGAGGGTCCGGAGGTAGAGCCAGCCAGGACTCACCAACGCGAGGCTGGCCGTCTTCGAGCTGTGGCGACGTCCGGGTAGCGGCATGACTCGGCGCTCCGGTGAGGGCGGACGGCGCGGGGCTGAGACACTCCTGTGTGAGCGGCACGGCTACCGGCTGGAAGGCGCTCCCGTGTGAGCAGCCCGGTGCGGGGCTGAGACGCTGCCGTGTGGGTGGCCTGGCTATCGGCTGGAAGGCGCTCCGGTGAGGGCGGACCGGCTCCCGGCTGGAAGGTGCTCCCGTGGGGGCAGCCCGGTGCGGTGCGGGGCTGAGACGCTGCCTTGTGGGCGGCCCGGTGCGGGGCGGAGACGGTGCTCCGACTGTTGAGGCGGTGGCGACCTGGATCCGGGGCTCGGCCGCGGGCCAGTGGAGGACAATGTCGGGAGCTCGCAGGTCGGTGCCTGTTTTCCGGAGCACCCGTTGCAACAACTGCGTCCGCTGGACTGGAGGGCGGCAGCTTCGACCACCCCCGGGCCGCGGAGCTTGAACCGCGGGACTGATACCATCGCCCGGTGGGGTATCGCCTCGGCGCAGAGGGAGAAGAGGAGGGAAGAAACAGTAACTCTAAGACTTTTGCCTCCATCACAGTGAGGAGGTGTTGGTGAACTCACTGTGGTGGATGTTAATTTGTGTTTATTGTGTTTTGTTATTATTACATGTATGGCTGCAGGCAACAGCATTTCGTTCAGACCGAAAGGTCTGAATGACAAATAAAGGATTCAATTCAATTCATCAGATTGGTTGTCTGAGATGCTTTTCTTTGGAACAGAAAAGATTGAGGGAAGATTTAATTAAGGTGTTTATAGTTTTGAGAGAATACAGTGAAATGAATAGGAAATGGCCTATTTTCCTTAGCAGGGAGGTCAACTAACATTGAAACATAGAAAATAGGTGCAGGAGTAGGCCATTCGGACCTTCAAGCCAGCACCGCCATTCAATATGATCATGGCTGATCATCCAAAAACAATACACCGTTCCTGCTTTTTCCCAATATCCGTTGATTCCATTGGCCATTTGATGGATTAGAGGGAGGTTAGGATGACATGGCGGTGCAGCAGTAGAGTTGCTGCTTTACAGCGCCAGAGACCTGGGCTTGATCCTGACCACGGGTGCTGTCGGTATGAAATTTGTACGTTCTTGCCGTGACCTGCATGGGTTATCTCCAGGTGCACTGGTTTCCTCCCACACTCCAAAGACATACGGGTTAGTAGGTTATCTGGCTTGGGTAAAATTGTAAGTTGTCCATGGTGTTTGTAGTATAATATTAGTGTATGGGGATCGCTGTTAAACACGGGCTCGGTGGGCCAAAAGGTGTGTTTCAAGCGGTATCTCGAAACTAAACTAAAAAAAGATGTTGGGGAGGTTTTTTCTCCCCCAAATGAATATAGGTCACCAGGGCTCATTGCTTGAAAGGGTTGGTAAAGCAGGAATACTCATTACATTTAAGCCGAACCTGAATGAGCACTGATCTGCCATAACATACAAGGCCACAAACCACATGAGACAAGTCTAAATGGCACTATTTGGTAACCATGCATTTGTCATGGTGAATACCTGAATCGGGACAATCTGACCTGGCATATCATGACATCACATGTTTAAGAAGGAACTGCAGATGCTGGAAAATCGAAGGTAGACACAAATGCTGGAGAAACTCAGCATCTATGGAGTAAAAGAAACAGGAAACGTTTCGGGTCGAAACCCTTCTTCAGACTGAAACGTTGCCTATTTCCTTCTTCCATAGATGCTGCCTCACCTGCTGAGTTTCTCCAGCATTTTTGTCTACCTCATGACAACACATGATGAGTTGCCAGCGCATGCTGTTTGCATTTGTGGAACTACAAAAATCACTTTAAATAAATAGAGGTGAGGGCACGCATGATTGGATTGACCATACTACGAATCACTATCCTTACAGTTTCTTCAACTATTTACTGATTTAAAAATTAATTTTAAATCACAACTTTTCAATGTCTAACAAAGAGCAGCTGTGGGATGTTTTACCTTCTCTGTTATGGTTCTTGATGCCATAATAATGAACACTAAGGCAGATGTAGAAAATACAAAATAGACCCTGGTGAAAATGTTATGAATATTGTCTGGGGCTAATTTTGTTTGCATGATGACAAGCTTTTAATACATTTTTTGGAATTACGCATCTGCTATATTTCACCTGGCATTAGTGCATAAGAAACATGGTCTCTCTGTTCCGTACAGGGAGTAGCACTCGTGAGCTAATGATTTTTCTTGAGAGTGACTCAAACAATAGTAGATATTCGTACATAATTAACTCACAGACAGATTCTCGACAACACTTTATTTATTGCAACGTGGCTTCTAGCTTATGCTGGAAAATCCAGCTTTGTGGCTTGTTACAGAGAAGTTTTGTATATTTTGCCACAGTGAGGAGTGTGGAAGAAAAGTATTAATATTAATGCACTTTATCTCCACATAAACCATCAATATTATTTATACATTCTTTGCCCTGTGATTCATATAATAACAATCCATTGATTTATTCAGTGCTGGTGTGCTTAAAACGGTCTCACTTACTGATCCACCACAACGGAATCCTTCTAAGAGGGTTTTCACCTTTATAAATTGTAATTGGAGCTACATTTGGAATGTGGAATGCGTTTTAAAACAGTCAATGTCACAGATGATTTCTTCTCTGCACATTATCACAAAACAAAATTGTTTTAGGTTTACTCATGCATCAGTTTTTCATCAAGAAGAGAGAACATGTCACTGGTTCAGTCAGGTCAGATCCTCAGATCACTGAATCCACGTTGTCCAGCGATCCCTGCACTATCCTACACATTGGGGATGACTTATAATTTTATCAAAGCAATTTAGCCTACAAACCTGTACGTCTTTGGGGTATGGGAGGAAATTGGAGCACTCGGAGAAAACCCACGCAGTCACAGGGAGAATGTAAAAACTCTATACAGGCAGCACCTGTAGACAGGATCAAAATTGGGTCTCTGGTGCTGTAAAGCAGTGACTCTACCGCTGTGCCACTATGCAGCCCAGTAGATGTTTGACAATAGACAATAGGTGCAGGGGTAGGCCATTCGGCCCTTCGAGCCAGCACCGCCATTCAATGTGATCATGGCTGATCATCCCCAATCAGTTCTCCGTTCCTGCCTTCTCCCCATATCCCCTGACTCCGCTATCTTTAAGAGCCCTATCTAGCTCTCTCTTGAAAGTATCCAGAGAACCGGCCTCCACCACCCTCTGAGGCAGAGAAATCCATAGACTCACAACTCTCTGTGTGAAAAAGTCCTTCAGCCGTGACATGAGAGCAAAGGCGGGTAAACAGTTGTCTCTTAAAAGATTTAAATATCATTACTTGCAATATTATAATAATATAATATTGGTATATCTACACCATTACTAAAACTTTCATCTTGACCACTTCCGGTTTGCTTTTAAAATATAAATTGTGTAAAAACAGTACCCTATATCGTTAGAATGTTTTTGCCACCTTACTCACTGTTCTCCTCTGCTCCAAGCGCACCAAGATTTGTTCCCGATCGGTGGAATATTACAAAAGTTATGAAGGTTTAAAAAATTGTGAGCAGATTGGTCTTCTCGCCTGTCAGTCACCAAGAAGGTAATGCCCCTTCCGGGCGAGGAGAATAAAACCCGGAGGTAGGGCTGAGTCCACAAGCCATGTGTAGTCGGGGGAAGCCGCTGTGTAGAGTCGGGGGAAGCCACTTTGTGGAGTCGGGCAAGCCGCTGAGTGGAGCTGGGAGGTGCTGTGTGGTGCCGCGGCCGGTGGCCACTGAGTGTAGTCCCTCCCCCCCACACACCCCCCTCCCTCCCAAACACCTCCCCTTTCCCCCATCCCCCTCCCCCTCCCCGCTCACCCCCTCCCCCCTTCCCCCTCCCCCTCCTCTCACACAGCCCTTCCCCCCACACACCCACACCCCCCCTTTACCGCTCCCCTGGTCTTACCCCTACCTCACCCCACTCCTCCACACCACACCACCCCACCCACCCTCCCCACACCACCCCTGCCCCCCACACCACCCCCTCCCCCCACACCTCCAACGCCACCCCTCCCCGCACTTCAGATCCACTTTAGAGTCTTTTTCATGGACGTGGTGCTATGTGGTGTGAATTATAGTAAAATCTTGAATGCCCTACAAAGTCGTGTAAAATGCACAGCACCGTACAATATCAAGTTATACAATCAGTGATAAAGAAAAGGAGTTTCACCTTCTCAAGGCATAGGGGGTGGGAACTGTCGGTTTACAGAAAGTAGCTGCATTTTCAATCTGCACGCGTGATAATCTTGTGACGCCTGAAGCAACTGATAAATCTGATAACTAGTGACTGTAATACGTATATAGAATACTCAGCAGCTGCCAGAAAGGAGCAAACAACATTTTACTTTCATGAAAACTGGCTAGACCTCAGGGCAATTCTATTTACATTATTCTCATCAATTTTATTAAAATCATAATCTTGAACTTTGTGGGGCACTTGAATTCTAAAACAGAGAAAGCAAACTGCTGAATGGTGGAGTTTATCATCTGTCTACATTCTGCTCCAGTCTTATATGTACATTATTTCTTTGGCTCTGGCCATTTGGACATTCCATTCCTTGCTTCCTGCTACTGGTGACAGAGCTTTTAACTGCTTGGCTCAAACACAAACAATTCCTTCTATTGCTTTCAAACCACTTCATCTTTAAAATTCTTCTCTTTGATTCAGCTGGTGGTCACCCTTCTTAACCATATAACCATATAACAATTACAGCACGGAAAACAGGCCATCTCGGCCCTTCAAGTCCGTGCCGAACACTTATTTTCCCCTAGTCCCATCTACCTGCACTCAGACCATAACCCCTGTCCCACTTAGGAGACCTGAACGGAAACCTCTGGAGACTTTGTGCCCAACCCAAGGTTTCCGTGCGGTTCCCGGAGGTTGTAGGTGGTTGCCGGAGGTTGCAGGTAGTGGAAGCAGGTAGGGAGACTGACAAAAACCTCCGGGAACCGCACGGAAACATTGGGTGGGGCGCAAAGTCTCCAGAGGTTTCCGTTCTGGTTTCCTAAGTGGGACAGGGGCATTAACCCTCCATTCCTTTCCCATCCATATACCTATCCAATTTATTTTTAAATGATAAAATCGAACCTGCCTCCACCACTTCCACTGGAAGCTCATTCCACACAGCTACCACTCTCTGAGTAAAGAAGTTCCCCCTCATGTTACCCCTAAACTTCTGTCCCTTAATTCTCAAGTCATGTCCTCTTGTTTGAATCGTCCCTACTCTCAATGGAAAAAGCTTATCCACGTCAACTCTGTCTATCCCTCTCATCATCTTATCATCTTACTTCCAGGTGATGTGTCTGTTTTACATCTGCACTTCCATAAAGTGACAAACCATTAAAGGTGTTAAATAACTGGCTTTTACTGGTGTTTGTGCACCAATTGAAGAATCTACATGAGGGTACATTTATTCAGTTACAGTAACTGCCTCTTACAACCATAAAGGGAGGAAAGATTCTTAATTCTCACTCATCCTTCATGATACCTTGAATTGCATTATGAAAAAATGGAAAGGTTACCTCTATTGGATTTTCCTGAAAGATTTGCTGGTTCTCAAAGATGATTTATGTTGTAGAGGATATTATGTATTCTACTCTTCAAATTAAGTCGTAGATGAGCCAGTAGATTATTTTGATTCTGTTATGCCCCAAGAAGATTGACTATAAACTCAGGTTGGATTACAAAGATGTCACGGGGGCTACAAGTATTTCTGAGAATTATCCCTTTGAGATGCTGATTCATTTGACTGTTAATTGTTGATTTTAGAGATAGGAACAAATCCTGCAAGTTAGGCCAACCTTCACTCTCACGGTTAGACTGAATTTCCTACTTAAGTGCTTCTGGTCGTTTAATAGTCATTTATTCTGGACGGAGAATCATTGAGTTTATTTAAGACTGAAAATGATGAACTATTGGCCATTAATATCATCAAGAAATAAAGGGATGACATAGGAAAATTGAGTTTTTATAGATGATCAGCCATGACCATATTTGCTGGTGGATCAGGTTTGATAGGTCATATAGGCAACTCTTACTCTGATTTCTTATGGATCCCATAGGTATTGTATTTATGGGTTTCTTTTCACCTGTATGTATTATAATTTCTACAAGACGGGTCCAACTGTTCTTCCAACAGTGTTTAACCACATGTCTATCCCATGTACTTGATAGCCAGGAATACACTCACGTTTTTAGGTTTCAGCATTCAGAAACGAGTTGGGGAGCCAATCGATCAACTCTTCGCACCTCTGCCTTAGCTCTTGTGTATGACCCAGCTGAGTACTGAGTATGGAGTAGAAGTGGACACATTAGCCTGGTAGACACGAGCCTGAACAGCACCTTGCGAACCATCACTGGGTGCCTTCAACCTACTCCAGTCGAGCAGCTCCCTATACTTACATGCATTCCGCCTGCAGAAATCTGAAGGCAAGCAGCAACTCTGGCACTATCTCGTCGTGCCATGGACCCAGACCACCTCCTCCATCAGGCTATCAGCAGAGAGCAGAGGCCACCCCGACTGAAGTCCCGTCACCCCTTTTCTCCACATGGAAAACAACTCCTAGCATCCATCCAGCCAACTGAGACAAAAGCACACTGGATAGCCACCAAGTGGTCACAAGAGTGGAAGGCAACCTCATCTCCATTACACAGCTACATCTCTTCACCAGATAAAAGCTGTCCAGGGTCTGACCTCCGCAGAGGAGCATGGATGAAGCTTCATACTGGAGTTGGGTGTTTCAATGCCAGCGTGTGGCGATGGGGGCTCCGCCAGAGCCCAGCCTGTGAATGCGGAGCAGAACAACAGACAGCCAACCATGTCATCTCTGGGTGCCCGCTCTACCACCCACCAAATGGAGCTCAGGGCCTGGCAGACATTAACGCAGGGACAACAACCTGGCTGCTCAACACCCGGCTTGAGATCTAACTATTCCTTTGGTTTATGTTTCATTCGCAAGAAGAAGAATAACGTTCACATGGGAAACCCAAAAGATCAAGCTGAATGCAAACCCATTGCAGGTGGAAAATAGATTGAACAATCATTGGTCTGTTGGGCATGATTCTAAGGATGCTCTGGGCAAGAATGCTTTGTATACCGTTCATACAAAGGGACAGGAACAAACTATTTACCTGCTCTTCCTGTTCAGCTATTTGAGTAGATTATGGCTAATATGTATCCGAGCCACATATCCATTCCAGCTGGTTATTCCCCCAAATGGTGTATTTGTGTCTCTTTCCTGCAGGGATTGGGCAAAGATGGGTAAATGTGCAAAGGTTATTTCAGTCGCCATATTTTGTGTTTATTCTGGGAAACTATCCTAAATGCCTTGCTCCTCTCCCAAACATTTAAACGCACAGATGAACATTGAGAGAAGACCTTAGAATGGCTTTATTTTTAAATATTTTGTTAGGCTTCAGTGGGAAACACAAAAGATCAAGGTGAATGCAAAAACATTGCAGGCAGAAAATAGATTTGTGACTGTGATAACATATATTTTCAAGCGCATTGTAGTATTAAAGCGTGACGTCATGTTTTTTCCATAATTTAATCTTTTCTTTAAGCAAAGAGATATATATTTACTTTTCTTTGTCGGCGAAGCTCGAGGATAATTTTATGTTTTTCTTTAATTGTATTTAATTGACATTGTATTAAAAGTACCACAATTGGTAATACTGGGTGTACTTTGGAAATCAATGGCAAATTATGTAGGAAATGGAGCACTTAGGAGTTTCCAACTATGACATTGTTCCAAAATTTAAATAAAAATTGATTTCAGTGGGAGAGACTGATGACTTCTGCAATATCTTATTACTTGGGGGGAAGAACTATCTACTTGCCAATAATATTTCATATCACTTTGTTTAACTGTGCCAAATAGTCAGAAACCCAACTGTTCTGACAGTAGTCATATCCTGCCAAGGTCAAAGTTCATAAAGATAAACCTTGAGCATCTGACATGCATCAAATTTCATCAGAAATAAAAACATTTTTTTTAGAGCCACTTCAGCTGAAATGATGAATGAGGCATATTTTCTTTATTTCCTCCAAATGTGGATTACCATATTTACATTGCCTCAGATTAATATTGTAGAATGAACATTGACAGTGACAGATTATGGTTCAAATGTGCAAACGACTGTGTGCTTCTTATAAAGTATAATGTGGCTTCACCCCAGTCACATCACACAAAGCAATATCCTGCATTCCGCTATTTGTTTGGAGATGGTGCCGAGCGAATATCAAGTAGTTCACCACAGGATAAATCTTAATGAGGAGCCACCCTGAATTGAGCAGGTTTCTCTCTTTGTACAGTAGCTAACTGGTAGTATTGGAAGTGTCTGTCAAGATGCCCATAAAGCCTGCGAAGGCTGAATGAGACCGCCTAAAGGGAAAGAAACATAGAAACATAGAAAATAGGTGCAGGAGTAGGCCATTCGGCCCTTCGAGCGTGCACCGCCATTCAATATGACCATGGCTGATCATCCAACACAGTATCCCGTACCTGCCTTCTCTCCATACCCCCTGATCCCCTTAGCCACATCTAACTCCCTCTTAAATATAGCCAATGAACTGGCCTCAACTACCTTCTGTGGCAGATAATTCCAGAGATTCACCACTCTCTGTGTGAAAAATGTTTTTCTCATCTCGGTCCTAAAAGACTTCCCCCTTATCCTTAAACTTTGACCCCTTGTCCTGGACTTCTCCAACATCGGGAACAATCTTCCTGCATCTAGCCTGTCCAACCCCTTAAGAATTTTGTAAGTTTCTATAAGATCCCCCCCTCAATCTTCTAAATTCTAGCGAGTACAAGCCGAGTCTATCCAGTCTTTCTTCATATGAAAGTCCTAACATTCCAGGAATCAGTCTGGTGAACCTTCTCTGTACTCCCTCTATGGCAAGAAAGAGTGCTCCTTCTATAAGCTAGGATACAGTCCTGATTCGCTAGCCACCTTCATTGCTGTTGTTGAACTTTTTCTCTGGAGCTGTAATGCTACAATGCTGAGAACTACTATATTTTTCTCTTTGCTCTATCTTCAGTTCTTGAGTTTGGCTTGATTGTATTCAAGTCTAGGATTATCTGACAGGACAGAATGTGCAGGTATAACCTAGTGGGTCAGGCAGGAATAACTTAGTGGGTCAGGCAGCATTTCTGGAAAACATGGATAGGGGACGTTTCAGGGCAGGACCATTCAGATTGATTATAGTGGAGGGAAAAAAACTGGAAGAGAGATGAGGCAGGACAAAGCATGGGGCTTAATAGGTGGATACAGGGGAGGTGGGGTTTGATAGGCAGATGGTTGGAATAAAGGCCAGAAATAAAAGCAGAAAGTGTAAGAGGATTGAAATGTTGTGAACTGTGAAGCTGGAGAAAGGAATGTAATGTGAGGGGAGAAATAGGTCGGAGTCTGAGTGAGCCAAACAATGCTTTTCATTGTATCTCAGGACAATTGTCAAATATAAATCTAAACTTAATTCAAAGGAACATAATATGAAGACAGAAAACAGTTGAATGAAATGTCAACAGTGCTATCATTTCTGGGATCACAAAATATTAATACGCTTTTTGGAATCTCCTGAGAAGATATTCTTAAAGGGCGTGCTGCACAGTCCACATTCTGGGTAGAAAGCTTTTAGCTGTATATCCACAATTTTGTGCAATTGAATCAGCAATTGCCATGGCCTGTTATGAGTGCTAAGGCATAACATTGCACAAAACGGGTTCAGATCGGGGATATTATTGATATCTTTCATTAGCATTTGAAAGACTTCCAGCTTGGAATAGAGTTTCCAAAAGCTGAGTGAAATAGGAAGTGAAAAATACAGTATGTATTGGGGGATGAGTTGGACTGTTTCATATTTGAGGGCTTGAGACCATTTAAGAACAGTTGGAAATCCATTCTGATGATTCATTACTGGATAAATCCCCTTAAAAAAACAGCTGTAGTTGCTCATCTCTGTAACCCTCTGCTACAATTCATATTAGACTCAGTTTCTAATCATGTTATTGTGAAAATACTAGTTGCTCTTTTCCTAAGTCGGCTGAAAAAGGCATTTTGAAGTATGTTGTGAGGCCAAAACGACTCCATGTGGAGGAGACAGTATCTGAAAAATGCAAAGGAAAAATGTCTTGGTAACAGCTCTTGTTCCACCTATTGAGAAGGTAAGGTCAAAAATGGCATCAAACTGTAGGCTTCCCTAAATCTGAAAGTTACTTGTTTTTATGTTGCAAACAGTTTAACAATCATATAACATTCTAATCCTTTTAGTTTAACCACGTACACAGATTAGAGATTATACGTCTCTGTTGCATATTATTAATTAGTCATTATTACATTAATATTTGGCCTTAAATTTTTAGTCTCCATAATGGGCGCATGTTTGTTATTCTTCCTGTTTCTTAGGCAATCTCTAATGCCCCTGTCCCACTTAGGAAACCTGAACGGAAACCTCTGGAGACTTTGCGCCCCACCCAAGGTTTCCGTGCGGTTCCCGGAGGTTGCAGGTGGTTGCCAGAGGTTGCAGGTAGTGGAAGCAGGTAAGGAGACTGACAAAAACCTCCGGGAACCTCCGGGAACCGCACGGAAACCTTGGGTGGGGCGCAAAGTCTCCAGAGGTTTCCGTTCTGGTTTCCTAAGTGGGACAGGGGCATTAGATTCATGGATGACTTGCACTCCAGTTTTGAGGTCCTGTTGTGTCTAATGAGGCCATTGTGGGAATCACAATTCTTCCTCACATGTAACAGCTGGTGACTGATGACTGATAGGGCAAGTGAGTGAGTAGTTTGCAAGGTAGTCCACTCCTTCCACTATCTATGCAGAGCTTCTTTGTGCACCTGCTTCCTCTCCACTTTGAGTGGTCAGGTGGTAGGATTTACAGAAGTCACATCCTTCAAACTTTTCTCTGCTTAACTGATAATCATCTGCCATGTCAGAGCATGGAATCAGCTGTCTGTTTTGGGCATTGGGCATGTTCAGCGCTGCTGACTCAGTAGAACTAGGATTTCATGGATTGTCACAACATCAATGGGAAAACATCATGTTGATCAGAGGGTTGGGGCCTGGTTTAATTGGTGGCAATATGGTGACAAGTAACTTACAGATATAGGAGTGTATGAGTGCTTCTTAAGGATGTGCACATTTGAAGCATAAACACATCTCACATTGGCAAGTGCCTGGTCAAATTTCAAGAGTGTTGTGAAACAATCCAGAAATGGTTGTCATTGTGTTTCACTCCATAGTCGGTACATTCTGAATTGTGTGATGGTTCAATAAAAATGCATTGTAACGCCATTCCCTACGATCTATCCACTTAGAAGCATTACCCAGAAATTAAACCATTTTAGACAATATAGACAATAGACAATAGGTGCAGGAGTAGGCCATTCAGCCCTTCAAGCCAGCACCGCCATTCAATGTGATCATGGCTGATCATCCCCAATCAGTAACCCGTTCCTGCCTTCTCCCCATATCCCCTGACTCCACTATCTTTAAGTGCCCTATCTAGCTCTCTCTTGAAAGTATCTAGGGAACCTGCCTCCACCGCCCTCTGAGGCAGAGAATTTCACAGACTCACAACTCTCTGTGTGAAAAACTATCTGTTTGGCTGCTTCTGGGACATCCAATATCCATTATCTTTCACCCCTCTCTTCCATCTCACTCCACCCATAATACTGACCCAAATCCTCCTCGACAGTCTAGCTCCCAGTGTACTAATTGGTCCAGGCTCTGACTTTCAGATACTCAACCTTGCCACCTCCTCCTCCTCCTCCTCCACCTCCTCCTCTCCCATCCTACCAATCAGCCCGGTAGACCATATTGCCAATCAGCACCTAAATTGGTCCTGCGGCTTCCATTTGAAGCCCAATGATCAGCTTATTGCTCCCAGTTGAACAAGTATTCAGGAGTAGGATCGACCCAACTCTCTGCCACCATGGCCATTTAAAGGGACCAACAACTAATTACAGGTTATTCATTGATTTATTTGATCTGTAGTTATAATTCCATAGCTGTTTGGTACTCGCCATAATTATTTCAGATTGTAATAGACAGAGTTGAAAGCAGCATGACTGGAAGGAAACGTACACAGATATAGACAACATTGCTGGATGAGGAAAGGAAAGGAGGTGAAAGGCTTTTGACAGAAGGCAGAATATGCATGGGTGTTTGGGAAGCAACTCCAATTGAAACGCAACAAGGAATAACAGCTCTGAACAATACCAATGTAAACACTGAAACATGCTAGCTGCTGCAGCCACTACTGGAACAGAATATAATAAGAATCGTATTGCTGTTCACAACCAAAACAACTGTTGCAATGTATTTGTTCATGCCTGTCCAGAATATGAGGTAATTACAAAAGCTCAGAGTTTATGAGACATTGGTGTTTAGGGACTGAGGATACTCTGGTCCTGTTGGTAAAGAAAGGCAACAATATTTCATTCTTTTTTCCAGAGATTTTCAGATTGAGAGACCAGCTTTGCTGGCATTTCAGGCCATTGTGCAGGATGCTGAGAGTCAGTTTCCTTCACCCCAGTCTGCAACTTAAAATGACTCCACTCCCCCAGCATCCAATGAATGTTTTATTAAAGGTAGCGAATCATGCAGGCTTGTGACCGATCACCTAAATCACTCATCAATGGTGATGACTTTGTTATGTGTCAGTCAGCTATACCCATTGACTTTGAACTGTGGCTGAAATCACCAATCCCTGATCATCCTCTTTCTGCCAATATTAATTTGGTAAGGGTGAGGAGAAGGCCGGAGAATGGGGTTGAGAGGAAAAAATAGATCAGCCATGATTTAATGGCAGAGTAGATTTGATGGGCCGAATGGCCTAATTCTACTCCTAAAACTTATAAGCATCAATTTGGTCACATTGCAATAACACCCCATGAAATAAATTCTAAACAAATGTGTAAATTAATCCATTCTGCATTGCATACATAAATCAATTACCCTTGTGCATTAGTATTCTATCTATCTTCGTGAGCTGTTCCCACCCAGGTATTATCCTCCAGTGGATAATCTTTGACCAGAGCAAGGCTGTTGGCCTTTAATCAAAGATATTTCAGACAAATGTGATAGATGATCTTCTCCAGCTTGAAATTGGGTGCTATTGTACCTTAATCATCATTGTTTTCTTGCAACTTTTCCTTTCATTTGGCAAGCCAGACTTAGCTTTCTGAAAAAAAAAAAGATCTATTCATAGAGAGGATAGGGAAAGTTAAAGGTGAATGCATACATTTTCTGTAACTTCCACTTCAGAAGGGAGGTGCAATTAGGATTTGAAAAGTGTGATATAAATGCTGGTGCCATCTTGAAACATTTGTACTTGTCATCAATGTGTAAATGAGAGTGCCCTCTTGAGGCCAGGAGTACAAGCTGGGGAGTACTGTCACGAGGCTGTACCGCGTGACTGATGACAAGTGACCTTCCAGTAGTTTCTGTTGGTTGTTGGATATAATAAACTTTTCTTACATGATGTCGGACGTGTATTAATTGTGCAGGTCACAACAGGATCAAACAGCAGACATTGCATGGTGTCAGAAGTGCGATCTGGAGAAATGTCCGATCTCTCCGCATGTGTGACATCTCATGTACTGAGCGGGGCAATAGTTGGTTTTATGCACGTGGGTGCATGACTGGCAGACGGCATCATTACCGTAATTACGGAATTCTGTGTGTGGTTATCTGGGTCGCGAATCCCTGCCTCGGCCCCATGGCTGACTGGCGCTGTCTTGTTTCACGTAATCAACTGTCTCTTCGGTGGCGATGGTGGTTGGGGTAATCTGTTTCACGTGCTTGGCTGATGCTTCGGCAATCATACACATGCCACTGCATTTTTCCAGTGTTAAGTCATCGCATTGGAGTAGTTTCTCCCGGAGCGGCTGGCTGGTGATGCCACAGACTATTCTGTCTCGCAGCAACGAGTCATGCAGACTGCCAAATTCACAATCATTAGCTAAAGACTTCACTGCAGTCAGGTACCTGGAGGAGGTCTCCCCTCACCGCAGATTACATATATTAAAGATGTATCTTGTGACAGTTACATTCTTTTTTGGTTCTCAGTGTGTCTGGAATTTCTTCTTCAGGGGTTGTATTTTGTCACATTCCTCCGGGGCAAACTGAAAGGTCTCATAAATCTGCAGAGTGGCCGGCCCCGCCACGTGGAGGAATGTTGCACACCAAATCTTATCTGGCTTACTCGTCAGCTCTGTCGCCATCTTGTACAGCTGGAATGCCCTTATCTAGTCCTTATAATTCTTGGCTAAGTTCCCTTGCATGGAGAGTGGTCCCGGTGGCTTGAGTCCCGACATTTTTTTAAAATTGTGTTAATTGTGGTACTTTATCCACATTAAATTGATTAAAGGTTAAATTTATTAGTATTGAAAATAGTTTGTATTGTACATGAATTTGTGACCCCAAAGATGAAGGGGGAGATGTGATGTCAATGCTAGTGCCATCTTGAAACATTTGTACTTGTCATCAATGTGTAAATGCCAGTGCCCTCTTGAGGCCAGGAGTACAAGCTGGGGAGTGTGTCTGTGCCTTGTGGCTGATGACAAGTGACCTTCTAGTAGTTTCTGTTGGCTGTTGGATATAATAAACTTTTCTTACAAGATGGCGGACGTGTATTAATTGTGCTAGTTACAACAGGATCACACAGCAGACATTACAAAAAGGAACGTTAGGTTTAGTTTAGGGATACAGTGTGGAAACAGGCCTTTCGCCCCACTGCCAACCAGCGATCGCCCTACATTAGTTCTATCTGCACACTAGGGACAATTTACAGAAACCAATTAACCTACAAACCTACACGTCTTTGGAATGTGGGAGTAAACTGGAGCACTCTCTGGTGATAACCCAAGCGGTCACAGGGAGAACATGCAAACTCTATACAAACAGCATCCGTGGGTAGGCTTGAACCCGGGTCTCTGGCGCACACAGGTACCACCATCTTAATGATTCAGCCATATTGCTGGCCATTGTCTCAGCAACAGCCAACCTAATTGTGAAATTAGAATATTGAGATACACCAATTTGTTTTTGGTTGTGAAGCACCTTATATTGCAAGGGTGATGACAGTGGGTCAGTGAATGTTATGCAGCTTATTTGGTTGTAATGTTTGACAAAATACTCATACATGCTAGCTGTAAGAAATAGGTGTAAGCCAGGAAGCTGTGTCAAATATGTTAGGATGCATTTGGAACATTTGAATATTTGGTTTGAGTCCCAATTACTGGAGATTGTTGGTAGGTGAGTGATGGGGATATTGCTAATTGAGCAGTGGTTGTGGCCTTCTATGTATGCACAACATTCTCCTGCTTGCTGCCTCCTCAACCAAAGATATTGGTGCCATACCCCCAAAATTCAGAACTATTCCTTCAGTTTTCAGTTTCCCATTCTGGTTGACATTCAGAATAACTTCCAGTGCTTCCCCCAGCCACATTACACTTCCCTGTTAAGCAGTACAGGCTGGCTTTAAACAATGTAGCCTAACATAACTAATGACTAACAGTCCATGACATTATTGCTGAGTTGTCCATGCAATAACCAGCAAGATTAGCACTGATGAGATGCTGAAATTGTTCGAGTTAGACAATAGGTGCAGGTTGAATTTACATTGCACTGCTTGATTTCAGAATTGTTGAATCAGTCAAATCTAGCAAGAGAAGGTTAGAATTGATTTAATTGAATGTCGAATCATATACAGGAAGTTAAATAATAAAAAAGAAAGATGAGATTAAGGAAGAGAACAAGACAGATAGGCGGCACTGGCGCAGCAGTAGAGCTACTGCCTTACAGCGCCAGAGACGTGGGTTCGATCCTGGTTACAGAGGCTTGTCTGTATGGAGTTTGTACGTTTTCCCCGTGACATGCGTGGGTTTTCTCCATGATCCTCCCGCACTCCAAAGACATACAGGTATGTCGGTTTGGTTTGGTATAAATGTAAAATAGTCCCTAGTGTGTGTGTAGGGTAGTGTTAATGTGCGGGGATCGCTGGTCGGTGCGGACTCGGTGGTCCAAAGGGCCTGTTTCCGCGCTGTGCCTCTAAACTAAACTAATCTAAAACTAAATGAGAACTTAAAAAAATATTTTTAATCTTCAACAATAATTCAACTCAGACAAAAGTGCTGGAGAAACTCAGCGGGTGCAGCAGCATCTATGGAGTGAAGGAAATAGGCAACATTTTGGGCTGAAACCCTTCTTCAGACTGAATTCAGACTGAGTTATTCAACTCTGAATAAATGTTTTTGGACATTTGTAATGCAAATATAAAAAATGAATTTGTCATTAAAATTCTCCTTGTCTTGAATGCACCTCTCCAACAATATCTAAGGGGATCTAATGGATTTCTTCTCCAAGCATCTTCATGTCTTTTGTGCTCTTAAATGTTTAATTTATTAGTAAGCTGCTGGTGCAGAAAAGCTTTTGTTCAAATGGGGTAAATTGAATTTCTGTATTAAACTATTTTGGAAAGTAACGTCTGATTTGTTTGTTAATAATATTAAATGCTAACAGCTTCACTGTTAATTTTTCTGTCACTTCCATCTCAATAGGTCAGGTATGACAGAGAATGTTGTGAGTTTGATTCCCCACGAGAAGCGTTGGGCATGCTTTCTGGGCTGATTTCCTTTATAGTCCTGAGAGAGTGGTGCATTGATTAATATTCTTTACTCCTTTCAACAATATGTTAAACTGGTCTTATAAGATCATAAGTGATAGGAGTAGAATTAGGCCATTCAGCCCATCAAGTCTACTCTGCCCTTCAATCATGGCTGATTTATCTCTCCTTCCTAACCCCATTCTCCTGCCTTTTCCCCATAACCTCTAACACCTGTACTGATCAAGAATCTATCTATCTCTGCCTTAAAAATATCCACTAACAGCCTCTACAGCCATCTGTGGCAAATAATTCCATAGATTCACTGCCCTTTGACTAAAGAAATGTATCCTCATCTCCTTCCTAAAAGAACGTCCTTTAATTCTGAGGCTATGACCTCTAGTCCTAGACTCTCCCATGAGAAAAAACATCCTCTCCACATCCACTCTATCCAAGCTTTTTACTATTTTGTATGTTTCAACGAGGTCCCTCCTCATTCTTCTAAACTCCAGCAAGTACTGGCCCAGTGCCGACAAACGCTCATCATAGGTTAAGCTACTCATCCCAGAAGGGTCTCGACATGAAACGTCGCCCATTCCTTTTCTCCAGAGATGCTGCCTGTCCTGCTGAGTTACTCCAGCATTTTGTGTCTATTATTCTTGTAAACCTCCTCTGGACCCTCTCCAGTGCCAGCACACCCTTCCTCAGATATGGTGCCCGAAATTGCTCACAATATCCCAAATGCGGCCTTCTAAGAGCCTCGCATTACATCCCTGTTTTTGTATAAAGCCCTCTTGAAATACGGATGCGGAAGATGCGGAAATTGGAGGAACAGCACCTCATATTCCGTCTGGGGTCCTTGCGCCCTTATGGCATCAACATTGAATTCCCCCAATTTGGCTAGCCTGTGCTGTCCCCTCCCCTTCCTTCACCCTCTAGCTGTCTCCTCCCACCCTCCCATCCGCCCCCCCTCGGGCCCCTCCCCCTCCCCCTTTTCCTTCTTTCTTTCCCCCCCCCCCATCAGTCTGAAGAAGGGTTTCGGCCCGAAACGTCGCCTATTTCCTTCGCTCCATAGATGCTGCTGCACCCGCTGAGTTCCTCCAGCAATTTTGTGTACCCTCTTGAAATAAATGCTAGTTTCCCTGTGTTCTTGTTTCTGTCATTCAGATGAACATTGTAGATGTCATGCCATTATTTAAAGAATACTAGGTAAAAATAAGGTGTGATCCCTGTGTCTTGGCCAACATTAAATATTTGAACAATATTCCTTTAAATATATTAACCACTGAAGTTTGGGGATTTTGCTCTGTACACACTTCTCTAAGGGTGGATGGCACTATTTTGAAAATAATTTGAAGCAGTTTGAGAAGGATCCACGAGGCAGTAAAAAAGATAAGAAATGCACATCTTTGCTTTAAATTTGTATCTGGTGATCCCATATTGCACGCTAATAGTAGGTTCCAACCTTGGGTTACATCACGTTACAGTGTTTTTTTTGTGGACAGTGGTGATGGTCTTCGGAGGATCAAATGTATTACAGAACCCTTAAAAGACCACAGGTGGTAGAGCAATGCATGAATTAAATTCAATGGAAATAGATCATACTTTGATCATAGATCGTACTCTGCCCCTACCTCACTAATCTCTTCAACTCCTCATTGTCCCAAGGAATTGTCCCCTCCGCTTTCAAAACTGCTGCCGTTACACCAATCCTAAAGAAACCTGGTCTTGATCCCTCCTCTCTCATTAACTACCGCCCAATCTCAAACCTCCCCTTCCTTTCAAAAACCCTGGAGCGTATCGTTGCGTCGCAACTTCATTCCCACCTCCTTGCGTATAACCTACTTGAACCCCTCCAATCTGGCTTTCGCCCCCTCCATAGCACAGAAACTGCTCTCCTCAAAGTCCTCAACGACCTCCTCACCTCTGCTGACACTGGTTCCCTCAACATCCTCATCCTCCTCGACCTGAGCGCAGCCTTCGATACAGTGAACCATAAGATCCTGCTCACCAGACTCAAGGACCTCGGCATTGAAGGCTCTGCACTCAGCTGGCTCCGTTCCTACCTTTCCAACAGATCCCACTTCATCTCTCTCCACAACCACACCTCTGCTACAGCCGCAGTCACTCAAGGCGTTCCCCAAGGCTCCGTACTCGGCCCCCTCCTCTTCATCATCTACATCCTCCCCCTTGGTCAGATACTCCGCCACTTCAATCTGGACTTCCACTGTTACGCTGATGACACCCAGATTTACCTTGGCACCAAATCCCCCCACAACCCCCCCCTCTCCCATATCAACTCCTGTTTGTCAGCTATAAAAACCTGGATGCAACATAATTTCCTCAAACTCAACAGCAATAAGACAGAATTCCTCCTCATAGGCTCCAAAGCCACACTCAGCAAAATCAATAACCCCACTCTCACCATCGACGGCACCACTGTCTCCCCATCTCCCCAGGCCCGCAACCTTGGCGTGATCTTTGATTCCACCCTCTCCCTTGAGCCTCACATCCGCCATGTCATTAAAACCTCCTTCTTTCAGCTCCGCAACATCGCCAAACTCAGACCCTCTCTCACTCCGCCTGCTGCTGAAAGACTCATCCATGCCTTCATCTCCTCCCGACTGGACTATTGCAACTCACTTCTCCTTGGCATCAGCTCCACCTACATCAACCGACTCCAACTGGTCCAGAACGCAGCCGCCCGACTCATCACCCACACCAAATCCTGGCATCACATCACTCCAGTCCTCAAAAAACTTCACTGGCTTCCCATCTCCCACCGGATCAACTACAAAATCCTGGTCCTCACCTACAAAGCCCTCCACCATCTGGCCCCCACATATCTCATTGACCTCCTCTCCCCCTACCAACCCTCACGGTCCCTCAGATCCACATCAGCCGGTCTCCTCTCCATCCACAAGTCCAACCTCCGCAGTTTTGGGGACAGAGCCTTCTCCAGGGCAGCTCCCAGGCTCTGGAACTCCCTCCCCCAACTGATCCGCAATTCCGTGTCCCTCCCCATCTTCCAGTCCCGCCTCAAGACCCATCTCTTCACCTCTGCCTATCCTTAGCCCCACGTCCCCGTCCCTTTTCATCTGTGCATTAATTGCCTCATGCTGTGTTTTGTATTGAATTCTGTCTTTACTTTGTGTACTAGTCATGTCTCTACTATTTATTTCATTCCCCTTACATGTTTTTCCTATACATGCTCAATTTTTGTAAGGTGTCCTTGAGACTCTTGAAAGGCGCCCATAAATAAAATGTATTATTATTATTATTATACTTTTGGATCTTCCTATATACTCTGTCTATAATATACAATGACAAAACAAATTTAATACTTTAATCACTGAATCCTACATGCAGAAGGCTCCCTTGGTTTATGACAGAGTAAGGATGTCTGAATAAGCAACGTACAGAAAAGGTGTATTCATAATGAAATAATTAACAGCAAAACCCCCCATCAATTTGAGAGTCATAGAATCATACAGCATGGAGTCAGGCCCTTTGACCCAAACCCTCCATGCTGATTGAGATGCCTCATCTAAGCTAGTCCATTTGCCCACATTTGGTCCCTATCCCTTTAAACCTTTCCTATCCATGTGCCGTCCAGTTTTGAGATGCTGATTAGTTCCCCTTGAGAGGTTGAATTATTAGCAACTTGCTTGTGATTTTGATTACCTCCATATTCTTCATTAAAATCGTAAAATTTGTACAAATCCTTTAATAGTGGTAATAAATGATTGAAATAAATGATTTCAAGTCATTGAAATTACATGGACCATCGTTACCTAAGAATACTTAACCTCTGCCCCGAAAACGGTTTGTGCGTTTCGGAATGATTTCATGACTTGCTCTGGAACAACTTATCTGTTTTTTCAGGGCATAACTAGGTTTCCCATAATTTCAGCAAAGCCAGACATTAAGTGTAAATGGTCCATGTAAAATCCATCCAAATCCCACTTGGTCATTTAAAGGCAAAACAAAAAATGTTGGAGAAATTCAGTGGGTTATGCAGCATCGGGTGGAGTGAGTGGACAGATGATGCTTCCTTTTGGACATCTGTGCCTTTGGTCCTCCTTGCATACGAATGTCAAAAAAATAAACACTGTAACATGATGTGACCCAATGTACAGAGGATGTTCACCCAAAAATCCTCTGTTCATTCCCCCATAGATGCTGCCTAACTTGCTGAGTTCCTCCAACATTTTGTGTCTTTGAGTCGCCAAATTATAGGAAAGATGTCAACATATAGAGAGAGTACAGAGGGGATTTACTAGAATATTGCCTGGGTTTCAGCACCTAAGTTACAGAGAAAGGTTGAACAAGTTAGGTCTTTATTCTTTGGAGCGCAGAAGGTTTAGGGGGGACTTGATAGAGGTCTTTAAAATGATGAGAGGGATAGACAGAGTTGACGTGGATAAGCTTTTCCCATTGAGAGTAGGGAAGATTCAAACAAGAGGACATGATTTGAGAATTAAGGGACAGAAGTTTAGGGGTAACATGAGGGGGAACTTCTTTACTCAGAGACTGGTAGCTGTGTGGAATGAGCTTTCAGTGGAAGTTGGAGGCAGGTTTGATTTTATCATATAAAAATAAATTGGATAGGCATATGGACGGGAAAGGAATGGAGGGTTATGGTCTGAGTGCAGGTAGATGGGACTAGGGGAGAATAAGTGTTCGGCACGGACTAGAAGGGCCGAGATGGCCTGTATCCGTGCTGTAATTGTTATGTGGTTATTTTGTGTCTTGCTCAAGATTTCAGCATCTGCAGTTTCTTATGCCTCTGTGATCATTTTAAGATATTTGGAGTGGGGGAGAAAAAGTTGCTGCTTAATCCTTGGGTTGGGTTAGGATTGGTGGTTTTAGTGTACTATCAGGCATGTCAGGAGGAATGTAGTTGATTAGTATATTACCTTAATTGTGGTCCAAGCTCATATGCAAAGCATTGTTATCAATGTTCAATTTCATAACATAAATTATAACCAATGAAATATAAGGAATTTATAATTTGCACCATCTATTGTCAGAGATCAATATATCTCTTGGCAGTCCAGGAAAGCATTGATTAATAAAATATTAATACATTTAATCCTAGCACCAATCACAATGAACTGGACCAGAACCAATGTATGTTTAAAGGTGAAGAAAATGAAAAAAAGGCAGAATTCTTCTCCGGGGCAATGGGGATAAGCAATAATTGATTGTCTTTGAAGGACAATTCATGACCTGTAAATAACTAATAATTGTACGAGAGCGGATGCAAAACCACAACCTCTCTTGGACCCACAATACCTCAACTCTGGTCAAGAAGGCTCACCAGCGTCTCTTCTTCCTGAGGAGACTAAAGAATGTCCTCAGATTCTGGTGAAATTCTACTGCTGCTCCATCGAGAGCATCCTTACCAACTGTATCACAGTATGATATGGCAACTGCTCTGTCTCCGACTGGAAAGCACTGCAGAGGGTGGTGAAAACTGCCCAACGCATCACCGGTTCCTCAGTCCCCTCTATTGAGTCTGTCCAAAGCAAGCGTTGTCTGCGAAGGGCGCGCAGCATCGTCAAGGACTGCTCTCACCCCAACCACAGACTGTTTACCCTCCTCCCATCCGGGAGGCGCCACAGGTCTGTCCGTTGCCAGACCAGCAGGTTCAGGAACAGCTTCTTCCCTGCGGCAGCCAGTCAAACCCCCCCCCCCCCCCCCCCCCCCCCGGGACACTCCTTCCACCAGAAAAATCGCACTACTACAACTGTTGTACATAAATATATTTTACTGCTCATTATTCTATGTTCGCTCTTCTGGGTGAGATGCTAACTGCATTTCATTGTCTCTGTACAATGTACAATGTACACTGCACAATGACAATAAAGATTGAATCTGAATCTGAACCACGTTTTTTGAACTGATTTATTTACACAATCGTTCCCTGGCAAACAGGTCTCTGCAAACACGTCTGATCACAACGATGCTCAGCAACACCACTGCGGCGCAAAAGCTGAACCGCGCGAAAACAGCAGCCCCTCCCGAGTCATGTGACCGCGGCTTCCAAACGCTGGTTTCGATATCTGCGTGCACCAGCAGGCGCTGCTACATTAGACTAATTAAAGCAATGGATCAGCAAGAGCACAAAGATGCATATTCCCATATTACTGTAGAGAATTAGATCAATTTATTTCAAATCCAGGAACCCAAGCAGGATGGTATAGGCAGATTCCAGAACATGAAAAATGCTCCATCCAAAACTATTTCACTGTGCCATTTTCTTTTGCATATTACAAAAAGAGGAAAAATGAATCGTGTTGTGGAAGCATTGATGCAGAAACCTACTTCCAAGCATATAATAGCAAGAAGTAGCTCCTCAGTTTTCATCTGTCATTAAACACATGATAGGATGACATGTAGAATGAAGTTGGCAGCAGGTTTATAAGCCAATGTTTGACTATGAAAAAAACCTACACAAGAAATATGAAAGTATTCGTGCATAAAGGCATAAAAACATGCACATATTGCTTGAAAAAACATTTACAGAAAGGACATTTGAATGTACTAAACATATCAAAATGTTGCAGTGAGTTTGGTGATGTATTCTGTGGAAATTTACGAGATTGTATTGAGTTGGTTTTGAGTGATAATGTTGGACAAAGGAGAGAGCCACAGATGCAAGCGAACACATTCAAATACATTACTTGTTAGCTGAGATCCACAATGAATTTGCTGAAGAATGCACAACACATAGAGATAGCTATCCCAGATATGTGTAAATGAATACTTTATGATGCAATGCCTGGCTTGTAACCAAGGAATAGATAGTATTAGTGATCATATACACTTATCAAGTAGCCGCAAGAAATATTGTGATCTGGGGACCTGCTTCAGACATTTATCAATAAGACCAGCAAGTAATAACTGGGGAGATTCGAAGCAATGCTGAAGACAGATTAGATCTCAAACCCTGTTAGAGACAGGATATAATGGAGCCTACTGGGTTCAGAATCCATTGACACTATCTTCTTGACTGGAGATAAGGGATGGTGGGAATCTACAGAAACCTAACTCTAACCTAACTTTTTTTATAGGCATTGTCCAAAGTACTTTTACTTGGATTCTGTACTTTCATTAAAGATGTTGCTGGTGTTAAAATTAATTTATTGCTTTTCAAATGTTCTTATTCGCCTTTCTGCTGATGATCCACAACTTTGAGAGGTTCACCCACAGGTTTTTTGAGCTAGATGCTATTAAACTGAATTTGTTCAGAAATTATTGTTTATGTGTTATTATTGAATATATTTTATGTTTGCCTTCTTCTTCTTGCGTATGGCATGCACAGCCTAAAGTTGTAGGACAACTTGTTCTATTTGATCTTATTTGTTTATGCACGCCGGGTTGATTGCATTTGTCGAAACAGGGCGGACCACGTGAAGGTTGCAATCTCCCACCCCTATTTGCCTTCTGTTGTGGCATCACAACTGGTTATCTTTATCTGAGAAATGGCATGAAAAATGAACTTTCAACCCGTGAAATTTGATTTTGAATGATTTGCCTGCACAAAACCCTGGACTGACAATTCAGGGATTTGAGTTCACCACTATGACGGCTGTGGAATTTAAATTTATGGTTTATAATCCAGGCTTTATTCCTGATACAGATTTTTTTAAAGTAACGGTGATAGTAACAGATTATCATACTAATCCTTGCTCACTAATGTCCTTTGGCAAGGAAACCAGCCATGTCTGTCTGGCCTGACCTGCATGTGACTCCAGATAGGCAGAATGTGATACTCTTAAGTATCCTCTGCAGTGGCCTAGCATTCAGCTGTGTTCAAGAGGGAAGGAGAATAAAAGCAGATCGACTGTCGGCACCGAGCCAGGTACCAACTGGACAGAGTGAAGTAATTCCCAGCCAGTTGGAGGAACTCAGTGGGTTACGTAGCCAGTTACAAGTTCTCCTTACAAGAATCAGGATGGTGGTGTTTAAATCTGGAGAGCCTTCCCACAAATTTGTCAAGCAGCAGCTGACATAGCAAAACTGACAGATTAAATATTTTACACAGCCTGTCATTCTCTTCCATCATAGTTCCTGGGTAAACTCTGTCCCACTGGCAGGACTTGCCTGTTGTCGGAAAAGGTACAGTGGCACAGAGGCAAGAGGAACATCTGTGAGCCCTCAATGTTGACTCCAGACCTCATGATGTTTCATGGTAGCAGATCATGGTAGCAAGGAAGCCAGCTATTGACTTTGGTCCTGACTTTGAATCTTCAGGGTAGGATAGAGATAAAGATGAAGATAAAGGTGCCCCGGTCTCTCTATAGGTGTGTACACTTTCAGAGGAACCCTGAAGTGGAACTCTAAATTGGAGACCTTTGAACTATCTTTAAGACTGGCACAATAGAGTTGCTGCCGTATAGCGCCAGAGACATGGGTTCAATCCTGACTATAGGTGCAGTTTGTATGGAGTTTGTACGTACCCCACGTGACCTGCATGGGTTTTCTCCAGGTGTTCCGGTTTCCTCCCACAATCCAAAGACTTACAGGTTTGTAGGCTAATTGGCTTGGCAAAATTGTAAGTTGTCCCTAGTATGTCAAGTCAAGTCAATTTTATTTCTATAGCACATTTAAAAACAACTCTCGTTGACCAAAGTGCGTTACATTAGTGCAGGTACCAACGTGCAACAAACAATGGTACATAGATCAACAATACATACATAAATACATACATACAGCACTCCCTCAGAGGACCTCAAGAAAGGCTTGAGAGTAGAAATAAGTTTTAAGACTTAAAAGAGTTAACGGAGGGGGCAGTTCTGATAGGAAGAGGGATGCTGTTCCATAGTCTAGGTGCTGCAACCGCAAAAGCTCGGTCGCCCCTGAGATGCCTAGACCGCGGGATGGTCAGTAACCCTAAGTCGGCCAATCTGAGGGACCTGGAGGTGGTATGGTGGGAAAGCAGATTTTCAATGTAGGTGGGAGCGAGCCCGTTAAGGGCTTTGTAAACAAAAAGGAGCTTGAAATTGATTCGGAACCACACATGGAGCCAGTGGAGTCTGGCCAGGATCGGGGTGATGTGGTCCCTTTTTCGGGTGCCCGTCAGGAGTCTCGCCGAGGTGTTTTGGACCAATTGCAGGCGGGACAGGGAAGATTGGCTGATGCCAGTGTAAAGGGAGTTGTAGTAACCAAGGCGGGAGGAGATGAATGTGTGGATGATCTTTTTGAGGTCGTCAAATTGGAGGAAAGCTTTTATTTTAGCAATCGTCCAAAGCTGGAAGAAGCTAGCTTTTACCACGGCATTGACTTGTTTGTCAAATTTCAACGAGGAGTCAAATATCACGCCAAGGTTTTTGACGTGAGGTTTGAGTAGCGGGGTAAGGCATCCAAGGCTGCCTGCTATCATTTTGATGGAGTCCGAGGGGCCGAGTAGGATGACCTCAGACTTACTCTCGTTTAGTTGGAGGAAGTTCTGGGCCATCCAACACTTTATATCCTCGAGGCAGCGGATAAGGCCGAGTAGATTTGATCGGTTGTTGGGTTTCAGGGGGAGATAGAGTTGTGTATCATCTGCATAGCAGTGGAAGGAAATGCCGCGCCTTTGAATGACTTGTCCTAAGGGGAGCATATACAGGGAGAAGAGAATGGGGCCAAGGATGGAACCTTGTGGAACCCCACAGCAAAGGCTAGCTGGGGAGGAGAAAGAGTTACCTATGTTTGTAGAGAAACTCCTATCTTTGAGGTAAGAGATGAACCAGCTCAGGGCAGTGCCATCAATACCAACCCTGTACTGGAGACGGTCAATTAGGATGGTGTGGTCGACTGTATCAAACGCTGCGCTGAGGTCGAGAAGGAGCAGGATTGCACAGTCACCGGAGTCAATGATGAGCAGTAGGTCATTGTGTACCTTCAACAAGGCAGACTCTGTGCTGTGGTGGGCCCTGAAACCTGTTGGAAAGTTTTCAGGATGGTATTTTGGTGAAAGTAAGGCATAAGTTGATTTTAAATTACCTTTTCAAGGACTTTTGAAAGGAAAGGCATTTTGCAAATAGGTCTGTAGTTGCTAGGCAAGGTGGGGTCGAGGTTAGGTTTTTTCAGGAGGGGCTGGACCTCCGCATGCTTGAAGCAGGTAGGAACAGCGCCAGTGGCCAGAGAACTGTTGAGGATGGCGAGGATGCTGGGACCGGCTATTACATTGACATCCTTCAGAAGGGCAGAGGGGACAGGTAGCACGTTTCATAGTGGTGACCAGCTTTACCAGGGAGGGTAGAGAAACTGGTTGGAAACAGTCTAATTTTGAAGAACAGACCAATGAGAATGCTAGGTCACGGGTGGGAGGGGAAATATTCATTCTGATATTCTTTACTTCGCTGGTGAAGAACGTGGTAAATTGTTCGCAATTAGCAGGGGACCCAGCTAAGCTGGTACTGGGGGCAGGACATATGATAGAGGAAATGGTACTAAAAAAGACCTTGGAGTTGTTGGCGTTTTTGGAGATGAGGTCGGAAAAGTATTGTTTTCTCGCAGACTTTACTGCTTCCTGGTATTTGAGAGGATTGCTTCTCAGAAGTTCAAAGGAAATTTGAAGCTTATCAGATTTATACTTCCGTGGGGATAGCTGGTCGGCGTGGACTCGGTGGGCCGAAGGGCCTCTTTATGTGTTGTATGTCTAAACTAAACTAAACGAAACTAAATCCTGATGATTATCTACTGTGCTCTTGTCACCTGTTGAATAAGTACTCATCCGTAAAGAGCCACAGTTTAAGAATAAGGAGTAAGCCATTTAGAACGAAGACGAGGAAACACTTTTTCTCACAGAGAGTGGTGAGTCTGTGGAATTCTCTGCCTCAGAGGGCGGTGGAGGCAGGTTCTCTGGATGCTTTCAAGAGATAAGGCTCATAAATAGCGGAGTCAGGGGATATGGGGAGAAGGCAGGAACGGGGTACTGATTGGGGATGATCAACCATGATCACATTGAATGGCGGTGCTGGCTCGAAGGGCCGAATGGCCTACTCGTGCACCTATTGTCTATTGTCTATTGAACAACATTTCACGAAGCACTTGAGGTAGCAGGAATATATTCTGAGTGAGGACTTTAATGTCCGTCACCAGGAATGGCTTGTTGCGTTATCTTTGACCAAGCTGGTTGAATGTTGAAGGAGACAGAGCCAGACAGGGTCTGGGACAAACAAACACAAGAGATAAACTTCCTTGAAATTGTCCTCCTCAATTGACCTATGACATATGCATTTGTCCATGACAGCATTCATAAAAATGACTACAATGAAGTCCTGTTTGAAATGAGGATATCCTTCATTTTGTTGTGTGGTATTGTAAAGTCATGTGTGTTATATCTGGACTTTCAGAAGGCTTTCGACAAGGTCCCACATAAGAGATTAGTAAACAAACTTAAAGCACATGGTATTGGGGGTTCAGTATTGATGTGGATAGAGAACTGGCTGGCAGACAGGAAGCAAAGAGTAGGAGTAAACGGGTCCTTTTCAGAATGGCAGGCAGTGGACTAGTGGAGTACCGCAAGGCTCAGTGCTGGGACCCCAGCTATTTACAATATATATTAATGATTTGGACGAGGGAATTGAATGCAACATCTCCAAGTTTGCGGATGACACGAAGCTGGGGGGCAGTGTTAGCTGTGAGGAGGATGCTAGGAGGCTGCAAGGTGACTTGGATAGGCTGGGTGAGTGGACAAATGCATGGCAGATGCAGTATAATGTGGATAAATGTGAGGATATCCACTTTGGTGGCAAAAACAGGAAAGTAGACTTTTATCTGAATGGTGGCCGATTAGGAAAAGGGGAGATGTAACGAGACCTGGTTGTCATGGTACACCAGTCATTGAAAGTAGGCATGCAGGTGCAGCAGGCAGTGAAGAAAGCAAATGGTATGTTAGCATTCATAGCAAAAGGATTTGAGTACAGGAGCAGGGAGGTTCTACTGCAGTTGTACAGGGTCTTGGTGAGACCACACCTGGAGTATAGGGTGATTTCACGAAAGGTCACTGGAGCGTAAATCCCCACTCACGTGACCGAAAATTTTAACTGGGGGACAAGCGTCACTTCCGGTACATGTTAGTGGATGGGAAAACACGCACTTTCACACCCGTTAAAAACATCGAAAACGGCCAGTTTTTGAGCTGCAATTAAGTGAGCCAGTCGGGGTGACCGTGAGGAACAGCTACCTAAATTTACAGTCCAAAAAAAAGATAGAAACTAAGGTAAATACAAGAGCGAGCTGAAGGTGTAAAAAAGGCGGAAGTGCTAGCGGACTTTTTTCTTGGAGATTTAAAGATCCAAAATATCGGGAATTATCGCGTTTGCTCGCTGCATTTCATCAAAAGTGGCATTATTGACTTTTTATCTTTATTCATTTGTTATATGAAAAGTATTAAAAGTTAGAAACCCGTCAGTAAAATTGCAAAATCGCCCATGGTTCTCGGGTGGGTTTTAACATGCAAAATGAAAACGCTTCTGAAGCTCCATTTACCATTTAAATAATCGTAAGCTATCAATGCGTTTTGAAATAAATTTTACTGAGATGCAAGCTTACGATTATTTAAATGGTAAATGGAGCTTCAGAAGCGTTTTCATTTTGCATGTTAAAACCCACCCGAGAACCATGGGCGATTTTGCAATTTTACTGACGGGTTTCTAACTTTTAATACTTTTCATATAACAAATGAATAAAGATAAAAAGTCAATAATGCCACTTTTGATGAAATGCAGCGAGCAAACGCGATAATTCCCGATATTTTGGATCTTTAAATCTCCAAGAAAAAAGTCCGCTAGCACTTCCGCCTTTTTTACACCTTCAGCTCGCTCTTGTATTTACCTTAGTTTCTATCTTTTTTTTGGACTGTAAATTTAGGTAGCTGTTCCTCACGGTCACCCCGACTGGCTCCGTAAATTGCAGCTCAAAACCTGGCCGTTTTCGATGTTTTTAACGGGTGTGAAAGTGCGTGTTTTCCCATCCACTAACATGTACCGGAAGTGACGCTTGTCCCCCAGTTAAAATTTTCGGTCACGTGAGTGGGGATTTACGCTCCAGTGACCTTTCGTGAAATCACCCTATTGCGTACAGTTTTGGTCTCCTAATCTGAGGAAGGACGTTTTTGCCATAGAGGAAGTACAGAGAAGGTTCACCAGACTGATTCCTGGGATGTCAGGACTTTCATATGTAGAAAGACTGGATAGACTCGGCTTGTACTCGCTAGAATTTAGAAGATTGAGAGGGGATCTCATAGAAACTTACAAAATTCTTAAGGGGTTGGGCAGGCTAGATGCAGGAAGATTGTTCCCGATGTTGGGGAAGTCCAGAACAAGGGGTCACAGTTTAAGGATAAGGGGGAAGTCTTTTAGGACCGAGATGAGAAAAACATTTTTCACACAGAGAGTGGTGAATCTCTGGAATTCTCTGCCACAGAATGTAGTTGAGGCTAGTTCATTGGCTATATTTAAGAGGGAGTTAGATGTGGCCCTTGTGGCTAAAGGGATCAGGGGGTATTGAGAGAAGGCAGGTACAGGATACCGAGTTGGATGATCAGCCATGATCATATTGAATGGTGGTGCAGGCTCGAAAGGCCGAATGGTCTCTACTCCTGCACCTATTTTCTATGTTTCTATGTTTCTATGTTTCTATGAGGGACATAGATAAGGCAGATTGTCACAATCCTTTCCCCAAGGGAGAGGAATCTAAAACTGGAGGGCAGAGTTTTAAGATGAGAGGGGAAATATTTAAAGAGGAACTGAGGGGGCATGTTTTTCATCCTCGGAGGAGTGGGAATATTGAATGAGCTGCCAGAGGATGTGCAAGAAGCAGGTACAATAACAGCATTTAAAAGACAGTTGGACAGGTGTATAGATAGGGCCAAACACAGGCCAATGGGACAGGCTCAGGGAGGCAGTTTTGTTGGCATGGATGAATTTGGTTGTAGGTTCTATATTCATGCTCTTTAACTCTGACTACATTCATGTGAGGTGAAAAAGACTCAGAACAGGTCTGGCAGATCAATATTGGGCATCCACAAGGCACCGTGAAACATCAGCAGCAGAAACGTACACAACTAAAAAAAATCTAACCTCAGGGACCAGCATGTTACTCACTCTGTCAAGACAGTCAGGCCAGGGGATCAATCCCAGTTTCATTGGAAGCAGCACCAGGAATAACTGTGGAAGGAGGTGGTGAAACTGCAACAACAAAGACAGCATGTAGTAGGCAGGGCTCCGTGCTCCCACTTTCAATGGGATCGGGTTAAAACTCCACAGCATACGCTTGTGGGACTGGACAATATTCAAGTTGGAGTGCTGCAGACCTGTGCTCCAGAACAAGCCGTGCCTCGAGCCAAGCTGTTCTACTGCAGTTGCAACACTGGCATGTGCCTGACAAGGTGGAAGTTTGCCCGGATTTGTCCTGTTCATGAAAAGCAGAACAAGTCCAGCTGATTACGGTCCAATTAGCTTGTTTCAAATCATTAGCAAATTGCAAGGAGATATAATTGGGTGTGCTCTCAAAAAACTTGCTCTGCAATCACTGGTGCTTGCTTTGGTTTTCCTCAACATCATTCTGCTCCAGACTTCATAACCTTGAATACAAACATGGTCCAAAGGGCTGAACTCCAGAAGTGAGGTGGCGGTGACTTTCCTTGGCATCAAATGCGGCATCGAGGAGCGCTGATGTTACTGAGCCATTGGGCATTAAGGAGAAAGCACTCCATTTGTTTGATTCATACATGACACAAATTAAAATAACTTTGGCTGTTGAAAATTAATCATCCTAACCTCCTTCTGGAGTCCTGGGCCCAAACATCTTCAGCTGCTTCACCTATGACCTTTCATTTATCACAAGGTCGGATGTAGCAATGTTTGCTGATGATTGCAAATCTTCAGATTGGTTCGCACGATTATCGGTGCAACAGGATTATCGGTGCCCCACTCCCTTTCCTGCTGGAGATATACAAGAAGAGGAGCATCAGTAGAGCCATCTCCATCATCCAGGACCCCTACCACCCATCACATCACATCTTTTCCATTCTGCCATCTGGGAAGAGGTACAGGAGCATCAGCTGCAAAACCAGCAGGATGCTCCTCAGCTTCTTCCCACAGGCAATAAGACTGATTAACGGACTTTGTCCCCTCCCAAAATATCGCTCATCCACACACCCAACCGCGCCCATGCTTTGACAGTTAGGCACCTGTCAAATTAAAGCCATTGTGAAGCCACTGTCGATCAGGATGACTGTTTTTATTATATTGTTAATTTTTAGGCCTACTTTCTTTTTAAAAATGGTAATTTTAATTTGTTTTTAAAGCTCTATGTATTATCCTTTTTGTTTTTATTTTTACACTGAATGGAAACCGATTGAGCAACGTTTTTTCGTTTCCTCTGTGTAAAGTGGTTGCCGAAGGTTGCAGGTAGTGGAAGGTCTTACCTTCCCCTACCTGCAACCTCCGGCAACCACCTGCAACCTGCGGCAACCACCTTCAACTAGCATCGCAACCGGCTTTGACTAAAAAATTACCGATTTTTAAAAGGGCAACCTATTTTTAGTCGCGGCCGGTTTTGAATTTTTTCAAAATAATCGCCGGAACAAAGAAGAAATGGAAACCACTTTCGACCATTAGGGAGACTGACAAAAACCTCCGGGAACCTCCGGGAACCGCACGGAAACCTTGGGTGGGGCGCAAAGTCTCCAGAGGTTTCCGTTCAGGTTTCCTAAGTGCCTATTCCAGGCCTGACCTTCTACTGCCACAACAGGCCCACAGCTTCCTCAGCCATTTCCAAGGAGCCTTCCACTGACCCTTATGCCCCTGTCCCACTTAAGAAACCTGAACAGAAACCTCTGGAGACTTTGCGCCCCACCCAAGGTTTCCGAGCGGTTCCCGGAGGTTTTTGTCAGTCTCCCTAATGGTCGAAAGTGGTTTCCGCTTCTTCTATGTTCCGGCGATTATTTTAAAAAATTCAAAACCGGCCGCGACTAAAAATAGGTTGCCATTTTAAAAATCGGTAATTTTTTAGTCAAAGCCGGTTGCGATGCTAATTGAAGGTGGTTGCCGGAGGTTGCAGGTGCATTACATGCATTCCGACCGCCCGTGGCCTGTGACCATTGATTCCGCCGATCCTCGCCTCTCTCCCGGCCATGAGCAGGCTGGGGCCATCAACTCACCTGGAATCCAGGCCCCTTTCTGGACCAAGAGTCTGAAGAACGGTCTCAACCCGAATCGTAACCTACCCATGTTCGTAACCTACTCTGTGAGGGAGTGCAGCCTAGGTTTACAAGGTTAATTCCCGGGATGGCGGGACTGTCATATGCTGAGAGAATGGAGCAGCTGGGCTTGTACACTCTGGAGTTTAGAAGGATGAGAGGCTATCTCATTGAAACATATAAGATTGTTAAGGGCTTGGACACGCTAGAGGCAGGAAACATGTTCCCGATGTTGGGGGAGTCCAGAACCAGGGGCCACAGTTTAAGAATAAGGAGTAAGCCATTTAGAACGGAGATGAGGAAACACTTTTCTCACAGAGAGTGGTGAGTGTGTGGAATTCTCTGCCTCAGAGGGCGGTGGAGGCAGGCTCTCTGGATGCTTTCAAGAGAGAGCTAGATAGGGCTCTTAAAAATAGTGTAGTCAGGGGATGTAGGGAGAAGGCAGGAACGGGGTACTGATTGGGGATGATCAGCCATGATCACATTGAATGGCGGTGCTGGCTCAAAGGGCCAAATGGCCTACTCCTGCAACTATTGTCTATTGTCTCTTGTCTCCAAAGATAATAATAATAATAATAAATTTTATATTTAATGGGCGCCTTTCATACAAAATCTCAAGGACACCTTACATAGTAATCGGAATAAAAACATATAATCGGAGTAAAACAAGTAATTAAAGACATCACAATGACACAAATTAAAAACAGAATTCAATCCAAAAACAGAAAATCAAAAACACAGTGTGAAGAGAGAGCAGCGGCAACCAATTCGTGCCAGCGTCCACTCTCTCTTCACGGCAGCCATCTTGGACACAGACCTACAAGACTACAGTTAGACAAAAAAAAATCAAAAAAAAATCATCCCCCCACAGTGGATAGCACTGTGGGGGAAGGCACAATGTCCAGTCCCCACCCCTTGTTCACCCCAAAGTCAGGCCTATTGAGGCCACCGCAATTGCCTCTACGGAGGCCCGATGTCCCTGGCCGTTCTCACCGGGTGGTCTTGCCCCGGCGTCGGGAGAGTCCTTTCGGCGGCTGGGCCACTTGGAACGGCCGCTTCTTGGTTGGAGCCCGCGGCTGCCGAAGCCGACAAGGCCGCGCCGGTTTGGCGCTCCTAGGCTCCAGATGAAAAAGTCGGCGACCGCTCTCCTCACTGCCGCCTTGCCGCCTCTACGCACGCCGCCTCTCCGCTCCGCAAACCCGCAGCCCGGAGATGTTGCTCACGGCGGTCCAGCTCGCCAGAGCTCCAGCGTGGCGACCCAGGCAAGGCATCGCCCGCTCCGCTCCGCTCCGCTCCGCTCCAGCGCTCCAATGCAGTGCCGCCACGCAGGCCGAGGTGCTGGGTGGTTCCCGCCAAGAAACGGCGCTCCAAGCCCGCTGGTAGGCCACGACTACGGGTCGACGGGCAGCCCGGAAAAAAGGCTGCCACACCGACCAGGTAGGGACCTATAAATAAAGTAACACCTACCCCCCCACATTAAAAGACCATATCCCCTACAAACAAAAAAACAGGACTCACTAAAAACTAAAAAAAAACGAATTTAAGACGGACGGCTGCTGAGTTACTCCAGTACTTTGTGTCCTTTTGTGCATTAACCAACAACTGCAGTTGTTTATTTCCACCATTTATACAATGATAATACCTTACTCAATCATGGCGGACAATAGGCAAAAACGGATACCATCCCCCCCCCGTAGTCTGTTATAGAAAGGGGTTATTATGTCCTTTTGAAATGTCACCATCTAGCCTGAACAACCCTGTATCATAGAGAATTCCCAATATTCTCTACCCTCCTCAAGAAAATATCCGTACACTGATTTAAAAGGTCATCCTCTAATCTTGTAACAATGTCTAAGATAGACACTAAATGCAGGAGTAAATCAGCAGGACAGGCAGCATCTCTGGAGTGAAGGAATGGGTGACGTTTCGGATTGAGACCTTTCTTCAGACTCAAAGTCAAGGGAAAAGGAAATGAGAGATATCTATGTCTCCTTGATCAAGATTCTCCTGTTTGTGAAAACATCTATCCTTCAGATCTTGTATGTTTCCAGAAAATCTGTTTGTGATAGGAAGTCCGTCCATCCCTATCAAAGGATTGTCCGAATAGAATTAGCCTCTTGAAACTCTGATGGATTGTCCCAATGCTAGACTATTCTGTCATATATAAGGGGACCAAACTATACACTACTCCAGGTGTGATCTCACCAACACTGTACAACTCTACCAATGCTTTTTTTAGTATTAGGTTTATTATTGTCGTGCTGAGGTACAGTGAAACGCTTTGTTTTGCACACATTCCAATCAAATCCGATAATACTGTACATAAATACAATCAAGCCAAACTTAGTACAAAAGTTAGAGCAAAGAGAAAGATACATTGCAGAACATTGTTCTCAGCCTTATAACGTAACGATTCCAGAGGTAAAGTGCAATATGCCCGCAATGAGGTAGAGGAGAATTGGTCTGTACCCTCAAAGAATGACCATTCTGAAGCCTGATAATCTAAAGAGAAAAAGCTATTCCCGAGTCTGGTGGTCCATGTTTTCCTAGCTTCTGATTCTTCTGCCCGATGGGAGCAGGGAGAAGAAATAATTGCTTAACTCTAACCTCTTGTAATAAAGGGAATTATGCCATTGGCTTTACTATTATTTAAGATATCTGTATACACAGTTGTTGTGTTTCATGTACACCTAGATCCCTTTGTACTTCACTCATTTTCAACCTTTTCTGTGTTCTCATAATTGGATTGACTGTGGAAATATCACTTTGTGTAGAAGATTGTATACCTCAAAGGGAGGCTTTTGTTCATTGTATCTGTGCTGTCTCTTTGAAAGAATTGTCCAATCAGTCTCTCAGGCAGCTCCTGTTTCAGATTATTTAATTAACTGTGAACTGCTTTGGAGCATACTGCAAATGTCAAAGGCACCACATAAAAGCACATTTTTTATTCAGCCCTTTTGAATGGATTGCTCCAAGCGTGTGATTATTCGATACCTTGACAGATACTGATTTTTCAGAGAACATTTCAAAATTTCAAAATAACAACAAAAAAGAATGCTGGAAAATCTCAGCGGGTCAAGCGACATCTGTGGAAGCAAAAGGTGTAAACAGTGAAGTGCTGGAGGAATTCAGCAGGTCAGACAGTATCTGTGGAGGGAATGGATAGGCGATGTTTCGGGTCGGAAGCCTTCTTCAGAAGAGGGGGTTGTGACTCAAAATGTTGCCTGTCCATTTCCTGCATAGATGCTGCCTGACCTGTTTAGTTCCTTCTGCACTTTGTGTTTTGCTCAAGATTCCAGCATCTGTAGTTCCTTGTATTTCAAGGTGTAAATTGTTGTAGGGTACCGATGCTGAGTTCACTGACTCCTTCCAGCATTAATTAATCCACAGTTAATTAAATGCATTTCGTTGTCTCTGTGCTGTACACTGACAATGACAATTAAAATTGAATCTGAATCTGAATTATTTTTTTTTGTCCCTTTAGACCACATAAGAAATTGCTATACACAAACTGCTATATGTGCATTTATTTAAATATTGGAATGCTTATATGTGTTCATGGCACACAATTATTGTTTGTTGCACTTCCCTTACTGAACTAAAATTCTTTCTCAATATTTTTTTACACAGGGATAAAGCAACTCTTAGAAGGCAGATTGAAAAACTGGAAGCAGATTTATCGCATTGGAAGATCAAATACGAAGACCTGAGCAAGTCGAAGCAAGAAATCCTTAAACAGGTATGAGACCACCTGAGCACTGGGAATGCTGACACACCACTTGCTGGCTGTTGCGTATTTTATTACTTTTCTTTTTTTGAACTTCCTGGGAATCTGGAAAGTCACTTCAATAAATTGTGGGGCAAATATAGATAAAAGGCTACTTATTTTATGGCTGATAATTGGGAATAAATGTATTTTATGTTTTATTTTTGTTGTGTCATTACACCAAATTAATTAAGTTGTAGAACTAAGCCAAGTTTTATGCCTTATTGAATGTTAGTGTATAACATTTTTTTATTAGCCTTTTATTGCATCATATGCTGCACCTTGTACTTTTCGTATTGGAAAGAACTACAGATGCTGGTTCAAATCGAAGGTTGGCATAAAACGCTGGAGTAACAGGCAGCATCTCTGGGGAAAAGGAATGGGTGACGTTTCGGGTTGAGACCCTTCTTCCGAGCCTTCTTCAGACTCTTCAGACTTCTTTCGGGTCTGAAGAAGGGTCTCGACCCAAAACGTCACCCATTCCTTCTCTCCAGAGATGCTGCCTGTCCTGCTGAGTTACTCCAGCATTTGGTGTTTACCTTGTACTTTTCTCTCTTCTAATTGAAAATATGTGGAGTTACATTAACACTGATTTCTAGGCCAGCATACATGGTACGTGCAATACCTGATGATGCATTTTTCATCAAGTACCATATTACTGTGAAGAAGGGTTTCGGCCCGAAACGTTACCTATTTCCCTCGCTCCGTAGATGCTGCTGCACCCGCTGAGTTTCTCCAGCATTTTTGTGTACCCACATTAAGCAATACAGCTTCCTCGGGAAAAGTGGCGCCACATTGCCTAAACGTTGGATCACAATAATTTTTCTTTAGCTCGATGTTTTTCTAAATTGATTTTACTTGGAGACTAAATTGTGTAAGGAATCATTTCCAGGGGAAAGCACGCCAAATGCGAAAGTGGATCCGGCTTTTCTGATTGTGATCCACATTACAGCATCCAGTATATCCTGGTAGCTCATGCATGTGGGAAGTGTGGCTGGCAACTCTAGGAAAGTGGCTCAACCGTGGAGAGGAAGCACAGAGATTTACAGTTGTGAAGTTATTCTGGCATGGAGCCACTTATTTCCTCAAAGCAGTACGTGTGATACTGGTGACTGGCTGCCATGTGAGATTATGCCTTCAAGGATAGTCTTTTCTGGGCGCTGTAGAGCAATGTGTTGGAAGCTGCTTCAGGACCAGTGTGCCTGGAACGCGCTGTGGGGGTGGTGGCTGAGGCAGTTACGATAGAACCAATTAAGAGACTTTTGGATAGGCATATGGATATGCTGGGAATGGATTACATACAGGCAGCTAAGAGTTGGTATTGGCATCATGGTTTTCAAGAGAGAGTTAAATTTAGCCCTTTGGGCTAACGGAATCAAGGGATATGGGGAAAAAGCATGAACGATGTACAGATTTTGGATGATTAGCCATGATCATATTGAATGGGCGTGCTGGCTCGAAGGGCCGAATGGCCTACTCCTGTATCTATTTTCTACATTTTCTATGTTTCTATGTTCGGCATAGATGTTGTGGGCCAAAGAGCCTGCTCTTATGCTGTGCTGTTCTATTTTTATGTTCTAACCTAGTTTTGTTTGCCATTTCCAAATTTCCACTCGCACTGTTTGGAAAGATATAGGACTCCTCACTTTTGTATCAGACTTAATCCCATAGTGCTGAAGGCAGTTATCATACTCCTGGTAGAATTTTAGTTGATGTTAATTATCAGTAAACAAGTCAAATGATCTACATGGCAGCGTTACTGGGTTAGAACATCTTCAATGCAAGAAAACATATTGAAGAGTTCTGCATGAAATGGCTGGACCACTTGGATGTGAAACTACAGGTTTCATTATTCAAAAGCAGGATGATTCATAGTTTATAATAATGGTGACAAATAAGACACAAACACCAGGGCTAAACTGTTGCAGCAGCTTTTCTTGTTACGAATTCCAGATTCTGTTTTATGCCGACTCTAATTTAATTTACACTTTATCCTCGTTTGGTTATCTCCTGTATTACACACCTCCTTTAAAAAAAAAAGATTTAATTTACTAATCGCTTAAGCCCCCCACACATTTCTTTTCAGAAATCTGATTTAAACCACTTAAATTTCCTATTCCTGCTTGCTTTGATGAATTTGCAATCTCATTATTTGATCCCTCAACTACCTCCACAAACAGTGAAAAGCATTTGTTGCGTGCTATCCAGTCAGCGGAAAGAATACATGATTGTAGACTATTCATAGCACTGTGGCGGGACTCGAAGATGTCCAGCCTGGAACGAAACGGGACACAAAGTTTGTGTAGTCAATATGTCTTTAATGGTTCTCACCGTACAGCTCCCTACTCCTTCAAATGGGCACGGGTGGTGCCCGACCTTATATACTCCCAGGGGAGCCCCGTGACCTGCACCTCCCATCCCCGAGACACTTGACTCCTCCCTCCAGAGCCGAGGGTTCGCACTGCGCATGGTTCACCACCAGGTAGCGCCACATCACCAACCTTGTCACAGTGCAAAAATAAAAGCCGTCACAAAATAAACATTCCAAGCCCACATAATTTTAATCCTTCAAGCATTGTTCAAATCTGATTAGACTTTAGACTCTAGAGATACAACTTGGAAATAGGCCCTTTGGCCCACTGAGTCTGTGCTGACCAGCAATCATCCAGACACTTGAAAATTGCTTTGCAGCATAATCTCAGGCAACTTTGAGTCTGGAAGCTTCGTCTTTCAGATGGCGTCATCTGTTAATAGGTCTGTTGCTGTGAATGAATATTACGGTGGGTGTTCTAATTTATGAGATTTCTGAGTGATGGATGGGTTCTCCGCGGCCATCCGGGAGGCATCGAGACCACGGCACCTCGATAAAGACCGCTGGCGCATTCCTCGTCCGCAGCCGCAGCCCAGCGGGAAGACTTCTGACCCGGTGGTACATCTGTGTTAGGCAAGTTACTGGAAAGGATTATGAGGGATAACATATATATGCATTTGGATCGACAAGGAACGCTGCATTGGAAGGCAAGCGCATGGGATCCAGGGAGAGCTAACTGACTGAATGAAGAATTGGCTTCATGGAAGCAGAGATTGTAGTGGAAGGTTGTTTTTTGGACTGGAGACCTGTTATCGTAGAGAGTGTAAATGGTTATCAAAAATTACAGCAGGGTCGTGGTCAGTTGGGCAAGTGGGCTGAGTAATGGCTAATGGAGTTTAATGTAGATATGTGAGGTGTTGTTGGGATAATAGAGTCAGATACCATCTAATACCCTGTGAAAATTTCAAATACTAGAGGGTACAGCTTTACGATCAGAGGGGAAATGCTTACGAGTGAGGTGCAAGGCAACTTTTTTTGCGCAGTGAGTTGTGGGTGCCTGGAACACGGTACCAAGGAGGAGATGGAAGCAAATACTATTGTAGCATTTCAAAGGTTTTTAGAAAGACACCTGAATATGCAGGGAATAGATATGCATTACCTGCAGGCAGAGGAACTTAGACATAATTATCGGCACAGATATTGTGGACCAAAGAGCCTGTTCCTGTGTTGTTTGGGTATATGTTCTATGAACCAGCATTATGCCCCTGTCCCACTTAGGAAACCTGAACGGAAACCTCTGGTGACCTTGCGCCCCACCCAAGATATCCGTGTGGTTCCCGGAGGTTTTGGTCACTCTCCCTAATGGTCAAAAGTGGTTTCCGCGTAGTTGAGGCTTCTTCTATGTTCCTGCGATTATTTCAACAAATTCAAAACCGGCCGCGACTAAAAATAGGTTGCCGTATGGTCGAAGCCAGTGGAGTGGGGTCGCTATTTACTTACAGGCAGTCGAAGGCAATCTCCTTCGCTGACCGGCTATTTTGATTGGCTCATTGGAGTTTTCAGCAAAGATCTTGTAGGATCTTTGGTTTTCAGGACCTAGAAGTTCCGCCGGAAGGTAAAATGCCCGCTAACTTTATTAAACTTCTTAAAACTGTCTCCACTCCTTCTCCCCCAACTTCTCTCCCCTTCTCTCCCCTTCTCTCCCTTCTCTCCCCTTCTCTCTCCTTCTCTCTCTCCCCTTCTCCCCCCTCTCTCCCCTTCTCTCTCCCCTTCTCTGTCCTTCTCTCCCCTTCTTTCCCCATCTCTCCCTCCCTCCCGCGCTCTCTGAAGGACTTACCGTGCTCTGTGGCAGCCATTCATCTTCCTCTTCATCGCGCAGACAGCGCTCCTCCGCTGTCCCTGGCCCCCACCTTCGTGACGTGTTTGTGTGTATGTGTGTGCGGTCGGTAGCAAAGATCCTGTAGGATCTTTGGTCAGTAGATGCAGCTCACGCTTCGGTCGAGGCTTTCCAGGCGAGTGATCAAAACCTCTGGCGACTCATGAAAACCTTGGGTGGGGCGCAAGTTCACCAGAGGTTTCCATTCAGGTTTCCGAAGTGGGACAGGGGCATTATAAATACAGAGACTGGGTATCCTATGGTGAATAATTAACTTGTAAAGGCATGATCCAGAAGGTCACTCACCTGGATGAGTGCAGTTGCAAAAACACTCAAGCAGGTTGAAGGCACACAGGACAGTGCAACCTGCGTAACTGGCACCACATCCACTACCATAAACATCCACTAAAACCATTAGGTCAATCTGACACCATAAACCATTGTAACTTGGAAATATATTATTAGCCGTTTATGTAGACTGGGTCTACATCCTGGAACTCTTTGACAAAGAATATTGGGAGTTCTTTTACCCGAATGACCGCAACCATTTTAAGCAGTGATTTACCGCATTTCTGCTCAAGAGCTCTGACAATGGATTATAAATGCTGGCCTAGCCAGCGATGTATGGGAGTGATTTTTGAAGTGATGTGTAATGGATAAATACAATGATATTCTTGTTGTGGGCAGAGATAACTTTCTACCACAGAGACTTTACCTGCTGTTATCATTTCATCCTAATCTAGTTTGGGAAATCCTAACATTCATGGTTTGGGAAATCGACTAACTTAAAATTTTACAATAAGGCTTTCCTGATATTCTGAAATTTAATCTTCCCTACCCACATTTTTTTAAAAGGCCAATTTCTGCATTTTTCTGGAACAATAGATGACAGGCAGTCAATAGATTATGTATAACAGCCATGGGAAATTACAGAAAATGTTATATTCCACTTGCGCCAAACATTGTGGGAGTTCAATATTGATACGAGCCAACCAGACAAGTGTAATTGGTATCAAATTTAAAGCTCATAATGTGAATTGCAGTACTCTGAAGTATGTGGCTGTGTTATTTTGCTGCAATGGAAAAGTCTCTGATATTTGAACAAAGAGAACTGTAAGTCATCAGACCGACTTAAAGGCCTGTCCCACTTAGGCGACTTCTTTTGCGAGTACAAGTGACCGTCATAGTCTTGTTGAATCACCGAAAATGTGAATGTATCAAACGCATCCTACGACTATGTAGAAGACATCCTACGACTATGTAGGACAAGCTACGACTATCTACGACTTAAGGGCCTGTGCCACTGACGCGACTTTTCAGCAACTGTCTTTGACCTTCAAGCTCGGGGGCACTCGCCTGAAAATCCGCAAGCTGGATCGACCGCGCACACACACACACACACACACGCACACGCACACGCACACGCACACGCACACGCACACGCACACGCACACGCACACACTCAAACACACTCAAACACACCGCAAAGGTGGGGGCCAGGGAAAGCAGGGGAGTGCTGTCTGAAATTCACACGATGCAAAGCTAAGGTGATACCCGCGATGAACAGGAAGGTAAAAGACTGTTGGCACAGTGTACGGTAAGTCCTTTAAAAGAGCAGGGGGGGGGGGGGTGGGGGGAGGGGAGAAAAGGGGAGAGAAGGGGGGGGAGAAGGAGTGGAGACACTTTTAAGAAGCCAGACAACTTTTAATAAAGTTTAGCGGGCATTTAACATTACCGGTCGGTTTTCCTTGGTTCTGAAAACTAGTGCTTATGTTTTTATCCCCAATGAGCCAATTAAAATGCTCAGTCAGCAAAGGAGATCGCCTATGGCTACCTCGACCACCTATAACTGCATGGCAACCCCACTACCACTGCACTACGAGTTCAAAAGAACCATGCGGACCAATTTTTACCTGCGGAAAAATTTTCAGCAGAAACATTTTCCTCCACCAAACTGAGGCTGCAAGTATGCGGGAACATCCCTCGTGCATGAAGGAGAGTTACACTGACTTCCTAGGATCACGTATCGACCATGCTACGACTACCTACGATTATCTCCTGCACTCGCCAAAGAAGTCCCCTATGTGGGACAGGCCCTTTAAGAACATCCTCATGAGAGAAGGTGAACAGCCGGAAGTAGTTGTGCATGTAGGCACACATGATGTGGGTAAGAAGAGGAAGGAGGTTCCGCAACGTTAGTATAGAGAACCAGGTAGGAGACTGAAAAGCAGGACTTCTAGGATGGTTATCTCTGGGTTGCTTCATGTGCCTTGTGCTAGTCAGGGTAGGAACAGGGAGATAGGGGACCTGAATGTGTGCCTGAGGAGTTGGTGCAGGGGGCAGGGATTTAGATTTCTAGATTACTGGGATCTCTTCTGGGGCAGGGAAAACCTGTATAAAAGGGATGGGTTGCACCTTAATTGGAGGGGGCATGGATTTATGAAGGGGAAATTATGCTGTAACAAGGATGTAACAAGTAGAGTGGATAAGGGAGAGCCAGTGAATGTGGTGTACCTGGACTTTCTAAAAGCCTTTGACAAGGTCCCACACAAGAGATTAGTGTGCAATATTAGAGCACGTGGTATTGGGGGTAGGGTATTGACATGGGTAGAGAACTGGTTGGCAGACAGGAAGCAGAGTAGGAATTAACGGGTCTTTTTCAGAATCGCAGGCAGTGACTAGTGGGGTGCCGCATGGCTCGGTGCCAGCACCCCAGTTATTTACAATATATATTAATGATTTAGAAGAGAGAATTAAATGAGACATCTCCAAATTTGCGGAAAACACAAAGCTGAGTGGCAGTGGGAGCTGCTATGAGGATGCTAAGAGGCTGTAGGGTGACTTGGATAGGTTGGGTGAATGGGCAGATGCATGGCAGATGCAGTATAATGTGGCTAAAAGAACAGGAAGGCAGATTCTCATCTGAATGGTGTCAGATTAGGAAAAGGGGAGGTGCAACGAGACCTGGGTGTGCTTGTACATCAGTCACTGAAAGTAAGCATGCAGGTACAGCAGAGAGCTAAGAAATCTAACGGCATGTTGGCCTTCATTGCGAGAGGATTTGAATTTAGGATCAAGGTGGTCAAACTGCTGTTATGCAATACAATGCAATACAATACAATATTTATTCATTGTCATTTGAACCTCAAATAAGGCTCAAACGAAACTCTGTTTCTACAGCCATACAAACAGAAACAATTTCTACAAGACACACAAACAATTCAATTCACACAAACATCCATCACAGTGAATCTCCTCACTGTGATGGAAGGCAAAATCTTTTCTCTCCCCCGTGTTCCATTTTTCACCCGATGTTAAAGCCCCAGGCGGGCGATGGTAAGTCCCACGGCCGTTAAGACCGCGCTGGGCGATGTACGGCCCGCTCCAGGTCTTAATGTCTCAACATGGGAGCCCCCGGCGGGCGTTGGCATGTCCCGCGACCGTTAAAGCCGCTCCGGGCGATGTACGGCCCCGCTCCGGGTCGTTCCAACCCCTCGACACGGGCAGGAGAAGTTGCATTGCGGGAGCTCCGAAAAGCGGTCTCCCACCAGGCATCCGCGAGCTCCCGATGTTCCTGTCCACCTGGCCTGCGGCTGGAGCCTCCGAGCTCCGGAGTCGGGCCGCAGCAGCGAGCCACCACCGCTGCCGATGCTCCGAGGCCGGCCAGCCCCACGATGGTGAGTAGTCCACAGGCTCCGCGACTGAAGCCCCCAGGTCATTCCGGTTGGAGGCCGCTCCACCGTTGCAGGACCCTGGTGAGACTGCACCTGGAGTATTATGTGCAATTTTGGTGTCCTAATTTGAGGAGTGACATTATTGCTATTGAGGGAGTGCAGTGTGGGTTCATCAGGTTAATTCCCGGAATGGCGGGACTGACGTATGATGAAAGAATGTGTCGACTGGGCTTGAGAATCCCATGAGGCAATGATACTAGTACGATCAATGACTCTGCCTCCTCTAACCCTGCATCTCAAGCCCCCTATTCCCAAGATTGTTTGATCAGCCCGTATCAATCAACACACATCCACAATACCCTGTTTTTATCCATCTTTCCTATTTTGATTTTTTTATAAAAAGGTTTCTCGTTTTTGCGATGTAGTTGTTGCTGTCAAGCCCAGCACATCTGCTGATTCCTGATTGCCAGTGATTTACTGATTGGCTGATTGGCCATTCATGATTTCCACTGGGAAGAAGATAGATAGTTGTTTTCTTGAACAACCCTCCAGATTACCAACTTCTCACCAACTTCCACAGATGTGCCGTAGAAAGCATTTGATCAGAATGCATCACAACTCCATCCCGATGTTGGGGGAGTCCAGAACCAGGGGTCACAGTTTAAGAATAAGGGGTTGGCCATTTAGGACTGAGATGAGGAAAAACCTCTTCACCCAGAGAGTTGTGAATCTGTGGAATTCTCTGCCACAGAAGGCAGTGGAGGCCAATTCACTTGAGAGTATTCAGGAGAGAGTTAGATTTAGCTCTAAGGGCCAAAGGAATCAAGGGATATGGGGGAAAAAGCAGGAACGGGGTATTGATTTTACTTCGGAGTCACGTGAGTGACTACGTGAAGAACCCGCTCAGTGCGCAGGCGCGGCGTTACGCCAGCAGTGCAACAGCGGCTGCAACGGGAGTTAGGCTCTCCCGCTACAGAATGAACCGGACCGTCAGGTGAGTACCCTGAGGTCGGGTTTCTTTTACAGGTGAGCCTTTTTCTGCTTGTGTTTTTTACAGGCAGAGAAAAAGGCTCTGGAACAAAACTGTCCCCCGTTCAAGGAGGAACGTTTCCCATCGGGGAGGGGAGCAGCAACAGGCGGTAGGAGCGACCCGGTGTTCCTCTATTCCCCGACACCGTGCCGAGCCCAGCCCGCTAGTACCTGAGCAGCGGGCTGGATGCATAGCCACCCGAAGAGGCATCCGGCAGGTGTTCCCGATTTCGGACGGGACGTCTCTCCACCCGCACGGGAGGAGAGAGAGCCGCCTGAGCGGCTCACGGAGCAGGTGCCTGCGAGACGCGCTGCTTGAGGGGCGCTCTCGTTACTACAAGGCACAAAAGCTCCAGAAGAAGGCGGTAGGGACAATTACCGGGCGCTCCGCTATCCCCATCACCGCGCCGAGCCCAGTCCCGCTAGTGCCTGAACTGCGGGCTGGATGTCTAGCCATCCGAACAGGCATCCGGCCGGTGGCGTCCGATTCGTCGGACGGGGACATGTCTCCACCTAAATGGAGGAGAGACAGCCGCCTGAGCTGCATCCAACAGCTATTGGAGCAGCTCCAGCGAGATGCGCAGAAAGAGTGCTCTCGCGGAGGGAGGTCAGGCACCCCCTCCACAGTGTTTCATGCACTGCCCTCTGCTCCCTCATTACTGGAGGCTAGCATTGGTGACCAGGGCTGGGCTGGTCTGGAACAGGGGCAGGCGGACAAATTCGGGAGTATGCCAGGGGTGCAGGAACAGGAAGAGCTGTTGGGTGTGATGGACCGCTTTGTAGCAACCCCACGGGCTGGAGCACCGCTGGAACCAAGAATGGCGGCCAGCATCAACCATCTATCCAATAAACCATTACTGGAAAAGGTGCTCGCTGAGGTGCTGAAACAACGCACAGCACCAGAAAACTGTGAGGCCCTCAAAGTAAAAAGTGTCAACAGCCAAATCTGGGGGCATGTGGGGTCACACATCCGGACCCAAGAACTCAAGCTACAGCGGATCCTAAGGCTCCTGACGTCGGCCATCACAGCCTTTGCTCGTTCCGTGGAGACCACGGAGATGGATACCTGCCAGCAGGATGTGCTGGCATTAATGTGTACCACACAATTTGAGATCAACAATCTCCGGAGGGAAACATAAGACCTGCCCTCAATCCCAAATTTGCTGGCTTGTGTAGAGCCCCAGCTGCGGAGACGGACGCGCTGCTATTTGGGAAAGATTTCAATAAAAAACTGAAGGAGATGCAGGAAGCATCAAAAACCTTCGGCCTAATGAGGGCAGGCCCCGGGACGAGCAAACCAAGACCTCCGATACCCAAGCGGCAGCACCCCACGGCATCCACCAGTCGACGTCCGCAATATGGGACTGGTGAACGCTTGGGGTCCGCACATTATCCCCAAAGATCTTTTTAGATCAGGGCCCGCAGCGGACCCTCTGGAAAATGCGCCTCCCCCCAACATCGCCAGTACGTCAGAACAAAATCTTCAGGAAAATGAAGAAACAGAATCGCCAATAACCATGGAGGTAGGTGGGTCTGGTCCCTACCAGCATATAGAGAATAAGGGTGCTTTATTAACAGGGGGGAGATTACACTTGTTTAAAGAAGCATGGGGTATGGTCACGAGTGACAAGTATATACTCAACAGCATTAGTGGATATAAAATACAATTCATGTCAGAAAAAACGCCGCCAGTTCAACAATGGCCCCAAAGGGTATTTCTCCCTCCGTCAAAGAGAAACGCGAGGGACAAGCTGAACTGGTGAGACTTATCACAAAGGGGGTCATCGAAAAGACCAAACATGAACCTTTGGAATTTGTATCGAATATATTCACTAAAACCAAAAAAGATGGTGGCTGTCGCATCATCATTGACTTAACATCACTAAACAAATTTGTTAAGTATATACATTTCAAAATGGAGACATATGTTACTGCCAAACAACTGAATTCCAAAGGACACTTCACGGCAAGCATTTATCTTAAAGATGCTTACTATCTAGTACCCATATACAAGGATCATCGCAGATACCTAAAATTTATCTGGATGGTACAAAGCATTGCCCTATGGGCTAACTTCAGCCCAAGATTATTCACCAAAATATTGAACCCAGCCATGGCAATACTAAGAAAACAAAAACATATTGTCATATAAACATATATCACATATCTGGAGGATATTCTGATAGTAGGGAAAACGATGGAATTGGCTGTGGCAGCAGTATCAGCTACAAAACAGCTCCTCGAAACTCTGGGGTTCGTCCTACATCCAGATAAATCTAAGTTGAAGCCATCCACTATCATGGACTACCTGGGCTTCACAATTAACTCAGTCCATATGACTGTTACCTTGCCAAAGGCAAAAATGGTTGAATTAGCACAATCATGCAACAATTTAATGGTCAACGAGCGACCAACTATTCGACAAGTAGCAAGAGTAATTGGGGAAATGGTAGCAGCATTTCTGGCTACACAATTCGGACCTTTGCACTATCAAAAAATTTACAGAGAGCAAAGGTACAGGCAATAAAACGACATACAGGTCACTATGATCGTGTCATGAACTTACCCACTGAAGCAATATCAGAGCTACAGTGGTGGGCAGAAAACGTTTGGCATAGTTTCAGCCCTATCTTTATCACTAACCCTACTTTAGTTATTCAAACAGATGCCAGTGCTCAAGGCTGGGGAGCGACTAACTCCATATCCAGCACAAGTGGTAGATGGACTAAACTAGAGTCATCATTACTACTTACACTGGGCATTAACTATCTAGAGATGTTGGGCGCCTTTTATGGTTTAAAAGCATATGTATCTAATATGCAGCACTTGCATGTTCGGTTACAAATTGATAAATACTACGGTGATGGCTTATATTAACCATATGGGTGGCATAAAATCATTATAATGCGACAAATTGGTCATCATGATTTGGCAATGGTGTGTCGAAAGACATATTTGGCTATCAGCTACTTACCTACCAGGTAAGCTAAACACCCATGCCATGAGAAAATTAAACGCCTGGGTTGCAAGTTTGAACAGACCTTACCTGGAACTGGGATTGTCCAAACAAACCATCACCACCATGTCGGCATCCCTTCGAACATCCACCAAGAGGCAGTACTTAACCAGCATCAAAAAAGGGAGAAGTACTGCCAGGAAACAGGGACAACATACGCAACAGCTACAGCCACCAACATACTGGAGTTCCTGGCCTATCTACACCACGATGTAGGGATCAGCTACAGTGCCATCAACACAGCGCAGAGTGCTCTTTCTGCTTATCTCAAACCAGCGCCAGGACAACAGGCGATGGGGATCCCATCCACTGGTGGTAAAACTGATGAAGGGCATTTACAATATCAAGCCCTAAGCCCAGGTATACCCATATTTGGGATATCAGTGCGGTCCTGACATATCTCAGGGAATGGCCACCAGCCAGATCCCCCGGCCTCGAGCAAGCTACACTAAAGACGCTCATGTTGATGGCACTTGTATCCGCTCAGAGGGTCCAGTCACTACACCTATTGCGACTGGACAACATGATCACAGCTCCAGACCAGATCTGTCGTTATCCAGCGACTGGTCAAACAGAGCAGACCAGGAACACCTAATCCAGTCGTGGCTTACCCACCAGAACCACGGTTATGTGCCATGACCCACCTACTATCCTACATAGATACAACCAAAATATTCGAGGGAGATGAAAAGCCTTGTGGGTCAGTCACAAAAACCTTATGGTGGGGTACGAGCCAAACCATTGCGAGATGGCGCAAGCAGGTGCTAGAAACTGCTGGGATAAACACTAACATGTACAAATTTTATTCCACCAGGGCAGCATCCATGTCGACGGCTAAAGAATGGACATGCCTATAGACCACATCCTGGCTACAGCAGGATGGTGGGAAGGGAAAAGACCGTTCAGAAATTTTATAATAAGCCGTTGGCAAAACCTGGTTTATTTGCAGTAAAGATTTACGAACTGCAAATATTTAATTTAAGCCCAGGGGAGCAACTTAATTCTTTGTTGTTATTGTTTAAAAAATACCATTGTGTTTTTCTACAAATAGACTCATTGGTTGATTACGATAACACTTCCTCCCTCAAGAACTTCGGCAGTGAGTGAAATGAAACTGTTACACGGTTTGAAATCACAGAGCTTTGAAATCTTCACGTAGTCACTCACGTGACTCCGAAGTAAAATAGTAAGATTAAACGAGAACTTACCAGTTTGAAGTTTGATCTGTATTTTATGAGGAGTTACGATGAGGGATTACGTGCCCTCCGCTCCCACCCTCATTATATGGATCAAACGAATAAATTGATGTCTCCTTATCTTTACTATGTTTACTTCAAATAACTGTGTCTATCTGTGATTCCACACCGCTGCTTGGAAGTATGCCGCGCCTGCGCACTGAGCGGGTTCTTCACGTAATCCCTCATCGTAACTCCTCATAAAATACAGATCAAACTTCAAACTGGTAAGTTCTCGTTTAATCTTACTATTTTACATGTTGTTTATGAAGGAACTGTAGATGCTGGAAAATCGAAGGTACACAAAAATGCTGGAGAAGCTTCGCTCCATAGATGCTGCTGCACCCGCTGAGTTTCTCCAGCATTTTTGTGTACATACTGATTTTACATGATCAGCCATGATCATATTGAATGGCGGTGCTGGCTCGAAGGGAGGAATGGCCTACTCCTGCACCTATTTTTCTGGGTTTCTATGTTTCTAACCCTTAAACCAGCCAGTCTAATCACACACTCTCGTTTGCTTCCTGTACTCTAAAAATCATCCCTTTTTCACAATAAATTGCCCACTTACCTTTTCAAAGTTAGTTCAAAACCATTTTGGCATCCCAGGTAAAAGCATTTCACAAAAATACATGGAGCTTCAGTTTGTGAGCACTTTGGTCAATTAGATGTTTTACTTCATCTTTTGCTAAACCCAGTAAAGTGTTGTTTTGTCAATGAAGTGTTATTTGGCTATTTCAAACTCCAGACAAAGCAAAGGTCTTATTCCTAAAATACTTCTATTTTCTTACAATCTGTCACAAGATTTCTGCATATTGGAACCATTTCAGCAGTCAAGCAACTGTGACATGTTCCAGTTCATTGACCTTTGTGTTTAACTGATTGGTTCTTCCTTATTTAACAACTTTTGTTGATTTTAATTCTTGTGGACGTTCTGTTTTGCCTGATCCTATCAACCTTTAGATTGTTTTGGTTTATTTAATTCCTGACCCTAATTACTCAATTAAAAGGGCTGCGGGAACCAAAAGTGAAATTAGCAGAGGGGAACGGAACAAAAGACTAGTGTAGTCGTCAGGTGCCCACTCTGAATGTGTGTTGCTGCTCTGATCTGATCTGTATTCAGTTGCAATTATAGTTCATGGTGATGTAACGTGATTGTGGTGCAGGCTCTTCTTGGTAGGGGCCTGAACTCAGAAACAAGCTGCAATCTATGTTGCTTTTCTATTTCCTGTTTTAAAAGCCCCCCTACGGCCATTGAACCCCTAACTCTAAAGATCCAATGGATCCCTGCAGTGAGGAACAGCCAATTAACTTGTTTAGTCAAGCCTGCTTTGCTTACATGTTCATTGCAGTCTCTGATATCCAAGAGACACCAGTTACAAACCCTTGTGCTGTTTAAGGGACAGAAGTTTAGGGGTAACATGAGGGGGAACTTCTTTACTCAGAGAGTGGTAGCTGTGTGGAATGAGCTTCCAGTGGAAGTGGTGGATGCAGGTTCGATTTTATCATTTAAAAATAAATTGGATAGGTATATGGACGGGAAAGGAATGGAGGGTTATGGTCTGAGTGCAGGTAGATGGGACTAGGGGAAAATAAGTGTTCGGCACGGACTTGAAGGGCCGAGATGGCCTGTTTCCATGCTGTAATTGTTATATGGTTATATATGGTTTATATTCTGCCATCCAGGTAGCACTTCTGTGGAAAAGAAAGTAGGAGATATTTGTTTAGCCTTGCCCACATCATTATTTTACAATTTCAATATCAATACCGAAGCAAGCATTTTGCCATTTTCAACTCTGGTGGAGAAGAACTGTAACTAAACTTTCTTTTGTTGTATTTTATTTTTTACTAAGGTTTTACTGTGCCTGTTGTACTGCTGCAAGTAAGAATTTCATTGTTCTTTTTCGGGACATTTGACAATAAAACACTGTTGACTCTTGAAATCTTGGAGCACTGTACTAATGCTGCAGACCTGACTACCCTTTCTCCTTTGGATTTAAGAACTGAGCATTCGCCCAAACATGTGTATCGTGACCTATTCTAAATTGTCCTTTATTCTTAGTTCTTCAACTGGCAAGGTTTTAAGTCCAACGCAAGGTGCCAATCGTTCACTGCTTTCTGATTTAACTTGTCCTTTCTTTCTGACTTCATGATTTAAGGGTATTAGTAAAATCCTGCCTTAAGGACCTGTGCCTGTCACCTTCAACTGAAGATTCAGACTGAATTTCATTTATGTCTGCTCGCCAGTCCATTTAAACAACGGAAACTTCTGGAAAATCAAGAAATCTCCTGCATTTTCTTTTTGCATTAGCCAATAGAAAAGTACGTTTGAAAGACACAAAATGCTGGAGTAATTCAGCAGGCCAGGCAACATCTCTGGAGAACATTGATAGGTGACATTTTGGGTTGAGAATCTTTTTCAGAAAAGTACTTTCAACAATTTTCTTCACAACATTCAAGTACATTTGTGAGATGTTGTGTATTTCATTCATATTTGTTTTACTATCCCTTTCCTTCCATTCTTCCTCGCTTCTTTTAATCACTTTTGTGCTCTGCAATTCCTTTTCCTTCAGTTTATTTGCCAATGAAGAAGGGCCTCAACCCAAAATGTCACCCATTCCTTCTATCCTGAGATGCTGCCTGTCCCGCTGAGTTACTCCAGCATTTTGTGTCAATCTTAGAAATAAGGAGCATATTTTCAACCCACTGTATAGGTTCCTGTTCCCTTATGTGGTGTGTGAGTTGCAAATGTGATGATTCTTCACTGTAGCCATTACTGGACTTACAAAAGAGATGCATTCCTGGAAAACATTTAATTGAGTGCAATTTTGCAAATTGAGAATGTTGGGTAAGAAATATTCTGGGTATTTCGACACTGTGTGTTTCTCCGGGTGGATACTTGTGCGTTATTCGTTATGGTGAAAAACAGGTTGGCAAATCATAGTCACTCCACCCCAGAGTTCAAGGCACTGCAGCAAAAATTTGTAAATGACATGTAGAAATCGAGAAACACCTGCATAAGCTTTCTATCAAACTTTTGCATTGTACCTGGAGTCTTGGTTTGAATTTAACAGCTGTGCTCTTCTGTCCGAGGGAGGTAAATAAAGTTAGCAATGCCAATTGCAAGAGATTAGGGCTTGTGAGCCAGGACTGGAGACCCTCGGGCAGATCTTGAGAATCCCTTGAGGCAATGATGGCCTATCCTTACTAGTATGATCAACGACTCTGCCTCCTCTAACCCAGCATCTCAAGCCCCCTACTCCCAAGATTATTTGATCACCCCGTTTATACCTCACACTGACACAGTGAGGTCACCAGCATAATCAAGGATGAGTCGCACCCTGGCCACACGCTCTTTCCCCATCTACCATCAGGCAAAAGGTATCGAAGTGTGAAAACACACACCTCCAGATTTGGCGACAGTTTCTTCCCAGCTGTTATCAGGCAACTGAACCATCCTACTAAAATTCCTTAACAATCTCTCAAAATTCGTGCACTCAACTCGTACAACTTTCAACCTGTAAAAAATCATTGGTCGACCAAATTAAGGTGCTTCAGTGAGCAATCGAATACAGTCAAACACGCTTCTGCAGCCAGTCTCTCGCTCCCAGAGCAACCCTAATCTAAACACATGCAAATGAGCTCTAAACACGTGAGCAGAATCGTACACAGACAAGAGAATATACCACCTATTACTATCATACAAAACCACACTCCAATATAAAATACAAGCATTCGTCTAATATCGCATTCGTTAACAGTACAGTTCCAAAAGCAAATCACAATATTTTTTAATCCCTCCTCGTGGTGTTTTCAATCAACGGAATATTTCCCTCGATAGAGCGATCGGAGGATTCAAACCTCTGGCTGAATAGCTACGAGTCGGACTCCAATTATAATAGCAGTCTTAATCAAACTATGTTCTTAGACAGTCGATTCGAACCACTATTACAACAGTGTACCTAACATTCAAAGTTTAAATCAAAGGCAATACACAGTAAATACAATGAGACAACGGCAAATCTTGATCACACTTTATACAACAGCAAAAATTCTAATGTACACAGGTTAACCTAGAAGAAAATATATATACACTTTGTATTAACCAGCACCTCAATATGAGGTCCTGAACGTAGTCAATTTGAATCGAAATTTTTTCAGCTCGTTTTTTCTCTGTCCAATTAAAGTTCAAATTCAAATTTAAGCAGATCTTTAGGATTATGAAATTCTCAGGATTGGTTAAAAGTATTTTCAGTCAATTTATACTTTAACCACTGAGTTCCCAGTACCTTTACGAGACTCTTCCCCCTGTTTTAACAGAGATCCAGATACTCTCACACAGGCGGGGGAATCGAACCCACATAGGCTCACCATTGCAAGGGGCTTTTTCCTTCCTACCTGCTTGGTACAGGGTGTCAGCTCGTAGTCGCTTCACGCTGGCAGTCGATGCCGATTTTTAGAGTGCCTTTCCAATTCGCATCCCCAGCAACGACGCAATACTTTGCCTCTTACTACTGTTTAGATCCAGTCCTGTTTTCCAATATCCAGCCAATCGGATATCCAAGTCTGGGCAGGGCCTCAAACCACTAAGTTATTCTCGATGCCAGGCCAACTCAATGGTACCTAATGGTTAGATTTTGCAACAGCGCTGTCGACTTAGTTTTTAGTGGACCTCGAACCCCTGGGAAGGAAAGGGCCTCAAACCCCAAAAAGGCAGGAACACCCTCAGTGCTTGCTGGACTACTGTTCTACGATCTCGTTGGGAACACCAACGAATGATTGATCGCGAATGATTGATCCGCTCCGACTAGCGAAGTGGGAAGACCGATGCGAAAACCGCACCGTGGCACCGATTTCTCCCCTCGCAATCGGGAACAGCTCAACACCCTCGATCGCAAACTTGTGTCTGGGGGTCCTTTGAGATCCCGGACGAGCCCCCAATGTAATTATGCTCCTAGAGCTAACCCCTTTAGTCTAGTTAAGTAAAACACTGAGTCAAGCACTGGACCACTACATTTTTATTTTATGACAATACGATTATGAAACAAATTCCCTATACGATACCTAGCCACACCGCGGGATCAATCCTTGTCTCTGCTTGTCCAAGCCCTTCAGCCTAGTGCAAGCAGATACTTCCAAAAGGTTACGCAGTCCCAAGCGCTCCTCCAGAAGATCGACAACGAACCTCGTGGTGGGTTACCTTTTATAGGTCATCATACCTTGTGGGGCAGATCTATATGGGGATGGTATCCCTACAAACCAATCACATAAATCTATTATATTAAAGTGTTATTGACAGTCCCCCAACCCAATTACAAAGCATCCCATTACAATGTTTCCACAGAAGCTTCTGGAAGGGTCAATCAATCAAGTAATGCAACATTCTCCTGGGGAGTATAAACAATTCAAACAAGGCTTCACACATCAGCCAATCATCAAACAGTAACACTAACATCTTGCAACATTATTAACAGTATTTACAATCCTTCTGCAGCCAGCCCATCATGCTAATGCACTTGGCAACACCTTTGGGTTTCTCTGCAAAGTACTCATACATTTTAACAATAGTGAGGACATCTGGAGCTCACCTTATTGATAGTTCAATCTCAGACCTAGACTGGCTGATGCCAATTTGCAGCTTTCAGCTTTGCACAGAAATTAACCAAACAGGTTTTGCAGATGCAATGATCCTCCATTTTATATATCTCTATTTTAGCCAATATTAACAAGTACACATGACAATAAACTAAATTTAACTAAACTCAAAGGTATTCCTTACCGAGTTGTGGATAGGGAGTTCCAGGAATTAAACGTGGTATCAATGAATTACGAGCTGGAACAAAATCTAAAAGCTGCAGATCCAAGGAGTCTATAAAAATTACAAAATACTGGAAGATGTCAGCAGATCGGACAGTATATGCGAAGAGAGAAACAGAATTAACATTTCAGGTTCAGGTCGAGGCCCCTTCATTAAAATAAAAGATAATAACGAGGTCTTATCAGTAAGCTTCTCAGAATCTGTGCATCTCTGTAATTTGTAGGTTTAACTTTCCCTGTTACCATATAAGTGTCAGTGTTTTAGATTTGATTATCAATCTTACATAGTCTAAATAATTTGATTTTATCCAGATGCACCACTGACCCGGGTGAATCTCATCCCCCTTAAACCTCGCACAGACCAGGTCATCCTGTTTAACCAGGCCAGTAATCTAGCTCCTGAGTTTCTCCCCATCTTCATCAATGGAACTATCATTGCATGATTCCTGTCTTCTCCCAGTGCATTTCCAGTTTCTCCTTAAATGCAGATGTGCTGTTGCATTTGAGGTTCGTCCATGGCTGGGAGTTCCAGATTCTTGAAACTCTCTGGATTGAAAATGTAGTTGTTTTGAATTTATTTTTTGATTTCTTGGTGACTGTCTTCAATTGATGACCTTTAAATTGCCATCTTTTCACATATCATGCCTTAAAAATTCAATTCCAATTCTGCTCAATTGAAAATGAAAGCATCATTGCTAGTTGTCGGGTGTGTGTGATGCGTCTGTCTTCACTAGTTAAGACCCAATTGTATTGCCATATAAATGCTTGTTAGTAAATCTACTATGTCAATGTGTTAACGATAGTAAAAATTGGAAAACAGAATTAAAGAATATAAATGCATTTTAAATAGTGTATTTTTCAAATTAGATGGTGCTACATTAGTATGTGACCTACAGAGGGCACTATAGACTTACTGTTACTTAACCTGACCAGTATGTTCCAGAAACGCTGCCCCAATTTTAAACAATTTGTTCTCTATCCAGAATTTGTTGTATTTAATATGAATGAATGAATCTGCGTTTTGTAGACAAGTGCCTGAAATCTGACATTTCTAAGTAATTTTACCATGTGTGTAATCTCAGCCTGACTTTGACTGTTTTAATGAGGAAGTGTGTTGATGTAAGTATCCTAGCTGTAAAAGCTGAGAAAATAATTGAAGTCTCATGTGCTCAGACTTCGACTGGATTCAGAGTACCTCTACATTCAGCCCCCGAGATTTGACATAAATGGCAATAAAGCACGGCTAATGTCATTTTTGTGGGGTTATCAATGCAGTTGTGGTAGTAAAAAAACATGCACTTTCAGGGAAAGTATGATAAATGTTCCTTTTATAGCGTGGATATAAAGAAAGGCATTCTTGGACAGTGTACAGACGGACAAAAGAGTGGGAGGATAGCAAGTCTGTCCTATTTTCTATTCATTTATATCAATTACTTAAAAAAGAGAAGGTAATATGTGCCTACTAAACTTGCTGCTTGATTTTCTTACTCTGCAACTGGGAAGAAGTTATAAATCTGAGTGCAATAAGAGAGGTAAATCACACAATATAAAAACGTTCTTTTGCCCGTGAAAAGAATTATAGCAGCAGAATAATGACTAGAGGGCAGAATCTCAAAGGCCTCATCTCCTAGAGAACTGAAGAGGGCTATATTTTTCTCTCTTTGCTCATTTTAGCAAAATTGTAGATGCCTTTGAACATTGGTATACTGCCAACTAGAATGTAAAAACTGGTAGCAGCATTACCTTGAGGATTTAATTTACCCAACAATGCTTCATAGAAATTAACATAAATTGGAAAAGGGAAAAAGATATTATTAAGGTGATGTTAAATCGGGCATAAAATATTCATGTGTAGTTAAGCCAGTGTAGTTATTCGCCCCAGAGAATGGGTAAGGCAGCGGCTGGTACATTTTGCAGACAGGAACACCATTTTTCAACACTCACGCACAAAGTTATGCTCCATTGGTTATGCTCCATTGGCAAACAAAGGATTTCAGTTGCTTTTGTGATGACGTTTTCCTCTTCTATATTGTGGAATGCCATATTTCACCTCTGCCAGGGTCAGACTGGTTAACAGTGTCACACCGTGAGGCTGCAGGCAGATGTAGCCAAGTCTACCATCTAAATGTTCACCTCAAATCTGCAGAGTTTGTTATCATCTCAACACCATGCTTTATATTGAGGGAGTACATTGTAATTATATTCTCACATGCCCAGATATGATACTTAAATGGACTTTGACTTTATGAAATCATCTATGGAAAAAATAGCATTGATTACTAAGTGACTGAGCGGCTGCTGAAATTAGCTGAGAAGCCCATTACTACCCATGGCATGGGTTTGATAGCTGGCTACTGTGCATCTCTCTGGCTGTTTGCATGCAATCTAAGTGCATGACTGTGCAACTAAATTCCACAATTTACGCTTGCACTGAAATCCTGAAGTTGGCACCAATTCAGTGAATAATGGTGCTGGTCAATATTACCGCGACAATGTCACACACGGAGAAGGTGATTGACAAAAACAGCAACCAGATCTATCCATTCTTGGAGAATAGCCAAGGTATTTAAAAAAGTAGGTGAGAAAATAGCAAGTTATTTAATCATGACTCTTCAAAATCCTCTTGATTCATGAATTCACCCCTTAATTCGGGAGATTGTCTATGTCACTCCGTTATTTGAGAAGGTTGGAAAGGATAAATCAGGAAATTATAAATCAATTAGTCTACCATCTGTTCCGGAGGAGTTACTAGAATCTATCATGAGGGAGAGAATAACTAAGCACTTCGACAAATATGAACTGGCAGAGAGAGCCAATATAGATTTTTAATGAGTACGTTTTGTCTCGGTTATTAAAATGGACTTCAAGAAGCTTTCAATAAAGACAGCAAAAATGAAAGAGTATGTAATTGATGGCAGATTTTCACTATATGTATTCATGACAATAGAGGGACATATACCTTGCTTTTACAATGACACTAGACCAAGTGGGACCTGTTGGGTCTCGTCCCCGGTTGCAGGGGGTGCGGCATGCGGCTTCACACGCACACACTAACCAACCCCCCACACACTATCTTTTATACTGTTGCTAAAAGTCTCATCTTGACCACTTCCTGTCCATGTTGTAATTACATTTTAGAAAAAATGCTACCCTATATCGCTATGATTTTTTCGGCATCTTACTCACCGTCCTCCTCTCCTCCAACCGCCCCAAGTTTTTTTCCAATTGGTGAAATAACAAAAAAGTTACGAATGTTTAAAAAATCGTGAGATCAGCAGATTGGTCTTCTCGCCTGTCACTCACCATGAAGAAGGTAACTACCCTTCCGCGGGGGGGGGGGGGGGGGAGAATAAAGCCCCGGAGGCCGGACGTGAGTCGGTCACCCCGGAAGACTGTGAGTGCGAGTTGAGTCCAGAACTGTGAGTCCATGCCGTGAGTGAAGTGAATGGTTGGTCTGCACTATGCTGCTTGAACTGAATTGAAGGGTTGGTCTGCACTGTGCTGCTTGAACTGAATGTCGCGCTCATTCTGGAAGTCCCGCTCACTGTGTAAATACCGCTCAGGGGAGAGACCGCGCTCAACCTTGTGAGTAGATTTAAGAGAGTTTTACTGTCATATTTATGTTGCGTGTGAGAATGTGTGATGGATGGTGTGAGTGTGTGTGTGAGAGATGGTGTGTGTGTGAGATGGTGGGTGTATGTGTGAGATGGAGGGTATGTGAGTGTGAGATGGAGGGTATGTGAGTGTGAGATGGAGGGTGTGAGTGTGTGTGAAATGGAGTGTGTGTGTGCCTGTGTGTGTGTGTGTGTGTGAGATGGAGGGTGTGTGTGTGTGTGAGTCAACTGACAGCCCACTAGTCGTGAGTGAATCAACTGCCAGCCCAAGAATCCATTTGGCCCACAATGTCCATACTAGCCCTCTGGAGACCAGTCTCTTCAGCCCACAACTCCCATACTAGCGCTCCAGAAAGACCCCCCCCCCGCCCGCCCACTGGCCACCAATATTGGAATTGGTGGAGAGGTGGTATATTGCATTGGAGGACCAGCCCTCCTGTGTGAACATGGGATCCAACGGGTCCCACTTAGTCTAGTTATATTAATATTATTAATTCGCTCCTTTTCCCCCCATCCCCCGCCCTATCCACTCACGCATAGCCCCAAACTGCGCAGGCGCAGATAGAGAGGGGGTGAGGAGGTAGAGAGGGAGGGTGAGGAGGTAGAGAGGGAGGGTGAGGGGATAGAGAGGGAGTGGGTGAGGGGGGTAGAGAGGGAGGTGAGTAGAGATTGAGGGGTGGGGGTGGGAGCGCAGCGTCACAGGGGAGGGCTGGTCCCCAAACGCAATACTCCACCACTCACCCATAGGTCTCAATACTCACCACACCCTAGAGAGGGAGGGGAGGTAGAGAGGGAGTGGTGGCAGTGAGGGAGGGAGGGCAGAAAGACATGGTTAGATATCTCAGTAAATAATCTGAACAGGAGCTGTAAATTGCATAGTGACATTGATAGATTAAATGAGTGAGCATGTTTGTATCACATGGAATTTAAAATGAGAAAACACCATGGGAGCAGAGGAGGTGAGTTCTGAGGAAAGAATTCTACACATTTTTTTTAGGACCTAGAGAACCACTCATCCTCCACTTGGCCCCTGAAAAGAAAGTCAAAACTTACTTGTCAAGTCCAGTTTCTCATCTAACATGCTTCAATCTGGTGGGAAAGCTGCACTGACTATGCTCAGTCCTGAGTTAAAGTGCGATTCGGGATCCTTATACACAGCAGTCCTGCCCCTCCCGTCCACCTCTTCCGGGGAGAAAGTGGTAATGAGATTCACTATTAAAATTACTTTGGCTGCTTTGGGAAGCCTGCTGTTAACTTAAATCATTCTCCAGCCATCGTAAAGACTGCCAAATGGTTCAGATGACTTTTGTGACTTTGTAAAAGTTCTGAATGTTCGTGTTATATTATTGTGACATGTACCATTAGGCCCAGAAATTCATGCGCGCCATAACTAAAAGAATTGGCATAAATCGGATAAATATTGTATTAACGTGCTATTAACTAATTTTGCGTATGCTTTTGAGTGAGTTAATACCAGTTGTTATTAAGATATGGACTTCCTAGTTTATGAATTTTATTTATGCCGTCACTGATATTCTGGTGTCAAACTGACCCAATTGATGTTAACAGTCATGATATGCCAATAATTTGTTACTGCTGAGATTTTCAATTACATTTCTCTGAATCGTAACTGGCATTGTTCACTGGTAGAAGAATTAGTTTTAAATAACACCAAAGACTCAAAGTGAACATGTGCGCAACACAAAACACATTGAAAGATTCAGACACAGTACTTCTGTAGTAATTGTCTGAATCCTATACAGGTTTGTGTGAAGCAAACTTCAAGTAAACTAACCCAAACTGAATCAACAGTTCACAGCCAGTGGTTTCTGCAGTGCCCGTCTCAAATTTGGGCAGAAATGTTGGAAGAAGACCTACAAAATCAGAAGTGCTTCAATGTTCCTCAGATCAGTAATGATAAAAAAAAATGGAGAAAGACTCATGGTGGAGGGTTGTTGGGAAGATGTCCATAAGGGCATAAATGCAAGTGCCTTTTGTAGTCTTGTGCTGCACCAAACTATCACTAATTGTGAATGCAAAAGTCATGTTCATCAAATACCTCAGAATTTCCACGTTGATGGAATAACGTTTCTATCTGTGAACAGTAATGTGCAAAATGTGGCCTACCTCACAAAAGACAACCTATTTGAATCCTGAGGCAAGGTTCTGAATAGTGAAGGTGATATTGATTTAAAAGCAAAACAAGCACTTGTTTTTGGTTGAAGGGTCCCGACCTGAAACATCACCGATCCACTCCCTCCACAGATGCTGCCTACCTGTTGAGTTACTCCAGCACTCTGTGTTTTACTTTTATTTGGTTAGTTGTTGAGCCTTAATAGTGTGGATGGCATTTGCATATATCCAACTTGATCAAGCTTGTAGATAAGTGAACAGTGCAGTTGTGATGCATTCTGCAGTATTGGAGGTTGGTGCTGCAGTTAGTAGGCTATGGCATTTGATAATGGGCATATTGGTCTTAACCACGTGATTGAACCTCCTGTGACAGTGCATACAAATCTGTGTTGCTTAGACTTTTGTATTGACGACAATGGCTTCGGCTGACTTTGGAGAATTTATTTTGAGTACAACCTTGTTTCCTGACAGAAGATCACATCTGCACTCTTGGCCTTCACTTCCAAAATCTCAAGTGCAGCTTGAAGATTCTTTCAGTCCCACTGTCTCAAGTTGGGCAATTCTTGCATGCCTTCCTGGATTGAAAGGGGGCCAGGTTACTCGACATTCCTTGCATAGCTGCAAGACATCAGCATTATAAGAGCATTAACTGGCTTTAGGTAGTGTAGACTTACTTCTGGCCATTCACATCTTTGAGCTCTTGCTCAGTGATGCAACCACTGAGCATTGTAATTTGTGTTGGCTGCATGGGACAATCAAGCAAGTGAGTAACAACATAAAGTAGGTGTGGAACCTCCAAGAAAAGAAAGGTTGTGCTAGTGGAACACATTTCATGGCCAACATCACTGGGTGCTGATCCTTGATGTTGTTCATCCACCTATTTCTTGGGCTATCCAGTTGTTCTCTCATGAACTCTGCATATTACTGTTGCCTCTAAGTCAGAAATTTGTAAGTTCAAGTCCCAATTCAAAGCCTAAGCACAAGTACTGAGGCTCAATCAGCTGTGGTGCAGATGCAGTGTTTCACCATTGGAAATACTATCTTTTGAATGAAATGTTGAATCGAGGCCCTATCTTGTTCTATAATATCAAAGGAGTGCAGGTGAGTTACAAATTACCTCTGGTTTCTTGGACCAGCATTAATATTTCACTCCAGCCACTAAAACATACTAATTGAGGATTTGTTGCAAAAGTATGTACATAGATCAACATTTTTCGAGCAACCACAGCGTATTGCAAAGTGAAATGATTTTTGTAATACCCCTCTCCAGCTCCCCGCCCATTGCACCGGCGCGGGGGCTTTGCACTGTCTTCATGTCGGCGATTGCAGCAGGACCGTGTCAGGACCAATTGGACACCGACCACCAGGCCCACCGCAAGCACGGAGAACCCAGAGACCCACAGCCAACAGCAGCCCAGCCCCGCTCCAACTACAGAGGAACCTGGGTTGCGGATGACGGGGCGCAGCTCGGGGCATCGTAGGGGCCCATCGGGGAGCGGCCACTCAAAGCCACGCCGGGAGATGTAGGGCCCTGCCCCGGCCTTGATGTTGGAGCCCCCGGCGGGCGCTAGCAAGTCCGCGGCAATTGACAGCCGCGCCGGGCGTTGTAAGGCCCCCCTCCAGGTCACTCTCAACCTCTATGATCTTTGCTCTCAACCCCGCAATTCGGGCGGGAGAAGTCGCCGCTGCCGGTGCCCCGCAAAGCAGTCTCCCACCGGAGACCCGCGAGCTCCCGGTGTCACCATCCACCGGAGTCGGGTCGCAGCAGCTCGCCCCCGCAACTCTCCACGCTCCGAAGCTGGCTAGCTCCACGGAGGTAGGTCCGTAGGTCCACAGGCTCCACAGCTCCCACCGCCGCCCACCGACCCCCAGGCCCACTGCAAGCACGGAGATCCCAGAGACCCACAGCCAGCAGCAACTCCAGCCCAGCCCCGCTCCAACTCCAGAGGAACACGTAGGGGCAGAAGCTGATGGTGTGCAAGGTACGTCTTGTTCCTGGGGTGGCGGATGAGGGGGCGCAGCTCGGGCTGTGGGCGAACTGCCACTTGTCGCTGTAGCGGCCAAAGATCATAGAGGAGCTCCTCTATGATCTTTGGTAGCGGCCCATCGGGGAGCGGATTCCTCTGGAGTTGGAGGGGGAGGGGGGTATTGTGCTGTTTGATCGCCCCCTGCTATCCCAGGGACAGGGAGACACAGCGGCTTTTTAGACTGGTGGGCAATCACTTCCAAAGTTCTGCCCACAGTCAGTACACTTCTCCTAGGAATATGGAAGACAATTTTCGTACAATAAACAGGAAGATGATACACCACGGGATTTTCTCGCAACATAAGTTGGTCCATACCGCTAAGAACAGAGTGCGCCTCAGTTTAAAATCTTATATGAAAGATCACAGTTCTCACAGTGCAGCCCTCCTTCAATGGTAGACAAAGTGCTGGAGAAACTCAGCGGGTACGGCAGAATCTATGGAGCGAAGGAAATAGGCAACGTTTCGGGCCGAAACCCTTCTTCAGACTGACCTTCTTCAGTCTGAAGAAGGGTTTCGGCCCAAAACGTTGCCTATTTCCTTCGCTCCATAGATGCTGCCGCACCCGCTGAGTTTCTCCAGCACTTTTGTCTACCTTCGATTTTACAGCATCTGCAGCTCCTTCTTGAACAGCCCTCCTTCAATAATCTCAATAAAATGCCGGTCTAAATTTTCAGCACCTTTCAGAACTCCTGGATATCCCAATCTCTTTTGTACCATAGTTAACACTAATTGAGAAATAAAAACATTCTGTAAATCCTAGAATGTTAAAATGTTGTGAAATTGGCAAAGGCCTTCTGTTGCATTTGTTTCAAGTGCTGCAATACATTCATGAACAAAACCACATAATCTCCTGTGCAATTGCTACAAATTGCCTATTAATAAACCTCAAGGTACAGGGAATTAGTATTTAGGTGCTTTGTTGCTTTGCTAACTGAAAAATCAGTTGAGCAAATGAATAGGATGAAAGCACAAAATTTGCCTCAGATCTTCTTGTGGAAATGGACCTTTGAGATCTGAATTTGAATTAAAAAAATAAAACAATTTTTTTTCTCCTGTTCAAATGTAAGTTCTTGCAGTTACGTTAGTGGCATTTTTTTTGTTACAGTTATTAATATACTAGATTGCATTTATAGTCAAATATTCTTCAGCAGAATCCATAATCTTTTCTTAGGAAAATGTGGGCTTATGCCTCAGGCTTTCGAGTATTGAAAACCAAGCACATCCTCGCCAAACATATCCTGATAAAAAAATGATCTATAAACGCTACATAAACACTCAACTATCTGCTGGAATTGCTCTCTCTCTAATATAGTATATTAGGATAGCTTGTTATGTATTTACACATATGTGGGGAGATTTGTTATATTAGAAAAAAGTGACGTCTGATATTTCATGATGTATTTTATAGATTTTGCATCCCGACCATAAGAAGTGAAAAGATCTCTGGAGTCTGCCTTTTGATAGATGGAAGTTTTATAGAGTCAAAGATCTATACAGTTGGAAACAGGCCCTTCAGGCCAACTTGTCTCTGCTGGCTAAGGCCAGTGGTAGTCCCATTATTCAGTGCTTGACCCTTACCTTTCTTTCTAACCATATACCTACCCAAGTGTATTTAAAGTATTAGACTTCCTCTGGCAGTTTGTTATATATACAGATACCCTCTGTGTAAAAACTCGCCCCTCAATTCCCCTTTATATCTTTCCCCTCTTATCTTAAACATGTCCTCTCTAGTTTTAGACTTTTGTATCCTGGAAAAAAGATTGTGTAACCATCCATCATAGTTTTATAAACATCTATAAGATTACCCCTCAGTCTCATTCACTCCACGTAAAAAATGTCCCTGATTATCCCAGGTAGGGCAGCACAATGGTGCAACTGTGGGAATAGATAGGGTGAATGCACACTTTTACCCAGAGTAAGGCATTCAAACACCTGACGACATAGGTTTAAGGTGAGTGGGGAAAGACTCAATAGGAACTCTAGGGGCAGCGGAGGTGTTCGGCGAAACGATCGCCCAACCTCCGCTTGGTCTCCCCGATGTAAATCAGCTGACATCTAGAGCAGCGAATGCAGTAGATGAGGTTGGAGGAGATGCAGGTGAACCTTTGTCGCACCTGGAACGACTGAACTCCCGGTGGCTCAGCACTTCAACTCCCTCTCCCATTCCCAATCCGACCTCTCTGTCCTGGGTCTCCTCCATTGCCAGAGTGATCAACACCGGAAATTGGAGGAACAGCACCTCATATTCCGCCTGGGGAGTCTGCATCCTGGGGGCATGAACATTGAATTCTCCCAGTTTTGCTAGCCCTTGCTGTCTCCTCCCCTTCCTTAACCCTCGAGCTGTCTCCTCCCATCCCCCCGCCCTCGGGCTCCTCCTCCTCCCCTTTTCCTTCCTTCCCCCCCCCCCCCCCCCACCCCCTATCAGTCTGAAGAAGGGTTTCGGCCCGAAATGTTGCCTATTTCCTTCGCTCCATAGATGCTGCTGTACCCGCTGAGTTTCTCCAGCCTTTTGTGTACCTTTAAAAGATATTGGACAGGTACGTGGATCGGAAAGGTTTAGAGAGATATGGGCCAAACACGGGCAGGTGGGACTAGTGTAGATGAAGCATCTCGGTCGCCATAGACAAGTTGGGCAGAATGGGCAAGTTTCCATGTTCTATGACTCTGTGACTCTATAACTGATGGAGCTGTTTCCTCATAATGCCAGAGACCAGATTTGATCCTCGTTTCCGGTGCTGTTGGTGAGGAGATTGCATGTTCTTTCTGTGACCACGTGGGTTTCCTCTGTGCACTCACATCCCAAAAAACATGCTGATCAGTAGCTTAATTGGCCTCTGTCAATTCTCCCCAGTATGTTGGGAGTGGATGAGAAAGTGGAATAACAGAACTAATGTGAATGGATTATCGATGGTCCGCTTGGACTCATTGGGTGGAAGGGCTTGTTTCCATTGCTGCATTTATCAATCAATCAATCAATGATCGAGTCTCTCTTTATAACTCAAGCCCTCAAGTCCCAGTAACATCCTTTTGAATCTGTCCCGTACCCTCACTAACCTGATCACACCCATCCTACAGCAAAGTAACCAGAACTGCACACAATTTCACAGTGGTCCTGAGCTGGAGCTAGATCACTAAAAGGTGTCAGGAGAAACATAACATGCTAAAGCATGCAAACATTGGCAGCAGTGTGGTAACCACAGCAAGCAAAGACGCCAAGCTTAACCTTCAACCTAACTGAGTACGAGCTTGAACCTTGAATAAATGATTTATAATCCTGGATGCGGAGAGCTCAGTTTATTTTCTTTCACAACACCAATGACAGCATTTCTTTCAGTGTAAGAACCCTTGCTGATGGACTGAAGAGTCACACCTGGTTATGTTTTCAAGTTGCTGGAGTCAGACATGAACTTATAATCATTTGGCACTGAAACAAGATTGCTGCCATTGAGTTAAGGTGTACACAATGGACATTACATGATTAATGCAGAATAGTTAAGTCATGATGTTCCAGACATTCAACCTGTCTGACATATGTTCATTAATAGTTACTTAATTCAGGGCATCATATGATGAAAGACAAAGTGCTATCCCCATAAGAAAGTCCCCCGCTCCCTGAATTTGGTCCCTCTCAGACGGGTCCACATTCACATACTTTGGCCAGTGCCATTATACAAGTTCTGACCTTGAAATAGAATGGTGAGTGTGTTGAGTCCAGAGTGAGCCCACATACTACATGAGAGCTTCACTTTTTCTTCAGAAGACAAAGGTCTTGTGTTTCAAGCATTATACATGAACATGGCAATATTTTCCAAGGAAGTTTTCTCAGTCAAATAATGTGAGTTTGTTGGAAATCTGTGAAAAATACAGTGCCCTCCATAATGTTTGGTACAAAGACACATAATTTATTTATTTGCCTCTGTACTCCACAATTTGAGATTCGTAATAGAAAAAAATCACGTGGTTAAAGTGCACATTGTCAGATTGTAATAAAGGCCATTTTTATATGTTTTGGTTTCACTGTGCTATACATAGTCTCCATAATGTTTGTGACACAGCAATGTCATGTAAATGAAAGTAGTCATGTTTAGTATTTTGCTGCATATCCTTTGCGTGCAATAACTGTTTGAATTCTGCGATTCATGGACATCACCAGTTGCTGGGTGTCTTCTCTGGTGATGCTCTGCCAGGCTTGCATTGCTGCCATGTTTAGCTTATGCTTGTTTTGGGGGCTAGTCCCCTTCCGTTTTCTCTTCAGCATTTAAAAGGTATGCTCAATTGGGTTCATTTGATTGACTTGCCCACTCAAGAATTGACCATTTTTAGCTTTGATAAATCCTTTGTTGCTTTAGCAGTATGTTTGGGATCATTGTCTTGGTGTAGAATGAACCGCCGGCCAATGCGTTTTGAGGCATTTGTTTGAACTTGAGCAGATAGGATGTGTCTATACACTTCAAAATTAATTATGCTACTACCATCAGCAGTTGTATCATCAATGAAGATAAGTGAGCCAGTACCTTCAGCAGCCAAAGAACCCCCCCCGCCCACCCCCACCACCATTTTTCACTGATGAGGTGGGATGCTTTGGATCTTGAGCAGTTCCTTCTCTCCTCCATACTTTGCTCTTGCCATCACTCTGATATAAGTTAATCTTCGTCTCATCTGTCCACAAGACCTTTTTCCAGAACTGTGTTTGCCCTTTTAAGTACTTCTTGGCAAACTGTAACCTGGCCATCCTATTTTAGCGGCTAACCAGTGGTTTGCATCTTGCAGTGTAGCCTCTGTATTTCTGTTCATGAAGTCTTCTGCAGACAATGGTCATTGACAAATCCACTCCTGAAGAGTGTTTCTGATCTGTCAGACAAGTGTTTGGGGATTGTTCTTTATTATAGAGAGAATTCTTCTGTCATCAGCTGTGGAGGTCTTCCTTGGCCTGCCAGTCCCTTTGTGATTAGTGAAATCACTGGTGCTCTCTTCCTTCTCAATGATGTTCCAAACAGCTGATTTTGGTAAGCCTAGGGTTTGGCTGATGTCTCTAACAGTTTTATTCTTGTTTCTCAGTCTCATAGTGGCTTCTTTGACTTTTGGCACAACGTTGGTCCTCAAGTCAAGTCAAGAGTCAAGAGTGTTTTATTGTCATATGTCCCGGACGGGACAATGAAATTCTTACTTGCTGCAGCACAACAGAATATGTGAATATGTAAACATTGTATATAACGGTAAATAAAAGAAAAAGTTCAATAAATAACAAATATAATGCAAATAACAAATAATAATATAGTCTTTTGCTGTTCAGAGCTCGTAGCTTATTCGTTGTGTATTATTGCCTGATGACTGTGGGGAAGAAGCTGTTCCTGAACCTTGATGTTACAGACTTCTGTACCTTCTTCCTGATGGCAGTGGTGAGATAAGTGTGTGTCCAGGATGGTGTGGGTCCTTGATGATTTTGGCTGCCTTTTTGAGGCAGCGACTGCGATAGATCCTTTCGACGGTGGGGAGGTCAAAGCCGGTGATGGACTGGGCAGTGGTCACAACTTTTTGTACTTTTTTGCTCCTTGACGTTCAAGTTGCTGCACCAGGCCATGATGCAACCAGTCAGAATGCTCTCTACCCTGCACCTGTAGAAGTTTAGGAGAATCCTCTTCGACATGCCGAATCTCCGTAATCTTCTCAGGAAGTAGAGTCGCTGATGTGCCTTCTTTCAGATTCAGATTCAGATTCAATCTTTATTGTCATTGTGCAGTGTACAGTACAGAGACACCCAGAAGAGCGAACATAGAATAATGGAACAGTAAAATATATATATGTACATACAGTAGCAGTAGTGTCCGGGGGGGGGTGACTGGCAATCACCAAGGAGCAGAATTAAGTTGCATCGGTGTGCTGGGTCCAGGAAAGATCTTCTGATATATGCATGCCCAGCAATTTAAAGTTATTGACCCTCTCCACCATTTATATTCTGTTGAAATAAACAGGATTTATATCCTGTTGATATAAACAGGATTGTGGGTCCTCACCCTTCCCCTACTAAAGTCTACAATTAGTTCCTTGGTCTCACTGATGTTCAGAGCCAGGTTGTTGTGCTGGCACCATTTGGTCAGTCGGTCGATCTCACTTCTATACTCTGACTCGTCCCCATCTGTGATTCGTCCAACCACAGTGGTGTCATTGGCGAACTTGATGATGGAGTTCGCACTATGACCGACTACGTAGTCATGGGTATAGAGTGAGTAAAGCAGGGGGCTGAGTGCGCAGCCTTGAGGTGCTCCCGTACTAGTTGTTACCGAGGATGAAATTGTTCCTCCAATTCGAACAGACTGTGGTCTGTGGATGAATAAGATGACGATCAAATTTCAGAGGGATGGGCAGAGGCCCAGTTCCGTGAGCTTGGTAACCAGCTTGGAAGGGATGATGGTATTAAAAGCCGAGCTGTTGTCTATAAACAACAGCCTGACGTAAGTGTTTTTATTGTCCAAGTGGTCCAGTGCGGAGTGGAGAGCCGGTGAAATTGCATCTACCGTTGACCTGTTGTGACGGTATTCAAACTGTAGTTGGCCGTGGTTCTTGTCGAGGTCGGAGTTGATGTGTACCAAAACCAACCTCTCAAAACACTTAATCACCACAGACGTTAGTGCCACTGGCCAATAGTCATTGAGGCACGTCACCTTACTCTTCTTGGGCACCGGGTTTATGGATGCCCTCATAAAGCAGGTGGGAACCTCAGACCTCAGAAGTGAGAGGTTGAAAATTTTCATAAAAACCCCAGCCAGTTGGTCCGCACAGGTTTTTAGAACACAGCCGGGTATACCATGAAAGCCAATTATTGTGATTTTCCTTGAAGAAAATGCTTTTAATGTGGCATCAGGGATGGTATCAGGATCAGCAGTGATCAGGGGGGAGGGTAGGATGGGAAGAAAGTAGGGGGATGGGGAGAAAAGCAGGGGGGAGCAGAGGAAAGGAGAGGGGAGGAAAGGAAAGGAAAGGAGGGTTGAGGAAAGGATGGGGAGGAAAGGTGGGGGGAGGCGGGGGGGGGGGGGAGATAAGCAGAATTTAATGACTTGGTAAACTGAAGAACAATCTCTATGGATAGAGCAGAAAATTAAGGGAATGCACATTTATCAACAAAACTAATGAATAGAGGAGATGGGAGATGGGTTTTCATTTGAAGTGAAACGTGATAATTGTTGAAGAGCACATTTCTTAAAATCTATTTCATGAATTATTTCTACCTGGCGGAACTTGGTGCGGTTAAGTTGATAGATAAACAGTACTTTAAACAGAAGACATAGATCTCACCATTCAAATCAGCAGGGTTTTCCAAAAATCAATAGGTTGATAGATACATGGTAAATGGTAGATACATGGTAAATGGTAGGGAATTGAAGAATGCAGGTGAACAGAGGGATCTGGGAATAACTGTGCACAGTTCCCTGAAAGTGGAATCTCATGTAGATAGGGTGGTAAAGAAAGCTTTTGGTGTGCTGGCCTTTATAAATCAGAGCATTGAGTATAGAAGTTGGGATGTAATGTTAAAATTGTACAAGGCATTGGTGAGGCCAATTTTGGAGTATGGTGTACAATTTTGGTCGCCTAATTATAGGAAGGATATCAACAAAATAGAGAGAGTACAGAGGAGATTTACTAGAATGTTGCCTGGGTTTCAGCAACTAAGTTACAGAGAAAGGTTGAACAAGTTAGGGCTTTATTCTTTGGAGCGCAGCCAAGGTTAAGGGGGGACTTGATAGAGGTCTTTAAAATGATGACAGGGATAGACAGAGTTGACGTGGATTAGCTTTTCCCACTGAGAGTAGGGAAGATTCAAACAAGGGGACATGACTTGAGAATTAAGGGACAGAAGTTTAGAGGTAACATGAGGGGGAACTTCTTTACTCAGAGAGTGGTGGCTGTGTGGAATGAGCTTCCAGTGAAGGTGGTGGAGGCAGGTTCGTTTTTATCATTTAAAAATATATTGGATAGTTATATGGATGGGAAAGGAATGGAGGGTTATGGTCTGAACGCAGGTGTATGGGACATGGGGAGAATACGTGTTCGGCACGGACTAGAAGGGTCGAGATGGCCTGTTTCTGTGCTGTAATTGTTATATGGTTATAGACAGTTAAAAATAATTTACAATCATTCATTCTTGAGATTATGAAGGAATGGATGTGAGAAAAATGCAAAATGCTAGAATTGTTAGTCGAGAATGGACTGCAACAGTGGATGTTGGAAAGGACAGTATGAACGTCACTCACTGAAAATCTATTGGTTCTGTCAAAAGAATAGATACGGAAGATACCGAAGGTGGCACTGCGGCGCAGCAGTAGAGTTGCTGTCTTGCAGCGTTTGCAGTGTCGATCCCGACTACCAGTGTTGTCTGTATGGAGTTTGTACGTTATCCCCGTGACCATGTGCGTTTTCTCCAAGACCTTCGGTTTTCTCCCACACTTTAAAGACGTACAGATTTGTAGGTTAATTGGCTTGGGTTTGTATACTTGGTATAAGCGTAAATTGCCCCATGTATGTTACAGTGTTAATGTGTGGGGGTCGCTGGTCGGCGCTGACTCAGTGGGCCGAAGGGTCCATTTCCGCTCTGTATCTCTCTAAAAAAAAAATGAAGTAGCCGAGTGGTTTCTGTAATCTTCCATCCGTCAATCACAGATTTATCCTCCACATCATCCAATTTCTTGGTTTATCATAATAATCCATTGGATCCCACAGTGCACAATAAATGATCAATCTCAGTTTCACGTATATCACCTCTCCATCCCAGTAAACTTTATTTTACACAACAACGTTTTCGATATAATCTTATGTATTTTGAAGATTTAAATGCCTTATGTCTGCATGATAAGCTTTCTCCTTAACTTCCATAGTTAATGATGAATGACTGTTCCAACAGAACCTTTTTATTCAACAGAGTATCTTCTATTTAATTGATGTAAGGCGTTGAGCTTTCAATGAGCTTGGGGATCAATATAAAATATTTATCCCATTGTGAATACCACTTTGGATTCTTTTATATGTGATTACTGATTAACTATGTCAATGAATACGAGAAAGTCTCAAACTGTTCCCTGATTGAATACATGATCCATTGCTCCGAGAAAATGTCCTGAATGTCTAAAATGTACTACAGTGTTCCTGATGTTTCATATGGGGCTGGAATGATGTATGACTTTCAGGTACAAGTGTAAAATACATTTGAAATAACTAATTTTAAGCTTGCCAAAGCAATGGTATTTTTCAAAAACCAAACTTTAGGGGAAGCACAGTGGTGCAACTAGTGGAGTCACTGCCTGACCTCACCAGAGACTCTTCAATCCTGGCCTCTGTGCTGTCTGTGTGGAGTTTGCACGTTTTCCCTGTGACTTTGTGGATTTCCTCTGACCGCGCTGGTTTTTTCCATGTTCCAAATACATACGGGATGGTAGATGGTCACTGTAAATTGGTCTGAGTGTGTAGGTACATAGTAGAATCTGGGCAAAGTTGATGAGAATGTAGTACGAATTTAAAAAAAGAGTTGCTGTAAAATATAAAATGTGTTGTTTATGTTTTCCACAGTCTCAATGTGCCAGCATGCACCTCTCAATCTATACTATTACTAAAACTCTCATCTTCACCACTTCTGGTTTGCTTTTTTTTTAAATTTGTGCAAAAACAGTATCCTTTATCATTAGGATTTTTTGCCACCTCATTCACCGTTCTCTTCTACTCCAACCCGCCAAGTTTTGTTCTGATCGGTGGAATTATGCAAAAGTTATGAAGGTTTAGAAAATCGTGAGATCAGCAGATTGGTCTTCTTGCCTGTCAGTCACCATGAAGGTAACGCCCCTTCCGGCACCCGCTGGAGAATAAACTCCCAGAGGTGGGGCTGAGTCTGCAAGTAGTCCCGATTGAGTTCACAAGAGTGGAGTCAGTAAATCCGGCTGTGTAGTTGGAAAAGCCAGCTGTGTGGAGTTGGGAAAGCCGTTGTGTGGGGTCGGGAAAGCCGCTCTGTGAGGTCGGGAGGTGCTGTGTGGAGTCAGGTAAGCCGTTGTGTGGAGTCGGGAGGTGCTGAGTGGTGCCGCGGCTGATGGCCGCTGAGTGGAGTCCCTCCACCCTCCCTACCCCCCCGCACCCTACCTTTCCCCTCCCCCTTCCCCCTCCTCGTCCTCCTCCCATCCCCCTTCCCCCCTCCCCCTCCTCCCCCACACCCACCCTTCCCTCTCCCCCCTTCCCCATCCTCCCCTCACACCACTCCGCCCAACCACACACCCACACACCCCCTTTACCGCTCCCCTGTTCTTCCCCCCTTCACCCCACCCCCCCCCCACATCATCACCCCACTCCCCCCAAACCCCCCCACCCACCTTCCCACCCCCCCAAACCACACCAACCCCAAACCACCCCCCACATCACCCTACAACCCCACCCCACCACCCCCACACCACCCCACTACCCCCACACCATCCCCCCACCCACCTCCCCACCCCCTCACACCAACCCACCCCCCGCCAACCCGCCACACCACTCCACACAACCCCACCTCCCCCACAAAACCCCACCCCCCTCTCCCACACCACTCCCCCTCTCCCATACCACTCCCCCTCTCCCACACCACTCCCCCTCTCCCACACCACTCCCCCTCTCCCACACCACTCCCCCTCTCCCACACCAACCCCTCCTCTCTACCACATCCCCCTCCCACACTACCGCCCCCTCCCACACTATCCCCCCCACACCACCCCCCCTCCCACACCACCCCCCACACCCCAACTCCCACACCACCCCCCCTCTCCCACACTGCCCCTCCCCCTCTCCCACACCACCCCCCCTCACACCCCCCCCCCCTCTCCCACACACCCCCCTCTCGCACACCACCCCCTCTCCCACACCATGGTGTAATATTGCATTGGGGAATGAGTTGCATTGGGGGACCAGGCCGCCCGTGTGACTGGGACCCGACGGGTCCCACTTAGTCTAGTAACTTGATAACTTCTTAGGTGCTTGAAATCTTTGTGCGGCAGTATTGAAGAACAAAATTCCACTGATATCTGAAAAGTAACACTTTGTGGTGCTGGGATTGGAAGTGTGAGGTATTCTGCACAGCCATGGCATACTGATTTTCATCACTAGCACCTGAATCTAAAACTGACAAATTGAAGAATGCCTGCGAGTATTTACATTTAGAATACTGGATTATTTAGAGAGAAGTTTCATAAATAGGAAACCTCATCCATTGTGACCTGAACTAAATGAAATCCTGCATTTCATCCGTGTCAAACGGTGTCCCAGAATTTACCATGACAATAACGTTAAGGCTCTGTCAATTAATGAGGGATATGTAATAACAACTTCTGGAATACACACTGATGCATTTAAAATCAGGAATTCACAGGCTGATGCCAGTGATTTGTTGTCCTTATGCAAGGTCTGATCCTTCAACCTTTGTTGAGACAGTCAATATGGAGTCAATAAACTGACAACAACAATATTTTATCAATTGTCCTCTGTATGTGATGCCTGGTTAAATTTAAAATATCTTATTTTCTAAGACACATGGAACACAGAACATGAACAGGCCCTTCGACCTCATGATGTCAGTGCCGACCATGATGCCAAATTAGATTAACCCCATCTGCTTGCTCATGACCAATATCCTCCTCCTCTTCCCTGCATTGCACAGAAATGTAATTCATGTTGAAAGACCTCAGGGGCCTGAAAAGCTAATGTTGTATCTGTAGGTTATTAGTCCCACAGAATAATTATTTCCTCATTCCATAGATTTTACAAAAATAGTAAGATAGTATTATTTTGTTTTGGATATATTTTATGATAATTTTACCTTCGTCTGAATCTATGTTCTTGTCCAGATCTTCAATTCCCTCCGTTTTAAAAACATTCTTGGAACTTTTTACATCCTACATTATCTGTCAATATTCTTCAATGTGAATGTCTGTTCAGACTTTGTTGGTATTGCTGTTGCTGGACATGACAGATACCTTGTGCTGCAATTGATATTGGAAAATGTGAAGGTCATGTCAATAGGAATGACTTGAATTCAAGTTTGCTCGATAACTCTCAACTGTGTTCAACTTCGAGCACCATCACGTTGCCAGTTGTGCAGTTCGTTGTGTTTAGAAACATAGAAACATAGAAATTAGGTGCAGGAGTAGGCCATTCGGCCCTTCGAACCTGCACCGCCATTCAATATGATCATGGCTGATCATCCAACTCAGTATCCCGTACCTGCCTTCTCTCCATACCCTCTGATCCCCTTAGCCACAAGGGCCACATCTAACTCCCTCTTAAATATAGCCAATGAACTGGCCTCGACTACCCTCTGTGACAGAGAGTTCCAGAGATTCACCACTCTCTGTGTGTAAAAAGTTCTTCTCATCTCGGTTTTAAAGGATTTCCCCTTATCCTTAAGCTGTGACCCCTTGTCCTGGACCTCCCCAACATCGGGAACAATCTTCCTGCATCTAGCCTGTCCAACCCCTTAAGAATTTTGTAAGTTTCTATAAGATCCCCTCTCAATCTCCTAAATTCTAGAGAGTATAAACCAAGTCTATCCAGTCTTTCTTCATAAGACAGTCCTGACATCCCAGGAATCAGTCTGGTGAACCTTCTCTGCACTCCCTCTATGGCAATAATGTCCTTCCTCAGATTTGGAAACCAAAACTGTACGCAATACTCCAGGTGTGGTTTGCTTATCTTGGGCTGCTTTAGTGCCTTAGATGAACTAACACATGGCTTTGTCTCCTTCTCTTTATTATTGTAATCATCACTGATCATAAAAGTTGAGTGTGTTATTTTTTCTGGTGTGTCCTTTTCTGTGGGTCTTGAGATGGCTTAAGAGGCCGATTCTGGAGCCACTGACGTTACCGCTGTGTCCCTCCAGGTAGGCGCCCATGTGCGATATCTTTTAACGTGGGACACTGCAGCACAAAAAGCCACTATATGTCCTTGACAGAGACAGAACTGAGTCCAAATGCATGGACTCCACGATGATTGGGAGTTGCTCCCTGGTGCAGCCTTCTCCCACCTTACGAGCTGTTGTGGCGCTTCAACTATTGGCCAACCACCATCCTCTGCCTGTTACAGTGTTGAAGTCTTCTTCATGGGCTGTGCTTTATCGGGAACCTTTCCCTCGACCTGCCCACCATGGTTGACCCAGGAGCATAACTACAGGTGGTTCAGCTCTCTGGATCTTAGGCACATACCTGGTTCTCCACCATGAGAAACTGGCAAACCTCTGAAAAGATTTTTGTAGCAAAGGTCACTACGTTGATGATCATAAAATACAAGCAAAATAAGAACGTGGGTTCATAAATTGCAGATTTTCCAAAGAAATTGTTCCAAGACTGTGTGACAGTGCTTCCTCCCTCGGGATCCCCATTATCGGCCTAGAGACTGGCCAGGAGAAGTCAACCCTTGGCACCAAAAAGGCATTTGGCTGCTGGAAAACCAGCTCTTGGTTGAGCTGAGTTCACAGTCAAATAAGTAACAACCATGTCCAATAAGCATTACTGGATACCTGTCACCCTCCACCTTAAAGCCAAGGTAATTCCAGCAGGCAGAATTCCATGAGGGAAGGGAAGTGTTGAGGCAGGATGTAGGAGACAAAGAGGAAGCAGAAGAGAAAGGAAGAAAGTAAGAGAGAAAGAAAGGGAGAGAAAGTGGGGTGTCTCCCTTCTAGCTGTGTTCCCATTTTGCAGGCTTGGAGGAAGACTGTGCTGCTGGGACAAACCCAAGACCACGAGGACCTCTTCTACGAGGTCATGACTGAGCTGCGGGGACAACCCCAAGATACCCAACGCCTTATCTGAGGCAAAGCCTGAGCCATCACGATAATCCTAAGACCGCCAGTGCCTCCTCTTCAAGGCACAAACTGAGCAACCGGTACAAGATTGAGGCAAGAGTGAACAGCAGGGACAAATTAGAGATCGCCACACCTCCTCCTTTGAGATCTAGACTGAGCTGCCAGGACAAACTTGGTGAGCAAAAGTGAACTGCGGACAAAAGGCTGAAATTGCCATGCCTTCTCCGTTGAGACGAGGACTGAACCGCTAGGATAAGCCCAAGATGGGCAACGCCTCTTTTGTGGGCAAGACTGAGTTGCTGTAAATTGCTCGTTCTAAGCGAGCACTTTCAAATTGACCAAATGACCCAGCAGCCCTGAAGCCTTTACTCAATTTTAAGGTCTTAGCCTCTCCGAACTGGCCAGGATTAACAGTGCTTGGGCAAGCCTGAGATCAACAGTGCCTCTTTGTATACACACTGACAATGAGGGACTACAGACCCAACAGACCCAAACCTATTTGTCACTGTTGTCTTTCACAATAAATATACCGTATCACATAAATTGACCTTACTATGAATGTCGGTGTAGTCATTATCAACCCAGCATCATCCCCGATGCCACAATTGTTTATAATGAACATCTTTGCACTTTGGGTTTTTGCTAACTTCTAGAGGGGTATCAAAATATAAAACTGTAACAAAACTGCCAGTTAATTCTCTTAGAAACTTACCTCTAAATAGTTACGTGCAACAAGTATAAATACTAAATGTGATAGAACATGGAGAGAAACGGCACAAGAAACTGCAGATGCTATTTTACAAAAAAAGAAACAAATGTTTCGGTAGGTCAGTCATATATAGGCAACTTTTCTAGTCAGGACACTTCAGACTGCAGTAGATGTGCAGAAAAGTAGGGACAGGACAAAGTTTGGCAAGTGATAGGTGGATACAGGAGAGAGGGTTTTTTGAATGGCAGATGGTTGGATCAAGGTTAGATATGAAAATTGAGTCAGAGATTGAGTCAATTATTACAGATGTAATAGCAATGCATTTGGAAGGCATTGACAGGATCGGTCAAAGTCAGCATGAATTTGTGAAGTGGAAAATCATGCTCAACTAATCTGGAATTTCTTGAGCATGTAACAAGTAGAATGGATAAGGGAGAGCCAGTGAATGTGGTGTATCTGGACTTTCAAAAATCCTTTGACAAGGTCCCACTCAAGAGATTAGTGTACAAAATTAGAGCACATGATATTGGTGGTAGTGTATTGACATGGATAGAGAACTGGTTGGCAGACAGGAAGCAAAGAGTAGGAATTAACGGTTCCTATTCAGAATGGCAGGCAATGACTAGTGGGGTGCCGCAAGGCTCAGTGCTGGGACCCCAGTTATTTATAATATATATTAACGATTTAGACAAAGGTATTAAATGTAACACCTCCAAGTTTGCAGATGACACAAAGCTGGGTGGCAGTGTGAGCTGCAAGGAGGATGCTATGAGGCTGCAGGGTGATTTGGATAGGTTGGGTGAGTTGGCAGATGCATTGCAGATGCAGTATAATGTGGATAATTATGATGGCAAGAACAGGAAGGGAGATTATTATATGAATGGTGTCTGATTATGAAAAGGGGAGGAGCAACGAGACCTAGGTGTCCTTGTACATCAGTCACTGAAAGTAAGCGTGCAGGTACAGTAGGCAGTGAAGCAAGCAAATGGCATGTTGGCCTTCATAGTGAGAGGATTTGAGTATAGGAGCAAGGAGGTCCTACTGCAGTTGTAGAGGGACCTGGTGAGACCGCACCTGGATTATTCTGTGCAGTTTTGGTCTCCTAATTTGAGAAAGGACATTCTTGCTATTGAGGGAGTGCAGTGTAGGTACAGCGTAATTTCTGGGATGGCGATACTGAGATATGATGACGGAATGGATCAACTGGGCTTATCTATATTACTAAAAGTCTGATCTTGACCACTTCCTGTGTTCGGTATATTAATTTTAGAAAAAATGCTGCCTCTTACGGCTGTGATTTTTGGCCATCTTTGAATCCCCCTCCGCAGCGCAGAACAAGAGGATTTTTCCCATCGATGAAAAAAAAAAGTTATTAGTGTTTAAAAAATGCTGAGATTCACCAGTCATTGAAAGTAGGCATGCAGGTGCAGCAGGCAGTGAAGAAAGCGAATGGTATGTTAGCGTTCACTCGGAAATCGCAGCACAGATGGCCAAAACTGGTCAAGAACAGACTTTTAGTAATATAGATTAATGATCTGGATGAGGGAATTGAATGCAACATCTCCAAGTTTGCGGATGACACGAAGCTGGGGCGCAGTGTTAGCTGTGAGGAGGATGCTAGGAGGCTGCAAGGTGACTTGGACATGTGGGCAAATGCATGGCAGATGCAGTATAATGTGGATAAATGTGAGGTTATCCACTTTGGTGACAAAAACAGGAAAGTAGACTATTATCTGAATGGTGGCCGATTAGGAAAAGGGGAGATGCAACGAGACCTGGGTGTCATGGTACACCAGTCATTGAAAGTAGGCATGCAGGTGCAGCAGGCATTGAAGAAAGCAAATGGTATGTTAGCATTCATAGCAAAAGGATTTGAGTATAAGAGCAGGGAGGTTCTCCTGCAGTTGTACAGGGTCTTCGTGAGACCACACCTGGAGTATTGCGTACAGTTTTGGTCTCCTAATCTGAGGAAAGACATTATTGCCATAGACGGAGTACAGAGAAGGTTCACCAGACTGATTCCTGGGATGTCAGGACTTTCATATGAAGAAAGACTGGATAGGCTTGGCTTGTACTCGCTAGAATTTAGAAGATTGAGGGGCGATCTTATAGAAACTTACAAAATTCTTAAGGGGTTGGACAGGCTAGATGCAGGAAGATTGTTCCCGATGTTGGGGAAGTCCAGAACAAGGGGTCACAGTTTAAGGATAAGTGGGAAATCTTTTAGGACCGAGATGAGAAAAACATTTTTCACACAGAGAGTGGTGAATCTCTGGAATTCTCTGCCACAGAAGGAAGTTGAGGCCAGTTAATTATCTATATTTAAGAGGGAGTTAGATGTGGCCCTTGTGTGGTATGGAGAGAAGGCAGGTATGGAGAGAAGGGGGTATGGAGAGAAGGCAGGCACGGGATACTGAGTTGGATGATCAGCCATGATCATATTGAATGGCGGTGCAGGCTCGAAGGGCCGAATGGCCTACTCCTGTACCTATTTTCTATGTTTCTATGTTTCTATTCTCTCTCCTGAAGGCCACGCCCCTTCCGGAGGGACTATAAAACCCGGAGATGTTGAATGCCTCAGTCAGTCTCTGCAAGATGGGGGAGCGAGAGGGTCACATCTCTCACTCTGAGCTGTGAATAACACTGAACACATGTCTACTAAACTGTGAGTGGTTTTACTGACCTGTCAGTGCCCTTAATGTGGCATAAAAATATAGTTTGGAAATGCTAAAGCTGTGTTGCCTTTGGTTTGGAAATGCTAAAGCTGTGTTGCCTTTGGTTTGGAAATGCTAAAGCTGTGTTGCCTAATTAAAGTTGCCTTGCCTAATTAAAGTTGCCTTGCCTATCCGGAGCCTGGGATCTCTTGCCGGGGGTCGCCGGAGAAGAGCTCTGACCGCCGGCCTGCCTCCAACTCTCCGAATAAAGTCCTAGCCTGCTCAACCTTTCCCTAAAGCTCAGACCCTCCAGTCATGGCAGCGAGCTCGTATATCTTCTCTGCACTCTCACAACTTAATGGCATCTTTCCTACAGCAGGAAGACCAAAACAGAACACAATACTCCAAGTGCGGCCTGACCAACCTTGTACAACTGTAACATAGCGTCCCAAAATCTGTACTCAATTCCCTGACTGATGAAGGCCACATGTGCCGAAAATCTTCTTCCCTACCCTATCTGCTTGCAACGCCACTTTCAGTGAACTATGTACATATACTTCAAGATCCCTCTGCCCTACAACAATCCCCGGGTCCTGCTGTTCACTGCGAAGGTTTGATGTCCCAAAATGCAACATCTCGCTCTTATCTGGATTAAACTCTAGTTCCCATTCCTCGGCCTACTTACTGAGCTGAACCATCATTCTTGATAAGCATCTTCACTGTTTACAATACCATCAATTTTTGTGGCATCTGCAAACTTACTTATCATGTCTTGTACATTCTCATGTGGAAACTGGTGATAAATGCCGCAGTTCAGCAATGAACCTTTGATGTTTATGGTCATAATTGTCATTACGTTTCGTACAACTGGTCTATTTATGCCCGTGAGGAGGTCGTGAACCTGCTGACAGATTCCAGCAGCAAAATTCATCAGTATGATTCACTGCTCGACTTTGCCCGGAATCCGATGGTAGAGAACAAACGGCTAGGATTTCCCCGCACTCATGCTGAGAGATCTGTTCATTGCAGTTCAGCAGACACTCAACAGCTGTAGAGAAGAAATTTAAGCTGAGGTACATAACGATTTTTTTTTGTTTGCTGCAGTGATTTTCATTATATTAGGTGACCGCACTTTTGCGGTTGCAACACCTAGACTGTGGAACAGCATCCCTCTCCTCATCAGAACTGCCCCCTCCATCGACTCCTTTAAGTCAAGGCTCAAAACCTATTTCTACTCCCTAGCGTTTTTGAGGCCCTCTGAGGGGGCACTGTAAACAGTTTATGTATGTATTGTTAGGTTTGTGTACCATTGTATGTAGCATATTAGTGCCTGCACTGATGTACAGCACTTTGGTCAACGTGACTTGTTTTTAGATGTGCTATACAAATAAAATTGACTGACTGATATTACAAAATTTCCAGGTGTATTTAATTACTTATTTCATTTTTAATAGGCTTTGAATGTTAGAAGCATTCCAAGACTTAAAAAAGCTGTAATAATCAGCAGATTTCACCGTTTGTCAGACAGTGGCCCACAGCAGAGCTGGCTTAGGATCAGAATCAGCTTTTCACAGCATATGTAGCAGTAGTCGGCGCTGGCTGTCTGACAGGCTACTGTAGTGTAGCGCAAGTGTGGCAGCAGGTGGAAGGCAAGTGAGAGAAGACACTGGGTACCCGGCTCTCCAAGTGACTGGCACTCTCCCAGGTCAACACATGGAGCATTTTAGGAGTTGGAGGATTGATTGCTGCACCACTGCGACCCCTTGCAAATCCCCTCGAGCATGGCATGTACAGCTATAATGTCTGCAAACTAAGCTCACACAACGCAGGTCTGAGCTTTCACTGCAGTATCCAGATCTTTGGAAGCTGACATTTTGATGATGAAACACTGCATTGTCATTGCCTTAGGAAAGGTGCTGATGGAATTGCTTGCGGTTGTCATGCTGGAAAGGAAGATTCCAAGTTATGCACTAAGCCCTGTTTGAAATTGGTGCTGGACTGCTACATTCCTGGCTTATTGGTCGCCCAGCCAATGGACCAAGCATTATCAACCTTTTCCTTTAGGTTGCCGGATTAGTCTCATCACAGCTCTCTGCAGCGGATCTCATGCAAACTCCCCCTTTCGGAGAGCTGGCACCTGTCCGAAATGAACTATTAATACCTGAGTGGTTGGCTGGAAGTAATAAATCAAGCAAACTCATTTTGCTCACATCTTCACTCTTATTGTCATCCTAACACTGACTGGGTATGTTACAGTTCTTGTGTATTTGACAGGAGGAAGGCAGAAAACAAAGGTGGTGGTGAAGGGATAGGTGATGGATACAGAGAGTAAGGGTCTTTGCCTTTCTCACCTGAACTGTGCATATCCAAAAAGATGGTGGGATGAGGATGGAGTGATATGTGAGAAGGAGCACCAAAGGCACGAGGGCACTGTTAACTTCAGTGGTTTCTGCTCACCACTGATTGCAAATTCTGCACAGGCCACACCAGTGTTGTAATTAATGGGGCATGTAAATCATGATTAAGCAGATTAATGATAGTTGAGGGAGTAGAGTGAGGAATGAACTGTTGCTAAGTCAGGTGGCGTAGTTGATGGCATAGACTTTTGAAGATGCTTTCATTGACCTTGACACCATGTTTTGACGTCACCCAGATTCTTAGGGTCTTAGAGCTTAATTCTTGGCATTGAAAGTCAACCTCTATGTATTCACAGTCTTCTGAGTGTGTGGCCGACTTGCTTGCTGGAACAGCATCTTTCCCTTTCAAACCTCTTGCACCAAAGCAACGAGAATAGCATTGGAAAAACATAGAGATGCCTCTCTTCCCTGTTGTGCCTTTAGGCCTTTGACAAATTGCTGCTATCTTTGCTGATTCCCAGCACCACGTTGCACCTCCACTTTAAGTAGTGTAGCCTGCCTTACCTTGTACTTTTAGACCTTTAAACTGGGACTCTCTTAAGGCAACGAGCTGTTCAATGACATGGCAAGTTGTTTTTAGGACTTGCAGCAGAGAAGAGGAACCAACACAGTTTAATAGTTTGAGCACGGGCATGACCTTGTTTATCAGGCCTGACAGCCTAAGCAGCAAGTAAAAATGACTTGGACAGTAGCAGAGTGCCAATATTGGAGCAACCTATTTTTGAGTGGGGTTGCTTTGCTGCTGGTAAGTCAACTAAACCTGTGGTTTAGTAAAAAACGTGCACGGAATCACGGTACGGACAAGGCACAGCAGACAAAAACAAAAAGACAGACAGACTGTTGGCGAGGCTGCCATCGCGGTGCCACTTTATGGGTGACCATATGCATACCTTGGGTATGCAAGCAAAGAACTTCACTGTGACAATTAAGCAATCCAATTCAATTCATACTGATGGAAGGGGTGGCGTCTCAGGTAAAAATCAGCAACAACCAGAATTATGGCATCACATCTGGCTCAGGTGATGAAGGTGTAAGGCAGTGGATGCTGTCTACATAGACTTCACTAGGCATTTGAACAAATACTTCATGGTGGGCTGAACCAGATGATTAACATGGGTGGTATCCTTGGTGAACAGGTAGTTTGGATTTAAACTGGCTTCCCCATAGAAGACAGAAGGTAATGGCGGAAGGGTGTTATTCTGGATGGAAGCATGTGACCAGCGGATTTCCTCAGAGATCTGTGCTGGGACCTCTGTTGTTTGTGATATATAATACAAGGGTTGGACAAAAATGTAGATGTGTTGGTTGGTAAGTTTGCAGCCAAGACAAATATTGGTGGAGTTGAGGACAATGAAGCAGGCTGTCGAAGGATACAGCATGATGTAGATTAGTTGTAGATATGGGCAGAGAATTGGCAACTGGAGTTTAATGCAGGCAAGTGTGAGGTGCTGCAGTTTTGAAGGTGAAATCTACTGGGAAAGCATACAATAAATGGCAGGACCCTGACAGCACTGATGTACTGAGGGATCTTAGGATCTAAGTTCATAGCACCCTAAAAGCAGCAAAATGTGTAACTAGAGTGGGAAAGAAGGCACGTGGAATGCTTCTTTGTTAGTCAGGCATTCAGTACAAGAGTCAGGAAAGTCTTATTTCAGCTTTGTCAGAGTTTGGATAGGCTACATTTGAAGAATGATGTGCAGTTCATGTTACGCCGTTATAGGAAGGGTATAGAGGTTTTGGAAGGGTGCAGAATAGATTTACCAGGGTGTTGCCTGGATTAGAGTGTATGATCTATAAAAATAGATTGGACAAGCATGGATTATTTTCTCTGGACCTTTGGAGGTTCAGGAGAGAGCTGATATAACTTCATAAAATTATGATAGAATCAATAGGGTAGAAAATCAGGGTAGAAATATCAAATACCAGAGGGCATAGCTTTAAATTGTGACTGGGAAAGTTCAAAAGAGTAGTGTGGGGCAAGATTTTTTATACAGAGACTGGTAGGTATCTGGAATGTGCTATTAAGGATGTTGGTGGAAGCAGCTACGATTAGTGGCATTTAAGACATTTGATTGGCATGTGAATTATGTAGGGCATAAAGTGATTTGTATCACGTGCAAGCAGGAGGTATTAGTTTAATTCAGCATCATGTTTGGCACAGACATCTTGATCCAAAAGTATATTTGTGTGCTGTACTATTCTATCTTCCCTATACTCACGCTAGCTGGGTAGGTATTATCATGACAAATTTGATGTGGTCTCTGAATTTTCCTGATTGGATAGGAATTAATTGTGTGCATTAATCCTTGCATGTTTTAGAGGCAATAAATGTAGACTCTTATGCCTGCTCGGTTAGAGCAAACTCTGGCACGTGCTGTAAGCAAGAAGATTTAAATTATAGAATGCAATGACATTTTAACTTGACTTTTCGTGCCTGATGATGAACTGCCTGCTGAATGCAATTGTTGGCTTCATAGTTATCCTGCATATTTATCTCTAAAAAATTATCAGCAATTATAGATGAGTTGCAGTTAGTTTTCCGGTAGATTACATTTTCTGATCTATTGCACTTGCCGTGCAGACATCAGTTGGTAAATGCATAACTAGATTAACAATAATGATCATTTTGTATCTACGTTTTTCTCCAGGGAAATACTCCATAATTTAGTAGATATTAATGGAGTAAAAAATGTGGATATTTTCCTATAACTGCTCTTGCTGAACGAAGAACCAACGTTTAGCTTGTACAATTGGATGCTTGGTGTTGGCCATGATTTTCAATCAGCAATCAAGATATTTTGGTAACCAACCAATAAAGACAATAGGGAAACAAATTGACCTTTAACCTTGCCACTGTGCCAGACAACTTTTGAAATTAATTTCACAATGAAGGGGCTTGAAATTACAAATTTATTTTTGTTGTGAAAGCTTCAAATTTAATGTGAGAGATTTGTTCACTCTCCTCAGAAACAATGAGCAAAAACCATTGATGAAGACAGTGCCCTCATGCCTCTAGCCCTGCTTCTCACGTAACACTCGATTGGATTAAGGGATTTATCGTAGGCAGACAAAAATGCTGGAGAAACTCAGAGGGTGAGGCAGCATCTATAGAACAAAGAAAATGGGAGAGATCTGAAAAAGGGTCTCGACCCGAAACGTCGCCTATTTCCAAAGGGCCTGGTTTCGAGCTGTATGACTCCATGACTAAAGGTAATGGTGGATAAGAAAACTAGAGTAGAGAAAATGGCATAGACTTTCAACGGCACTCAAAAGGTCCATGACCAAAAATAAATGATGGATAATAAAGGTTTCATATTTTCAGTTACAGAAATATGCCACTTCGTCATTCGATCAAAGAAGAGTTTGGGGATAGGCTATGGGCCTGATTGTGCCTGTGCTGTGATTGAAGAATGGAATAGGCAATGATTAGAGGCTGCATCTTGGTTCCTGGTGCAGATTATTGTGAAGAACCAGGTCAATAATTAGCCAAGGATCATCTTTGAGGAATGCCAGGGACAAGAGGCTATTCAGTGAATGGGAGTGAGATCCGCATCAAGCAGATGTAGGGTCGGGTGATTGTGAACTTGGGGTTTGGGAGCAAAATCAGAAATTAGTGGTGGAGTTTATGCATTTATTGAGGGAGGTTGTAGTGGGGGATTATATATAATTGCTTATACTTCTGCCATAGAAATTGCTTCAGGGTTGTGACTCATGTCTGCTTGAATTTAGGAAGTGACATGAAATGATCTGACATTTCTCATGACATAGAAAGAGGTAATTTGATCCGTGCATCTCTATCCATTTCCTTTCCCTCTTATTCCCTGTGACCTATTTTGCCTCATGTCCCTCAATGGTTTTTCTTTACTAACCAGCTACACCAGGTGTCATTTATGGTAGGTATTTCGCCCATCAACCAGCACTGTTATGGTTGATATTACGTTTCACACGGGCAAAATAATCACATTTTTATTTGCGTTATACTGAACAATATTGCACCATAGAATGCTTGGACCAATGCTTGTCCAAGAGTTTAATCTTGTTGGCAGAGAAATGGAAGAAAAAAACACTACTTATGTAGGGACAAGGATCTATGCAGCAAGAATCTGTTATGTTGACCTGGAAATGCCTGGAGTAATCTAAATTCATTTATTGCAAGCGGGAAACATTGGTACGGCCCGCATTTATTATACATCTCTAACTGCTCGAGACGGTGGTGCTCTTGTCTTGAACCATTGCTATCCATCCATTAGGAAAGGGAAAATAGATTATGAAAGAAAACTGGCAGGGAACATAAAAACTGACTGCAAAAGCTTTTATAGATATGTGAAGAGAAAGAGATTAGTTAAAACAAATGTAGGTCCCTTGCAGTCAGAAACAGGTGAATTGATCATGGGGAACAAGGACATGGCGGACCAATTGAATAACTACTTTGGTTCCGTCTTCACTACGGAAGACATAAATAATCTGCCAGAAATAGCAGGGGACCGCGGGTCAAATGAGATGGAGGAACTGAGTGAAATCCAGGTTAGCCGGGAAGTGGTGTTAGGTAAATTGAATGGATTAAAGGCCGATAAATCCCCAGGTCCAGATAGGCTGCATCCAAGAGTACTTAAGGAAGTAGCTCCAGAAATAGTGGATGCATTAGTAATAATTTTTCAAAACTCTTTAGATTCTGGAGTAGTTCCTGAGGATTGGAGGGTAGCTAATGTAGTGTGGCAGTCAGTGACTAGTGGGGTACCGCAAGGCTCAGTGCTGGGACCCCAGCTATTTACAATATATATTAATGATTTGGACGAGGGAATTGAATGCAACATCTCCAAGTTTGCGGATGACACTAAGCTGGGGGGCAGTGTGAACTGTGAGGAGGATGCTACGAGAATGCAGGGTGACTTGGACAGGCTGGGTGAGTGGGCAAATGCATGGCAGATGCAGTATAATATGGATAAATGTGAGGTTATCCACTTTGGTGGCAAAAACAGGAAAGCAGACTATTATCTAAATGGTGGCCGATTAGGAAAAGGGGAGATGCAACGAGACCTGGGTGTCATGGTACACCAGTCATTGAAAGTAGGCATGCAGGTGCAGCAGGCAGTGAAGAAAGCGAATGGTATGTTAGCATTCATAGCAAAATAATTTGAGTATAGGAGCAGGGAGGTTCTACTGCAGTTGTACCACACCATGCCACTACTTGGTGAGACCACACCTGGAGTATTGCGTACAGTTTTGGTCTCCAAATCTGAGGAAGGACATTATTGCCACAGAGGGAGTGCAGAGACGGTTCACCAGACTGATTCCTGGGATGTCAGGACTTTCATATGAAGAAAGACTGGATAGACTCGGCTTGTACTCACTAGAATTTAGGAGATTGAGGGGGGATCTTATAGAAACTTACAAAATTCTTAAGGGGTTGGACAGGCTAGATGCAGGAAGATTGTTCCCGATGTTGGGGAAGTCCAGGACAAGGGGTCACAGCTTAAGGATAGAGGGGAAATCCTGTAGGACCGAGATGAAAAAAACATTTTTCACACAGAGTGGTGAATCTCTGGAACTCTCTGCCACAGAAGGTAGTTGAGGCCAGTTCATTGGCTATATTTAAGAGGGAGTTAGATGTGGCCCTTGTGGCTAAAGGGATCAGGGGGTATGGAGAGAAGGCAGGTACGGGTACTGAGTTGGATGATCAGCCATGATCATATTGAATGGCGGTGCAGGCTCGAAGGACCGAATGGCCTACTCCTGCACCTATTTTCTATGTTTTTATGTTTCTATGAAAGTAGTGCTATCAGAGAGGAAGTTCTAGCATTTGGACCCAGTGATAACGAAGAAACGTAGAAATTCATATGATCAGGGCACCCTGGAGAGTGGAGATCAAGGGCTGAGGAAGAGCTATTGAAGGTGCCCGGGGCTGTTGCTGCAATGGTGGAGGAAATTAACATCCAAGCTGGTGTTTAGAGTCTTTATCAATTACCATTTTTTGCTCCGGATGGCATTGGCTGCCTTGAGTTCTGCCATAACTCAATTGTTCCTCTCCTAGGAAACTACAGTATGTACTACTAGGTATGCTCATTGTAGCAAATTGTGTTGTACAGGCATTTGTGTCAATGGGAGGGGGGGGGGGGGGGAATCAGTATTAGGGGCTAGAGTTTCAGACTGTCAATAACAAAATGATTTTTACCATAGCAGTATTTTAATAGCCTTAAGTTTAATTTTGTCACTGTTAAAAATGCAAAAGCTGCATGTTACATTGCTTAATAGAGTATCATTGGACAAATGTCAATAGAAGCCATTGCATGTCAATTTCAATATCCAATCTTGGATAAGTTCGCAGATGGGTTCTTAAGAGATGATGACATTGTATTACTTTGGGGATGTTACATGGAAACTGTTTTTCTAGACAGCTTTTTCTGCTTGTCAATTTCCAAAGTAACCTTTAAGTAATTTTCTAGCTCCTGGTCAAAACCAATTAGGCCCGTCTAAATTTGATAGCATTCTATAAGTCAGAAAAATCATGCTAAATTGAGTTCACGTTCTAGAAACCTGAATTAACGTCACCCATTCCTTCTCTCCAGAGATGCTGCCTCCCCGCTGAGTTATTCCAGCTTTTAGTGTCTACCTTTAACATAGAACTACCTGTACTTGGTGCTGCACTTATCCAGAGAAAGGGAGAGCTCTAACATATTCTTTGTAGAAAGCAAAATGGAATCACTTAAGGCAGAATACCCAATATCTGATCTATTCTTGAAGTCATCGCATTTATCCAATTGGTCCAATAGCATTTCTCCTCAACTATGATTCTAGAATCCTGATGGTAGAGTCTTCAATAAAGTAATTACACTACATCTCCATGAAAGGTAGATAATAATTGCCATTTATGTGCCCCAATTATAATTCCCAGCCCAACTCTGAATATTATACAGATTGTTTCATTATATGAGGAATTGCAAATGCACACACTGCACTATTAAGGGCCTGTCCCATTTAGGCTATTTTTAGGCGATTGCCGGCGACTGTCATAGTCGCTGCAGGTCGCCGAAAAAACGGCGACTCGATCCCCCTTCGACACAAAATTTGAAATAGAATCATTACTTTAACCACAACAAAACAAAACGAAGCCAGCACCGGCGACAACCTACGTTAACCTGGCGACAACTACGACAGCACCTACGTCAGGAGAAGTCAAACTACGCTCATTGGCGCCAAACCCACTGTCGCCAACTGTCTCCGAAAATTTTTCAACGTGTTGAAAATCCAGTGGCGACCAGAAAGACGCTACGACTCTTTGGGCGACTGAGGAGACTACTCACGACCATACAGGCGACATTCCGGCGACCATGTGGCGACAGCCTAGTTGTCTGTAGTCGCCTAAAAAATTGCCAAAGTGGGACAGGCCCTTTAGTAGACATCTCCACTTTGAACCTAATGCTAGAAAGTCACGAATGAAGAAGCAAGGATATTTGGGACCAGTACACTGCTCTGGATTACGCCTATGTTATGTCCTGGTCCTGAAGTGATTTACCCACAACAGTTTCTGTGCTCAACTTCAGCCAGTGGTGAGTTTTCATTCAATTTCCCATTGACAACATTATCATTTGGGCACCTTGATCTCACATCAAATCTCCTGGTTAATGTTTATCCTTCATTCAACATCATTAGCATTAATTAATGATCTTTTTCAAATAATATGAAATAGTCACAATATGGTTTTCTCCGTCAATGTCCTATTCAATAGTTGAATTATATCGTTAGAAGTGCTCAGCAAATGTGGCCGCCTATGCCTGAATCAAAATAGTTAATGATTCATGTTTGTGATTTCCATGAAGGGAGCCTGATTTACTGAATTCTTTTAGCATTGCACTATTTGTAGTATTACAGCCTAGAGGTTTGATTGGCTATTTCTTTAGTTTGTAAAGGCTTTGTCTGATTGAAAATGGTCATTTTCTGGAGTAAAACCTTTCAAGGTCATTTCAGATGATTCCAGAGATTTGACTGCGCCCTTCCCAGTGTGCCAACCTCCCATAGTTTCTTCATTTACTATACATCACGTTAGAATTGGCACAGGTTCATAAACCTAACCTGGTGCACTGACTCTGAGGAAGATAGATGGTCAACTGATGTACTTTAAACAATTTAATTAAGCAAATCTACCTATTTAATTATTAATTTAATTCCATTCAAATGTATTTAATTGCATCTTCCTTTAACATCATTATACCATCTAAGCTCATCATCACCAAACCCGCTGGACTTGGAGTCAGCACTCATATCTGCAACTAGATTCTCGATTTCCTGACCAACAAACCAAATCAGTGAGGATAGGGGATAAATCATCCTCTACGATAATCCTCAACACTGGTGCTACAGAAGGATGTGTTCTCAGCCCCCTTCCTTACTCCTTGTACGCCCACGACCGTGCACCTATATACAAATCTAATTCAATGTACACATTCGCGGACGACACCACCATTGTGAGCTGGATATCAAATAATGATGAAACGGAGTACTGGAAGGAGATTGAGAACTTCGTGACCTGGGTGTTGAGACAACAACCGTTCTCTTGAAGGAGATAGTGATCGACTTCAGGAAGCGAAGCGGTACACATACCCCAGTTTGCATTGACCGTGCCAAAGTAGAGATGGTTGAAAGTTTCAAATTCCTTGGAGTAAATATCACCAACAACTTCTCCTGGACCACCCATATTGAATCAATTGACAAGAAAGCACACCAATGCCTCTACTACATTAGAAGGCTGAGGAGGTTCGACATGTCCCCGACACCTCTCACCAGCTTCTACAGTTGTGCCGTAGAAAGCATTTTATCGGGAACATCTTCATCCAAGTCCGCAAATCATGCAGAGAATTGTGGATGCAGCCCAGACCATCACACAAACTGACCTTTCCATTTACTCCATTTATTCCTCACGCTGACTCCTCATGGCCAGCAGCTTAATTAAGGACGAGTCTCATTCTGGCCACTCCCTCTTCTCCCCTCTCCCATTGGTCAAAGGTACAGATGTGTGAAAATGCACACCTCTAGGTTCAGGGTCAGTTTTTTCCCAGCTTTAATCAGGCAACTGAACCATCCTACCACAACTAGAGAGCAGTCCTGAACTACTATCTACCTCAATGGAGACCCACGAACTATCTTTGATCGGACTTTACTGGCTTTATCTTGCACTAAACGTTATTCATGTTATTCCCATTATCATGTATCTGTACACTGTGGATTGCTCGATTGTAATCATGTATTGTCTTGCCATTGAGTGGTTAGCATGCAACTAAAGCTTTTCCCTGTACCTTGGTACAGGTGATAATAAACCACATTTAATTGATGGTGGAAGCAGACACGTGGCATCTAGGAGGCTTTTAGATGACGTGTGAATATGCAGGGAATGGATGTGTATATCACGTGCAGGCCGAGGGGATTTGTTTAATTTGGCATCATGTTCAGCACAGATATTGTGGCCGAAGGGCCTGTTGCTGTGCTGCACTTTTCTAGGTTTCCATGTTTAAATTGTTGTGTAAGTGGAGAGGCTTCTGGAACTTCGACATAGTTACAGATAATAACCATGTACATTTCACACTTTGTGCTGAAAGCTTGTAATTACATGGACAACTGCCACCACGACTGGCCCTCTCTAAGCACTGGTTATCACTGGAATATTCTGTTCATGGGCTTCAAATGGAATGTTTCAGTACAACTACAACACAGGCATCTGTCCAACTATAAACAATTGGCAAGTTATATCATGTTCACAAAAAGCAGGACAAATCCAGTCCAGCCAGTTTACTGCTCAAACTGTCGTCACGTGGGGCTTACTCACTGTTAACCTGTCTACCAGTTTGGATTTCACCAGAAGAACTCTGTTCCAGACCTGCCTTGGTCTAAATATGTGCCATATAGGGTGATTTCACCAAAGGTCAAATGAGCGTAGATCCCCACTCACGTGACCGCAAAATTTAACTGGATGACATATGTCACTTCCGGTACATGTTAGTGAATGGGAAAACACGCACTTTCACACCCGTTAAAAACATGGAAAACGGCCGATTATTGAGCTGACATTTTCTGTGCTAGTCGGGGTGACCGTGAAGCACAGCGACCTAAATTTTCAGTCCAAAAAAAAGATAGAAAGTAAGGTAAATTTAAGAGGGAGTTGAAGGTGCAAAAAGAGCGGAAGTGCTTAGCAGACATTTGCCGTGGAGATTTAAAGATCCAAAATATCGGGAATTATCGCGTTTGCTCGATGCATTTCATCAAAAGTAAGGCATTATTGACTTTTTATCTTTATTCATTTGTTATATGAAAAGTTTTAAAAGTGAAAAATCTGTCATTAGAATTGCAAAATCGAGGAGAATTCCCTGCTATTGATTTGCACTAATTATGCTGATATCTCGGTTTGGTGGCGTGTCTGATTGAAAGTCCAGGAACCTGAGTTTGGAGTTGCCTGGCCGCCTGTTACCGAGCCCTGGGGCGGTGTCATCTCCCTCTCATCTCTACACCTCTACCAGTGATACCAGAGCACTGGACAAAAACGCCCAGAGTGAGTTGGTTGTTGCAGCGAGGGCGGTGGAAGCGAGCCAAAGGGCTGGCGAGATCTTTCAGCGTGAGTTGAGTGAGAGCCGCGGCGGTGGCCGGACTCAGACTACAGGGCTGTATGTACTCTGCAGTGGGACTGTCTGTCTGGCATCTTCCCTCCGTCCCCAATGCCAATGTAAACAACCCCTCACTGACACAGTCTAGGGTTTATTCCACACACGCAGAATTCCCAGCGGGGGAGTCGGGCGAGCAAGGCTGGTCACACACACATTAGAGGTGTAGAGATGAGAGGGAGATGACACCGCCCCAGGGCTCGGTAACAGGCGGCCAGGCAACTCCAAACTCAGGTTCCTGGACTTTCAATCAGACACGCCACCAAACCGAGATATCAGCATAATTAGTGCAAATCAATAGCAGGGAATTCTCCTCGATTTTGCAATTTTAATGACAGATTTTTCACTTTTAAAACTTTTCATATAACAAATGAATAAAGATAAAAATCAATAATGCCTTACTTTTGATGAAATGCATCGAGCAAACGCGATAATTCCCGATATTTTGGATCTTTAAATCTCCACGGCAAATGTCTGCTAAGCACTTCCGCTCTTTTTGCACCTTCAACTCCCTCTTAAATTTATCTTACTTGCTATCTTTTTTTTGGACTGAAAATTTAGGTCGCTGTGCTTCACGGTCACCCCGACTAGCACAGAAAATGTCAGCTCAATAATCGGCCGTTTTCCATGTTTTTAACGGGTGTGAAAGTGCGTGTTTTCCCATTCACCAACACGGAAGTGACATATGTCTTCCAGTTAAATTTTGCGGTCACGTGAGTGGGGATCTACGCTCATTTGACCTTTGGTGAAATCACCCTATAGCTAAATTCTGAAGTGAGATGAGGATAAACTATGTTTAACAACAAGTCAGCATTTTGGCTGAGTATGTCATTAAGGTGCCCTAGTAAATGTGAAATCAATGGGCATTAAAGGGGAAACAGTCTAGTTGTGGTTATTGAAGGGCTATGATAATAGCACTGTTCTTCAGGCCAGTGTGCTAGCATGCCCATCTTTTTCATGTTACTCAGCCACATTTCTCTGAATGTTGGACTATCCTCAGTAGTTAGTCCAAGTCATCTTTATTCATGGAACTGCTAGCAGACATTGTAAATTATAACAACTCGCTTGTACTGCGTGAGGGTGTGCTATTTTAGGAGGCTAGAAAGTTGAATTTGATCTCATTCAAACAAGTGCGGTTCCATCATGGCTAATTGGGTAATAGTTAGGAATGGTGCCAGATTTTTAGTGGTTTTCCACAGCTGGATGAGATAAAGTTAGAAAACAACTTTATTCAATTATATGCCCTCCCCAGCTTAAGAACGCACAACTTATGTACAGCCCATATCTACAAACAAACATTTGGGATATCACAGTTTGGATTTATTACCTGCTGTGGGGATGCAGGCAACTTCTGCCATAGAAACATAGAACATAGGTGCAGGAGGAGGCCATTCGGCCCTTCGAGCCAGCACCGCCATTCATTGTGATCATGGCTGATCGTCCCCTATCAATAACCCGTGCCTGCCTTCTCCCCGTATACCCTTGACTCCACTAGCCCCTAGAGGTCTATCTAACTCTCTCTTAAATCCATCCAGTGACTTGGCCTCCACTGCCCTCTGTGGCAGGGAATTCCATAAATTCACAACTCTCTGGGTGAAAAAGTTTTTTCTCACCTCAGTCTTAAATGACCTCCCCTTTATTCTAAGACTGTGGCCCCTGGTTCTGGACTCGCCCAACATTGGGAACATTTTCCCTGCATCTAGCTTGTTTAGTCCTTTTATAATTTTATATGTTCCTATAAGAGCCACCCCCTCATCCTTCTAAACTCCAGTGAATACAAGCCTCGTCTTTTCAAGCATGTGGGAACTTGGTTTGCAGCCATTTTGCGATCTGTTCGAGTTACGAACAGTTCACAGGATCAGAACCCTATCTACATATTGACAGTGGTATTGCATGAATATTGAACAAAGAAGACACATGACCCAAACAGCTACAAGATTACTGGACCTGGAGAATTATGGTTGTCTATCGGTATGCTTTCTGTGACTCCTGCTCCTTGCCTCTTCTGCTGTGGTGTCTGCATTCTGCAAAAGTCCTCTACCGTTCTCCAGAGATGTGGGATGAAGTACTTGTGCACTTTAAAGGCATGGTTCTGCAGTGCACAGTAGTCTTAGCATCTGACTGGGGTCTTTCTTTTAATGCCACAAGACTGTCTAAAGCCTTGGAATTAATGCTTGACTGAACAAGTCAATACCAATTCTTTCTGCTTTCAGCAAATGCTATGTTTGCATTTTAACTCCAATTATATAATTCCATGAGGCCTCTTCTCAATTTAATAGTGTCTCACAAATTATTTTGGCACCTTTTACCATCTCTATTCCATGATTCATAGAAACATAGAAAAATAGGTGCAGGAGTAGTCCATTCGGCCCTTCGAGCCAGCACCACCATTTAATATGATCAGGGCTGATCATTTAAAATCAGTACACCTTTCCTGTTTTTTCCTCCTATCCCTTGATTCCTAAAGCCCTAAGAGCTAAAGCCCTAATTCTCTCTTGAAAACATCCATTGAATTGGCATCCACTGCCTTCTGTGGCAGAAAATTCCACAGATTCACAACTTTCTGGGTGAAGACGTTTTTCCTTCATCTCAGTCCTAAATGGACTACCCCTTTTTCTTAAACTGTGACCCCTGGTTCTGGTTCTGGACTCACCCCAACATTGGGAACATTTTTCCTGCCTGTCCAATCCTTTAAGAATTGTATATGTTTCTGTAAGAATCCCTCTCATCCTTCTGATTCCTTCTGATTTGTTTTCATCAACAGTTATCTATTTGGTTTCTCATGGATTTATTTACCCTTTCTGTCCACCATGCAAGCATGGTTACAATATGCTTGCTGTCTCTGAAGAATAGGTGCTTCTTTCTAAGCATGAGATGTTATTTAACCTTCTTAATATATTGCTGAAGCCTCATGTGCATAGTTTTTCTATCCATTATTCAATTTTAATTCTGTTTTGTGGCAGAAATTCATATTCCTGCAAATGAATGTGTGTTCCGTTACCCTACTTCCTGATCGATACATCACTATATTCATTTATTTCAACTACTTCATTACGATGCAAGTGCAGGTAATCTTCATCTTAAAATGAATCCCAAATCACCCACAATATGCTTAATATTCTTGAAAAATGTGGGTAATTAGGGATTCATTTTAAATTGAAGATAAGTACAACACAGGAAGTAACTTTCACCAGAAGTTTAAACAGTACATAGATTGTGAGATTTCCAAGTATGTACAATCCTCTACTCATTGCATATACACATGATCATTTAGCGTCAATGAGTTGCATGGAATTCTACACAGATCCTTTCTCTCTCTAATCGTAATACTGATGGAAAATCAGCAGATCTCTAGTAACTGATGGAATCTGTGTGGGTCTGGGTTATGCTGCATGTCTATAATTTTTCCAAGGGACTAGATATGTCTTCCATTGATTTTGGTAAGAAATCTTGAAAATCTTCGGGAAATTTCTGAATTGATTCAATTATACGTGTAATATATTTATTGCAGTTTGTTTAAAAACATAAAAAATGTTTAAACCTGTCAGCATTGATGAATATTAATATCTCATTGGTTTCCCCAGCCACACAAGATTGATTTTCAAAATATATATGATAATTTGAAAATTATCTTTTCTTGCAGTGTTTGAGTATAAAATACAATTTAAAATATGCAGTTGATGAAAAGTGTTTTATAGTAAAATAATGCATGTTAAATTATTTTAATTGTTTTCTCCTTTTACTATTTGTTTAATTAAAATGTTATTTAATATTTAGTATTTAGAATAAATATTATAGAATTTAATATTTAATGAAAACTATGATTTTAAGGTCAAACAACGGTGGTGCCACTGTTGGTAGTACCAAATGGGAATATGATATATGTAAATACATATACATATATAAAAAGTTAGGATAGCTTTTATAGTTGGATTAAGGTACCTACAGTTTAATTGTAGTTCAAGACTACATTTTAAAACCCCATACTACCATTGGGTGGTTCTTTCAAGATTGATGATTGCAGTATCGACAGTGCAGCTAATATTCCAATGACTCAATATTCCAATGGTGGCTCTTTGAATGGGGTATTAATTAATTTCACTTCCTAATCCATGCAAACTTTTTCTTTTTAACTACATATTCTTAAATGTTAGAAAATAGTAAGATTAAACAAGAATTTACCAGTTTGAAGTTTGATCTGTATTTTATGAGGATACGATGAGGGATTACGTGAAGAACCCGCTCAGCGCGCATGCGCGGCATACTTCCAAGCAGCGGTGTGGAATCACAGATAGACACAGTTATTGAAGTAAACATAGTAAAGAAAAGGAGACATCAGTTATCAGTTTGACCCATATTATGAGGGTGGGAGCGTAATCCCTCATCGTAACTCCTCATAAAATACAGATCAAACTTCAAACTGGTAAATTCTCATTTAATCTTACTATTTTACTTCGGAGTCACGTGAGTGACTACGTGAAGACTTCAAAGCTCTGTGATTTCAAACCGTGTAACAGTTTTATTTCACTCACTGCCGAAGTTCTTGAGGGAGGAAGTGTTATCGTAATCAACCAATGAATCTGTTTGTATAAAAACACAATGGTATTTTTTAACAATAACAACAAAGAAATTAAATTGCTCCCCTGGGCTTAAATTAAATATTTGCAGTCCGTAAATCTTTACTGCAAATAAAACAGGTTTTGCCAATGGCTTATTATAAAATTTCTGAACGGTCTTTCCCCCCACCATCCTGCTGTAGCCAGGATGTGGTCTATAGGCATGTCCATTCTTTTAGCTGTCGACGTGGATGCTGCCCTGGTGGAATAAAATTTGTACATGTTAGTGTTTATCCCAGCAGTTTTTAGCACCTGCTTGAGCCATCTCGCAATGGTTTGGCTCGTCACCCGACCATAAGGTTTTTTATGACTGACCCACAAGGCTTTTCATCTCCCTCGAATATTTTGGTTGTGTCTATGTAGGATAGTAGGTGGGTCATAGCACATAACCGTGGTTCTGGTGGGTAAACCCGGAATTCCACGACTGGATTAGGTGTTCCTGGTCTGCTCTGTTTGATCAGTCGCTGGATAATGACAGATCTGGTCTGGAGCTGTGATCATGTTGTCCAGTCGCAATAGGTGTAGTGACTGGACCCTCTGTGCAGATACAAGTGCCATCAACATGAGTGTTTTGAGCATAGATTGTTCCAGGTTAAGGGGTCTGGCTGGTGGCCATCCCCTGAGGTATGTCAGGACCACACTGACATCCCATGTATGGGTGTACCTTGGTCTAGGGGGTTAGAGTTGTAAATACCCTTCATTAGTTTGACCACCAAAGGGTGGGACCCCATGGCCTGTTGTCCTGGAGCTGGTTTTAAATAGACAGGCATGGCACTTCTAGCCATGTTGATGGCTCTGTAGCTGAGTCCTTCATCGTGGTGAAGGTTCGCCAGGAATTCCAGTACGTTGGTAACTGTAGCGGTTGAGTAGGTGGTCCCTTTATCCAAGCAGTACTTCTCCCATTTCTTGATGCTGGACAAGTGCTGTTTTTAGTGGATGTTCGAAGGGATGCTGACATGGTTTCGATGGTTTGTTCTGATAATCCCAGTCCCAGAAGTGGTTTGTGCAGAATCTGCAACCCAGGAGTTTGATTTTCATGGCACGGGTGGCTTGTGCCCGACACTGGGTGTTAATAACTCTGGGTCACTGGGGATACCATCGGAGTTTCAACAACCATGTCATGGAGTTTTGGGAACCATGGCTGTGTAGGCCAGTCGGGTACTTTCAAAATACCTGAAGCAGAGTCCATTTGTATTGTGCGTAGTCCCCAACTGATGAGGCAGAAGGGAGGAAATGCATAGAAGAAGAATTTCCCCAATCCAGCGCGAACGCATCTACCGCTGCTGCCTCAGGGTCTGGTTCCCAAGCGACATACATAGGTACCTGGTGATTTAGCCTTGATGCAAATAAATCGATATCTGGCGTGCCATATTGCATGATAACTTTTGCAAATTATTTGGGGTTTAACATCCATTGTCATTAAATTTACGTGACCTGGTGTCTGCCACTGTATTTAGCTTACCTGGCAGGTAAGTTACTGATAGCCAAATATGTCTTTCGACACACCATTGCCAAATTGTGTTGACCAACTTGTCGCATGATACCGATTTTATGCCGCCCATATGGTTAATGTAGGCTACCACCGTAGTATTATCTATTTATAACCGTACATGCAAGTGATGCATATTTGTGCATATGCTTTTAAACCATAAAAGTCACCCAACATCTGTAGATAATTAATGCCCAGTGTAAGTGGTAACGATGATTCTGGGTTAGTCCATCTACTACTTGTTAGTGATGATAATAGGTTGAAATTATGCCAAACATTTTTTGCCCACCACTGTAGTTATGATATTGCTTCAGTGGGTGACTTCATGACACGATCATAATGACCTGTATGTCGTTTTGGTGCCTGTACCTTTGCTCTTTGTAAGTTTTGACAGTGCAAAGGTCTGAATTGTGTGGCCTGAAATGCTGCTACCATATTCCCAATTCCTCTGTTACTTGTCGAATAGTTGGGAGTACGTGGACCATTAAATTGTTGCATGATTGTGCCAATTCAACTGTTTTGTCTCTTGGCAAAGTTACAGTCACGTAGACTGAATTAATTGTGAAGCCCAAGTAGTCCATGATTGTGGATGGCTTCAACTTAGATTTATCTGGATGTAAGACAATCCCAGGGTTTCGAATAACTGTTTGGTAGCTGATACAGCTAACATAGTCAATTCCATGGTCTTGCCTATTTTCCCGTTGGGTAACGCTTTAAATTGCCATAGCTGCCCCATCCAGGTAAATTTCAGGTATCTGCGATGATCCTTGTGAATGGTACTAAAATAGTAAGCATCTTTAAGATCAATGCTTGCCATGAAGTATCCTTTGGAAATTAGTTGTTTGGCAGTAACAACCGTTTCCATTTTGAAATGTATATACTTAACAACCATATTTAGTGAAGTTAAGTCAATGATGATGCGACATCCACCATCTTTTTGGGTTTAGTGACGAATGTTTGATACGAATTCCAAGGGTGCATGTTTCCCATGATACCCTTTGTAATTAGTCTCACCAGTACAGCTTGTCCCTCTCGTTTCTTTAACGGAGAGGGAAAATACCCTCTGGGGTAAATGTTGAACTGGTGGCAATTTTTCTAGTATGAATTGTATTTTGTATCCACTAAAGCCATTGAGTATATACTGATCACTTGTGATAGACTCCCGTGCTTCTTAAAACAGGTGTAATCTCCCCCCTGTTAGTATTAAGCCCCTATTTTCTATACGTTGGTAGGAACCAGACCCACCTACCTCCATGGTTATGGGTATTCTTCTGTTTCCTGCCGGTCCAACGAGTCTTGCACGTTGTCTGACGTGGTGGCCTCGAACGGGGGACAGTTTTGTTCCAGAGCCTTTTTCTCTGCCTGTAAAACACAAGCAGAAAAAGGCTCCCCTGTAATAGAAACCCGACCTCAGGGTACTCACCTGACGGTCCGTTTCATTCTGTAGCGGGAGCGCCTAACTCCCGCTGCAGCCGCTGTTGCACTGCTGGCGTTAATGCCGCGCATGCGCGCTGAGCGGGTTCTTCACGTAGTCACTCACGTGACTCCGAAGTAAAATTACCATTTTAATTTCTATTATATTACCAGGCAGTATATTCAGAAATCAAATTGCTCTTTCTTTTAAAGCTAAACTCTCTACTTATTGTTCATGCACCCAGTGTTCTAGTCTTTGTTATTTTTTGCTAAATTTGAACTTAGCTTGTTGCCTTTTATCTTTCTCTCCCCAAGTGAAAACAGCCCCATATTTTTTGTTATACCAGCGGCCTCCAAACTTTTCAGCATGAGAGCAGGGCTGCCAACATTGGGTGAGAGTTGGGAGTAAGAAATTGCGAGAGACCAAGCTCGAGGGAGCATAGCAACTGAGGGGGGGGGGGGGGGTGGGTGTGGGAGGGGATTGTCCCCTTCCCATTGGTACGGAGGTTTTGCATTTTTAAACTTGAAATTGTGCAATCTGGTGCATACTGCAGCGAGTCTTTTAAATGACACTTGAATGCAATATTTATGCTTTAAATCGGATTAGCTATGAATAAGGTGAGGCTAAATTACATTCCTAATTACATTCCACAGTAGAGCCAGGCTCTGATCAACAGGTGCAGCACATGCATGATCTTAGTATATTCAAGTATGGAAATCAGATTATAATCAAACACTTTGGCCCATGGTGACCAACCTGGGTCTCACTGCACATCTGGTACTCCTCCTGACCCAGACTCCAGTTGCATACCTTCTCTCATTCCTGACCCTGAGTCCAGCCTTACACCTGGCCCCGTATTCTACCCTGACCATAACTGCTTACCTGCTTAGGTTCCCAGTGCTGAACACTCCCATTGTCCCAGCTTTGACTGCACACCTAGTACTATTCCAGACCTTGACTCTGGATGCACACTTGGCCTTGCTCCTAGCCCCTCTGCACTGAGAATATATCTGGCCCACACATAAAGCCGCATATCTGACCCCCTGGTCTTAACCTATTACGTTCAAGCCCACAGGTGCTTATCTAATGCGGTAATCTTTTATGGGGCACTTCACAGACCAAATTTTGTATAACAAAATTTGCTACATCCATTGGCTTCCTTGTTATCTAACATGCTAGTTACTTTGACAAAGAAGTCATCAATTGGTTGAACACCATTTCTCATCCATAAAATGATACTCATTCAACTGTATAAATATTCTGTTACAATTTCCTTCATTTTCCTAACAAACTGTCCTGAAGTCATTTTCACCCCGAATATTTTCGGTATTTTGCTGTCTTCATCTCAGCTGGGACTTTTCGAAATGCAAAATCCAATAACCATATATTTAAGCAATATTATTCTATTAAGTCTGATCTTGAGAGTACATAATATTTTCTGTGGTACTCATACCACAACAATGATAAAAAAGATCTTTGTTTTGATTGCACCTACCAACATGCATACATTATTATATTACAGTTAATATTGAAGTGATTGAAATCAAAATGAAGTTTAAATGGCATCAGTAAAATAAAACCTCCGGAATGGATGATATTCATTACGTGGTTGGTTGGAGTCAGTATCAACACAATTACTATATTATACTTTGAATCTTCAGTTGTCCTGGTTCAAGCTAACACTAAAGACAAATAATAACCTCGTCACACATCCCCTTGCAAGTATCTCTGTCACTCCTTTAAAATATGCCCCTTCTTTGAACAAGCTCTTAAACATCGCATCTCAATCAGTTTCCATCTGATTACACTCCGTGAGGATGTTCATCTACGTGTTCAATTAATAAAACAATGAGATTGGGGACATTTCTAATCAACCTGTCAAAGGAATTTGTGGGGGGGTTTAGAAATAGTCACTGAGGTAAACAAACATAATAATTGAGTGGCAAATGTCAATAGTGCTACCTTCCCAATATTTAACTGAAGGAAATAATGGGTTATCGTGGCTGTATATTGTGACAAACAGCCTGACACCTTGCATGTCATTTTAATATTACACTTATCCCATCCCCATGGATATTCCGATTAATAAATTAAGGTTTTGTCAACTAATTACAAATTAGGCTAATTACAAATCAATAACATTAGCCAACTCCGAATCACGAAGCACTGAGCATTGGGATCCGGACATCACGCACAACCGGCCTCAGTTCCCTGCTCACATCTGGCAGTGCTCTCTGTGTGAACCAGGGGCCATGGAGCATCTTTGAAAGAGGGTAAGCTGAGCGATCACTGATCACTGGCCTTGGGGGTACCCGGCGAGGGAGTGGAGCAACCGAGTGGGGGAAGGGTGTGGGAAGGGGGTGTCCCTCCTCCCACGTTAGGGACTTTTGAAATTTGATGTATTGAAATCATGTTTTAGTGCATTGTAGAAGTATGATTTCAATGTCTTTTGTTTGAAGTATTTTTAAGAGGTAACTTTTTAAGGGGTAACTTTTCCCACACCAAGGGTGATAGGTGTATGGAACAAGCTGCCAGAGGAGGTAGTTGAGGTGGGGACTATCCCAACATTTAATAAACAGTTAGACTGACACATGGATAGGGCAGATTTGGAGGGATATGGACCAAAAGCAGGTAGTGCAGATAGGACATGTTGGCGGGTGTGGGCAAGTTGCACCGAAGGGCCAGTTTTCACACTGTATCACTCTATGACTACATTGTACTTCCACCATGCATGAATGCTTCAAAATCAAGTGATCGAGTTTTATTGCCATATACTCAAGCATAGAAAATAGGTGCAGGAATAGGCCATTCGGCCCTTCGAGCCAGCACTGCCATTCAATATGATCATGGCGGTTCATCTAAAATCAGTACCTCTTTCCTGTATTTTTTTCCCATATCCCTTGATTTCGCTAGCCCCAAGAGCTAAATATTCCTCTCTCTTGAAAACATCCAGTGAATTGGCCTCCACTGCTTTCTGTGGCAGAGAATTCCACAGATTCACAACTCTCTGCATGAAGAAAGATTGTCCTCATCTCAGTCCTAACTGGCCTACCCTTTATTCTTAAACTGTGACCCCTGGTTCTGAACTCCCCCAACATCGGGAACATTTTTCCTGCAGTTACATGAAGTGAAAATCTAGCAGGCAAGCAGGATGCTTTCTCCAACCACCCCCATTTGAGGTCCACTATCTTCCACCGTTTCTACCTAGTGCTTGGTACCTACTTCCAGCAGCCACTGATTGTCCTCCAGAATGCAACGAGCCGCAGCCTGATCCATGCCGGTCACCTGGGCGAATTCGGCACAGAGACTCTCACGTCAGCGGTGCAATGTTTCCGACGCCTCCGACGGCCCGGGACACTTGCACTGAGGTGCTCCATGGCCGGAGCTGCAGCGAGCGACTCGCCAGCCCGGCTAACACTCGCCAGCCCGGCTAACACTCGCCAGCCTCGGCTCCCCATCCGCATCTGTCCCCGCCGCTGCTTCTGTTTCCATCCCTCCCTCAGCCTCGGCTCTCCAACACCCATGGCCCATGCAGTTGATATGAGTTTTGAAATTTTCGTTGATCACACAATTTATCACGACAGATCGTGAGAAATTTGTGATAAGCGTGAGAGCATGAGAATTTGGCAAAAATGCGTGATTCTCATGCTCAATAGGTGAGTTGGCAGCCCGGATGAGGGCCACGTTATATATTTGGCACATTTTTGCGGGCACTAGGAAAAAATAAAGAAATATCACACACACACACACTGACACACACAGACAGAAATGCACATGTGGACTCCCACATAACAAAACATACAGACACATAGACCCGCACACCAACACACACCAACACACACACACACACAGACTCACACAGACACATGCACACAGACAGACATAGACACATACATACAGGCTCTCTCACACTCCCTATCTATATCTCTCTCCCTCTCTCACGTACATACGCACTGTGATCAACCCTCAGGCATATTAACATAGACCCACACACTCATAATGCTCACCCATCGGGCACACACACAGAGCCGTCTACCAATCCGCCAATCTCTCCAGGGCTGGCGATCGCGAGAGAGAGAGGAGTGGGGGGGAGGGGGGAGAGAGAGAGAGAGAGAGAGAGAGAGAGAGAGAGAGGGAGAAAGGGGAGAGAGGGGGAGAGGGGGGAGAGAGAGGGGGGGGGGAGAGAGAGAGAGAGAGGAGTGAGAGAGAGAGAGAGGGGGGGAGAGGGGGAGAGAGAGAGAGAGAATTAAGGGGAGGGCAGGGGAGGATTCCGGAGCCGGAGCTGTTCACGGGTCACCCTCACGGGGGGAGACCGCTACACACCAACCCTGCTGCTTACTAGCTCCACCCCCACCCCCTCACTCCACTCCACTCCCCACCCCACGCTACCACCCCGCATAACTTCCCATTTCAACACAGGAGCAGTGGCACAGTGATGCAGCCGTAGAGCCCCGGGCTCCATCCTGACTCCAGGTGCTGTCTGTACGGAGCTTGTACTTGCGTGGGTTCTCTCCGGGTGCTCTGGTTTCGTCCCACACTCCACGTTTGCAGGTTAATTGAATTTGTCCCGAGTGTGTGTAGGATAGTGCTAGTGCATACGGGCATGGCTTCGATGGGCCGAATGGCCAGTTTCCGCAATGTATCTCTAAAGCTGCGCTACCACAGATCCCGCTAAATAGCCTGCCGATCGGAATGAGTTAAGAGCATGCTGCGGGCCATAGTTTGGAGACCCCTGATTTACACAAAAGGACACAAAGTGTTGGAGTAACTCGGCAGGTTAGGCACCATCTCTGGAGAACAGTTCTCTCTGTTCATGCAGCAATTATAAAAGTACCATTTAGCATATATTTCTTCAGTTTAACCTTCCAAAATATATCCATGCATTAAAAAGCAAAATAAAACTGCAGGTGATGTAATGTCTGAAATAAAAGTAGAAAATGCTGGAAATACTCAGTGGGCCTGGCAGTATGTGAAGAAAGAGAGAGTTGCACATTCAGGTAACAAAAAATCAATCTTTCTCTCTTCAGAGATGATGCATGAGCTGCTTATTTCTCACATTCATGGTATTTATTCTATCCAACATCTGCCTGGATGGATAAGATGAAAGGCATTGTGTCATGTTTAGGGCACATGGTATTGGGGGTGGAGTGCTGACGGATAGAACATTGGTTGGCAGACAGGAAACAAAGAGAAGGGATTAACGGGTCCCTTTCAGAATGGCAGGCAGTGACTAGTGGGGTACCGCAAGGCTCGGTGCTGGGACCGCAGCTATTTACAATATACATCAATGATTTAGATGAAGGGATTCAAAGTAACATTAGCAAATTTGCAGATGACATGAAGCTGGATGGCAGTGTGAACTGTGAGGAGGATGCTATGAGAATGCAGGGTGACTTGGACAGGTTGGGTGAGTGGGCAGATGCATGGCAGATGCTGTTTAATGTGGGTAAGTGTGAGGTTCACCACTTTGGTAGCAAAAACAGGAAGGCAGATTACTATCTAAATGGTGTCAAGTTGGGAAAAGGGGAAATACAAGGGGATCTGGGGGTCGTTGTTCATCAGTCAATGAAAGTAAGCATGTGGGTACAGCAGGCAGTGAAGAAAGTGAATGGCATGTTGGCCTTTATAACAAGAGGCGTCGGGTATAGGAGCAAAGACGTCCTTGTGCTGTTGTACAGGGTCCTAGTGAGACCACACCTGGAGTATTGTGTGCAGTTTTGGTTCCCTAATTCGTGGAAGGATATTCTTGCTATTGAGGGAGTGCAGCATAGGTTTACAAGGTTAATTCCCTGGATGGCGGGACTGTCATATGCTGAGAGAATGGAGCAGTTGGGCTTGTATACTCTGGAGTTTAGAAGGATGAGAGGGGTTCTTATTGAAAAATATAAGATTATTAAGGGTTTGAATACGCTAGAGGCAGGAAACATGTTCCCGGTGTTGGGGGAGTCCAGAACCAGGGGCCACAGTTTAAGAATAAAGGGTAAGCCATTTAGAACGGAGATGAGGAAACACTTTGTGAGAGTTGTGAGTCTGTGGAATTCTCTGCCTCAGAGGGTGGTGAAGGCCGGTTCTCTGGATACTTTCAAGAGAGAGCTAGATAGGGCTCTTAAATATAGCGGAGTCAGGGGATATGGGGAGAAGGCAGGAACGGGGTACTGATTGGGGATGATCAGCCATGATCACATTGAATGGCGGTGCTGGCTCGAAGGGCCGAATGGCCTACTCTTGCACCTATTGTCTATTGTCTATTGTCTATTTTCATTTATAACTGGTAATAAAGCAACAAATAGTTCTAAGGTTAAAGGTTAAAAATCAAATGATAATTATATTCATTCAGATCCTTTTATCTCGGCCAATGATATAATCCATTTCCAGTCAAATCATGTCTGGAGGCATGCTCTCTCTAATCGCCTGGAAGCTTTTGGCTCTGTCCCGTGAAATGTCTAAGGTGCTGAGGTTAATCCAAGAGTAACCAATATCTGCAGCTGGCATAGGAAAGGGAAGTTACGTATTTTATGTTCATCAAAACTGCAGATTGAATCTTGACGTTCCAAAGAGTGTTGTATTGATTAAACCACTACATCATTGAGCTGTCATGTTCAGTTCACCTTCATTTCTAAGCGTGGTTGTTTTAATGCTGAGATTTGGTTTTAATATACATAATCTGGTTAATTTAGTGCACTTTACTAATTCAGTGAATTATGAAAATATTCTAATGATCTACAATTTTGATAAGAATTATGAAACTATACTTTGCAAGAATAAGTTGAATATTTTGCATAATTGTGTAGATAAAAAAATCAATGTGAATGCAGGAAGTAATCTGTGGTTGCATTGTGGAATTGGATGATAAATGTTCAGAATGTTCTCCTACAGAATGTAATTAATTGAGGTAAACCTAGGTGACTGCATTAAAGAATATCTTGTTCATTCTGCTGCTCAGTTGACCCTCCTCCGTGATGCGCATCAGAATGAGCTTGGAAGAATCTCTGAAGATCTGGAAGATGAAGTTGGAGCAAGATCTAATATGGACAGGAAATTGGCTGATCTTCGTGCTGAGGTAGAATAAAACCTGTTTTAACCACTTGGTTTGATATTTAACAGTACTTTGCAATGGACCAAGATTTATTTTTTCAAAAATCTTTTGTCCGCACACGTCGTTTACCTGCAAGACTTTATTTTCTATTGTTGTGATTCGGAGTTAAAAATGGTTGTATTCATGAATTCCTATGTCTAGTCTTATAATGGAAACTACTCATTTAAATATTTTATGAAGATATAGATCTTCCCATCATTGGTGGGATTATAATGCCTCAATTCTGTGATCATAGATATTCAGTCTGTATTTTGAAGATGTTTGGTTTTATTCATCTTTTTTCCTATGTGCTGAGATTCAATTACATCGATGAAGTAATCCCACTTTATTGTTCTTAACTCCTGGAAGCCAGATGACCAGCTATTAGAGAACCTAATTCAGTGGAGTTTAGAAGGATGAGGGGATATCTTATAGAAACATATAAAATTATAAAAGGACTGGACAAGCTAGATGCAGGAAAAATGTTCCCAATGTTGGGCGAGTCCAGAACCAGGGGCCACAGTCTTAAAATAAAGGGGAGGTCATTTAAGACTGAGGTGAGAAAAAACTTTTTCACCCAGAGAGGTGTGAATTTATGTAATTCCCTGCCACAGAGGGCAGTGGAGGCCAAGTCACTGGATGGATTTAAGAGAGAGTTAGATAGAGCTCTAGGGGCTAGTGGAGTCAAGAGATATGGGGAGAAGGCAGGCACGGGTTATTGATAGGGGATGATCAGCCATGGTCACAATGAATGGCGGTGCTGGCCCGAAGGGCCGAATGGCCTCCTCCTGCACCTATTTTCTATGTTTCTAACCTGTCCACTTTTTATTTCCACTGAAAACAACTTCAATCAAGTGACAGGAGGGTTGAGTTTGAATGAGGACCTTTATGGATTTGTATGTTAGGTTGCAAATAAAGTACATACAATTTGTAAGGTAAATGGAAGTCTAAACAAATAGCAATTGTAGAGCAAAAAAAAAAATAGATTACAGATTCTTAGAACTGGGGAGATGTTTTGGAATCAATTTGGATTAAAATAAATGATGGCAGGCCAAGAAACTTTAATAAGAAATCGGGAAAAGCTCAGAGGTGCTTGGAGCAGTAATAGCTATTGGAATAATGATACTTATTGAAAGCCCATGTATTTTAGATGTGCAATAAACTCTGACATCCTTGATGTTTTTAATCTAATTTATTGATCTAGTAGTTTTAAAGAATGTTTACAGCAATTATTTTTGTCAATTAAGTGTTTCAGAAATGCCAATTAAACATACAAAGACAAAACCAAACATTTAAAAAATAATGTTAGTTAATTTTATTTGCTCTTTGCTCCAATTTATTTGGTTTTGACCTATCGACCTATAATAAACTTTCTGCAGAATTGCAATTGAACTATAAAGAGCAAATCAGAATTAAAATCCATTTGGATATGATATTAGTCATCCTCATTAAAATACAAACCCGTTATGATGGTTATGGTACCAAATCATGATTGCTGTCTCATAAAATGTCTCTTTGGAAATATCTCTTTAGTACCAATGGGTAGTCAAGCAACCAGAGAGCAATTCAATGATTACTATCACTAATTTAGCTAACTTTCACCTATCTTTTCCAATCTAGAATTGGGGAAAAGCTCTGAACAATTTATCCAGCTCCTTTTGCTTAATTCAAAATCATGTAAATATTAGCTCACCTCATGGTCATTAACTTTGTGGTTAAAAAGTAAACTCTGACATTTAAATTTATATCATGAGCATGTTCAAGCACGAGGAATGGTGTAATATATTATAGCCCTCCACCCTAATGGTTTCGTGGATATAAATATTTCATTTCTAACTTTCCACTGAGCTGTTTTAGCAGTGGTCTCTTTTTCATTTTTGTGTTGTCCTTCATTTGTGAACTAGTTATTTACATAGAAACATAGAAACATAGAAAATAGGTGCAGGAGTAGGCCATTCGGCCCTTCGAGCCTGCACCACCATTCAATATGATCATGGCTGATCATCCAACTTAGTATCCTGTACCTGCCTTCTCTCCATATCCCCTGATCCCTTTAGCCACAAGGGCCACATCTAACTCCCTCTTAAATATAGCCAATGAACTGGCCTCAACTATCTTCTGTGGCAGAGAATTCTACAGATTCACCACTCTCTATGTGAAAAATGTTTTTCTCATCTCGGTCCTAAAAGACTTCCCCTTTATTCTTAAACTGTGACCCCTTGTTCTGGACTTCCCCAACATCGGGAACAATCTTCCTGCATCTAGCCTGTCCAACCCCTTAAGAATTTTGTAAGTTTCTATAAGATCCCACCTCAATCTTTACAGATGCTTCTTTTATTCTGTGACAATTATTGATAGTTTGCGCTTGTTGTCACTGAAGGAAGCTGGTGACCTGAAAGAGGGATGTAAATATATAAGAACCAAAGATAAAGAGATATACTCGTTTTCCTGTGTAAGGGGTGTCAAAAACAAGAGGTAACAGTTTAAGGTGCGAGATAGGACTTTTAAAGTGTATTTGAGGTGTGAGTTTTTTTTACCCATTATATCCCATTCGTTAAGCTGAGAGGGGCAAGAGTTAACACAAACCTGAGGGACACCATTTTCACTTGGAGGGTGTTGCGTGTATGGAACGTGCTGCCAGAGGAAGTAGATGAGGCAGGTACTATATCTGGAATGTACTGCCAGAGTAGGTGATGGAGGCAGATACAATTATTATATTTCAATGGAATGTAGATAAGTACTTGAATAGTCAAGGCATAGAATGGTATGGACCCAATGTGGGCAAAAGAGATATGTGTAGATCAACAAAATAATCAGTATGGATGTGAAAACCTAAAGAGCCTGCTTCCATGTTGTACGTCCGTATGAAACTTAATGATATACACACACAGCTGGAAACACCCTGCCCCAAAATGATCCATGCTAAAGAATAGCTGCTACCCTTGGTTATAATCTCTCAATATATCCAAATGTTGGGAACATAGCCGGGTATGGGACTGCTATATTCATTGCACCTGTCATCTCTGTTTTGTCAGTTTTCCACCTTACTATGGGTTTAGCCACTGCTATGATTCATTGGGATTGAGAGTCAGGGGAAAACAACTAGCAGCCAGAACTTGTAACTTGTAACTTGTCACCCTTATCTGCATTCTGGAGAGAGGATCACTGGGGTTTGGCTTAGAGGAGGCCATGCGTGCCTTACAGGTTGTTTACCTCACAACCCTGAATGACCAGTTCCTAAGGAGGTTCAAATAATTGGGCCACATCTTGTTGATGCCGGTTCAACACCTGGAACCATCATTCACCACCCTCTTCTTCCATGCTAGTTGCAACCATTACATCAATGGTCTGATATGGAAGGGAATCCATGAAGCCTAATGCTAGCTAATCTTATCAGAAACAAGCAGCAGCCACAATGTGGAATTAATTTACAGATTTGGCCTTTAAATCTGTCAATAATTCCAGAGCAGTGTCATTAATCAGTTTAGTCCCTCTTATTCAAACAACAAAGTTTAAAGGAGATGAGACCAAGTGGGACCTGTTGGATCCCGTCCCCCAATGAGGGAGGGAGGGAGGGGGGTGCACAGCATCACAGGGGAGGGCTGGCCCCCAAAAGCAATATTCCAATACTCACCCATAGGTGCCAATACTCACCACTCCATAGAGGGAGGGTGGGAGGAGGGGGGGACAGAGAGGGAGGAGGTGGGGGGTAGTGTGGGAGAGGGAAGGGGGTACGGAGGGAGTGGCGTAGGGGAGGGGTTAGAGATGGATGGGAGGGGGAGGGGGGAGAGGGGGAGGGAGGGGGGTAGAGACCCTACCCCATCTCCCTCCTTCTCATTTCCTTCATCCTTCTACCATTCCCTGCTCCAGGACCTACCCAGATCGTAGAGCAGTGCCTGGGCCTGGAACTCGACCTGGTTCTCGTACTCGACCCGGCCCTGGCTCTAGACTCGGGCTCGTCCTTGGTTCCAGCGGCAGCCCCCAACCGTCAGCTCGGCCGCCGCCTGGGCTCCAGTGCAGGTTCCGACTTCACTGTCCCTGACCCTGGACCCAGGCTCGTCCTTGGTTCCAGCGGCGGCGTCTTTATCGGGCCCCAGTCACGGCCCCATCCCAAGCCCCGGGCTGGGCTCTCTCTCCAGCTCGATCACCAGGCTCGGCTCCAGCCAGGGCCCGCGGCTCCACCCTCGTCACCAGATGTCGGGTGCCGACAGCCGCTGCACGAGCGATGGAGCGGCCCCTCTCTCCCGGAGTGTCCCATCCTGCCTTGCGAGTCCATTGTGATGTCACTCGGGTTTTTTTTCTGAAATGGGTGAGTTTTCGGGCTGTTTTTAAAACTTTAAAGGATTAAAAAGTTTGGAAATATAGGTGGGAATGCGACGTTTATCGCCTTGAGGGGAAAAATGTGAGTAGAATGTGTGAAAATGGGAAAGCTGTGGCTTAGCGTTTGTAAGGAAATGAGAATCAAGCAGATTGTGCCCTGATCACTCACACACACACACACACACACACACACACACACACACACACACACACACACACACACACACACACACACACACACACACACACACACACACACACACACACTCACACACACGCAAGTTCGAGCGAAGTCCGCGGGAAGTTCGCGCGTGACGTACGGCGTCGAGACGCTGCGTATGCCCGTCGAGGCGGTGCGTACAGCGTCGAGGCGGCTGCGGGCCGGCAGGCCGTTGCCGCGCGGAATTTTTGAACACTGTCTGTTTTTCGGAGCCCCGCGCGATGTCGGGACCAGCTCCGCACAACTCCATATGGCTCCGGTGATCGAAGTGGGACCGGTCCCGCGTGGCCGTACGGCTCAAGCGACTACGTTAGGTCGCGCTCATGGAGTCGCATGCTCATGGGACAGGCCCTTGAGGCTGCATTTATGGAGTGAAGGAACGGCATGCAGGTGCAACAGGCAGTGAAGAAAGCGAATGGTATGTTAGCATTCATAGCAAAAGGATTTGAGTATAGGAGCAGGGAGGTTCTACTGCAGTGTACCACACCTGAAGTATTGCGTACAGTTTTGGTCTCCAAATCTGAGGAAAGACATTCTTGCCATGGAGTACAGAGAAGGTTCACCAGACTGATTTCTGGGATGTCAGGACTTTCATATGAAGAAAGACTGGATAGACTCGGTTTGTACTCGCTAGAATTTAGAAGATTGAGGGGGGATCTTATAGAAACTTACAACATTCTTAAGGGGTTGGACAGGCTAGATGCAGGAAGATTGTTCCCGATGTTGGGGAAGTCCAGAACAAGGGGTCACAGTTTAAGGATAAGGGGGAAATCTTTTAGGACCGAGATGAGAAAAACATTTTTCACACAGAGAGTGGTGAATCTCTGGAATTCTCTGCCACAGAAGGTAGTTGAGGCCAGTTCATTGGCTATATTTAAGAGGGAGTTAGATGTGGCCCGTGTGGCTAAAGGGATCAGGGAGTATGGAGCGAAGGCAGGTACAGGATACTGAGTTGGATGATCAGCCATGATCATATTGATTGGCGGTGCTGGCTCGAAGGGCCGAATGACCTACTCCTGCACCTATTTTCTATGTTTCTATTTTTCTATGACATTTCGGGTCGAGACCCTTCCTCAGACTAGGTTTAGGTTTATTTTTGTCAAGTAGACTGAGGTACAGTGAAAATCTATGTTTTGCATACTATCCAATCCTATCAGATAATACTACACATAAATACAGTTAAGCCAAACTCAAGTTTAAGCTCAAACTCACCCTAGGTAAAACAAAGAGAAAAATATAGCGCAGAATATTATAGCACATTATAGTGGCTCTATATTATAGAGACAAATTTCAATGTCCATAATGGCGTAGGGGTTAATTAGACTGTACCCTGGCTTATGAAAGCATCATTCAGAAGCCTGATAACTGAGGGGAAGAAGCTGTTCCTGAGTTTGGTGGTACCAGATTATTATCTAAATGGTGTCAAGTTGGGAAAAGGGGAAGTACAACGGGATCTGGGGGTCCTTGTTCATCAGTCAATGAAAGTAAGCATGCAGGTACAGCAGGCAGTGAAGAAAGCGAATGGCATGTTGGCCTTCATAACAAGAGGAGTTGAGTATAGGAGCAAAGAGGTCCTTCTAAAGTTGTACAGGGCCGTAGTGAGACCACACCTGGAGTATTGTGTGCAGATTTGGTCCCCTAATTTGAGGGACATTCTTGATATTGAGGGAGTGCAGCGTAGGTTTAATTCCGGGATGGCGGGACTGTCATATGCTGAGAGAATGGAATGGCTGGGCTTGAATGCTCTGGAATTTAGAAGGAGGAGAGGGGATCTTATTGAAACATAGAAGATTATAAAGGGTTTGGACACGCTAGAGGCAGGAAACATGTTCCTAATGTTGGGGGAGTCTAGAACCAGGGGCCACAGTTTAAGAATAAGGGGTAAGCCATTTAGAACAGAGATGAGGAAACACTTTTTCACACAGCGAGTTGTGAATCTGTGGAATTCTCTGCCTCGGAGGGCATTGGAGGCTGGTTCTCTGGATACTTTCAAGAGAGAGCTTGATAGGGATCTTAAAGATAGCGGCGTTAGGGGCTATGGGGAGAAGGCAGGAACGGGGTACTGATTGTGGATGATCAGCCATGATCACATTAAAATGCGGTGCTGGCTCGAAGGGCCGAATGACCTACTGCTGCATCTATTGTCTATTGTACCCGCTTTCAAGATTTTCTAGATTCAGCCCGATGGGAACAGGGAGAAGAAGGATTGACCGGGATGGGAAAGGTCTTTGATTATGTTGGCTACTATCCCGAGGCAATGTTAAGTGTAGTTTCCATGAAAACTGTAAAACATCCCAACCGACTACTGGGAATGCATGGCCATGAAGAGCAGAGAAGGAATAAAGAGAACCTCATGTCTGTGCATCAGGAGCTCACAGGAGCTGGAGTCTAGGAATGTATTACGTGAGATTAGGATAACTGTAATCCATTTCCTTTTTGATGAATGTTGAACCAACATTTCCTGCTCGGATCGTACAGGAGAGATGCTTTTATTTGTTCTGGGAGGAAATTTTAAAGGTAATTTCAGATAATTATCCTGTACCTATTTACATTATCTCTAGGCCAACTGATCGATTTTCACTAAGCATCACTAATTCACCTTAATTCATCACCATTTTACTCTTGCCTTCCACCCAATCACAGATGCAACTTCTACAGATGCATCACCTTTTATATTCTATTCCTTCCACCCCACCAGGCTCTGTACCTTAAATTGTGTTCCATCTGCAGCTTTCCCCGGTTCTGATGAAAGGTTACTAATCTATAATGTTAATTTATTGGCTGTCATCACATTCGCTTCAAGGTTTCAAGGTCAGTTTATTGTCACATGTACCAATTACGGTGAATTGTGTGTTACCATACAGCCATCCTAAGTAAAACACAACAAGACACACAACCACATGACAGTTAACATAAACATCCACCCCAGTGGACTCCACATTCCTCACTGTGATGGGAGACAACAAAGTCCAATCTTCCTGACCTACGGAATATTTTTCTGTTTTTAATGATAACATTTTTGGTTTTACATCACAGCATATTTTCTCTTTTTACGCATGAAAGTTAAAGTTGCAGCTGATTTAACTATCATTCATCCCTTTAGGCACAGCATGGTTTAAAAACCTGCGATTGGGAAAGGTTTTCAATTTTTTATGTGATTTTTACTGAGAGCAAAACAACGATTATATAGAGGAACAAACAGTACAGTAGGTCTTGCTAAAGGCTAACTTCAAAAATAATATCAGAAAAATTGCATTAAAATGCCAGAAAGATAACTGTTTCTTACAGCGCTTTAAAGTCTGCTCAAACTGTCAATAAACCTTGGAATTTTTTAGGAGTTGAAATCTGCAAGTACAAATGAGGAAGAATCTCTAGCCAATTTGCTAAAATAAAGAAACTCGCATATGTTTCTTCATAGTTTTAAAACAACTTAATTAAAAATAGATTCCTGACAGAGGTTAACTTTTAAGTAAAAATGTTTTTTTTAAAGAGTATTTCATTTTCATCTGTAAGAATAAAATATACCAGGTTACCATGTGTAAATATATCAAATAATATTTTTTAATAAATCAGAGAATATTGACTGGGCATAGTGGCACTGTGGCATAGTATCAGAAGCATACATCAGCTCTAAGGCCAACAATAGAGTGATTAACTGGGCTGGTTGTTACAAACATGGGAATGGAGATATGATCTGAATTTCAGGTGTTACCTCCACTGGCACAAATATGCAAAGATGTTGGCTATTATTGTATTTTTTATTTGGTTTGGTGCGACTGAGTTAATCACAAATGTTACATCATAAATAGCATATTTTTTTCGCAAGATGTGCTGCTTTGTGTACATTAATGAAGATCAATAGTTACATGTATTATAAATGTCATCTATCTCCTTGTGGCCATTAAATCCCACATGTCCTGCAGGTTATATAAATTACTCATCACATAAAGTAATTATAATTCAAAGAATGAAGAAGTGTATTTGCTGTGGTTGCATAATCAAACTTTCTCAGATTACATTATTGTAGTTCATTTTTATTTATAAAACTAGACTAAGTGGGACCCATAGGGTCCCATGTTCACACGGGAGGGCTGGTCCGCCAACGCAATATTCCACCTCTCCACCAATTCCAATATTGGTGGCCAGTGGGGGGGGGGGGGCTTTCTGGAGCGCTGGTATGGGTGTTGTGGGCCGAAGGGACTGGTTTCCAGAGGGCTGATATGGACATTGTGGGCCAAATTGATTGTTGGGCTGGCAGCTCATTCACTCAGGGCTGGTGGGCTGGCAGCTCAGTCACTCAGGGCTGGTAGCTCAGTCACTCAGGGCTGGTGGGCTGGCAGCTCAGTCACTCAGGGCTGGTGGGCTGGCAGCTCGGTCATGGCTATTCCTTGAAATTGCATTTCAAGCAGAGTGCAAGGCCACCAAATTCAGTTTCATGACATTTCAAGCAGAGTGCAAGCCACCAAATTCAGTTTCATAGCATTTCACGCAGAGTGCAGGCCACCAAATACAGTTTCATAGCATTTCAAGCAGAGTGCAGGCCACCAAATTCAGTTTCATATCATTTCAAGCAGAGTGCAGGCCACCAAATTGCCAAACAACTCATTACATTGTCATTAAGGGCTAACAAATCATGAAGGGGAAACAATACATTGCAGACTCCCAGTTCAGTTGATTCACAGCTTAGAATCACAATTGTGGACTCAACCGCGCGATCTTCCCGACTGACTGACTCGCGTCCCGGCATCCGGGGTTTTATAGTCCTGCCCCCCGTTACCTTCATCGTGGTGATTGACAGACGAGAGGCCCAATTAGCAGATCTCAATATTTTTTTAAACACTCATTACTTTTTTATATTTCATCGATAGGAAAAATCCTCGGGGCTGCCTCAGCGGAGGAGGACTGTAAGTAAGATGGCCAAAAATCATAGCGATTTATGGTAGCGTTTTTTTCTAAAATCAATATACAGCGCAGGCAGGAAGTGGTCAAATTGAGACTTTTAATTATATAGATGAGCTGTTTAAAACAGACTGCATGTACGTGAGGAATTAGTTAATTCCACTGTGGAATTAGTGGGAACTACACTTCATATGTGAATCATCGGTGATATATTACTCAGATTTTCTGCTTGATTCTGTTATCCCCTTGACATTTAGTTTAGCGCCATCTGAACTCAGTAATTACTGAAGTATTTTAGTACCTACAGGATGCTGAATTTCACAGGAACTTTACTCTCTCATTTATGACAACTCATCTTTCATGTTCACCTAAATACATCCATTAACTTGTTTGTGTGAAAAAGAAATCTAGGTAGATAATTATAACAGTAACATGCTAAACAGAAATCATGATAAAAAGACTAAGTGTAAGAATGGTTAAATGATGTTGAGATGGTCAATAATCTATCCACAAATAATTATTTGATTCTCAAACTTGGGAAATTGCTATTTAAAATGCTTGTAGAATAGAATTGAATAGAATGCCTTTTATTGTCTTTCAAACAGCTTGGTTTGAACGAAATTGCATTTTCGACACTCTTAACATTACAAAAAAAACCAAGACGCACACTGAACACAATTTACACAAACATCCACCACAGTGAATCTCCAACACCTCCTCACTGTGATGGCAGGCAAAGGTCTTATCTCTTCCCTTTGTTCATCTCCTGCAGTCCAGCAGTCCAACTGCAACATTGAGGTGACTGGGGCTCCCGATGTTAAAGCCCCCGGCGGGCGATGGTAAGTCCCCCGGCCGTTTAAGCCGCGCCGGGCGATGTTAGGCCCCGCTCCAAGTAATTTAACCTCGCGATTCCGGCGGGAGAAGTTGCCGTTGCGGGAGCTCCGAAAAGCGGTCTCCCACCAGGGACATGCGAGCTCCCGATGTTCCTGTCCACCGGGCCTGCGGCCGGAGCCTCTGAAGCTCCGAAGTCGGGTTGCAGCTGTGCGCCACCACAGCTCTTCCCGCTCCGAAGTCGGCCAGCTCTGCGATGTCAGATCCGTAGGCGCCGCGACTGGAGCCTTCATGTTAGTTCTGGCCGGAGGCCGCCGCCGGCTCCACGATGTTAGGCCCAACAACACCGGAGACCCGACAGGGAAAAAGTCGGATCTCCGTACAGGGAAGAGATTAAACAGTTCCCCCCCCCACCCCCCACAAATACACAGCTAAAAAAATAATAAAAACTAGAATCAAAACATTCATTTAACGAGACAAAAAGTTTAAAAAAGACAGACGGACTGCAGTCGAGCCGCTACCGTTAGGCGCCGCCACACCAAAAGTAAAGTTGAAAAAAAGAATTTTGAACTTAAAGCATTTGCCTCAACGTGCAGTTAGAAGGGAAGAAATAACATATGCATACATTAAACCTACAGCTGGCCACAGAATTTCCATGGGATATGGAGTAGCAAATTCCGATTACTAATAATATTATTTGATGTAACACCCTTTTCCTGGGATAGACACAAAATGCTGGAGTAACTTAGTAGGTCAGTCAGCAACTCGCTGTTTCGGGTGGGGACCCTTCTTCAGACTGATGGTAGTAGAGTGGGTGGGGGAAATGACTGGAAGTGAAGAAAAGAACAGGATAAATCAGGACCGGCAACAGATGACTTCAGACAAGGAAGTTACCTGACTGTTGGCTAGGGATTGGTGTGAGCACATGAGGGATACATTGTTGTGAACCATGGAACGTTAATAGACCTTTAGTGGAGGAAATGGGAGAATGGTAGTGGTAGGGAACTGTTTGTAAGAGTTACCTAAAATTGGAGAATTCAAAGTTCTTACCGTTGGGATGTAAGCCACTTAAGGGAAATATGAAGTGCAGTTCCTCCAATTTGCAGGTGGCCTCACTCTGGCAATGGAGGAATCCCAGGACAGAAAGGTCAGTATGGGAAGGGGAGTTAAAGCAGTTAACAAGTGAGAGATCTAGTAGGTCTTTGCAGACCGACCGCAAGGGAATGGATATGTGGCATGTATGCTTGCCATTATTATAGTGGGAGATGCTAGAGAGGCCAGGGCATGAGCGATTGGGTTTGTAGAAAGTCGGGGTGGATAGGATATAGTTGGAGATGTTGTAGTTGAAGAAAAAGGGACAAGAGAGGTTTAGCCAGGAGAGAAAGTGGAAGGGGTATAGCATGAGTGGCAGGGACTAGGATGGGACTGGATAGGATGAGGGTGAGGAGGTGGGACTGGAGAAGGCAGCTACCAGGGCAGGAGAAACGAGGGTTGGATTGGGTGAATGGTGCAGATGGGTGGTTAGGTTGAGAAAGATGGGTCCGGATGGAAATAATGGGGCAGGAGTAGATGAATGCTCTCCAATTGCTTGAATGGAGCTACAGCATGGTTCATCCTACACCTTCCAGGAGAAAGGTGCACACACTGCAGTGTGTGCACCCACAAAATGCAATGCATTCCTCACAAGACTGTTTTCAGCAACGCTTTAGGGATGTTGTAAATATGACCATCTTCATGCAAGGTGACAGGTCTGACTCTGGTTGTCCTCAAATGCCTTTTGATAATGACCGAAGAGCTGATCCTAGAATCACAGTGTGGAGTCATCCATCTAGAGACTGAATAGATCGTAGTATCATTTGCCCGTTATCCCTCTTCATTGCTCCTGCCAGTCAGCTATTCTCCAAACCGGCTAATAATTTGCTTTATTTCCATCTACTGCTACTTTATCTATTATCTTTAATAAACTTTAATTAGTGCCCTTTGGAAATTCATAAAAATAATTTGCATGGTCATCTCCCTGTTGACCATTCAAAATGTTCAATCAGGTCCAATCAGCTTCATGCTATCTTTCTGATTGACTAACATTTTTCACAGTGTTTGTAATTATCATATCGCCTTCGAAAACTTACTAATAACAGATATTGGTATTGAAATACCTTTCGGAATAATAGAAAATGGATCTGATTTCTAGTAATTATTGCTGAGATAATATGTTGCTGAACCAGAATTAGATAATTACTAAGAATTTAAGGAGTTAGTGTTGCGGGAAGAAGGTACAGGAGCTTGAACTCTGGAACAGCCAGGTTCAGGAACAGCTCCTTCCCCACAGCCATCAGGCTATTAAACACAACATCGAACAAGCTCTGAACAATAACCGTCTAGTTACTCTAGTATTAAGCACCTGTCCCACTTACGTGTCCTTGGCACGCTAATTATGCGACCTCGTGGTCGCGTTGAGGCGCGACGGTCCCTCGAAGGTCGCTTGCGACTTCATGCGCCCACACAACTGTCTGGAGCGCGTGGCATCATTTGAAGATGAACACAAAATGCAGGAATAACTCAGCGGGACCGGCAGCATCTCCGGAGAGAAGCAATGGGTGATGTTTCGGGTCAAGACTCTTCTTCAGTCTGAAAGAAGGGTCTTGACCCCAAACGTCATCCAATCTTCTCTCCAGAGATGCTGCCGGTCCCGCTGAGTTACTCCTGCATTTTGTGTCTATCTTCAATTTTCTTGGCCCCGCTCTGGGAGTACAAGTGGGAGCGGGTTCGGATCCGCAACGGCCGTGAGCCCCAGGCCGAGTTCGGCGATCGTTTGCCTGCTTCTGCTGCTGTTGGAGGTGAGACATTGCGTCGCGCCAGGGTCTTGGGCCTGTCCCATTTTGGCCGTCAGTTACGCGACAGGTCGGTGGCGCGCAAAGATTTCGGAGCCCCACGCGATCTCGCGCATAACTCCATATCCCTCCGTGCTTCTCAGTGGGACCGGCCCCGCGTGGCCATACGATGCCCGTGCACCTCAACGCGACGATAAGGTTGGGTAATTTGCGTGCCAAGGACACGTAAGTGGGACAGGCCCTTTACTATTGCACTTGATCTGTTTATTTATTGTGTATATATATGGTCTATGGTATATAGATATACTGAACTTTTATCTCCTGTTCTGTATTATGTTTACATATTCTGTGGTGCTGCAGCAAGCAAGAATTTCATTGGCCTAGCTGGGACACATGACAATAAAACTCTCTTGACTTGACTTGACTTGACTTGCAATGCCAAATGTTCCTTCATGTCGAGGGTTTAAGAACGTGCTTGTACTAGGGCAGACCAGTTGATGAAATTTCTGCTTCAGCAAATATGCTTCACCTCAGCAGTATGTGAAAAATTACCAGGTTTCAGCATGACTGATAGAAAAGACAACAGATGTAATTACTCTCCATTATGGTTTAACTCTCTGTGTAAACGGGGTTACTGAAGTAAAAGGGACAGGTATTGAATAATTCTTCTTGAAGAAACTTAAAAGATTACTGGTATGTCCAGCATTTTCTATTGTTTATTGTAAACAGATTCTCTATTTTCTTTACACTTTTACCGGGAAAGAAACCCCTCAAAAAGTATTTTTAACCGTGTCCTGACTTAGGTTCATTTTGGCAGAGAGCATCAAACCCCTGGATGCTGAAAAATGTTCCCCATTCCACCCACACAGAATGGAACCTCCACGCACAAGTCCAATTGACAACCACTTTCAGCTGTGGGCTTCATTTCTGGTGAGGCTGTTTCAGCAGCCTGGCTGGCCGTGGATTTTGTTACAACGAGAGGCGCCGCATGATTGGCAGCCCCGCCAACAGTCTGTCTGTTTTTTCGTCTTTTTTTCCAACATTTTTAGTGTGTGTTAAAAGTCGGTGTAAATGTTGTCCTGTTTGTTTTATGTGGGGGGAGTAAGAGGGGGTCGGGGAAACTTTTTTTTCCGTTTCTTATCTTGCCGGAGATGCGATTGTTTTCCGGGTCACATCTCTGGTCGCTCTGTGGCCTACCATCGATGGAGCTGGAGGCGTCCCCGGACTGACTTTGTGCCCTACCACGGGGCATGGTCTTACCATCGCAAGCTCGCAGTCTCTGCAGAGACTAGTCGGGTGCTCCAATGACGCAGAGGCTAGCCCAGTCCCGACGCGGGGTCCGATTGCCGGCGTGGGGTAGCTGACATCCCCCCCCCCCGATGCAGGAGCTGATCGCCCTGATGTAGGGGGCCCGACCACCGGCTATGGGAGAAGATCGTCCCATCAACAAAAGGCTCGAAGCCCCCGACCACGGGAGAGCATAGAAGGGAAGGGATTTGAACTTTTTTTCACCTTCCATCACAGTGAGGAATGTGGAGTCACTGGTAGATGTTTATGTTAAAATGTATTTTGTGGTGTTCCGTTGCTTTTTATTTGTATGACTGACTTGGCAAATGAATTGCTAATAAAGTATTATTGTGATTGTGATTGATTGTGATTCCAGCAAGACTCTGAGTCATGACTCAGCCAGATACCCATTTACATATGCCAAATAATTGCAAATGTGGTTTATACAGCATGTAAAACTATACATTGGATGTTGGCTACAGATTTTGCAAAAAATTGGGCCTATTTTTAAAAAAAATGTTAGGTCAGGGAACGTTTAATCATAACGAGAGGATTCATGCAGAATAGCAGTCGTGATCCCATGCGAATGGCTGCTTTTCTGCCTGATCTGAAAAGCATTTCTGCATGGTTATGTCCATCCTAATACACTTGATATTATTTAATACTTTATAACAATCACTGCAAGAATTGATCTATTTATTTTGGCAAATGTGTCACACAAATTATACTACGATATTAAATACTAGATCTGCAGCTATTTCTGTACTTGAAAACACTTCAGCATTTTGCAATATCATTAGTAATCGGACGATAGCTAAAATAAAACAATTCCTCCAGTTTGACGACCTCGAAAAGATCATCCACACATTTATCTCCTCCCGCCTTGAATACTGCAACTACCTTTACACTGGCATCAGCCAACCTTCCCTGTCCCGCCTGCAACTGGTCCAAAACGCCTGACGGGCACCCGAAAAAGGGACCACATCACCCCGATCCTGGCCTCTCTCCACTGGCTCCCTGTGCGGCTATGAATAAATTTGCCCCCACCTACATCAAAAGTCTGCTTACCCACCACACCACCTCTAGGTCCCTCAGATCGACCGACTTGGGGTTACTGAACATCCTGCGGTCTAGGCATAAGCTCAGGGGCGACTTTGCGGTTGCAGCTTCTAGACTGTGGAACTGCATCCCTCTTCCCATCAGAACTGCCCCCTCCATCGACTTAAGTCGAGACTTAAAACTCATCTCTACTCTCAAGCCTTTCTTGACGTCCTCTGAGTGAGGGCTATATGTATGTATTTATGTATGTACTTAATCTATGAACCAATGTTGTATAACGTTAGTACCTCCACCAATGTAAAGCACTTTGGCCAACGAGAGTTGATTTTTAAATGTGCTATAGCAATAAAAGTGACGACTTGACTAAATGAGCTCAGACTTCAGTATGCACATTACATTTCTGTCCAGATTATGAAAAATAGCCATTGGGAATTGTAGCTGCAACCAAAGCTAACAGTGATCATTCATTCCCACACATGAGTGTTTCTGTTTTCCAAGCAATCGCTGTACATGAAGATTTTGAGATGTGTCATTTGTAACAGTATAAAGTGTATACGCATGGTTGACCAAATAATGACAGTGGTTTTGTTTTGACCTCGCAGCTAGGACGTCTCAGTTCAAATTCCAGACTTGTTCTGGCATTTGCCCTGAGTCCTGGCCTGAGGTTTTCAGTCTTCGTAAAAATAATTTTTGAAAAGATTTTGATCACTTTGTTAAATGGAGCAAAAGCAACTTGCATTTACATAGTGCTTTTAAAATACTGAACCATCTCCAGGTGTCATTGTTGGAGCTAACATTTGAAGTGACGTTTCCTCATGGAGACGGTGGAATAACTTCATCCTGATAACCCAAATTAACTGTGCAGAGGTGTTGCAAACACAATTTGACAGCTTTCAAAGAATATTAGGGCAACTGACTAATCTTAGCCAGAGATAGGTTTTATTATCATAAAGAAAGAAAAAAAGGTACAGAAATTCGCAACAGCTGAAGGCTAGTTGCCAGTCATGGAGCAAATAATATCAGAGATACTCAAGAAATCATAATTAGCTGATACTGGATATCATGTAGGACTCAAGAAATAAAGAAGGCGACAAAGCTAATGCCCCTGTCCCACTTAGGAAACCTGAACGGAAACCTCTGGAGACTTTGCGCCACACCCAAGGTTTACGTGCAGTTCCTGGAGGTTTTTGTCAGTCTCCCTACCTGCTTCCACTACCTGCAACCTCCAGCAACCACCTGCAACCCCCGGGAACCGCACGGAAACCTTGGGTAGGGCGCAAAGTCTCCAGAGGTTTCCGTTCAGGTTTCCTAAGTGGGACAGGGGCATAAGGAGACATGATTCTTATATCTTGGCCATTTTGAACTGACAAATTTGGGATGAGTGATTACCATTGCAACGTTAACAACTGGCTGAACTCGGCTCCCCGCCATACTTTGGTTTTGGTTTAGCACCTCTTGGTTTGGCCATAGGCACTGCCTTGTGACTGTAAACTGCCACTGCAGTCCGTGGTGGGTGAAACTCGCGAGCATTCTTTGATGCCATCTCCATTGTGGTAGCAATCTTGCATGCTTTCTCGAATGTGAGATCTGGAGTGTTCATGAGTTTGCACTGAATTCGTTCATCCACTAGACCACAAACAAATCTGTTGTGTAGTGCGCCTCTGAGAAAAGTTCCAAGGTTACAGTGCACAGTTAAGTTTTTCAAGGCAACAATGTACTCACTGATTGTCTCATTCTGCTTCTGGTTTCTAGTGCCAAATTTATAACTTTCTGCAATTTCCAGAGGCTTTGGGTTGAAGTGCTCCTCCAACTTCTTCATAATGTCATTGAATGGCACGTCTTTTGCCTTTATGGGCGCAAGGAGATTCACGAGTGTGCCGTACACTTCAGGACCGATCTCCATGAGCAGAATCGCTTTCATGCGTTCACAAACGGCCTTATTTGTTTCAGTCACTATCTCTCCTTCACCACTAATCTCCATTATGTTGTTTGCCATGAAAAACATGTTTGCACTCTCCATATAGGAGCTGATTTTCTTTTTTTTTTAAGGTCCGTTCAAAAACCCCGATTTCCTGTCTGTTCTGGTGTAACAATTCACCTAAAACTTAGCTGTACAAAGGCTATTCAGCTTGAGGAAATCCACAAAAAAAATCTTATACAATCCCAAGGACGACATCTTGCCACGTGGACACAACATAGAGATAGCCTGACAAAGTCTCGACGATTTGTCCATCTAATGTTTTAAACTACAGTCCCCTGCATAGAAGGATCTGCGGCCTATCGTGTCCAGCTCGCAAACAACTGCAACACAACTCGGTATTTACTGTTTAAAATGTTAAACAATACTACATGTTGCAAAACAGTTCTGCATTGTGTTTAAAGGATGAGTTCTCAAACTCTATCCCATCCTTCGTCGCCAATTTTGTTGTATTCCGGACGGCAGTATGAATCACAACTTCCACGCTGGTTGCCTGGATCACGAGAGAGAGATATTTTTTCCCAACATTCCCTGCTAATATTAAACACAAACTCATTAACATATACATGAATATGTATGAATACATTATGCAGGGCAATTTTTCCAGTGCTAATGTAAATCTCATTGGAAAGTCATGGATCAAATTTCCCAGACGTACGAAATAAAAGCAGGAGTAGCCATTCAGTCCTTCATGCTTGCATCTCAATTCAGTAAGATCATGGCTAATATTGTATTTCAACACCTTTTTCCTGCACCAACGCCATGCATCTTAATATCCAATAAAGTACTCCATTGCGGATTAAAGCTACTTGCAAATGCACAGGAGTTGTAGTGTTGTGAGAAGGTATTTCTAAATTCATGACTTGGTCTAGATTGCAAAGTCTCCTTTATTGCTTGACAACAAATTCCTTAAAATTTGCTTTAACCTTAGTGTGCAAGCATTGTCTTGAAAGCAAGAATAAATTAATCTTATTGATGTTCACTTATCCAGTAACAATTAAGCTTTTGCTATTGTTTGAACATGGCTAAATCATTGTGGTAGCAATCATGGCAGGTTTGCTAGTACTACATGTGCAGTACTAGCAAACCTGCCTGCCAGAACGTTGGTCCCCCCCCCCAGTTAAGTTGTAACCCGTCCCTTTTGTACAGACCACCCCTATCCCAGAAGAGATCCCTGTGGCCTATAAAGCTAAATCCTTGCTCCCTGCACCAGCCCCCCATTCAGATCCCCTAACTCCCTGTTCCTGCCCTCACTAGCACGAGGTACTGGAAGCAATCCAGAGATAACCACCCTAGAAGTCCTGCTTTTCAGTCTTCTTCCTACCTCTCTAAACTTGCGTTGCAGAACCTCCTTCCTCGTCTTCCCGACGTTGTTTGTGCCCACGAACACTGCTGCCAGCTGTTCACCTTCCCTCTCGAGGATGTTCTGACAAAGGGCATCAATTTTAATTTTTTTACCAAAGAAAGAGGAGGCAGATCAAGAAACTTATTTTTGCAAATTGTCTGGGTATTGGAATGCGTTGCCATGTGGAGTGGTTGAGAATGAATGGCATTGTTTTGTTTTGTGAATGTAAATGTACCTGGCTCCGGGGAGATAACAGGGCTGTAGAATTACTTTTGGATTCCAGCAAAGACTCAATACAAGCATGGAAAGGTCTCCTTTTGTGTTGAAAACTGGAATATCTAAAGGCAGTTCACTATCTGAATGTATGAGCAAAATGATCTACATTAAATAGAGGATAATAGAACAGATTACCAAAGTCTTTACAAGAAAACATTGAGTGTTATGAGCACTATAATGGCAGAGAGCTTCTGATCATATGGGAAATATTAATAAGCTAATAGCTGCTACCGGTAAACCGAGAATGTGCAAGATTAGAAATCAGGCAGAATCACTGACATCAGGGCATCCCATCTGCTGGTTTTGAATAGAAGATTTGTGGAATTATATCATTGACCCGGATACCCACTGGTGCAACTGTACCCATGGTTACCGTCACAGAGATCAGGTCAGCATTCCTGAGAGTGAAGCCATGGAAAGCGGCTGGGCTGGATGGGGTCGCTGGCTGTGTTCTCGGAGCTTGCGTAGACCAGCCAGCGGGAGCATTTGCAAGCAACTTTATCTTCTCCCTACTCCATTCTGAGGTATCCACCTACTTGAAGAAGACCAGGCCCAAAGACAAGCAAGGTGACATGCCTTAATAACTACAGTCTGTGACTCCCACATCCATTATCAAGAAATGGTTTGAGAGGCTGGTTATGATAAACCTTAACTCCAGCATCCCAGACAGCCTTGATCCACTGTAATTTGCCTACCGCCTGACAGGCCCAAAACAGATCCTATCTCTCAGGGCCTGCCTCATCTTTGAAACATGTGGACAACAAGGACACCCATGTCAGACTTCTATTTATTAACTATGGTTCCACCTTCAACATCATAATTCCAAACTCCTATATCTAAGATGCAGCATTCCCTCTGCAGCTAGATTCTTGATTTCCTGACCCACACATCACCATCAGTATGGTTAGGGGGCAAAACATCCTGAACAATAATTCTCAAAACCAGTGCCCCTCAAAGCTGCGACTTCAGCCCCTTACTATTCTCCTTACCTGCAGGTATGTGGCCACATTTGCTCTGACTCTATTTGTAAGTTTGCAGATGACATGATATAGTGGGCAGGATCTCAAGCAATGGCACGACCAAATATAAGTAGGAGATAGAGAGCTCAGTGACATGGTACCAAGACAACAACCTCTCCCTTAATGTTAGCAAAAGGAAGAAGCTGGTCATTGACTTCAGGAGGTAGACAAAAATGCTGGAGAAACTCAGCGGGTGCAGCAGCATCTATGGAGTGAAATAATAGGCAACGTTTCGGGCCGAAACCCTTCTTCAGACTGATGGGGGAGAATAAAGGAAAAAGGAGGAGGAGGAGCCCGAGGGCTGAGGGAGAGATAGGAAGGGGAGGAGACAGCAAGGGCTAGCAAAATTGGGAGAATTCAATGTTCATGCCCCCAGGATGTAGACTCCCCAAGCGGAATATGAGGTGCTGTTCCTCCAATTTCCGGTGGTGCTCGCTCTGGCCATGGAGGAGGCCCAGGACAGAGAGGTCGGATATGGAATGGGAGGGGGAGTTGAAGTGCTGAGCCGCTGGGAGGTCAGGTTGGTTAAAGCGGATCGAGCGGAGGTGTTCGGCGAAACGATCGCCAGGCCTAAGCTTGGTCTCACCGATGTAGATCAGCTGACATCTAGAGCAGTGGATGCAATAGATGAGGTTGGAGGAGATGCAGGTGAACCTATGTTGCACCTGGAACGACTGCTTGGGTCCTTAAATGGAGTTGAGGGGGGAGGTAAAGCGACAAGTGTAGCATCTCTTGCGGTTGCAAGGGAAAGTGCCCGGGGAGGGGGTAGTACGGGAGGGAAGTAGTACGGGACTTCAGGAAGCAGGGTGGTGTCAACATCCCTGTCTGTATCACTGGTAACAAAGTGGAGATGGTTCGAAGCTTGGAAGTTCATAAATGTAATTATCACCAACAATTTGTCCTGGTCCAACCATATGACATTATGGCCAAAAAGGCATGCCAATGCTAGGAAGCTAAGCATGTTTGAAGTGGATACTAACAATTTCTACAGTAACATCACAGCTTGGAATGGCAACTGCTTTGCCCAGGATCATGAGAAATTGCAGAGAATTTTAAACACAGCTAGTCCGTCATGCAAACCAACTCAAATAACCCCCGGACTCCATCTACTCATCAGGCTATCATTGAAAGTAGTCAACATAATCAAGGACCATTCATTCTCTTTCTTTAGGTCTCGTGCTGGTCAGATTTTTGAATAGCTTGAAAGCACACACCACCAGAATTAAGGACAGCTTCTTTCTCACTGTTATCAGACTCTTGAATGGGGCTCTCGTAAGCTAAGAATGCATGACTGATCTCCCAATCTACCCTGTTGCGACTCTTACACTGTTTCTATCCCGCTCTTTCTCTGTAATTGTATCGTTTTATTCGGCATTCTTACTCTCTTAAACATCCTTGATGTACCTATATACGGTATGAATTGCAGGCACAGCATGTAAACAAAGTTTTTCCCTGTATATCAATACATGTCAGAGTCATATAGCATGGAAACAGGGCCTCGGGTCCAACTTGTCTGCCGACCAACATGACCCATGTAAGCTAGTCCCATTTGTTGCATTTATCCTATATCCTTCCAAACCTTTCCTATCCATGTACTTGTCCAAGAGATTTTAAAATTATGCTATATTACCTTGCTTCAACTGCCTCCTCTATCAGCTCATTCCATATACCCACCACTCTCTGAGGGAAAAACCCTCAGATTCCTATTACATTTTGTCCCATTCTCCTTAAACTTACAGTATGTCCTCTAGTTCTTGATGCCCTTACCCTGGGTAAAAGACTATGCATTCACCCTATCTATTCTCCTCATGATTTTATATACCTCTGTAAGACCATGCCTCAGCCTCCTGTGTTCCAAGGAATAAAGTCTGAGCATGCCTAAACTATCTTTATAGCTGTAGACACAAGAAACTGCAGATGTTGGTTTACTAAAAAACACACAAAGTGCTGGAGTAACTCAGCAGGTCAGACAGCATCTTTGGAGAACATCGATGGATGATGTTTGGGGTCAAGACTCATCTTCAAACTGATTGTGGTGGTATGGGGGGTGGGCTTGTGGTTTGGGGCCTCCTGCATTGACAGTGAGGCAACACACAGACTGCAGTATCTGCACATATTCTGTTTAGAGAGCTTACAGCCCAATGGAATGAACATTGAATTTCCCAATTATACTAACTCTTCCCCCGTTTTGTTTCCTCTCTTTCCTGTGCCCCACCAGGATGTGCAACAATTTGTTCCTTTCCCCTTCCACCTATATTCCTTTCTGGGGCTTCATATTTCGGGCATCTTCTATCCTTGTCCATACATCACACTTTTTTTCTTTTCATCTCTGGCCTTTGTTCAACTAGCTGCCACTCACCAATGTCCACCTATCACTTGTCCTGTCCACACCTCTCTTCTATGTTTCTTTTCCCCCTAATCAATCAGTCAGAAGAAGCAGTGTGACATGAAACATCACCTCTCCATGTTCTCCAGAGATGCTGTCTGACCCCCTGAGTACCTCCAGCACTTTGTGTCATTTCCCCCCTATAGCTCTGGGCCTCGTCCTGATAACATCCTCATAACTCTTCTCTGCAGTCTTTCCAGCTTAATGACATCCTTCCTATGCAGGGTGACCAAACCTGAGCATGATACTCCAATTGTGGCTCAACAATTCTTTTATAACTGTAATATAATGCCACAACTTCTGTACTCAATACTCTGATTGAGAAAGCCCAATATATCAAAAGCCTTCTTTGTCATCCTATCTACCTGTGACACAATGTTTAGGGAAGCATGTACCTAAACTCGTAGATCCCTCTGCTTCACAACACTCCCCAAGACCCCACCATTTACCATGAAGGTTCAGACCAGGTTTGACTTCCCCAACTGCAACTCCTTGCACTTATACAATTCAATTTATTGTCATTTGGACCCCTTGAGGTCCAAACGAAATGTCGTTTCTGCAGCCATACATTACAAACAAATAGACCCAAGACACAACATAATTTACATAAACATCCATCACATTGCTGTGATGGAAGGCCAAAAAAACTTATCTCTCCACTGCACTCTCCCCCCCGATGTCAGAGTCAAAGTCAAAGTCAAAGCCCCCGGCGGGCGATGGCGAATTGTCCGCAGCCATTAAAGCCACGCCGGGTGATGCAAGGTCGCACACCGGGTCTTGATGTTAGAGCACCCGGCGGGCGCTCGCAGTCCCGCAGCCATTCCAAGCCGCGCGGGGCGGTGCTGTAAAGCCCCGCTCAGGTGCTCTTCAACCCCGCAACTCGTGCGGGAGAAGTCGCCGTTGCGGAAGCCCTGAAAAGCGGTCTCCCTCCAGGGACCCGCGGGCTCCCGGTGTCACTGTCCGCCAAACCCGCAGTTGCAGCCACTGAACCTCCGGAGGTCGGGCCGCAGCAGCGTCCACCACAGCTCCACCCGCTCTGGACTCGGCCAGCTCCGCGACGGTGAGGTGAGTAGTCGGCACCAGAGCCCCCGGTCTTCCTGTTGGAGGCCGCTCCTCGTTGCAGCCCCAACGACAACGGAGACCCGACAAAGAAAAGGTCGGGTCTCCCGTGCAGGGAGAGATTTAAAAGTTACCCCCTCCCCCCCACACCACCCCCACCCCCCCACACACATACCCCAACAAAAATAACAAAAACTACATAAAAACATAAGACATAAAATAATAAAAACGCAGACGGACTGCAGAGGCCGCTGCTGACGAGAGTCGCGCCGCCCACCGAAAAATGGGCGGGTGGGCGGGCAGATTTATCTGTTTTAAACTCCATGTTTAAGAAGGAACTGCAGATGCTGGAAAATGAAGGTAGACAAAAATACTGAAGAAACTCAGCGGGTGAGGCAGCATCTATGGAGCGAAGGAAATAGGCGACGTTTCGGGTCGAGACCCTTCTTCAGACTCCATTACTTATTCCTCATCCATTTAAACTCCATTACTTATTCCTCAACCACTTGTCTAGTTGGTCAAGATCCTGCTATAGTGTTTGATAACCATCATCACTGTCTATGATACCATGTACTACAGTGTCATCTGCAAACTTACTTATCAAGCCATGTATATTCTCAGACAAATCGTAGATATAAACCACAAACAGCAATGAGCCCAGCACCGGTCCCTGAGGCACACCACTAGGTGAATAAATAAGGTGACTGCACAGTATGAAAAATAACCTTCCACCATCACCCTCTCCTTCCTTCCATGCCAATTCTCTATCCAGTCAGCTACCTCTCCCTGGATACCATGCAATCCAACATTCAAGGGCAGCCTACCATGCATGACTTTATCAAAGGCCTTGCTGAAGACAATGTCTATAGCCTTGCCCTTGTCAACCTTTTTGGCTACGTCAAAAAACTCAAACAAATTCATAATAGTTGGTACATTTTGGTACATGTGACTGGTACTCAATCTACCAACATGTAGCATTCATCCCTTCACCAATAGTGTACCATCCACAAAATACATTGAAATTACTTGCTCAGGCTTCTCTGTTAGCATCTTCTACACCTGGACCAGGTAGCACAGGGGCAGCCAGTAAATGGGAACAACATCATCTGTATGTTAGAAAGGCACAAAATGCTGGAGTAACACAGTGGGTCAAGCAACCTCCCTGGAGAACATAGACAGGTGACGTTTCAGGTCAGGACGTTTCTTTATCTGTATGTTGAACTCCAAGTTGCATACCATCCTGACTTAGAAATATATTGTTTTTCCTTTACGGCTATTCCATTTAAATCCTAGAAATCCCAATCCAACAGTGATGTGGGAGCATCTTCACAAAAGGTATTGGAGTGATGCTAAAGAGGCTCACTACCAACTCCTCATGGGCAATTAGCGATGAGCAATAACAAATGTCCTTATCAGTGATGACCACATCTCAGAAATGAATAAATAAAAAGATGACTAATATACAAACATTATTAATGTATGAAATTAGCTTTATATCAGTGTTTAAACACATTCAGGCTTTCGATTGCAACCCATTTATAGCATAATATTGCTAGAATTTACTGAAAACGGTTTGGGGCCATTCTGAAATATATTAAGTTGCTTCATAAACTTATATGAGAATTATAAATGTGAACTAAACTCTTTTAATGTGCAATAAAGATGCGAGTTGCTTTTGCCCCAAGTTATTACAAATATTAAACATTTTTAGACCGTTTTTGCAGAATTATTTGTCTTTTCAAATAAATTGAGGTTAATAAAATTTGTAACTCAAATTTATAATAATAAATATATATAGATATACTGTCATTTGCCTCGAGCTTCTTAAAGTTGTCCAACAGCAAGATGCTGCAGATATTAGAAATGTAAAATAAAAACAGGGACAAACATTGCCAACTGTACCAGGTGAGGCAGCACCTGTGGGGATGGTAGTCGGTAAAAGTGTTTACAATAATCTTTCCTCAGCAGGAATAACCACAGATTTAACCTTACCTCATACATTTCTAACAACTTCTAGTTCTGATGAAAGCATAATGAGCAGAAGATTTAACTGTTTCTCCTATAGCTGCTTCCTGAGCTGTTGGTTATTTACAGTACTTCTTGTCTTCTGGTCTTATTTATTCAACATTAATATTTGGTGCCAACCTTGAATCTTCTGCTTGATTGATTACTAAGGAAGACATAAACAATCTCCCAGAAACAATCTCCCAGGAATCCACATTAGTCAGGAAATTGTGTTAGGTAACTGTTGGGACTGAAGGCAGGACCTGATGGTCTGCATCCCAGAATACTCAAGGAGGTGGCCGTAGAAATGGTGGATGCAATGGTGATCATTTTCCAATGTTCTCTCGACTCTGGATTAGTTCCTGTGGACTGGAGGGTAGCCGATATACCCTCACTTAGAAATAGGCAACGTTTCGGGCAGACTGAAGAAGGGTTTCAGCCCGAAACGTTGCCTATTTCTTTCACTCCGTAGATGCTGCTGCACCCGCTGAGTTTCTCCAGCATTTTTGTGTACCTTCGATTTTCCAGCATCTGCAGTTCCTTCTTAAACATTTAAAATCCTGGAACTCTGATACCCCATTCTTAACTCTCTTACAGTAAGTGCTTTTACAATAATGCTTATGAGCCAGGAAGAATAATAATAATAATAATAATAATAATAATAATAATAATAATAATAATAATAATAATAATAATAATAATAATAATAATAAATTTTATTTATAGGGCGCCTTTCAGACATCTCAAGGACACCTTACAGAGATTAACAGGAATAAAAAACATATAATCAGAATAAAATAAATAAAAAAGACATCACAGAAACACAAATTAAAAACAGAATTCAGTTCAAAAACAAAAAATCAAAAACACAATGTGAAGAGAGAGCAGCGGCAGCTAAAGCGCGCCAGAGTCCACTCTCCCTTCACGACAGCCATCTTGGACAAAGACTAACAGGATTACATACAGACAAAAAAATCATCCCCCCACAATGGATACCACTGTGGGGGAAGGCACAATGTCCAGTCCCCAACCCCAAGTTCACCCAAAGTCAGGCCTATTGAGGCCACCGCAATTGCCTCTACGGAGGCCCGATGTTCCTGGCCGTTCTCACAGGGTGGTCTTGTCCCGGCGTCGGGAGAGTCCTCTCAGCGGCTGGGCCACCTGGAACGGCCGCTTCCTAGCTGGAGACCACGGCTTCCGAAGCCGACAAGGCCACGCCGGTTTGGGTTCCCACTCACATTATATCTATACCTGCCCCCAACACCCTTCAAACCTTTCACATGCCCAGCTCCTCTCATCAGATCCTCTTAAATTCCATCATTAGACAGGATGGACATAGTACCTAAATACCTAGAGGAGACAAATTACATTTGATTAATAATCTTTGAGAAAAAAGCACAGGTGAAAATGCATGGAACAGCAAGTTGTCAAATTAATAAGCAAGGTTAAATGGTGGTGGCATTTGTGGACTTCTGGCAATAAAGACAGGATTTATAATTTAGTATTCTTAGCCATGATGTATTGAGAAAAAGAGTGTTGGAATTAAAGGAGAATAATTGACAGCATTGACTAGAGATGGTTATGGGAATGGGCCGACAGATGGCACAATGGGCTAAGTGTTCGGCTGGCAACCGGAAGGTAGCTGGTTCGAATCCCGCTTGGAGTGCATACTGTCGTTGTGTCCTTGGGCAAGACACTTCACCCACCTTTGCCTGTGTGTGTCCTTGGGCAAGACACTTCACCCACCTTTGCCTGTGTGTGTGGATGTAATTATGTGAAGCACTTTAGGGTCAATGCAAGTTGACTAAAAATGTGCTATATAAATAAAGAAATTATAATTAATTATAATAATATATGGTGTTTCTGAATGAAGGAATGTGAAAGTGCTATTGTAGCTTGTAAACCATAGGTCAGCAAATAACCATATAACTATATAACAATTACAGCACGGAAACAGGCCATCTCGGCCCTACAAGTCCGTGCCGAACAATTATTTTCCCCTAGTCCCATCTACCTGCACTCCGACCATAACCCTCCATTCCTTTCCCATCCATATACCTATCCAATTTATTTTTAAATGATAAAATCGAACCTGCCTCCACCACTTCCACAGGAAGCTCATTCCACACAGCTACCTCCTCATGTTACCCCTAAACTTCTGTCCCTTAATTCTGAAGTCATGTACTCTTGTTTGAATCTTCCCTATTCTCAATGGGAAAAGCTTGTCCACGTCAACTCTGACTATCCCTCTCATCATTTTAAAGACCTCTATCAAGTCCCCCCTTAACCTTCTGCGCTCCAGAAAATAAAGACCTAACTTATTCAACCTTTCTTCGTAACTTAGTTGCTGAAACCCAGGCAACATTCTAGTAAATCTCCTCTGTACTCTCTCTATTTTGTTGACATCCTTCCTATAATTGGGCGACCAAAATTGTACACCAAATAGGTGAAGAAGTTTCAGGATTAAGAAGGAACTGCAGATACTGGAAAATCGAAGGTAGACAAAAATCTGGAAAAACTCAGCGGGTGAGGCAGCATCTATGGAGCAAAGGAAATAGGCAATGTTTCGGGTTGAAACCTTTCTTCAGACTGTTTCAGTTTCAGGAGAAGTTTTTCAGATACTTTTCAAGAAGGTGAAAAACGGCAAGGTTGTTAAAATGGGATTTCAAGTGACACAAAGTTATGGAACATTACAGCATGGAAATAGGTCCTTTGCTGACCCAGTTGGCACAATGGACTAGTCCAACATTTGTTCATAGCCCTCTAACACTTCCTATCCATATAGTTGTCCAAATATAGACATTATATCCACTTATTTCCTTTGGCAGCTCTTACCAGATATGGACTACCTTCCGAGTCAAAATGTTCCCTCTGAGGTCCCTCTTAAATCTCTTCCCTCTCATCTTAAGTCTATGCCCTATAATTTTAGATTTCTCTGCCCTGGGAAAAATAAATTCATTTTATCCGAGCCCCTCATGATCTGATACTTCTCAGTAAGATCACGTCAGTCTCCTATGCTCCAAATAAATTATTCCCAAGTTCTCCCTTGAACTCAAGTCCACGAGCCCTGGTAACTTCTTGGTGAATCTCCTCACCATCTTTATAACATCCTTACAGTAGATGAGCGACCAGAACTATTTATATTGGGGCGGTATAGTGGCGCAGTGGCTGAATTGTTTTCTTACGACGTCAGAGACATGGGTTTGAACATGACTACAGGTGCTGTTTGTACTGAGTTTGCAGGTACACTCTCCGAGTGCTCTGGTCTCCTCCAACATTCCAAACACATGCAAGTTTGTAGGATTTGTAAATTGCCCCTACTGTGCAGTATACGGTACGGGTGTTCGCTGATTGACATGGACTTGGTGGGCCAAAAGGTCTGTTTCCATGCTGTGTCTCTAAACTAAACTAAACTAAACTAAACTAAACTAAAGTGTGGTGTCATCAATGACTTTGACTGTTGCGTCATGATGCTTACAACTCAATACCCTTCACCATGAAGGCAAATACAGGAACAAGATGGAGTTGCAGATGGAGCAACGGGATACCAGACGCCTATGGCAGGGGCTACGTACTATAATAAAATTACCAGAGCAGCCCCCACTCAACCGGGAGTGCCGGCGCCTCCTTAGCTGATGACCTGAACTCTTTTTATGCACGGTTTGAGGCGGGTAACAACACCCCTAGCTCGCCGGCTAACAACATCGTCAGCCCGCTGTATAGCGAGGCTGGAGTGAGGCACACCGCTGGGGATGTGCACAAATTCTCGGTGTCCAAGCACGACGTGAGGAGGGCTCTGAAGCGTGTGAACACGAGTAAAGTTGTGGGCCCAGATGGTATATCTGGGCGAGTACTAAAGTCTTGTGCTAATCAGCTAGCTCCAGTGCTCACCACAATATTCAACCTCTTCCTGGCCAAGTCCGTGGTCCCTGCCTGCTTCAAGAGATCCACTATTGTACCAGTGCCTAAGAATGCCTCTCCAGCCTGCTTGAATGACTACCGATCGGTGGCCCTCACCTCAGTGGTCATGAAATGCTTCGAGAGGCTGATCAAGAATTACATCTGCGCCTTCCTCCCTCGCATCATGGATCCGCTGTTTCTGTCTTACTCAATGATTCCAATGGTATCTCCACTGGCATTTTAGTGTACTACTAAACTAAGTGGGACCCATTGGGTCCCATTGTCACAAGCGAGGCATGGACCCCCAAAGCAAAATTCCACCACTCACGCATAGCCCCCAACTGCGCAGGCGACGGGTTCCCGTTGTGATGCCCATGATCCCCCTCCTTCTCTCACCACCCCCCGCTCTGCCCCTTGCCCTTCTCCCCCCCCACGCACTCACTCCATCCCCCCTCAACCCCCCCGCATCCACTCTTAGCGGCTCTCTGGCGGCGCAGCCAGTCCCGCCCATTGGGTTCACATTGTGACATAGAACACGCAGGTTTTACTGCGCTGGGGCAGCTGACGGGCACGGCAAGTGGAAAAGGGATTTATTAAAGCTTAAAATGTGAATAACTCTTAAAATATAACAACAATTTAAACGTTAATGATGAGATTTATTGTCCATTCTTTCCTGTTGCGAATCTTGTTGCGTTTTGCAGCAGGGTGAGGGGCACGGCTTCAGGCGGAGGCTGGTGGGGGAGGGGGTGCGTCCTGCAGTCAGGGGAAGAGGGTCATAGAAACATAGACATAGAAACATAGAAAATAGGTGCAGGAGTAGGCCATTCGGCCCTTCTAGCCTGCACCGCCATTCAATATGATCATGGCTGATCATCCAACTCAGTATCCTGTACCTGCCTTCTCTCCATACCCCCTGATCCCTTTAGCCACAAGGGCCACATCTAACTCCCTCTTAAATATAGCCAATGAACTGGCCTCAACTACCTTCTGTGAGCGAGAATTCCAGAGATTCACCACTCTCTGTGTGAAAAATATTTTCTTCATCTCGGTCCTAATAGCCGGACGGGTCGGCTTCAGGCGTCCCGTCCCCAGCTGTAGGAAGCTCCCCCCACTACCGGCCCCCACCTGAAGCTGTCCCCATCCCCAGCTCAGCGGCCTGCAGTGGGGTGGGAGTTGTGTGTGGGGGGGGGGGGGGGGGGTTGGGGGAATGGGTGGGTGTGGGCAAAAGGGGATGTGGGGGAGGGGGATGTTAGCCTGGGGGGGGTGGGTGGGGTGGGGGGGGGGGGTGGGCAGGAGGCATGTGGGGGAGGGGGTGAGTGTGGGTGCAGGGGAGGGGGTGTGTGTGTGGGAGGGGGTAGGGGTGTGTGGAAAAGGGGGAGGAGGGGTGTGGGAGGGGACGGGTGTGGGGGGTAGGGGTGTGGGATGGGGGAGGGAGGATGTGGGAAGGGGAGAGGGGAGGTGTGGGGGAGGCGTGTGTGTGGGCGGGGGTGTGTGGAGGGGAGGGGTGTGTGTGGGGGAGGGGGGTAGGGGTGTGTGTGGGAGGGGGAGAGGGGAGGTGTGGGGGAGGCGTGTGTGTGGAGGGGTGTGTGGGAGAGGGGGGGGGGAGAGAGCTCTGAGAAAAGACGGGCTTTGTGGGGGAGAGGGGGGCATCACGGAGGAGGGGGGCAGGAGCCAGCGAGGGGTCCAGAGGGGTTGGGGCTGGAGCTGATGGTGCAATGGGGACACAGTGGGCATTGGACGTTGTCCTCCGCCAGGATCATATCGCGTACCGTTTTTGCACAAATAGAAAGATTTGCGCAAACCGGAAGATAACAAGATCAGAGTTCTAGTTATGTATAGATTTTAAATTAGATTTTGTTTTTGTGCAATATTTGCAGAGCATCCCACATGATATCGCATGTAACCAGTACGACATTACGTAGTATGATATCTGGTGATCTGAATTAGAGATTAGTTCACCAATCGGTGGTTTTTACAATTGATATGCTTAGTTTGATCTCGTTATTTTGCCTCACTAGCAAACCACTCCATTCTTTGATCTCTGAAATGAGAAGAAAATAACATGAATGCAGCCATATGTGTTAGGGGGCATGTTAAATATAATGTCCTTTCGTCAGGCAGGTGGTGAGATTACTTTCTACTGTTTTCACAGTGTGAAGAAAAGGATTTCAACAGTTGTGGTTGGAATGGGAGCCAAGGATCCCCAAGGTTCTTTAACAGTCAATTTAACTAATAACTATCTCAGCTTATGTGGCATCAGAGCAGTTGGTGTTCACAAGGTCAGAATTAAAATAAATATCATCACATTTTTAATGATGTTTTCTTAATTTAGGAGATCTTCAAATTACCATAATACATCAGAAACATTTAATTAACAAATCCAGAGGGTCACAGAGGTTAGCTGATGAAGCTTGTTAGTACAACATAGATACATTCAGTTATCTAGACTCACCAGATATTCCACTGGGAGATTCTACACATTGATTTCAATGGAATTGATTTAAATCAATTGTTAATTCTGCAGAGCCAAAAATGTTCTGATTAAAATCAGCTAATGAATCAATTTAGGATGTAGAGACGTAGAAAGGTTCACACGCCAGCAATGCTCTAAATTTGACAATGGCAGACATTTTAATTCTTGTTAAGTGCTGGTTTTCGTTCAACACAAAATGCCCTGTACTATTAAGAGTGGCAGATCATTTGTACATCAAATTTTACTGATTATATTTTTGGTTTGGTCAGTGCTTTTTTTGTTTGTCATGCCAAGTGTTCAGCAAAATTGGGTATAATTGGTTACTTTAAAAGAATCCAATCGGGGTGCATTGTTGCTTGCTCAGCAACAGCTCTGTCCAAGATCACAAGAAATTGAAGAGAGTTGTGGTTATAGCCCAGTCTATCACACACAGGTAGACAAAAGTGCTGGAGAAACTCAGCGGGTGCAGCAGCATCTATGGAGCGAAGGAAAGAGGCAAAGTTTCGGGCCGAAACCCTTCAGACTGATGCAGGGGGGGGGGAAGAAGAAAGGAAGAGGAGGAGCCAGAGGGCTGAGGGAGCTGAGAAGGGGAGGAGACAGCAAGGGCTACCGGACATTGAAGAAGTCAATGTTCAGGCCACCGAGATGCAGACTGCCCAAGCGGAATATGAGGTGCTGCTCCTCCAGTTTCCGGTGGTGCTCACTCTGGCAATGGAGGAGGCCCAGGACAGAAAGGTCTGATTCGGAATGGGAGGGGGAGTTGAAGTGCTGAGCCACAGGGCGATCAGGTTGGTTAATGCGGACCGAGCGGAGGTGTTCAGCGAAACGATCGCCAAGCCTACGCTTGGTCTAACTTGGTCTAACCCCTTCCCTCCAAATCTACGACCACATCCTAACCCAGACACGATACCACAGCCACATTTGCCCCTTCCCACCTATCACACACAGCAGCCTCTCCACCCAATGACTCCACCTACACTTCATGCTGACTCCAGAAAGTAGCCAACCAAAAGGGCCATTGTCACCTTCTTCTCCTCCTCTCTCCTGTCGGCCAGAAGATACAAAGGCTTGACAGCACATACAGTATCACCAGATTCAAGAACAGTTGCTTCCCTGCTGTCATCAGATCACTGAGAGGCCCTCTCATAAGCTAGGGTGTAGTCCTAATTCCCAGCCTATATCATTGTGGATACAGTGCATTCAGAAAGTATTCAGAGCCCTTCACTTTTTCCACATTTTGTTACATTACAGCCTTATTCTAAAATGTATTAAATTCTTATTTGTTTATCATTAATCTAAGCACAATACCCCATAATGAAAAAGCAAAAACAGATGTTTAGACATTTTTGCAAAGTAATTATAAAGAAATAACAGAAATATCACATTTTCATAAGTATTCAGACCCTTTAATCAGTACTTTGTTGAGGCACCTTTGGTAGTGATTATAGCCTCAAGACTTCTCGGGTATGATGCTACAAGCTTGGCACTCCTGTACTTGGGTCATTTCTCCCATTCTTCCCTGCAGGTCCTCTCAAGTTCTGTCAGGTTGGATGGGGAGCGTCGATGCACAGCTATTTTCAGGTCCCTCCAGAAATGTTTGATCGGGTTCAAGTCCGGTCTCCGGCTGGGCCACTTTAGGACATTCACAGACTTGTCACAAAGCCACTCTTGCGTTGTCTTGGCTGTGTGCTTATGGTCGTTGTCCTGTTAGAAGGTGAATTTTCACCCCAGTCTGAGGTCCTGAACGCTCCAGAGCAGGTTTCCATCAAGGATCTCTCTGTACTTTGCTCCGTTCATCTTTCCCTCAATTCTGACTATTCTCCCAGTTCCTGCCGCTGAAAAACATCTCCACAGCATGATGCTGCCACCACCATGCTTCACCATAGGAATAGTATTGGCCAGGTGATGAGCGGTGCCTGGTTTCCTCCAAACGTGATGATTGGCATTCAAGCCAAAGAGTTCAATCTTGGTTTCATCAGACCAGAGAATCTTGTTTCTCATGCCTTTTGACAAACTCCAAGCGGGCTGACATGTGCCTTTTACGGAACTCTGGAGCTCTATCAGAGTGACCATTGGGTTCTTGGTCACCTGCCGGACCAAGGCCCTCTACCTAGCAATGTTACAAAATTTTGAGATTTTAAAAATCAAGTCTGTAATTTATCCCATCAGATAAAGCATAAAAATAAGTTTAATTTGACACCTAATTCACTTTCATATCTCAAGTATTTAAAAAGTTATGGCCATTTTCATACTCGGAAATGAGCATCTTGTTCCCTATTGATTTTCTATGGACATAACAAAAAAGTTGTGATCGTGAACAGTCAAAAGCCCATAACTTTCTTAAAAATTAAGAGAACTGAATGAAATTTTTAGTTATCATAGATTGAAGCATTCTGAAACAAATATAAAATAATCTTACTTGGATGACCTGAAATTAAAGCATATAATTAGTTAGTTACCTAATTGTAGCTAATTTCAGACTTCAATTACTAGATCTAAACATCTATCCATTTCTTAATAAATGATTAACATTTTTAAATAGCCTAAATGTCCAAATAATATTCACAAATAATTCACAATAAAACATGATTTTTAAATCTCATTTACATTAATTTATAGGCCAAATGGAAGGAATTCAGTGTTCAATTGCTGTAAATAAATGCCCATTTAAATCAGCTTTCCAGTGGGTCCCTGTGGAACGCGCTGGTTTAGAACGTTCACATTGCGGTAGATTTGTGCCCCAAATGCCCAGAAAAATACTGCGCGATATAATGGGCCCAAAATGAGCTACTCGCAATATTAAACTTTGTATAAAGGGATCTTTAGAAGCCCTTTTTAATGTAAAAATATACAACCTACCTTCAGCTGTCTGCTTTATGAGACCCTGCGGTTGCTGGCGGTCGCGGGTTTAGAGATTGATTTTTAAACTACTATAACTATTATTCAAGGCCTTTAAACCTAATAATAGCTTTTGCGACGGGGTCTTCCAGCGATTTTTCGTTAATAATTAACTAGGCTGAACATCTTCGATTTGAACAGCCTAGAGAAAATCGCGTTTTAAACCCGCCCCCTCTAAACGGCGCCAAAATCGCGCACACCCGCAGCGGCAGATTTTCAAAGACGCTTCAGGTAGGCTTTGCAACATACCTACTCTACCCCGATTGCTCAGTTTGGCCGGGCGGCCAGCTCTATGACGAGTCCTGGTGATACCAAAGTTCTTCCATTTATGAATGACGGAGGCCACTGTGCTCTTTGGGACCTGCAATGCTGCGGAAATTGTTTTATACCCTTCCCCAGATCTGTGTCGCAACAAAATACTGTCTCGGAGGTCTACGGCCAATTTCTTCGTCTTCACGGCATGGTTTTTGCTCTGACATGCACTGTCAACTGTGGGACCTTATATAGACAGGTGTGTGCCTTTCCAAATCATGTACAATCAATTTAATTTACCACTGGTGGACTCCAATCAAGTTGTGGAAACATCTCAAGGATAATCAATGGAAACAGGATGAACCTAAGCTCAATTTTGAGTGTCATAGCAAAGGGTCTGAATATTCATGTAAATGTGATATTTCAGTTATTTCTTTTTAATTACTTTGCAAAAATGTCTAAACATGTATTTTCACTTTTTTATTATGGGGTATTGTGTGTAGATTGATGATAAAAAAAATAAATGTAATCAATTTTAGAATAAGGCTGTAAAGTAACAAAATGTGGAAAAAGTGAATACTTTCTGAATGGACTATATTGCACTTTTTTTAATCTGCCCCTTCTCAGTAATTTAATGTTTCTCTGTAACTAACACACTGCCTGGTGTACGTATGTCTGGCTTGATTGTACACATGTGCATTAAAAAAATGTTGGGAAAATGTTAGTGGGTCAGACAACATCTATGGTGATGATGGATAACAGACATTTCGGGTTGGGATGCTACTTCAGACTGATGGAGTATGGGGAAGAAAGGTGAGGATGAGAGAAAGCCTGGCAAGGAACAGGTGGGTACAGGTAAGGGAGTTGGGTAATCGGCAGATGGACAGAAACATAGAAAATGGGTGCAGGAGGAGGCCATTCAGCCCTTCGAACCAGCACCGCCATTCATTGTGATCATGGCTGATTGTCCCCTATCAATAACTCGTGCCTGCCTTCTCCCCATATCCCTTGACTCCACTAGCCCCTAGAACTCTATCTAACTCTCTCTTAAATCCATCCAGTGATTTGGCCTCCACTGCCCTCTGTGGCAGGGAATTCCATAAATTCACAACTCTCTGGGAGAAATTTTTTTTTCTCACCTCAGTCTTAAATGACCTCCCCTTTATTCTAAGACTGTTGCCCCTGGTTCTGGACTCACCCAACATAGGGAAACATTTTCCTGCATCTAGCTTGTCCAGTCCTTTTATAATTTTATATGTTTCTATAAGATAACCCCTCATCCTTCTAAACTCCAGTGAATACAAGCCTAGTCTTTTCAATCTTTCCTCATATGACAGTCTCGCCATCCCAGGAAACTGGATGGAGTACAGATAACAAATAGGAGGAGTGAAATGTAAAGCCAGAGGGAGATATATGGGTGGAAAGGGAGAGGGGCAATAGGGGGGATACATAGAAATGTGATTCCATGAGATGAGCGCATGCAGGAGGGGAAAGGTGCAGGCTGACTGGGTGGTGGAGAAATGTGTGTGCACCAGGGTATTGGGGGTGGGGTTGGCAGAGGAATGAGAGGAGGTGTAGGGGGGGTATTATTTGAAATAGGCGAATCAATGTCCATGCTGTTTGTTTATAAGCAGCCCAAGAAGAATATGAGATGCTGTTCTTCTAGATTATGTGTGGATTATGGAGGAGGTCCAGTAGTGAAATATCGGTATGCGAATGGTCAATAGGTGAATCTGCATTGTGTAACAAAGGTAATGAAAATGTAAAGTCTGAGTGGTTGACATTTATTGTTGACAGAGAGATTTAACAGTGAAAGAAACTGAAAACATGTTTTTTCCAAGTATGCTTTCAAGGATATTTTTTGGTTCTTATCAGTTGCAAAATTTAATTAAGATTTAAAAATCAATTACTGAACATATGCTCATGTTTCCTGCCATGAAAAGAAAGTGGGGGAAATAGATATCTCAGGCTGAGATCAATCCATTTTTGAATGCTAAGCTAATCAAGAAATAATATGATTGACTCCCTAACTTCCACCAACATGTCTCCTGCTGCACCAGAGGACCAAACACCCTCGACCACTGCTACACCACCATCAAGAATGCCTATCGCTCTATCCCTCACCCTCACTTCGGTAAATTCGGCCATACCACTGTGCTGCTTCTTCCTGCCTACAGGCAGCAATTAAAGAGCGCATCCCCAGAGGTGAGGACAGTACAGAGCTGGTCGGGGGGGGGCAGAGGAACAACTCCAGGACTGTTTGGAGTCTGTAGACTGGGCAATGTTCAAGGATTCGGCAACGGACTTGAACGAATATGCCACAGTCGTTACAGACTTCATAAAGAAATGTGTGGAGGACTGCATCCCTACAAAAACCTTCCGAGTGTTTCCCAATCAGAAACCTTGGATGAACTATGAGATCCGCACTCTTCTGAAGACCAGACACCGGGCATTCACGTCTGATGATACAGTTGTCTACAAGAATTCCAGATACGACCTTGGTAAGGCCATCAAAAAGACAAAAAGGGACTTCTGCTCCAAGCTGAGGATGAGACAGATGTTCGGCAACTGTGGCGGGGCCTGAATGCAATCACCTCCTATAAGGCGAAATCAGGAGGAAGCTCGAATGTCGGCGAATCTTCACTTCCTGGCGAGCTCAATGCGTTCTAGCACGTTTTGATAAGGAGAACACTAATGTGCCTTCCCGAGCCTCCATTTGCTGTGATGGTATTTCAGTCACAGTCACAGAGGCCAACATCAGGAAATCCCTCAGAAGGGTGAACCCTCGAAAAGCGCCTGGACCTGATGTTATACCCAGTCGTGTTCTAAAAACCTGTATGGACCAACTGGCTGGAGTTTTTACGGACATTTTTAACCTCTCACTTCTGAGGTCTGAGGTTCCCACCTGCTTTAAAAGGGCATCAATTATACCAGGTGGTGATGGCAGCGGAGGGCTGGACTTCCCTGCAAGGCTGCTGGTGCGAAGGTGCGGACACCCGGCTGATGGACCCACGGTCCTGCTGTTTGGCGAGCCACAGCTCGTAGGCCTGTTCAGCGAGCTGCAGGGGGGTCGGCAAAATCTGACCCAGCGAGGAGCAGGCGGATGTCGTCGGGCATTTGCTCGAGGAAGGCCTGCTCGAACAGCAGGCAGGGCTGGTGGCCATCCATAAGAGCGAGCATCTCGCTCATCAGAGCGGACAGCTTATGATCGCCGCGGCCGTCCGTGTGTAACAGGCGGGTCGCGCGATCGCAGCGACTGAGCCCGAAAAGGCGGAGCAGCAGCGCCTAGAGACCTTCGTACTTGCCGAACGCAGGTGGATTTTGTGGGTACGGCAGCAATCGGGTGGCAGTCTCTTGAGCGAGCGCCCCCACCACGTAGAAGTAACGGGTGGCATCCGCGACGATGTTGCTGAGTTTGAATTGAGCCTCAACGTGGGCGAACAACACTTGACGCTGTTCCGTAGACAGTGAAAGCATTAACTCAGTTATTGGAGTCAGTGCCCGGTGATTCACGTGACTGTTTTTCATGGCTATCCATCCATCCATCCATCCATCCATCCATCCATCCATCCATCCATCCATCCATCCATCCATCCATCCATCCATCCATCCATCCATCCATCCATCCCTCCATCCATCCATCCATCCATCCATCCATCCATCCAACCATCCATCCATCCATCCATCCATCCATCCATCCATCCATCCATCCATCCACCCACCCACCCACCCACCCACCCACCCACCCACCCACCCAACCACCCACCCACCCACCCACCCACCCACCCACCCATCCATCCATCCACCCACCCACCCACCCACCCACCCACCCACACACCCACCCACCCCCACCCACCCCCATCCACCCATCCATCCATCCACCCACCCATCCATATCCATCCATCCATCCATCCATCCATCCATCCATCCATCCATCCATCCCACCCATCCATCCATCCATCCATCCATCCATCCATCCATCCATCCATCCATCCATCCATCCATCCATCCATCCATCCATCCATCCATCCATCCATCCATCCATCCATCCATCCATCCATCCAAAAACCCAAAGTTCAACTGCAAATTCATCAATTTAAATATTCCTTACAATTTGCTAATCTTTGCTTTAATGCGATTGAAAAGCATTTTTAAAGGGTTATTCAGGCTCAAGAATGGATTAAGTAGGATTATCGGCTTTTTTCTGCCAAAGTTGACATTTATAATACTAAAAATAATAGGCAATAGAACATATAAACTGCAACACAATTAATGGGAAAAATAAGCCTTTACAGATGTTCACCATCTTCACTGCAGGCCTAAAGCTTTTTAGAATTTAGAATTTATATTAAAGAAAAACATGATTATCTTTCATTATGAGAATATCAGTGGCTAAATCACCTCTGTGCCCAGAGCTGATTTCTAATGAATATATTATAGGTTGCAAAAATTTTATTGGTTTGATCTTTTAAATGTAGAAACCATGCCTCATTCATGATTAAGTCTCTGCAGGTTGATTCTGTAGTATGTTAACACTATTCTCCTTCCTTTGTGCGTAGAATTTTATTGTTATGTGTATTTGCTTTTCAGCACTGTATGAAACTTAGGGAAAGCCAATTTTCTGCATGCATTCATTCTGAATTAAGGTGATATATTTGGTCATCATTGAAATACAGAAATGATTTGCTAAAAGAATGTGACAATCACCAACTGCTGTTACAAAAGCCTGGGATAAACTGAAATTTCCATTAAGCTGGTTCTTGCTCATTTGCTTCATGTCAAGTACATTTTGAATTAATCATTATGAAAATACATTACAACTATTCATATTGTGTTGAAATCATGTTACCACAGATTAATTTTACTAATACACTGAGGATTTTCCTCCCTGGTCACTCTATTTTTTTAAATTGCATCATGTTTTTGCAGTGAACACATAGATCAATATTATTAATATTTGAGCTATTTCGTGGGTTTGCGGGTGCAGGAACCTTGATTTGACTCTGATCTCTGGTGCTTTCTGCGTGGAGCTTGCAAGTTGTAAACACATGGGTTTCTTCTGTGGTCTCTGGATTCCTCGCATATCCTGAAATGAGTACTGGGTGGGCAATTGGTAACTGTAAGTTACCCATCAATGGAAGGAAAGAGCTGATAACTATGGGAGGGTGAGAATAAATTGTTGGGGCACATGGGAATAAGAAGAGGAATGAGACTAATAAAATTGCTCCTCCTCCAGGGGTCTGCATGGACATGACTAAACAATAGTTTTGAGTTCTAGATTGGATGAAATGTGCCATTTAACATTAGATTTTAAACGTGATATCATTGGAAAAGACCTCCTCGAGGAAAAGTGACAATATGAATATATATCAATAAATGAGGTGATGAAGAACAGAAGAAGCTTCATAGAGTCACACAGCACAGACACAGATCCTTCAGTGCAACTCTCCATGCCGACCAAGATGTGCCATCTAAGCTAGTCCCATTTGGCCGCATTGGCCCACATCAGTCTGAACCTTTCCTTTCCGTGTACCTGTCCAAAAGTCTTTTAAGTGATGTTATTGTACTTGCCTCTACTACTTCCTCTGAGAGAAACAAAAAACGATAGACGCTGGAATCTTGAGCAAAACACATAGTGCTGGTCAGGCAGGCAGACTGTTCTGGCATGGGGTCCAGTGGAAGTTAACTGGATGCAGAAAGTACCTGATGAAGGGGCCCAACGTGAAATGTCAAGTGTCGATTCCCTTTTAAGATGCTGCCTGACCCACCGTGTTTCTCCAGCACTTTGTGTTTTACTTCCCTTAAGTTCCATTTTTGTTCCATTAACCACCACCTTTCATGTGAAAAAGTTGCCCAATGGGTTACTGTTAAGTCTTTCTGCTCTCACCTTCAACCTGCTGGTTATTGATTCCACTATCCTGAGAAAATATACTCTGTGCATTCATCCCATCCAGTCACTTCATGATTCTGACACCTCAATAAGATTATTCCTTAGACTCCTGCACTCCAAGAAATAAAGTCCTAGCCTGCAATCTCCCCCAACAGCTCAGGCCCGCATGTCCTGGTAACATCCCCGTAAATCCACTCTGCACCTTGCTCAGCTTAATAACATTTTTTCATTTAACAGGATGACTAAAACTAAACAAATGCTGTAAGTGTGGCCTCACCAATGTCTAGTACGACTAGACACATAGAAAATAGGTGCAGGAGGAGGCCATTCGGCCCTTTGAGCCAGCACTGCCATTCATTGTGATCATGGCTGATCGTCCCCTATCAATAACCCGTGCCTGCCTTCTCCCCATATCCCTTGACTCCACTAGCCCCTAGAGCTCTATCTAACTCTCTCTTAAATCCATCCAGTGTTTTGGCCTCCACTGCCCTCTGTGGCAGGGAATTCCATAAATTCACAACTCTCTGGGTGAAAATGTTTTTTCTCACCTCAGTCTTAAATGACCTCCCGTTTATTCTAAGACTGTGGCACCTGGTTCCGGACTCGCCCAACAATGGGACCATTTTTCCTGCATCTAGCTTGTCCAGTCCTTTTATAATTGTATATGTGTCTATAAGATTCCCCCTCATCCTTCTAAACTCCAGTGAATACAAGCCCAGTCTTTTCAATCTTTCTTCATATGACAGTCCGGCCATCCCAGGGATCAATCTCGTGAACCTACGCTGCACTGCCTCAATCACAAGGATGTCCTTCCTCAAATTAGGAGACCAAAACTACACAATACTCCAGATGTGGTCTCACCAGAGCCCTATACAACTGCAGAAGAACCTCTTTACTCCTATACTGAAATCCTCTTGTTATGAAGGCCAACATTCCATTAGCTTTCTTCACTGCCTGCTGTACCTGCACGTCAACTTTCAGTGACCGGTGTACAAGGACACCCAGGTCTTGCTGCACCTCCCCCTTACCTAACCTAACCCCATTGAGATAACTGTAACATAATGTCCCAAAATATATACTCAATTCCCGGACTGATGAAGACCAGCATACCAAATGCCTTCTCTGCTAACTTTGCCATCATAGATTTTAGGCTTATTGGTCTATAGTTCCCGAGTGTTTCTTTGCAGCCCTTCTTAAATAGAGGTACAACCTTAGCTACCCTCCTGTCTTCCAGCAGCTTAACAATGTCTAATGATGATGTATATATTTTCTGTCTGGGCTCTTGAAATTTCAGCCATGATCATATTGAATGGCGGTGCAGGCTCGAAGGGCCGAATGGCCTACTCCTGCACCTATTTTCTATGTTTCTATGTTTCTATGCTTCTTCTATAGCTACCCATGGTTTATTTGTATATACCTGAGCATGTCCTGGAGATTTATCTACTTTCATATGTTTTAGAGTATCCAGCACTTCCTCAACTGCAAAATGAATTTTCCTCAATACGAGGAGAGAAATATTAATTGAGGATCGTCTCCTGCAACACATAGATGATTATTTACATGATTGTTTTCTGAGGGGCCTTATTCTCCCTCTAGTTACCCTTTTAGCCTTAATATACATAAAATCTCTTTGGATTCTCCGTCATCTTATCGACCAAAGCTATCACGCTTCCCTTTTTGCCCTCCTAATATTGTTCTTATATATCCTCCTCAATCCCCTATATTCCTCCAGGATCTACACTTGATCCCACCTGTCTATACAGGACCCATGCATCCTTTATCCTTAACAAGGCCTCAATTTGTCTTGTCATTCAATATTTAGAACAGTTTGCCCTTCATTCAAACGGAAACATACCTTCAATTCTCACTATCGCACTTTTAAAAACATCCCAATTTCAGTTTTTCCCTCTATAGAAACATAGAAACATAGAAAATGGGTGCAGGAGGAGGCCATTCGGCCCTTTGAGCCAGCCATTCATTGTGATCATGGCTGATCATCCCAAATCAATAACCCGTGCCTGCCTTCTCCCCATATCCCTTGACTCCACTAGCCCCTAGAGCTCTATCTAACTCTCTCTTAAATCCATCCAGTGATTTGGCCTCCACTGCCCTCTGTGGCAGGGAATTCCACAAATTCACAACTCTCTAGGTGAAAACGTTTTTTCTCACCTCTGTCTTAAATGGTCTCCCCTTTATTCTAAGGCTATGGCCCCTGGTTCTAGACTTGCCCAACATTGGGAACATTTTTCCTGCTTCCAGCTTGACCAGTCCTTTTATAATTTTATATGTCTCTATAAGATCCCCCCTCATCCTTCTAAACTCCAGTGAATACAATATATTGCCTGAGAATTTTTTCCTGAACCTACTTGCCAAATTTCACCCCATCTAAGCCCTTGGAACTATGGCAGTCTCAATTTATATCGGTAAAGTTAAAATTCCCTGTTTTGACAATCCTGGTAGTCTTGAGCTGTCTGTAATCTCCTGGCACATCTGCTGCTCTTAACTCCCATTGACTATTCGAAGATCTATAGTATACTTCCAATAGGGTGCACATCCCTTTTCTTCATCCACAGATCCACCCATAGCCTCACTGGATGATCCTTCAGTAATGTGAACTTGGACCACAGCCATGATGTTCTCCTTTATCAATAAACTCTATGTCACTTGTAGCACCTGTACCCTGGAACATTAAGCAGCTAGTCCTATCCTTTCCTTGGCCAAGATTCTGTCATATTGCTCCTGACTATCCCTGTCTAATGAACTTGCTTTGTTTGATAACTATATGACTTCCCATCCTCTCACCTGTTTCACTACTGCATTGGATCACATTCCCTTACCAATCTAGCTTAAATCCTTCCAAACAGCACTGGGAAAACTTGGCTGTCAGGTTTATGGTTTATGTGAAGCATAAGCACTGAGATTAGCCAACTAGTTCAAAAGGCCTCTTTGTGGATTGTGAAGTCAATTTAAATGTTCTGATTGCTGTCCAAAGCGAATATACACACGTGAAGTATTTTAATGGGGTAGCATCTCTGGTTCTATAGTTCTGAAATATAATTTTCAGGGGTTGGGAATACCAGCAGCTGAAGGAAAACAAGGACAATAAAGGCAATAGTTACATGCTTTTATAACAGTTTAGGTGAAGCTGGATTGCTGTCTCAAGCTTCCACAATCCACCTGATTCCCTCACCATTGCAAAGACAACTGTGTTCACTGGGCTTGTGTCACAGGGTCATAGAATCATAGAGCTGTACAACATGGGAACATGCTCTTCAGCACAAATTGTCCATGCCAACAAAGTTGTCTTTCTGGGCTTGTCTCAATTTCCCATTGGGCCTATATCCCTCTAAACCCTTCCTGTTCATTGTGGTCAAGAATTGGGCCTCTACCTTATTGCACTCCCTGTATTAATATTAGAACTCTATTCAGATTCCCTTCTACCCAACCATAACATGCAAAAGCAGGTAGGGAGCACCTTGAACCTCCCTTGATGCTTCTGCATATTAATACAAATTAATTTCTGATGAGCAGCTAAGCCCGTGGATGAGTATGACTTCCAAGCAAGTAACTTGTAAGGAAGAATAGGCACTTTCTGTAGATTTATAACTCTCGAGCCTGCCAAGAAAATCTGTCTTTCCAGGTAAACACTGGGTCCTGAACTTTTCGCATTACCCTATGTATGGATAGCCAGATACCAACCGCTGTTTAATGTTTTACACAACAAATTGACCCCGGGTGCATAGTAGACTTTTATTGAGCATTACCTCAAGAGAAGAGGGGCAGAGAAAGACAAAAAAACAAGCATTATGCAAAAATTATAATTTTTGTGGAATAAGAACTATGTGTTGAAAAGTGAAAAGCTATCTTGGTCTTGTAATTCGTGACTCACCATTACTTTCCTCTTATTTGCAGTTGGAAAGACTTCAGGCTGAGAACACTGCTGAATGGGGGAAAAGAGAGCGGCTGGAGACAGAGAAGCTGGGGCTGGAGAGGGACAACAAAAAATTTAAAGCACAAATTGATGAGCTGGAGAAGCTGCTGGCAAAGAGGAGCCAACAAACAACAAATTTAAATGATTCTGACTTCAAAGCAATGCAATGCGAGCTATTTGACAAAAATAAGGTAAGAATGGGTTACGTTGTGGATTAGTAGAGGTGAGACACTTGCCATAAAATAGGCACATTTATAATCCATCACTGATTAATTGACACGAAAAATATCTGCATGGTAAACTTGCCATGTAATCTACATTGCTTGTGAAAATAATGCCTGGGCAGATGTTGGGATCGACCCTATAGGGTCAATACAACACCTTTAGCTGAAGGTCTGTTTTGTTCATTTTATGAAAATGACTTTGTCATGTAAATTAACTCACACAGGGGTCGGTGGAGGAGAACCAGAATGGAGTTCAACATCTGGTTGAAGTCCACAGTTTAGCAATTTGTGTATCTGTTGGAAACATGGTGCACCACCTGCTGAACAACATCACAACTTAGGTTATTTCTCTGAGGACTTATAGAGTACATGGTGCAAGTGTGTTGAATGATGATCATGTACACTGGAAACCAGTAATTGCATTTTTCTTACTGCAACATGTTGCTTCTGGCCTCTAATAAAGGCAGAACAATCTCAAAACTGACATGAACAAAGTAGAAAATATTACCTTTGCAGGTGATATTGGATTTCATACACTTGTACTTTAAGTAAAGCATTGATATTCAGTTTATAGTGTTTTCTGTAGATATTGACTTCCCCCCAAAAAATTGGTCAGTTATCCCATCCAGATTTCAGTTTTGAAGAATTTATTTCTCAGCATCTATACTATTACTAAAACTCTCATCTTGTCCTCTTCCGGTTTGTGTTGTTTTTAAATTTACGCAAAAGCGGTACCCTATATCGCTAGGATTTTTTCGCCAGCTTACTCACCATTCTCCTCTGCTCCAAGGGCACCAAGTTTTGTTCCGATCGGTGAAATATTACAAAAGTTATTGGTCTGTTATTCGACGGGACAGCGATGCCCCTTCCGGCACCCGCCGAGTTAATCACCAGGTCCTTCAGGAGCAGAGTGTGGGCTGTGTTTGCGGGCGGCGGCGGGTGGTGTTCGCGGGCGGGGGCGGGTGGTGTGAGCGCGACAGGCGCTGGGTCGGGAGCCGCTGAGTGAGTCCGGAGCCGGTTCCTGGAGCCGGTGAGTGCGGTTGGAGCCGGGGCCTGGAACCGGTGAGCCCACACACCCCCCCACACACACACCCCTCCCCCACAACCCCCCTCCCAACACACACACACCCCTCCCCCCCACACACACCCTCCCCCACACACCCCCCCTTCATCCCCACACCACCCCCACACCAGCTCCCGACAGGCCCCCATCTAAAACTGTCCCCCTGCCCAGGCTGCTGGACACTCCCCACCTGAAGCCATCCCTGTCCCCTGGCTACAGAAAGCTCCCACCATTGCGTTGGGGGAACAGGTGAGTGGTGGAATATTGCATTGGGGAATGGGTTGCGTTGGGGGACCAGGCCTCCCGTGTGACTAGACTGAGTGGACCCAAAAGGGTCCCACTTAGTCTAGTTACCTTATAAAAATGCAGTTTTGGAAAAAGATAACTTAAACCTTCCAATGTCAAAATGAATAATTATCAAGAAAGCAAAATAAAAACTAAAATATGTACTGCTTTTTATTTAGTTTGCTTGTTGAGAAAGTAGTCTTCAAACATATCATACTAAAGAATCTCCAAAGGCACTGAGTCAATGGCAGAGAAAGGATATTCCTGTCAGCCCAGTATAAGCTGCAGGGAAACACATCACCTTCCCAAGTCCTTAGAGGGTAAATGCAGGGATTGACAAGAGGCAAACTCAATTGTGCGGAGTGATATTTTTAGTGTTTATTTGATCAGCTGTATTTAAAGATGTCTTTAAAAGATTTTAAATGCCTGTAGGAAAATTAGGTTAAGGACAAGGATAGGATACGCTTTTCTTTATAACATACTTCAGATTATTTTGCTTGTCTTACAAATCAATAGCCACTGCCATTTACTGCAGATGTGGCACGGATTTTCTGCAGCCATTCTGTGCCATTTTAAGCTGTATCCCATCCTTTTTCTGTACCATTATCCATCTCTCTGAGCTATTCCCCATGTCTCTTGCCACAGATATTGTCCTGGAATTTGCAGTCAATAGTGAACTGAAAGTTCCACGTTCTGTTCTTGAAGGAAACTGACAATCACTATTTATGATCTTCATGATTGGATTTCTGCTTTCTGACATTGATTGTTCTCAGGGTGTAGAAGATATTATAACATCCACAAGTTGTCTGGAAGAAAATGTAACTAATATTTCTACTCGATACAATATAGAGATTGATATAAACATATACATCTAGGTCTTTGTTTTCTGCATAAATAATTCATAAAAACACTTTAATCTCTGTTAGATTTTGGAAAATTTGTATGTAAGAATTGCAATTCATAAAAATAAAGATTTGTTAGGTCATAAAGCAGTAAATTTGGCTTAACACAACTTTTCTTGAGATCTGTGAGGGTTTTTAAAGAAATGTAATAAAAGCAGGAAGTGCTGGAAACACATAGTAAGAAAAACTGGGTTAACATTTCAGATCAAAGATCCTTCAGGAAAGATTGAAGATCAATGACTTTCTCATGTTTAGTCTAAACACTGACCTCAATCTATTTCTTCGTTTATTTGTTTGCGCAGACTGTTTTAATGTTTGGTTGCTTCACTTTTTGACCAACTATCCTTGTGTAAGGAGAGATTATAGTTGTTGGGACTCTTGACAGCATGTGAGTTTTATCTGAGAGGAGGATGGGACTGTGGTTAAAGGGTTTTGCTTGGAGCTACAATTCTGTATCTGGCACCTACCATTCCTATCATAGACCTCTTAGAATACATTGCATGCACTAAGCCTGACCACTGTTTCTACTGCACCATGCACACTGAATCATCAGGATTAGGACATAAGCCAATCTTTTAAATGTGAATGTGCACACCATCGGTGAGGGCATTCATGCACTTATTGGATTGCTTACCTATTGCCGAGAACATTGATGCTTTCATGGATAAAAATAGCAATGCAAAAGTCCACCAAATTATGTCTTGTCTTCCCTTGTCATCACTTTCTCTGCAAGACCACACGATGACGCAGGGATAGAAACATAGAAACATAGAAAATAGGTGCAGGAGTAGGCCATTCGGCCCTTCGAGACTGCACCGTCATTCAATATGATCATGGCTGATCATTCAACTCAGTATCCTGTACCTGCCTTCTCTCCATACCCCCTGATCCCTTTAGCCACAAGGGCCACATCTAACTCCCTCTTAAATATAGCCAATGAACTGGCCTCAACTACCTTCTGGATATATGAGGGCAGTGTGGCAGCCTCTCAAATATGTCAGCACACGCTATCACCTGTGGTTCTGAACCTTGATGTGCTTCTCTGCTGCATATGGTTTGTGGCTGACTCGCTCAAAGCTCCACAAACGTTCAGACCCAAAAGTGAAATAAATTTCAAAAAGTTCAATAGAATGTGCATGAATCTACAAAACATTGCTGTCCATAAGTGAAAACTAATTGCCTTTTTCATGAAAACAAACTTGCAAATCTGAGGCAGCCCACCTGTCTGATCTCTGGCTATGCAAATGTAAGCATTTTTAGGTTTTTTATTCAATCAAGAGATAGAAACATAGAACAAGAGGTGCAGGAGTAGGCCATTCAACTACCTTCTGTGGCAGTGATTTCCAGAGATTCACCACTCTCTGTGTGAAAAATGTTTTTCTCATCTCGGTCTTAAAAGGCTTCACCCTTATCCTTAAACTGTGACCCCTTGTTCTGGACTTCCCCAACATCGGGAACAATCTTCCTGCATCTAGCCTGTCCAACCCCTTTAAGAATTTTGTAAGTTTCTATAAGATTCCCCCTCAATCTTCTAAATTCTAGCGAGTACAAGCCGAGTCTATCCAGTCTTTCTTCATATGAAAGTCCTGACATCCCAGGAATCAGTCTGGTGAACATTCCCTGTGCTCCCTCTATGGCAGGAATGTCTTTCCTCAGATTAGGAGACCAAAACTGTACGCAATACTCCAGGTGTGGTCTCACCAAGACCCTGTACAACTGCAGTAGAACCTCCCTGCTCCTGTACTCACCTGCACCGATACCTGCACCTCACACATTCTTCCATGCTATTGGAGAAGTGCATTATTCCATAATCATTAAGGTGAAGCATCTGCTTTCCGCTCAGTAGAACTGTGATATAAGCTGTACCTGTCTCCATATCTGTTTCTGCTCCATGGTAATATATGTTGGACCATGTGAAAAAACACCATCTGTTTTCCTGCCCTATGAACCCTAACTATCTGTCCTAGTGAAAGGAAGCCTAGTCATTGTGCTTTAGCGTGTGTAGCCTTTGATGAATGGGATATGCAAAGACACTGTGGCAGGTTAGAAATTTGAATTAGAACTTTGAAGTTTTGTATGTCATCACTTTTGCTGTTAAGATCCAGAATAAATATTTGAGTAATACATGTATGATGTATGAATGAGAAAAAAATGTGTCCCCAAGTGACCACCATTTCCCTGTCCCCAATGGTGAAAGACTGGGCATTTCCATGGTATCTTCTCAGCAGATGTTAGATGACAGATGGTGCATAAACATTTCTAATGAGTTGGTAAAGATTTTGAACTTTTTAAATATAAAACATTGGGAAAATTCTGCAGGTCTATTCCCTTCCTTCTTGTAATCATTCACTGTGGCTGGATTCTGGAAAATGTGCTCTAACTTCTGGAGCTGGTTGATGTTGGTTTGCCAGTTTTACCCTTAGATTTGGAAGGTTTGCAGAAACAACACTGGTAGTATGTGGTCCGAGGTGCCTACAATAGGTTATATGTATCTCTATTATATATTACAGTATATTTTATATTATATTATAATGTTATATTATATTATATTATAGTATATTATATCATAATATGATATATTATATTAAAGTATGTTATATTACTTTAGAGGGCGAGGATCACTGCTGCTGATTAGGGGTTTAGGCTTAATTTGAGGTCTTTGTCTTTTAATCAATTAGACAAATTTCCACACTTCTGACATGGATCTCGATATCCAGGTGTCAGTGTTGCACAATGGTGGCAAGTTGGTGTAATTTTCAGATGTTTAGTATGAAGAGCTGCAAGAGGGAGGGGAGGGGGAGGAGGGAGGGGCAGGCAGGGAGATGTTTGTAGAAGTGACTTAAAATTGGAGAATTCAACGTTCTTGCTAACTTTAACATTTCTTATAGACAATTACTCACTTGCTTTTATAACATGTGTTCAAATCAGACTACACATTTGACTGGGAGTTGTAAGGAAAGCTTGCTTTAACAAACAAACAATTACCATTGTATACAGGCTGTATCTGCCCAAGTTTGAAAGTGCAAAGCAACTTGTCTGATACCGAACAAGGCAAACTCAGAAGTGTGGTGGAAGAAACAGAAAAAAGGAAGACATTAGGCATTTCACTTTCATTCATTATCTCAGTTAGTGCCTGAGATTGTGCTTCCCCGCATCTGGCTTGAAATCGAAAAAGAATTGTAATGAAAGTGTTCAAGCAGCAATTCATCACTGTTTTGATTAGGATTGCTCTATAGCCACTCTCAACAAACAATTATTAACACCATCCCCACTTACTGACATCTCCAGTTTTTGCCATACCTAAGCTTCCAGTGATGTCCCACTGTGGATATATGAGGGCAGTGTGGCAGCCTCTCAAATATGTCAGCACAAGCTATCACCTGTGGTTCTGAACCTTGATGTGCTTCTCTGCTGCATATGGTTTGTGGCTGACCGCTCAAAGCACCACAAACGTTCAGACCCAAAAGCGAAATAAATTAAAAAAAGTTCAATAGAATGTGCATGAATCTACAATACATTGCTGTCCATAAGTGAAAACTAATTGCCTTTTTCATGAAAACAAACCAGCAAATCTGAGGCAGCCTACCTGTCTGATCTCTGGCTATGCAAATGTAAGCATTTTTAGGTTTTTTATTTAATCAAGAGATAGAAACATAGAAAAAGAGGTGCAGGAGTAGGCCATTCGGCCCTTCGAGCCTGCACCGCCAGTCAATATGATCATGGCTGATCATCCCTCAGTATCCTGTACCTGCCTTCTCTCCATACCTCCTGATCCCTTTAGCCACAAGGGCCACATCTAACTCCCTCTTAAATATAGCCAATGAACTGGCCTCAACTACCTTCTGTGGCAGAGAATTCCAGAGATTCACCACTCTCTGTGTGAAAAATGTTTTTCTCATCTCGGTCCTAAAAGACTTCCCCCTTATCCTTAAACTGTGACCCCTTGTTCTGGACTTCCCCAACATCAGAAACAATCTCCCTGCATCTAGCCTGTCCAACCCCTTAAGAATTTTGTAAGTTTCTATAAGATCCCCCCTCAATCTTCTAAATTCCAGCGAGAACAAGCCGAGTCTATCCAGTCTTTCTTCATATGAAAGTCCTGACATCCCAGGAATCAGTCTGGTGAACCTTCTCTGTACTCCCTCTATGGCAAGAATGTCTTTCCTCAGATTAGGAGACCAAAAATACTCCAGGTGTGGTCTCACCAAGACCCTGTACAACTGCAGTAGAACCACCCTGCTCCTATACTCAAATCCTTTTGCTATGAATGATGACATACCATTCACTTTCCTCACTGCCTGCTGCACATGCATGCCTACTTTCAATGACTGGTGTACCATGACACCCAGGTCTCATTGCATCTCCCCTTTTCCTAATCGGCCACCATTCAGATAACAGTCTACTTTCCTGTTTTTGCCACCAAAGTGGAAATCCTCACAATTATCCACATTATACTGCATCTGCCATGCATTTGCCCACTCACCCAACCTATCCAAGTCACCTTGCAGCCTCCTAGCATCCTCCGCACAGCTAACACTGCCCCCCCAGCTTCGTGTCATCTGCAAACTTGGAGATGTTGCATTCAATTCCCTCATCCAAATCATTAATATATATTGTAAATAGCTGGGGTCCCAGCACCGAGCCTTGCGGTACCCCACTGGTCACTGCCTGCCATTCTGAAAAGGACCCGTTTACTCCTACTCTTTGCTTCCTGTCTGCCAGCCAGTTCTCTATCCACATCAATACTGAACCCCCAAGAGAGATTATTTGTAAGTCAGGATGGTGTGTGGCTTGGGTAGCTTCCAGTGGATGGTGTTCCCATGCCTTTGCTGCCTTTGTCCTTTAGCTGGTAAAGATTGTGGGATCAGAAGGTGCTGTCAAAGAAATGTTGATGAGTTGCTGAAGTGCACCCAGTAAATGCTGCAAAGTGCTGCTACTGTGTGCCAGTGGTGGAGTGAGTGAATTGGGTGCTGATCGAGGGGACTGCTATGAACTGTTTGGTGTCAAGCTTCTTGAGAATTGTTGAAGTTACATTCATGCAGGCTAGTGGAGAATATTCCACCACACGTCTTGTCGATGTTGGACAAGGTTTGGGAAGTTAGGGGGAGAGTTACTCACTGAAAGATTTCTAGCCTCTGACATGCTCTTGTAGCCACATTGTGTACATGGCTACTCCAGTTCAGTTTCTGTTCAGTGATAACACCCAGGATATTGATGGTGGGAGTTCCAATGATGGTGATGCCACTGAATGTCAGGAGGTGATAGCTGGATTTTCTCTTGGTGGAGATCATTATTACCTCACACATGTGTGGTGTGAAGATTACTTGCCATCAATCAGCCCAGGCTTAGAAAAGTCCTGGTAAGTTGAAGAATGTAAATAGGAAATTGACTGGCAATCCTAAGGAAAGGCTGTTTTAACCTGAACAAACTTTTAATATTATTGAAAGGCTACATCTGCTCAGTGAGGGGATAATTTTACTCCTATTATTAAGTATCCTAAAAAATAATCTCTTGCTTCTGACTGCAGACCCATAATTTTGATTAGTTGAAGAGTATTGCAGGGAATGTTGATGGACAAACTCCACTATCTAATTCTGGAATTGCCTTCCTATTAGTCCCATCTTCCAGAAGCTCTCCCTTTTATGCGATTTAAATGCAAAATGTCCTTAGCATTCTTCACGGGTGAGAGACTGTCCGTCATAGCTCAGCATACATTATGGAAAGTATGCAGAGCAATGACAGGAATGCCATTGGAAGGAGCCTGGCAAGTTGGCTGAGCAGTTCCTCATCCAATTTTTATTTCCAACCTAACCCATGAGAAGAAAATGAACTCTGCACTACTCTAGGGAAAATCTATTAAATGTGTTTCAATTTGCATCAAGCAAGTAAACTGTGATTGAAATGCAATCATATACTTACCAAGCCTATGGTAAGCCTATGATTGCATTTCAACAACAGTTAGAATTGGGACAGAAGAAAGGTTAAGAACTAAAATAGATGTTTCTCCTCTTTCTCCCTTGTCTGCCTCTGTAAAAAATAAAATTAGGTGGTTTAGTGTTATATTTGTAATATCTGTATACATTATCACCACTGGGCTCAATTCTATCAATTTTTGATGGTGGGGTAGAGATTTGGGATTGTATTTTAAATTACCTCTAATATATCATTGTGTAGCGGTGTTGTCATGGGGTAAATGGCTGGTTTTTTTTGTTTCATCTATGCACCTTTCTCAATGGGGGGGCGGGGGGCGGGAGGGGGATGGTATGGGGGATTTGTTAAATAATATTTCGTGAAATTAGTGCCTGTGGAATTCTGTTGTTGTTGGCTTTGTAGAATTTGTTTAGTACACGACCTCAGCTCAGCATTGTGCATTTGTAATTTATTTCAGTGGATGAAATGATATCATTGTGGAGTTGTACCCCCGGGAAGTATTACATTTCATTGATGTCTGCCAGCAGCTGACCTAGCTTTCAATGTCATTCTGGTTGACTTCACTTGTGCTATCGACTGAAAAGTGGCAAACCCCTTTGTGCTGCCTATTATCTGTAAAGGACAAGAATACCATCAACCTACTTGTTAAGATAATGTACAGGAACCTGGAAACCGTTGGTATCACAGATACTACTAACACAAGAGCACGCCTTTCTGTAAAACAATGTGACCTTGCAGCAGCTAATGCTGAAATTATAAAAAAGTGGAGATAAAAATAGAATTTTATTTTGAATATCATGAAATTGATATGACGTATACAAGAAAATGTTATGTTTATAATAGTACAAATTGGATAAATTATATGATGGAATTTACTGTGACAGACATTGCCCGATAAGTCACAGCCAAAGAACATGCTACTCCAGATCAGAGTTCCAAATTTTCAATTTGGTTTGAAAGAATTCCCAATGTGCCTTTCATGTTGTCAGGATGTCTCAAAGCACTTATTGGCAATAAATTACTTTTAAAGCACAGTCAGGTATTGACATTGCTTGAGATATGTAGCCCCATGGTGCTCTTATAAGTAGCAAATAAACAAAACATTGTCTAATTAATTCTATTGGTAATGGGGAGCATAACTCTCAGCATTATTTTGAATGTGACCAGAGGATTTCTCATGTCTGCCTGACTAGTTGGAAAATCATCTATCTATCTATCTATCTATCTATCTATCTATCTATCTATCTATCTATCTATCTATCTATCTATCTATCTATCTATCTATCTATCTATCTATCTATCTATCTATCTATCTATCTATCTATCTATCTATCTATCTATCTATCATAAAAAAGTTATGAGTGTTTAAAAAACCTTGAGATCCTCTCACCTGTCAATCACCGTGATGAAGATAACACCCCTCCTGGAGGGGGGGGGGGGGGGGGGGGGGGGTGGGGGCAGGATTATAAAACCCCGGATGCCTGGACGTGTCTCAGTCACTCTGAAAGATCGCGAGGGAGAGGCCACGACTCTCATTCTAAGCTGTGAATCAATTGAACTGTGAGTCTACAATGTACTTGCAATAAATGATTTGTAAGCCCTTAGTGACAATGTCATGAGTAGTTTGGTCTGCTGCTCTGCCTTTGCTTGAAACTGCAATGCTTTATTAGGTCTGACTGTGTTTGGACGGAATAAATGCTTTATTAGGTCCGACTGTGTTTGGAAGGAATAAATGGTTTACTAGGTCCGGCTGTGTTTGGTTAAAAAGTCCCGCTGATTTCGTGACTTCCGCTTAGTGGACAGATCGCGCTGATAGGGTAATTTCCGGTGAGTGCAGAGGTCGCGCTGATTGCGTAATTTCCGGTAAGTGCGGAGGAAGCCCCAAAGTGGGGAGAACACACTCAGCCGCATGAGTATTCAAGAAAGTTTACTGCCATATATATGGTGTGTGTCAGTGAGTGTGTGTGTATGTGTTTGTGAGTGTGTGTGTATGTGTTTGTGAGTGTGTGTGTGTGTGTGTGTGTGTGTGTGTCTGAGTGTGTATGTGTGTTTGTCTGTGTGTGTGCATGTGTGTGTGTGTGTGTGTGTTTGTGAGTGTACGTATGTGTATGTGTTTGTGAGTATGAGTGTGTGAGTGCATGTATGTGTGTGTATGCGTGTATGTGAGTGTATGTGTGTGTGAGTGTGTGTGTGAGTGTATGTGTGTGTGTGAGTGTGTGTATGTGTGTGTGTGTGTGAGTGTGTGTATGTGTGTGTGTGTTTGTGAGTGTGTGTGAGTGTGAGTGTGAGTGTGTGTGTGTGTGTGTGTGTGTGTGTGTGTGTGAGTGTGAGTGTGAGTGTGAGTGTGTGAGTGAGTGAGTGATTGAGTGTGTGTGAGTGGTCTCAATGACTGAGCTGCCAGCCCAAGAATCCATTTGGCCCACAATGTCCATTCTAGCCCTCTGGAAACCAGTCCCTTCTGCCCACAACACCATGCTAGCGCTCCAGAAAGCCCCCCCTCCTCCCCCCCACTGACCAGCAATATTGGAATTGGTGGAGAGGTGGAATATTGCGTTGGGGGACCACCCGTGTGAAGCTGGGACCTCAACTTGACCACTTCCTGTCTGCATTGTAATTAAATTTGCTCATAAATGATCCTCCATAAAGCTACGATTTTTCGCCACCTTACTCACCATTCTCCTCTGCTGCAAGTCAAATAATTTTTTTACGATCGGTGAAACAGTACAAAAGTTCTGAAGGTTTTGAAGGTTTCCCCTCCCCCACAGCCCCCCTTCCCCACACAACCCCTCCCCCACACACACCCTCTCCACCCCCCCTCTCCCACCCCCCAAAACCCCCCTCCTCCACACACACCCTCCCCACATCCCCACACCCCCTCACCCACAACCCACCTCCCCCACCCCCACCCCCCTCCCCCACACCCACCCTTCCCCACAGCCCCTCCCCCCACATTCCCTGCCCCCACAACCCCCCCCCACCCCATCCCCCACACCCACCCCCCCCCCACACCCACCCCCACACCCACCCTTCCCCCACATCCCCCTTCCCCCACCCCCCCCCCCACCCCATCCCCCACACCCCACATTCACCCACCCCCTTCCACAACTGCCACCCCTCCACCCCTCCCCCCTACCACCCCCCTTCTCCACACACCCCCTCCCCCACACCCCTCTGCCATCACTCCCCCCTACCAGCCCCATCCCCCCTTCCCCCACACCATCCTCCCCACCCCCCTCCTCCACACCTCTACACCCACAACCCACTCCCCCCCCCTCCCCGCTCCCCCATAGCTGCAGCCATGGTCTTGTATCAAATTATGCTGCCTGCATACCAGGATTGTAATACACTAGCTTTAACAATGTTTGGAAAACAGGCTTGGATACATAGATCCAAAAAGAGCAACTGTCTGTATCTGTAGCCAAGAGGTAGATTTGTCTAAGTACTGGCTGTCAGGGTTATGCAATGGTCAAGGCACATACAACTATATTCTGGCAGCAAAGACTGTGTCAGTGGGATTTCTATTCAGTGTACTTACAAATCATTAGATTTTCAGACACTACATTTATCATGACATACTGTCAGCCTGCAAGTTGATCCTAATCGATAACAGTGCATTTTAAATATTTGATTAGCCTATCCTCCACTGCTGCTTGCATTTACAGTTAACAGACAATCAGTCATTCATTTGGATCAGGTAATGATGTGGAAAGGTATTTAAAAAATGTATGATATTTTAGACACTGAAATCTTGGTGTCAGTCCTGTCTAATGGCGGCAGGGTGTTGCAGCTGTAGAGTTGCTGCCTTACAACGTTTGCAGTGCCGAAGACCTGGGTTCGCTCCTGACTACTGGTGCTGTCTGTACGGAGTTTGTAAGTTCTCCCCGTGACCTGCGTGCGTTTTCTCCGAGATCTTCGGTTTCCTCCCACGCTCCAAAGATGTATAGGTTTGCAGGTAAATTGGCTTGGTAAATGTAAATGTAACTGTCCCCATTGTGTGTAGGATAGTGTTAATATGCGGAGATCGCTGGTCGGCGTGAACCCGGTGGGCCAAAGGGCCTGTTTCCGTGCTATAGCTCTAAACTAAACTAAACTAAACTAAAACATTCTAAGCTGTCACATGAAGAAAATCTCAGCAGTAGAAATTTTGCCTACCATTTTTATTTTATCAATTATTATTTCTAAGATAAGTAAGTAAGTAAGTTTTATTTATATAGCACGTTTTAAGTCAACTCGCATTGACCCCAAAGTGCTTTACATAAAATAAATAATAAGTTCCATTACAAACCATTAGAAAAAGGTTAAAAGAAAAAAATGAATAAAATGGACACAACACATTATAGAGTTCAACACAAACGTCCCCCTACAGCAGAATCAAAACATTTCCACTGTGGGGAAAGGCACCAGAAAGTTAAGTCCTCTTCCTCTGTGAAACACCCGAGGTCAGGGCCCATTTGTGGCCGTGCAGCCAGTCTGATGATTTTCAGGGCCCTCTTGCCGTGAAGATGGAACATCGGCGTCGGGTGAAACATTCCTCAGCGGCTTGGAAAAGTCTGGAGCGGCTGCCTCCTCCCCGGAGACCAGAGACCGGGGCACTCGTAGCCCTCAGGCCGCGCCGGCTGGAGCTCCGACCCCGGCGAACTCGATCCCTGGCTCTGTGGCGCTCCAAATCCAGCGCCGCCCACGGCCTGACGCCCGCAGCCACAGCTGCGCGATGTTGGGAGTCGGCGGCCAAAGTGCTCCGGAGCTTACCGCTCGGCAACCCGGTAAGGCATCGCCCGCTCCGTGTTGGTATCCCAGCGCTGCGCCACCGCCGCCGAAGCTGTAGTCCCGGCCGGTCCCGACAGGAAACGCCGCTCGATTTTCGATGGTAGGCCGCGAGGACGGGGCGAAGAAGCAGCTTGGAGGGATGCTGCCTCTCCGACCAGGTAGGGGACTAAGAAATAAAGTTTCCCCCCTTCCCCACCCCCCACATAGAAGACCTCCACTAACATTTTTTTTTAACAGGACTTAAAATAAAATAAAATAAAAAAAGGTGTAGAGACGGACTGCGGGCAGGCTGCCATACACAGACGGCGCCCACTCCCGCACATCCGCCATGAAGAAGAGTCTCGACCCGAATAAACACAAGTAAACGTAGAAAATAGGTGCAGGAGGAGGCCATTCGGCCATTCGAGCCAGCACCGCCATTCATTATGATCATGGCTGATCATCCCCTATCAATAACCCGTGCCTGCCTTCTCCCCATATCCCTTGACTCCACTAGCCCCTAGAGCTCTATCTAACTCTCTCTTAAATCCATCCAGTGACTTGGCCTCCACTGCCCTCTGTGGCAGGGAATTCCATAAATTCGCAACTCTCTGGGTGAAAAAGTTTTTTCTCACCTCAGTCTTAAATGACCTCCCCTTTATTCTAAGACTGTGGCCCCTGGTTCTGGACTCGCCCAACATTAGGAACATTTTTCCTATGTTCCTAAACAAAGTCTGAAGAAGGGTTTTGACCTGAAATATTGCCTATTTCCTTCGCTCCATAGATGCTGTCTCACCCGCTGTGTTTCTCCAGCATTTTATCTACTTTCGATTTTCCAGCATCTGCAGTTCCTTCTTAAACAAGTAAAAACATGTTTATTTTCTTTAAGTTAGACCAATGCTGTGATGTGCAATGTTTTGCCAAAAATAATTTGTGATGGCCCAAAGTATGTTTCAGCACACCCACATACCTACTGGGAATTTTTATGAGAGTGGAATTTAGAAATAGATAGTGATCAATCTAGACCGTGTGTGATTTCTGTATTCATACTATTTTGGTATATGACAATTCTAGTTGATTCATTGCTGGTAGCTGATGTCTTTATGAATGGAGATTTACTTCATCTGAATCAAACCCAGCTCATTAAAAGTAGGCCTAAACTTCCTACAAAAGACTCCAATTTAAAACCAAGAAAGAATTAGTGTGTCATTTTGCAAAACAACAAGCGTAGCTTCAAGCGATGTACTATCACATGACAGTAAATCATGCCATTCAAACTGTGCCTGAAATCAGATCACAGAGAATATAAAACACCACAGGTGTCTCATAGATCTTCAATAATACATTACCTTTTGTTGACATTAACAGCAGGCACTTGCCCTTAATTCACGATGATTTCCTCCGTGTTGAGAATTCAGTCCATTTTATTTCAGCTACATCACATCACCAGATTGTACTCTAAGGTTTGGGCCTCCATCTCACTTTTTTCATCGTTTTCCAATAAGCAACTAAGCAGATCACAATGGTCAACCACTGGCCTCAACCAAAGCAACACCATGATTATATGTGTAAGTTCATTCACAGGGACTCTGTAGTTTTGCTTTATCTCAACTGCAATCACTGACATTTGTAATGTTAAAAAACCCATTACTATTTGACAACATTAATGTATCAATTTTCTTCAGATGGATTCTTTGGATGTTGGTTTCTTTGGGTTATTAGGTTCTTCCTGGATCACTTATTTTCAAACGTGATGGTTATTGAAAACTAAGTACAGTAAAACTTTACTGTAAGTCAGGAAGTATGCAAGTCGGGACTTTGGTGGTGCCGGCTTTGACATTTTTTAGACCATTCATTTTCATTGGTACCTCAATACACTTTAAATTGATTTTTGTTGTTTGATATGTTTGTTAGATACATACAATGTCATAATTGCCATGTAACTTGCTGAGTTTAAATAGATTAGAGGGAGAGGTAGAAACAAGGAACTGCAGATGCTGGTTTAAAAAGAGTGCAGGAATCACAGGCCTGGTATATGGAGTTGGAAAGTGGCAACCGGAGCAGGAAGGGAACACAGGAACTAGGGCCCAGGTGAGTAGGAAGGCAACAAGGCAAACATTACCTGGTGAACCAGATGCAACATTAACAGGGTTTCTGAAAGTTTGGATGGAAATGATTGGAGTTTTATTGTGACCACATTTCTGAAGAATTTTGAAAACGATCAAGTCCAGTGGGCACCATGTTTATGATTCATGTTCATAAAAATCATATTTATGATTTTCCTTTTGAAATAATATTTAGTTAAAAATGCATATGGTTTAAAACTATTTAATATTCATATATTCAGCGTTATTTTGAGGTGTGTATGGACTGTTAAGTTCACAGGGTGCCATAGGTTATGCAGCCGTACAAGTCATTGCTGGGTAATGTCACAATTACAAGTTGTGTTTGCACTAACTGTTTACACCAGTTGCTCTCAGGGCTAATGTGATATATGAAATATAAGATTTAATTTATTTTAATCAATATTGAAAATGCCTCCAAGACATAGCACTGAAGAACTGCATCCACAGTATAGTTCAGGGGTGGGAGATTGCAACCTTCATGTGGTCTGCCCTGTTTCGACGAATGCAATCAACCTGGCGTGCACAATGAAATGAGATCAGATAGAACACGTTGTCCTATAACTTTAGGCTGTGCACGCCATACGCAAGAAGAAGTATAGTTCAGAGATGGTGTAAATTAATTTGATCTAGAATCTTTAAATCTTGTGGAAGCTGAAGACACAGTACCATTAATGGAGACAGAATGCAAACTGAAGTTGTCAATTAATTTCTTGCATACTTCAACTTCACGGCGATTTCAAGGATTGATAATATTGAAGAACAACAGACCTGCACCAGCTGAGAAGTGCTAGCAGTTCCAGACTCTTTGACCTAAAGATAGAATTCCTGAACTTGTTACCTGAGCCCGACTGGGTTATAGACTTTAACGGTGGAGCAGAATCTGGCTGCCGTTCCCAAGCAGTTCATCAACATAAATGCTGGGTAACCTCTATCAGATTAGACCTGTGCCTGTTGAATCTCTGCCCCATTAGGCCTATCGCTGGGAAAGAAAACCCACTCATTTGACTGGAGGGGGGGCAGAGGGTGTGAGCTATAGGGAGAGGTTGAGTAGGCTGGGTCTCTATTCCATGGAGCGCAGGAGGATGAGGGGAGATCTTATGGAGCTATACAGTATCATGAAAGGAATAGATTGGGTCGATGCACAGTCTTTTGCCCAGAGTAGGGGAATCAAGGACCAGAGGACATAGGTTCAAGGTGAAGCGGAAAAGATTTAATAGGAATCTGAGGGGTAACTTTTTCACACAAAGGGTGGTGGGTGTAAGGAACAAGCTGCCAGATGAGGTAGTTGAGGCTGGGACTATCCCATTGTTTAAGAAACAGTTAGACAGGTACATGGCTAGGACAGGTTTGGAGGGTATATGGACCAAGCGCAGGCAAGTGGGACTAGTGCAGCTGGGACATTGTTGGCCGATGTGGGCGAGTTTGGCCGAAGGGCCTGTTTTCACACTGTATGACTCTATTCTTGCACAGTTCACTTCAATTTCAAGGCAACTTCAAGCCCCCCCCCCCCCCCCTTCTCATCAGTATTATTTATAGTTTATATAATTTATAGTTAAGCTCTTATTCACCAGAATATAGCACATGTCAATCTTTTGCACCTTAACAACTATCTGTATATATGTATATGCCTATGTACATACACCAATATATCCTCATTTGTATATATTGTCTTAATCAGCATTTTACTACTTTGCACTCTGATTAGATGCAAAACTGCATTTCGTTGTACCTGTACTTGTACTATGTGCAATGACAATAAAGTTGAATCTAATTTAATCTAAATTGTAAGGATATGCAATACTGAGGAACAACAGGCCAGCACCTGCTCAGAAGTGCTGGCAGTTCCAGGCTTTTTTTTTTACATGAAGGCAGAAACCCTGAACTTGCCACTTTGCTATTTTGCTCATTACAAGTTCTGGCCCATTAAGATCAACACAATGCAGGTTAACATTTGTTTCATGCACTCAAATGTGAAATGCCTTAAAATCATGTAGCTTTTCTCATTGCCATTCATCAATCACCTTCACTGAAATAGCTGATGCATTATCATGATAGAATCACCTATTTGTGGAACCTGTTTTTTGCTGTGCGGTAAAAAATACAGTCAATGATCTTGTACATCACTGTCACATACAAAGGTTGCTCCATCGATCAGAAGGAAGAAACTCTGCTGCTCAAGAAAGTTGGTATTTCTGCTAACTGAAGAACTATTGGGAAGTTGGATTTTCAGATGTAAAATGTAAAAAAATAATACTGGATAATAAAATAATACTGTTCTGCTGTGTTCTCCTGTAAGAAGGACAACTGGATATGATAGACTGGATTTCTCTGCAGTGCTAGCTGAAACTAAAAGTACACCTTGGATCTAATCCTGTGTAATTAGGATTGTGAATTGGAAAAATGTGTGTTTGGCCGAGACTCTCAGACTTGATTCAGAATCTCGGCCAAAAAATGTCAACCATCTCCCTGCGTCCACAGATGTTGCTTGATCCGTTTCAACTTCCTCCAGCAGTTGTTTTAAAGACCATGATGCCGCATCCAAGCTGGTCCTTCTGCCCACACCAGGCCCAGATCACTTTCAATCGTTTGTCTCCATCTACCTGTTCAATTATCCTCTAAATGTTGATATTGCATCTGCCTCATATATTTCATCTGGCAGCTCATTCCAAATACTCGCCACCCTCTTTGTGAGAAAGCCATACCTCAGCTTCCTATTAGATCTGCACCACAGTGGTGTCGTGCTGGAATTGCTGTCTTCCAAATGGCCATTACACGGGTGCCTGTCCTCTTGAGTCAGAGGGTGTTGAATCTGTGGATTTATTTTGCCACGGAAGACTGTGGAGGCCAAGTCAGTGGATATTTTTAAGGTAGAGATATATAGATTCTTGATTAGTACATGTGTCAGAGATTATGGGGAGAAGGCAGGAGAATGGGGTTAGGAGGGAGAGATAGGTCAGCCATTATTGAATGGCGGAGTAGACTGGATGGGCTAAATGGCCTAATTCTATTCCTATCACTTATGATATAATAATAATAATAATAATAACTTTATTTATAGAGCACTTTAAAAACAACCACTGTTGCCACAAAGTGCTGTACATGACTAGTCATGGACAAGAAATTATTACACGACAATAAAAACCTTAAAAGAAAGAATAAAAACAATAAAATTAAAAACATTAAAAGCACTAAAACAGGAGCAAAGTCTCAAGCGGGGTCAAAAGCCAAGGAATATAAATGTGTTCTAATACTGGTTTTGAAGATGGACAGTGAGGGGGCCTGTCTGATGTGCAACGGCAGAGCGTTCCAGAGTGCTGGAGCAGCAACAGAGAAGGCTCTATCCCCTCTGAGCTTCCGCTTAGACCTCGGTACCTCCAGGAGCAGCTGATCAGCTGACCTGAGACACCGGGCAGGAGCGTATGGATGAAGCAGCTCAGAGAGGTAAGGCGGGGCGAGCCCATATAAGGATTTAAAAACAAATAAAATAATTTAAAAATCAACTCGAAAGTACACCGGGAGCCAGTGGAGGGAGGCCAGAGTTGGCGTAATGTGCTCCCTCTTTCGAGTTCCAGTCAAAAGGCGAGCAGCAGCATTCTGAACCAACTGGAGACGAGCCAGGGAAGATCGAGCAACTCCAAAATAGAGTGCTCTTATGATTTTATGACCTTTCATACACCACGTGGTCAATACTTCCAGACACTAATAACTGCTTTTTAAATTCCCTGTGCTGCTCCTCCTCTCAGCTGCTCCTCGTCAGTAAAACTTGTTTTGTTTTTATCATATGGCATCTGCACATCCTTGTGTCCAGAGAATGATAAGTGAGCCTGCAACGAGTCTATCATGCGTTGCAGCTATAGCATACTGCTATGTTTCATAAATCAAAAATCAGATTCTCTGGCATGGGCTGAGCCACTACAACATGCAATCAGATTCACTTATGCACGAACTGATGAAAGATAGTAATCCTGAACATATGGTGGTTCCTTGGAGCTACAGCAGCCTCAAGCCACCCATACTGTTGAATCTGAGAGAACATCTTGTGTAAATACCTGATTAGATTACAAATGTTCAAGAAAGAACTGCAGATGCTGGAAAAATCAAAGGTAGACAAAAATGTTGGAGAAACTCAGCAGGTGAGGCAGCATCCTCATTGTGTCAAAGCAAAGCCACTGTTCGGTCTGAATGTCTGCTTTTATTTCAATTTTTTGGCCTATTTTAGATATGGTAATTAAAATGTTTTAAAGCTATATGTATTTATTCTGTTTTTATTAACCGCACTGATGGGAATTGATTGAGAAACAATATTTTCGTTTCATCTGTGTATGTAAGTAGTTAAAATGACATTAAAGTAAATACTGAATACTGAATCTATAGAGCGAAGGAATAGGTGACGTTTTGGGTCGAGTCCCTTCTTCAGACTGATGTGGGGGTGGGGGTGTTGGAGCCACCTCAGCACAAATTCGAGTGGGGTGGCCTTTCTGTTGGCCCCGACTTTCCAGCCAGAGATCCTGAAGATGCAGGAAGATGTGCCAGGCTGTTTGCTCTATCTGGCCGTGAGCCTAGATGGCATGCCGTTACATTTCATTAACACGTACGCCCCCAGCACCAGCACGATGCAGGCGTGTCAACTTCAGTAGGTGACTGCTCTGTTGAACACTATTAATAGCGGAGAGTGTGTCTTCCTTCGGGGGGGATTTCAATTGCACCCTTAAGGTGGGAGATCTCTCTTACTCAGGTACTCAGTCTGCCCCTGCAGTAGCGAATATGTTGAGAGGTTTCATTGCCTCCTTTGAGTTGGTTGATGCGTGGCGGAACCTCCACCCTGGTTCCAACGGTTTTTAGTGGAGGTCTGAGGGGGGTGGTTCCCGTATCGATCGCATATACATCTCCGGAGGGTATGTCCCTCGTGTATCGGCAGCCTCAATGCAGCCGGTGCCGTGCTCAGAACACTGTGGGGTACGAGTGGACATTATCCCAGCGCACACACACGGGCTGGGTCCGTGAACTGGCACTTTATTAACTGGTTGCTGCAGGATCGTCGATACCAGTCGGTTTTGGATGAAATGGAGAAAGAGGCAGAGGGGGCTTCCCTTTCCTCAGGCAGTGGTAGGATGCGGGAAAGGCTTGCATCTGTCTCTTTTGTCAGGAATACATGTGGAGGTTGACCAGAAGGCGGGACATGGCGGCCAAGTGACTCGAGAGGGAGTCACTCGATGCAGAGTCTTGCCTGGGTCGGATTGGTGAGGACTCCTGTGAGTTGGGAGAGTGCTAGGAGAGGAAGAGAGCACTGAGGAAGCTGCAGCTTGAGCGGTCCCAAGGTGCATACGTGAGGTCGCGGGTCCAGATGCTGCACAATCTGGACCGAGCTTCACCTTTCTCTGGAGGGCGGGGAGCCCACAAATAGCTCGTCGAGCTGCTCGTGAATGATGGCTCCTCTGTATCAGATCCAGATATGATCAGCGCTTTAGTTTGGTCCTTTTATGGGTCTCTGTTCTCCACAGACGGATTCAGCGGGGAGGCTCAGCGGGTCCTGTGGGAAGGTCTACTGACCGTAGATAGGGAGGTGTTTCAAATCCTTGATGATTCCTTATCATTGGAGGAGTTGACTGATGCCTTGCACCAGCTCAGGAGGGGCATCCCCATGGTTGAATGGGCTGTCAGTCGGGTTTGTTACAGCCTTCTGGGATATCCTGGGGGGTGATTACATGAAGGTCCTGGGGGAGAGCCTGGTGACCGGGGAGTTGCCCCTCTCGTGGCATAGTGGCGGCGCGGCTCTGGCTGCAGCGGCTCTCCGGCAGTCCTGTTTGTTTTGTGTTTTTTGGGTTGTTTATTTTCGTTTTGGTTAGTCTAGTTTTGGTTTTTAGTTTGTGTTTTGGGGGGGGGGGTTGAAACGGGGCTTGCTGTCTCTCCCTGCGGGGGAATGCGACTTTTTTGTCGTATTCCCCTTCTCTGCCTCCGTCTGCGCTGAGGCCTAATGGCGGAGCTGGCGACCTCGAGGCTCAGGAGGCAGAGCCCGCCAGGACTCGCACTGAGCTCGCTCCCGTGAGGACGGCCCGGCTCGGGGCTGGAACAGGGCTTTCGTGAGGGGCTGTGACGGCCGGCCCGAGGAAGGAACGGTGCTCCCGTCGGAGTAGCCGAGCTCGGGGAGGTACGGCGTTCCCAGCCCGAGGGAGGAGCGGCGCCCGGTCGGGGCGGCCCAGCCTGAGGGAGGAGCGGCGCCCAGTTGGGGCGGCCCAGCCTGAGGGAGGAGCGGTGCCTGGTCGGGGCGGCCTGGCGCGAGGGAGGAGCGGCGCCCGGTCGGGGCGGCCTGGCCCGAGGGAGGAGCGGCGGCCTGGCGCGAGGCTGAGACGGTGGCAGTACTCACGTGAGGGCGATCCGGCTCGGGGCTGGAACGATGCTCCGGGGGCTGGGACGGCAGTTCTGGTGGCGGTGGCCTGAGACCGGGGGTTCGGCCGCGGGCCAGCGGCTGCGTCAGCAGGTCTGGTGAGCGGCAGCTTCGACTACCCCGGGCCGCGGTGTTTGAGCCGCGAGGACAGGTTTTAACATCGCCCGGGGGGTATCGCCTCAGCGCAGAAGGAGAAGAGGAGGGAAGAGACTGCAGCCCTAAGACTTTTGCCTCCATCACAGTGAGGAGATGTTGGGTGGACTCACTGTGGTGGATGTTAATATGTGTTTATTGTTGTTTTTTATTGTATTGTATTATATGTATGACTGCTTAAATTTCGTTCAGACTTCGGTCTGGATGACAATAAAAGGCTATTCTATTCTATTCTATTCTATATTCTATAGGGCAGTTGTTGTCCTGCTGCCCAAGAAGGGCGAATTCCGCCTGTGAAGAACTAACGCCCCGTCCCTCTCCCATGTACAGAGTATAAAGTTTTTGCACGTGCGATAGCAAATCGCCTGGACTCCGTGCTGCCCCAACTGATCCACCTGGTTAGGGACCTGATTCATCTATCCCAGGGAACTGTTCAGCCAGCTGCTTTTCTATCCCTTAATCAGGAGAAGGCTTTTGACAGGGTCAATCATGACTACTTGTACATAGAAACATAGAAAATAGGTGCATGAGTAGGCCATTCGGTCCTTCGAGCCTGCACAGCCATTCAATATGATCATGGCTGATCATTCAACTCAGTATCCTGTACCTGCTTTCTCTCCATACCCCCTGATACCTTTCGTCACAAGGGCCACATCTAACTCCCTCTTAAATACGCTGCAAGCGTTCAGATTTGGACCGCATTTTGTGGCCCGGGTCCGGCTTTCGTATGCTGCAACGGAGTGTATCGTGAAGGTTAATGGTGTGTTGTTGGCTCCCATTCACTTTGGGAGGGGGGTTCGTCAGGGATGTTCCATGTCTGGTCTGTTGTACTTGGTCTGTGTGGAGCTGTTCCTGTGTCTTCTTCGGAGGCGGTTGACAGGCCAGGCTCTACCAGGACCGGGGGTGGATGTGGTTCTCTCGGCCTATGCCGGATGATGTACTCCTTACGTTCACTGACCCTGTGACCTGCAGAGAGTGCGTGATTACCAACAGGTTTTCTCGGCTGCATCGTCTGACAGGATCAACTGGAGTAAGTGTTCTGGACTTTTGGTGGGCCAGTGGCAGGTGGACTCCCTGCCGGAGGAGATGATATAGTTTGTGTGGAGCACCATCCACATCCTCTACCTGAGTCCCCCTGAGGATGCTTGACCGGCGAACTGGCAGGAGCTGGAGACGAAAGGCGTCACTTGCCTAGAGTTCTTTCTTTCCAGGGTAGGGTGCTGGTTTATGACAACCAGCTGGTGGCCTCCACGTTATGGTACCGGCTGGCTACTCTTGTCCCCCCCTCTATCTTTGCAACTACAATACAGAAGAAGCTAGTGGATTTCTTTAGAGGAGATAGGAAGCACTGGGTTCCGCAGCAGTCCTGAGTCTCCCGTTAGAGGAGGGCGGCCAGTGGCGGCTCTCCGTCTCAGGACACTGCGGAGGTATGTGTATGCGGAGCACCCCCCCCCCCAGATGGCACGCTCTAGCCACGTATTTTTTCAGCTGGGGCCGTTGCCTAAGGGGCGCTTTGTGGCTCCCGGTGGCGGGCATCAGTCGACCCTCCATACGGGGTCTGCCTAGTTTCAATCGCGATGTGTTAAGAGAGAGGAATTTGGTCATCCTCAGCTAGCACGTTGCTCCTCAGGGGAAGGGGGTTGTTGTAACTGCGAGGGGGGCCAGTCCTCACCCTGTCATTGCGGATGTCGAGGATAGGCGTGTGCTCAGAGTGATTCTGACTGAGCTTACCGGAATTACTCATCGAGCCCAGGCTCTGGAACAAGAGCCGCCTTTCTGAGATGCAGAGGGATGCATTTCGTGATGCAGAGAGACGCGTACTGTACAGAATGCTCTTGCACAATCTGCGCAGTTAGGTGCTATGGGTGAGAGATGGAATATTGCGTTGGGGTAATGGATTGCGTTGGGGGAACGGGTGAGTGGTGGAGTATTGGTTTGGGGAACGGATTGCTTTTGGGGACCAGGCTTCCCGTGGGGGCTATGGATGAGTGGTGGAATATTGTATTGGGGAAACGGGTTGTGTTGGGGGAACTGGTGAGTGGTGGAATATTGCGTTGGGGAATGAGTTGCGTTGGAGGACTAGGCCTCCCGTGTGACAATGGGACCCAACGGGTCCCACTTAGTCTAGTTGGATTATAATGACTGCTTGATGTATTGCGACCATTGAACGTTTATGTACTTTTGGTACACTGTAATATGCAATTGTTGAATAAAGTCCTTCGAAATGAAAAGAGAGAGAGAGAGAGAGAGAGAGGGAGAGGGAGAGGGAGAGGGAGAGGGAGAGGAGAGAGAGAGAGCGCCTGCTATTTGTGAGTTAATGGATTAGATATAATTAGCCTTTTCGGGCTCAAGTACGGCAATGGCTAAATTTAAGAATTCAAGATTTTTATGGCAGCTCAAGAAACAATGATCTGATCGTGAACCAAGAATACAAATAGGTTTCATGAAATTGGTTCTGCAGTTTCATTGGGTTTTAGTCCAATTTTACTTTCCTGTAATATGATACTCATCTTCATCTTCAAAATTAATGGCCTGGGGGCAAAGCTAGTTCGAAAAATGAGAAATTTGTGTATTACTTTCCAGGTATTTTTTGTTTGTAGTAGCAGATTTCCTGTAATGCTACTTATAATCCACGATCAGCAGTTTGGTTTGATCAATAATCTTGAAGGCAACCTCCAAAGTATTTTCCACAGAAATCCAGATAACTGTTGCTTATCGATTTGTGAAGTCAAATATTACTCCATCAATTTCAGTCAGCATCTTACAAGAAGTTTGGGATAATTGCAAAGCTACAGAATGATCTCAGATCCTAATTGCTTCACCGATGTTTATTCGGAAAGCTAAACTAGCTTTGTACTCAGTCAGACAATACACGGTTGTGTCTCACACCGTAATCCTTGGCGTGCCAACATACAGAAGGTGCATACATGTACTTCAGATTGCATTTGGGGCACTTTAGAATGGGAACCCCCTGTGGCTAGATGCAGACATGAGCAGACAACACAGCAAGGCAATTGAAGAAATTAAATGCAGATGTAACAGTTAGATATCTAGAAAATGGAACTCATCCTTTTTAATGTGCTGCACTAATTGCATGACCCTCAAAAAAAGTGTTATGAAATTGGCAAAAAAAGCTTAAAAATCTTTTTTGTATGTAGAGGCACCAAACGTCGTGAATAAACGGCTTCTTTATTCACGCATTATAGGTAAGATATACATGCACGTTTCAGGGCCTGTCCCACTTAGGCGACTTTTTAGGCAAGTGCACGAGACTGCGCTCGCCTCATGATCGCTACATGGTCGCCTCATGTTCGCTGGTGGTCTCTGGTGAAACATATAAGATTGTTTAGGGCTTGGACACGCTAGAGGTAGGAAACATGTTCCCGAAGTTGGGGGAGTCCAGAACCAGGGGCCACAGTTTTAAGAATAAGGAGTAAGCCATTTAGAACGGAGACGAGGAAACACTTTTTCTCACAGAGAGTGGTGAGCCTGTGGAATTCTCTGCCTCACCAGGGCTGTGGAGGCAGGTTCTCTGGATGCTTTCAAGAGAGAGCTAGATAGGGCTCTTAAAAATAGCGGAGTCAGGGGATATGGGGAGAAGGCAGGAACGGGGTACTGATTGGGGATGATCAGCCATGATCACATTGAATGGCGGTGCTGGCTCGAATGTCTATTGTCTCCTTCATGGTCGCGAGGAGTTCCCGCATTCTGGGAACTAGTTGCGGCCTCAGTGTGGTCGCCGCAAATTTTTTAACATGTTGAAAAATTTCTGCAACCAAAAATTGGTCGCCATGGAGAAAATCGATAATCCTGTAGTCGTAAGTGCAGCTGTAGTGGGGTCACCATGTAGTTATAGGTAGTCGAGGTAGTCGTAGGTAGTTTTAGTTAATCGCCTTTGCTGACCGGGCATTTTCATTGGCTCATTGGGGGAAAAAAAGTAAGCACGAGTTTTCAGAACCAAGGATAACCGACCGGTAATGTTAAATATCCACCGAACTTCACAGCTGTGTATCTCTAGCTTATGAAAAGTTGTCTGGCTTCTTAAAAATTGTCTCCACTCCTCCTCCCCCCCTTCTCTCCCCTTCTTCCCTCCACCCCCCTCCCTCCTCTTTTAAAGGACTTACCGTACACTGTGCTAGCCATCATAACCTTCCTGTTCATCGTGGTGTGTGTCTCTATCACCTTGGCTTTACACCATGTGAATTTCAGCCAGCACTTTCCCTGGCTCCCGCCTTTGCAATGTGTTTGTGTGTGTGTGTGTTCCACTCTGACAGTCGCCGTTCCAGTTCCCAGTTTTTCAGGCGAGTGCCGCGAACTTGACAGTTGCCGGCAGTCCGGTGAAAAATCGCCTAAGTGGGACAGGCCCTTTAGTCCTCTAACGCAAAAGTAATTGTTGCTGCTGCGAGGCTGTTGCCTCGTGGACTCAAGCTGATCTCTTGCTGAGGTGGCAGGACACTCACGCGAAGAGAGAAGAGGAAGAGAGCGGGAAGGTTGACCTGCTCATTATATATCTTAGGTTTGTTTTATATCTTAGGACACACCCCCATACCCCATGACAACTCCTCCCCTCCATTGCCCAGTCACGTGACCTGACCCCCAAATGCCGAGGGTTCGCATAGCAAGTGGCCTAAACACCGGGTGCCGCCACAGGGGAGATTTTCATCCTGAGTCATACCTCAGAATGTTATGCCCCTGTCCCACTTAGGAAACCTGAATGGAAACCTCTGGAGACTTTGCGCCCAACCCAAGGTTTCCGTGCGGTTCCCAGAGGTTGCAGGTGGTTGCCGGAGGTTGCAGGTAGTGGAAGCAGGTAGGGAGACTGACCAAAACCTCCGGGAACAATCTGGCAGAGTTAGCTGTCGGGGCAGGGACAATTACAATGTTTATCAGACATTTGGGCAGCCATGGCTCAAATATACTGTTAAAACTGTATATTGGTTTATTCAGAATAACCTTGATAAAATCATCCACCTAAAATAGTGATTTAATCGTATTTCCATTGTATTTTGTGACCTGCTAGATGAAAAAAAAAAACAGTTTAATCAATGATCATTTGATGTTAGGGACAGTGAAATGTGGGAAATGAACTGCAGTCATTTTGCAGCCCTTTCTGCGAGGTTATGCTTTCTGCTACGCAGCAAATGAGATTGGTAGAACTGTGATTTGTAAAGGCCTCTTAAAGTATTGTTGATGTGTTTTCAGAAAGACATGGCAGTTGATGCTGGGAGAAATTAAAATAATCAGGCAAGGTAATGGCACACCTGCTGAACAATAGGGTAATTACATTCTCTCTCATCCTGTGATTCCAACTTAGTCTTCATTACACATGTTCTATGTATCAGAGACTGTATGTGACTCTAAATACATCTCTCCAGTTAGTAATAACTGAAACTCTCAGAAGAATTGTATTCAACAGTTCAATCAATTGTGCAGCACTCAAGGTACACGAGGAATTAAATGTTTGAAAACCTCCCAGCATGTTGTTCAGTTATATTTTTCATTCTCCATCGACAGAAATCAAAAGTCTCAAAGCATGAGTGCTGTAATCAGTACATACGATAGGTGCTAGAACTAAGCAAGAAATTAATTTCCATATTTAAGATTAAAGTTTAGGTAATTCTTTTATACTCCCAGTGAGAAGATGAACAAGTATGGAGTGTCCTGGAATCATAGATACATACAGTGTGGAGACAAGCCCTTCAACCTAATTTGCCCACACCGGCCAACATGTCCCATCTAGACCAGTCCCACCTGCCTGCGTTTGGCCAATATCCCTCTAAACCTATTTTAAACCTGTCTAAATGTTTCTTAAATGTTAAGATACTACCTGCCTCGGCTACCTCCTCCAGCAGCTCATTTTATACACCCACAACCCTTTGTGTAAAAACGTTACTCCTCAGGTTCCACCTCACCTTAAAACGATGTCCTCTACTTCTCGATTCCTCCACTCTGGGCAAGATACCCTGTGCGTTTACCCTTCCTATTCCTCTCATGATTTTGTAGACCTCTATATGATCACTCCTCGTCCTCCTGCGCTCAAAGGAATAAAGTCCTAGCCTTCTCAACGTCTCCCCATAGCTCAGGCCCTCGAGACCAGGCAACATCCTTGTAAATCTTCTCTGCACCTTTTCCAGCTTGAAAATATCTTGTGCATAACCTGGTGCACTAAGTTTAAACACAATACTGTAAATGTGGCCCCACCAAAGTCTTATATAGCTGCAACATGACCTCTCAAATTCTATACTCAATACTTGACTGATGAAGGCCAAAGTGCCAAAAGCCTTTTTGACCTCCCCATCTACCTGTGAAGCCACTTTCAAGGAATTATGTAGCTGCTCTCCTAGATCCTTCTGCTCTACAACACTCCCCAGAGCCTTCCCATTCACTGTGTTGGTCCAGCCCATGTTCGACTTACCAAAATGCCACACCTCAAATTTCTCTGTATTAAATTGAGAACGCCAGTCACGGGGAGAACGTACAAACTCTGCACAGACAGTACCCGTAGTTGGGATCCAACCCGGGTCTCTGGCGCTGCAAGCGCTGTAAGGCAGCAGCTCTACCACTGTGCCACTGTGCTGCCCTGTTCTGTTTAAGGGCAGAGGGTTTTGGCATCCACCATCCTTGTGTGCAGGGACTTCCAGATGTTTAACGATTTAGGTGAAATAATATTTCTTCATCTCCCCTCTAAATCTTTTTTCAATTACTTTATTTCTCTGTCCTCTGATTTTAGATGCTTCTGCTAAGAGAAGAATGATCCTTCCTTTGTTCTCTATCTAGGCCCATCATAATGCAACAAACCATAGTCTCCTACTTTTCCTCCCCCTTTCCAAAGAAAATGACTTTAGCTTACACATTTTTTCTTCTCAACTGAAAATGTCCAGTCCCAGCAGCATTCTCATAAATCTTTTCTGCATCGTCCCCAATGTAATCATATCCTTCTCTAACAATAAACAATCTACTGGAGGTTCTCAATGGTGGAGAGGAGGAGGAAGAAGAATTGTCAACATCTCAGGCTCTGCATCAGGACTAAGAGTGGAGAGAGAAGATAGCCAGTTTAAAAAGGAGAGGGGAATCGTGAGACGGGACAGTAGGTGATTTATGGACTAGGGAGGGAAGAAGGATGATGGGCAGATGGAGCATGTAGGCGAAGCCTGGGGTGGGGTGGAGTTGGGAGACAAAGGCAGGTAGATGATGGATGGAAGCAGACAAAAGAGAATTGAGGCAGATGGAATTAGGAGAGTGAGGGGGTGGGTGTAAGTGGGGAAAGGTACCGGAGGGTGATGAACAGGAATATAAAGGCTACCAATGCTGGAATCTAGTAAGAAAGGAAAATGATAATGAGAACCATAAGGGGAGAGGTGAAGGGCAGATGGAAGCAGGACCTAATGGAGGAAGAGAGGGGTGAAACAAGTGGGTGGATTGAAACAGGCGGGGGAGGGGAATGAAAAGGGGCGATGGAAGATTGTTGGATGAGGAAGATGATGTGGAAAAGCGAACCAAAATAGGAAGACTGGAAAAAGATGGGAAAGACGAAGAGAGAAATCATATTTTCCATGAATATTGTTTTTATTTTTATTATAATAAACAGAATTTATGTAACTTATATATATCTATGCAATCATCATGAAATTATGTTTCAGAAGTGGCAAAGGAAAAGTATCTAACCCCTGTTTACAACATAGTCGTATGGAAATTAGATCACATGGTGTAATTATGCTCCTGGAGCAATGCCCCCTTAGTCTAGTTCAGTAAAACACAGAGTCAAGCACTGAACTGCAAAGCTTTATTTTTTGAAACAATAACAAACTCCCTATACAATACCTAACCACTGCGGGTCCGACCCTGGTCACTGCTCGTTCAAGCCCTTCAGCCTCATGCAAGCAGACACCTCCAAAAGGTCACGCAGTCCCAAGCGCCCTTCCAGAAGATCGACTTCGATCCTCATGGGGTTCAATCTTTTATAGGTCATCGGACCCTGTGGGGCAGAACTACATTGGGGGGGGCAACCCCTATAACCAATCACACATATCGATCACATTATACCATAATTGACAGTTCCCCAACCCAATTGCAAAGTACCCCATTACAATGTTTCTACAGAAGCTTCTGGAAGGAAGTCAGTTAACTAAGGTTATGCAACATTTTCCCAGGTTGTATAAACAATTCAAACAAGGTTTCACACTCCAGCGAATCATCAAACAGCAGCACAACACTCTGCAACATTATTTACAATACCCCTTCACACCCCCTTTTATAACCAATCCCCACTATCCATTTGCAGATCTTCTTATCTCCCTCTGCAAACCTTCATACATATTAACAAAGTTAGGACATCTGGACCTCTCCTTATCCTCAACTTCCATCTGGGATCCAGACTCCTTGGAGCCGTGACTCCATTTTGCAACTTTTCACAGAAAGAGGCCAAGCAGGCACCAGGTTTTTGTTATGATGTGATACAGCTTCATTTCAAAATAAAATATAATGGGGAATTGGGGCTCAGTGTGAATTGCAAAAAGTCTGTTTTTTTGTTCCCAGTCCACTGTGTATTTGATGTGCCCCAGGCATACAGTGTTGTCAGTGCTTTTGTAGCTTGTTATTGGACTATGTAAATTGAATTTGGCTGAGCAGGCTCCAGCTTGTGGAGTTTGGTACTGCGAGTTTCCCTCGGGTAAATTTGCTTAAGTAAAATACAATACCCACAGACGCAGCTCCTCCATCTCCCACAACAACCTGATAACTGATTGCAATGCCAACCGACACCTCTTTTCCACCAATAACCCTGTCCCCAACTCTACTGATCTACAATAGCTGACCAGTGTAGTGACCCCACCTTCCAATTCTCATCCTGAAACTCTCACACTTTCTTTCTAATGGTCCCCAAACCTCCCCTTACACTATCCTCGGCCCCTTCGTCCTGTGGCCCCCAATCTTTATTTCCTTTGTACGTTGTACAACTGTGTAGGGCTTGCACCATATTGAATTTCCTTTTGACAGGCTCTGGGATAATGCATTCACTGGCACCTTTGCCAGTCTGTTTGTTTGACCTGCTTTTATCAGCAAATACCATTTTATAGCAAATACACAGTATAATGACCTGTTGCCATGGATGATAGCTTACAGGCTGGTAAAATAATGTAGATTATTTCACCACCAAATATATCTGGATCTCTGAAGTGAGTTGTTCTGATTAGTTATACTGTTTAATTACTGTCTAACTTTACTGTACCACCTTACTGCTTTTTTTTTAAATTGCTGTTTTTTTTCCTTTTTCCTTCCGCCCACAATATTTAATATGAAAAAGAATATGTGATTCTGTTACATTCTGTTTGTAGTTTGTTTGGTTGTTTGTTTGTCTTTTTGCACAAAGTCCGCGAGCATTGCCACTTTTCATTTCACTGCACATCTCGTATGTGTATGTGACGAATAAACTTAACTTGACTTGACTTGACTTGCTACAATATCCTAGTCTTTGGAGCTGGATTAACATTTTTGGGTTTTGCAAGAGGGATATAAAATAAGAGTTATTACAGACGTTATATGAATGGACAGATCTGTGAGGGAATGGACTGGTGACATTTCAGGTCGAGGCCCTTCTTTGGACTGCTGTAGGAGGATCCAAACCTGAAACACATGTGACCATTCCCTCCACAGAGGCTGCCTGACCCATTGAACACATCCAGCACTTTGTGTTTAACCAGATTTCTACTTATGGGTCTAACAAATTCCAAGCGGAAAGTTGAAACAAATGAATTTGAATTTTATTTTCAAAATATTTAGATTCTAATTCTAATTTCTAAAGCTGATAAACATACTTGATAGTAAAGTGAATAAAATGCAAATATTCTAATGTCTGCCAATAAGAAAATATTTGCAATGCTTGTTGCGTAGGTTTAAATTCTTTCTTTACTGTGGTGCTGTGGAGAGAACCTGCACTCTTCTGCCTGGCACTCTTGAACCCAGCAAGCATCTCAGGTTTGGGGTCATTCATGTCATTAAAGTGGGTACCTTGGGCATTTACATGTTCCTCGGGCACATGACTAGGAGGGGCAATGTGCATTCAACTGTATTAGCTCATTATTAGCCCTTCATTATTTTAACCACCACTATCAATAGAAGGCAGGTCTTGGGCTACTACTCATAGAGAGTGAATCCATGACATGATTTTACAAAGTCAAGTGGAGTGTATTTTCAATGCACAAGGACGGTGAAGTGCAGGTACAATGAAAACTTGCTTCTTCTTCTTGCGTATGGCGTGCACAGCCTAAAGTTGTAGGACAACTTGTTCTATTTGATCTTATTTGATCGTGCATGCCAGGTTGATTGCATTCGTTGAAACAGGGCGGACCACGTGAAGGTTGCAATCTCCCACCCCAAAACCTGCTTACAGCAGCATCACAGGCACATAAACTTAGACACCACACAAAAACATAAACCAGACATATATTACACGTAAATTCTGCAAGACAGCAAAAAAGAAAAAGACGACAAGTCCAAGCAGAATTGGAAAAAAAAACTGGTAATGCAAAAGGTGGTGCTTGGTGTTCTGTTGTTATGGAGAATTAAGTTTGCGGCCATTCAAGAACCTGACGGTTGTAGGAAGATAGTTGTCCTGATGCTAACAACTTCAGGCTTCTGTTCCTCCTGTCCAATGGTACTATTGGAACAGTATGGTTACATAAATCAAACTCTCAAAATCAATCACCATGAGCCACCACAATGTCTTCAAATTCAACATTGTTCCCCCATTGGATCTTCCTCCTTTGTGTCAGTGCAGTCAGTATTGACAGCCCAATTCACACCTCGAAATGCAGCCTTAATGAACACCAGATCCTGAACTCATTTTTGCTGCCTGCCCTGGTGCACACTATTTCTGTGGCTGCCTGTCAAGTGCAAGGATGCAAATCTCAAGTTGGAACAGTGAGGTCGACAATTCAATAAGTTTTAAAACCTTGCACATAAACTTCGTTATTGAGGTTAAGCATTTTGGAAATTGAAAAGATCAGTGTTTGCCCTTTATGCTTCAGTGTGGCAGTTAATTTACCGCAGAACTGAGTGTACCATTACATCACCTCACACCACTGATATTTTTTCTAGTGTTACTCACCCTGCCAAAGATCTGTTGAGTATGATAACTGGGCTTTCCAGTTGATAAAAATTAATTGAAAAGTACTGATTACCATGAGGAGAGTGACCTTGTTTATAGGGTGGTGTTAAATACAGCAGGTATGCAGTGCTCAGACTGTTATGGATGTTTTCCTGACATTTCATGCAGCCATTAGAGAGGGAACCAAGTGCAAACCACAACTGCTGGAGGAACTAAGTGGGCAGCATCTGTGGAGGAATTGGATAGATGCCATTTCGGGTCTGAATACTTTTTCAGACTGATATTTGTGGTGATATAGCGTCGTATTAAGTACGTATATTCGTATCAAGTTTGGGTTTGTCACTATATACAATACAATACAATACAATTCAATTTATTGTCATTTGGACCCCTTGAGGTCCAAACGAAATGCCGTTTCTGCAGCCATACATTACAAACAAATAGACCCAAGACACAACATAATTTACATAAACATCCATCACATTGCTGTGATGGAAGGCCAAAAAACTTATCTCTCCCCTGCACTCCCCCCCCCCCCCCCCCCCCCCCCCCCGATGTCAGAGTCAAAGTCAAAGCCCCCGGCGGGCGATGGCGATTGTCCCGTGGCCATTAAAGCCACGCCGGGTGATGCAAGGTCGCACACTGGGTCTTGGTGTTAGAGCCCCCGGCGCGCACTCGAGTCCCGCTTGGCACCATGACTTTAAGTCAAAGATGGCACATTGGAAAATATTTATTTTTTTGTTCAGGCATTGGTAGAGTTTGTCAGAATCTCCAGATGCTTTGAAATGTTAATGTTAGTGTGAAGACATTTGTGGTAGTGGCCAAGACAGTTTCATGCTTGTGGCCCAGTTTCAAATCTTCATGTTCCAAGCAATATTCATTGGAGCATGAAACAAGTGCAGAGTCAGAGAGAGTCATACATTTTGTACACCATGAGAAGCAAGTTTTTCAGCCCAATTCCTTCATACCAACCAAAGTGACTTCTTGAGCTAGTTCCATTTGCCTACATTTGGCCCATATCCCTCTAAACGTTCCATGGACATGTCAAAATGTATTTTAAACGTGAAATTGTACCCGCCTCTACCACTTCCTCTGTTAGTTTGATTTATAAAATCCTACCCTTTGTGTGAAAATGTTGCTCGCCATGTCCCCTTTAAACCTTTGCCCTCTCACTGTAAACCTCTGCCCTTAGTTTTTGATTCCCACACCCTGGAGGAAAAAAACGGTAGTATCCACTTATCAGATTCAGATTCAGATTCAGATTCAACTTTAATTGTCATTGTCAGTGTACAGTACAGAGACAATGAAATGCAGTTAGCATCTCCCTGGAAGAGCGACATAGAATATGATTTCAATAAATAAAACTATTTACATGTATACAGACATAGTGTTTTTCCTGTGGGAGGAGTGTCCGGGGGGGGGGGGGGGGGGGTGATTGGCAGTCACCGAGGTACATTGTTGAGTAGTGTGGCAGCCGCAGGGAAGAAGCTGTTCCTGGACCTGCTGGTCCGGCAACGGAGAGACCTGTAGCACCTCCCGGATGGTAGGAGGGTAAACAGTCCATGGTTGGGGTGAGAGCAGTCCTTGGCGATGCTGAGCGCCCTCCGCAGACAACGCTTGCTTTGGACAGACTCAATGGAGGGGAGCGAGGAACCGGTGATGCGTTGGGCAATTTTCACCACCCTCTGCAGTGCTTTCCAGTCGGAGACAGAGCAGTTGCCATACCATACTGTGATACAGTTGGTAAGGATTATCAATGCCCCTCGTGATTTTATAGACTTCTATAAGATCATCCCTCCGTGTTCTTCTGTCTGGAGAAAGCAACCCCAGCCTATTCGGTCTCTCTTTATTTATTTAATTGAATTTAAATTTTTTATTTTATTAGAAGTAGGTACAGTAATATGGTACCGTAGATACCTAGTATATATGGACATGTTACATTTCATGTACAGCTTCTTATTTTTTTTATTTTAACAGTAAAAAGGAGACAGAAAGAGAATAGAAAAGAAATAGAGAGGTGTGTGATACCGGAAAGTGAGAAAAAGGAAAGGAGAAAAGAAAGAAAATAGAGAGAAAAGAAGAAGTAGAAAGCAGAAGAATAAAGGAGAGATAGCTATTTATTATTCTTGACCACCATTCACCCAATCCTGAAACAGATCATTTCTACGTTTGAGTTGCACCATATGTTTGTAAGAAGTTGACAAATGGAGACCAAATCCTTAAGAATTGGTCTACTTTGTCTGTTATGAGGAATCGCATTTCTTCAAGATGTAGGGTTTCCGACATGTTTGAAATCCACATTTTAAGCGTTGGTATCGATTTAATTTTTCCAAAATGTCAGTATAAGTTTTTTTGCCGTTATTAAACCATAATTAAGGAAAGATTTTTGAAACATATTCAGTTTATTCTCGTCTTCCATTAATCCGAATATAATCATTTCAGTGTTAGGATCAAGTTTTATCTTAAGTAATTTTGTGAAAATTTCAAAGATTTCGCTCCAAAATTTATGTAGTTTTATACAATAGACAAAAGAGTGTGTTGTAGTGGCATTTTGAGATAAACATTTGTCATAAATGGGGGAAGTATTTGGGTAGAATTTGTGCAGTCTAGTTTTCGAATAATATAATCTGTGTAGAATTTTAAATTGATTTGTTATGTCTTGCGTTAATCGAACATTTATGTATATCGGTCTCTCTTGATAACTAAAAAACCCTCCAGTATTGGCACCATCCTTGTGAATCTTTTCTGTACCCTCTCTACCATAGTTGTGATTTACAGTATGGCCACCAGAACTACACAAAATATTCCAGCTCCAGACTCACCCACATGCCATCCTGACTCTTGTAGACAAAAATGCTGGAGAAACTCAGCGGATGAGGCACTTCTATGGAGCGAAGGAAATAGGCGATGTTTCGGATCGAGACCCTTCTTCTGAAGAAGGGTCTCGACCCGAAACGTCGCCTATTTCCTTCGCTCCATATAGATGCTGCCTCACCCGCTGAGTTTTTCAAGCATTTTTGTCTACCTTCGATTTTCCAGCATCTGCAGTTCCTTCTTAAACATCCTGACACTTGTCTTCAGTGCTCTGTGTGATAAATGCAAGCCAGCTGTATGCATTCTTCACCATCTTGTCTACCCATATAGCTACAAGGTACGACTCTTTGGGCGACTACTCACGACCATACAGGCTTCACCCCGCGACATGTCGCCGGGGTGTTGCCTTTATGGTCGTGAGTAGTGTCCCTCAGTCACCCAAAGAGCTGTAGCGTCTTTCTGGTCGCCGCTGGATTTTCGACATGTTGAAAATTTTTGGCGGCCTGCAACGACCTATGACTGGTACCGGCAGTCACCGAAAAAGTCGTGTAAGTGGGACAGGCCCATAACTATTCCTAATGATGTTGTCTTCGAAATCCCCCAAAATGAGGCTTTCCAGCCACTTTTCCCTTCCATACCTTTTCCCAAACATACACTTTATCTTTCTAATCCGTATGTCCCAGGTGAGCTGCTTTCAGCAAATATTAACTACTCATTGTAATGCCTTGTTTTTTTTCTCCCTCAACTGTATATAACAAGCATTTCACACCGGTTTGCTCCTTTACAAGCCTTAGGTTTTACAGTGCCCTCCATAATGTTTGAGACAAAGATCCATCATTTATTTATTTGCCTCTGTACTCCACAATTTGAAATTTTAATAGAATAAAAATCACATGTGGTTAAAGAGCACCTTGTCAGATTTTAATAAAGGCAATTTTTATACGCCAGGGGCATCGTACGATGGCAGCTCCGCCAGCAGTCTATTCATTTTTTCTTTTTTTAATTTTTAGTAATTGATAAGAGTTTGTGTAAATTTTCTCCGGTTTGTCTTATGTGGGGGGAGGGGGAGGGGATCAAGGGAAACTTTTTCCAGTCGCTCTGCGGTCTTCCATCAATGGAGCTGGAGGCCTCCTCGGACTGAGAAACAAGAATAAAACTTAGGCTTACCAAAATCAACTGTTTGGAACATCATTAAGAAGAAAGAGAGCACTGGTGAGCTTACTAATCGCAAAGTGACTGGCGGGCCAAGGAAGATCTCCACAGCTGATGACAGAATTCTCTCTATAATAACGAAAAATCTCCAAACGCCAGATCAGAAACACTCTTCAGGAGTCAGGTATGGATTTGTCAATGACCACTGTCTACAGAAAACTTCATGAACAGAAATAGAGGCTACACTGCAAGATGCAAACCACTGGGTCGCTGCAAAAATAGGATGGCCAGGTTACAGTTTGCCAAGAACTACTTAAAAGAGCAACCACAGTTCTGGAAAAAAGGTCTTGTGGACAGATGAGACAAAGATTAACTTATATCAGAGTGATGGTAAGAGCAAAGTATGGAGGAGAGAAGGAACTGCACAAGATACATAAATTAAATTAAATTAAATTTCTTTATTTATATAGCACATTTTTAGTCAACTTGCATTGACCCCAAAGTGCTTCACATAATTACATCCACACACACAGGCAAAGGTGGGTGAAGTGTCTTGCCCAAGGACACACACAGGCAAAGGTGGGTGAAGTGTCTTGCCCAAGGACACAACGACAGTATGCACTCCAAGCGGGATTCGAACCAGCTACCTTCCGGTTGCCAGCCGAACACTTAGGCCATTGTGCCATCTGTCGTCCCATACAAAGCATACTACCTCATCTGTGAGACACGGTGGAGGGGGGGGGGGGGGGCGGGGGGCGGGGGGGGGGGGGGGGGGGTGGGGTTATGGCCTGGGCATGTATGGCTGCTGAAGGTACTGGCTCACTTATCTTCATTGATGATACAACTGCTGATGGTAGTAGCATAATGAATTCTGAAGTGTACAGTCAGATCCTATCTGCTCAGGTTCAAACAAATGCCTCAAAACTCATTGGCCGGCGGTTCATTCTACAGCAAGACAATGATCCCAAACATGCTGCTAAAGCACCAAAGGAGTTTTTCAAAGCTAAAAAAATGGTCAATTCTTGAGTGGCCAAATCAATCACCCGATCTGAACCCAATTGAGCATACCTTTTAAATGCTGAAGAGAAAACTGAAAGGTACTAGCCCCCAAAACAAGCATAAGCTAAAGCTGGCTGCAATACAGGCCTGGCAGAGCATCACCAGAGAAGATATACAGCAACTGGTGATGTCCATGAATCGCAGACTTCAAGATGTATGCAAAGGATATATGCAACAAAATACATGATTATAGACAATAGACAATTGACAATAGGTGCAGGAGTAGGCAATTTGGCCCTTCGAGCCAGCACCGCCATTCAATGTGATCATGGCTGATCATCCCCAATCAGTACCCCATTCCTGCCTTCTCCCCATATCCCGCTATTTTTAAGAGCCCTATCTAGCTCTCTCTTGGAAGCATCCAGAGAACCTGCCTCCACCACCCTCTGAGGCAGAGAATTCCACCGACTCACCATTCTCTGTGAGAAAAAGTGTTTCCTCGTCTCCGTTCTAAATGGCTTACTCCTTATTCTTAAACTGTGGCCCCTGGTTCTGGACTCCCCCAACATCGGGAACATGTTTCCTGCCTCTAGCGTGTCCAAGCCCTTAACAATCTTGTATGTTTCAATGAGATACCCTCTCATCCTTCTAAACTCCAGAGTGTACAAGCCCAGCTGCTCCATTCTCTCAGCATATGACAGTCCCGCCATCCTGGGAATTAACCTTGTAAACCTACGCTGCACTCCCTCAATAGCAAGAATGTCCTTCCTCAAATTAGGGGACCAAAACTGCACACAATACTCCAGGTGTGGTCTCACTAGGGCTCTGTACAACTGCAGAAGGACTACTTTCATTTACATGACATTGCTGTGTCCCAAATATTATGCTGCCCTGAAATGGGGGGGACTATGTATAAACACTGCTGTAATTTACATGGTGAAACCAAAATTTATAAAAATGGCCTTAATTAAAATCTGACAAAGTGCACTTTAACCACATGTGATTTTTTTCTCTTACAAATCTCAAATTGTGGAGTACAAAGACAAATAAATAAATGATGGGTCTTTGTCCCAAACATTATGGAGGGCACTGTAAACTCCTCATTGTAGTGCCTTGTGTTTTTTTCCCCCTCAGCTGTATATGACAGGCTTTTCATAAGGTGCAACTAGGTTCTTAATGCATGAGTAAAGAATTGTCATATGTTCTCCTTTTTAACTTCTTTGTGTAATTTTGTGAATGTATTGCAAAACATATCTTTATCTTTGTGGATTACCCTGAATAGAAAATATTAACTTGAACCAGGTTATTTGTAATAATTAAAATCATCATTGCAAGTAAAACATTAAAATGAAAATGACTTTGAGAAGTCATTGTGATGAACATGCTGTGCAAATATAATGGCTTTATAACTATTGCCATGGAATTAATTACATTTTCTAAAATACCATAATAAATTGTCTAGCAATAATTGAGTCATGAGTATTTCGAAATCGAATTAGTACGCTGACCAGCTGTTCTTTGCATTTTATTGTCAAGTGCGTAATAAATACAACTTTCTATAATACCAAACTGCTTTCAACTTTGATTGCAGCTTACTTATGTCAAATTTAAAGGGGATAATTATCAATGAGGCATTACTGGGTGGTGACATTCTGTTTAAAACCCATGATCATGGTGCAACCACTGTTTTAATTATTCTAAATGTTTCTTTCTTTCGAAAAATAATACCAAGCAGGCGAAGAAAATATATTGTACTCTTTCACTGAATAATTCCAGGAGAAATTTAGCCAAGATAGGTTTTATTTTTCTGGTATATGGCTCTGCTGGGGAAAAAAACATTGGGACGTTTGCATCTTCTACCATTTCATAGCAAAAGGATTTGAGTATAGGAGCAGGGAGGTTCTACTGCAGGTGTACAGGGCCTTGGTGAGACCACACCTGGAGTATTGCATACAGCTTTGGTCTCCTAATCTGAGGAAAGACATTCTGGTCACCAGACTGATTCATGGGATGGCAGGACTTTCATATGAAGAAAGACTGGATAGACTCGGCTTGTATTCGCTAGAATTTAGAAGATTGAGGGAGGATCTTATAGAAACTTACAAAATTCTTAAGGGGTTGGACAGGCTAGATTGTTCCAGATGTTGGGGAAGTCCAGAACAAGGGGTCACAGTTTAAGGATAAGGGGGAAGTCTTTTAGAACTGAGATGAGAAAAAAAATGTCACACAGAGAGTGGTGAATCTGTGGATTATCTGCCACAGAAAGTAGTTGAGGCCAGTTCACTGGCTATATTTAAGAAGGAGTTAGATGTGGCCCTTGTGGCTAAATGGATCAGGGGGTATGGAGAGAAGGCAGGTATAGGATACTGAGTTGGATGATCAGCCATGATCATATTGAATGGTGGTGCAGGCTCGAAGGCCGAATGGCCTACTCCTGCACCTATTTTCTATGTTTCCATGCTTCTATGTTTCATGCCAATTGTAATGAAGCCGTTCATCAACTGTGATTATAAAGAGATGGAGGAGATCTCGATCAACTTCACCATCCTTATTCTATCAATTTATATTATTTTAGGGTACAGTGGCTTGAATCAGTTGGTCTCTGTGGTCCCCAATTAAACTAGACTCCAGTATGTGCACTGTGTCTTTTGCAGTGCCTTACCATGCATGCAAGACACCAAAGCTGCTGTTTGAGGGCTAACACATACACGGTGAATAGAGAAAGAGTTTCAAAGACTGTCTTTGAACACCCCTGAGTAATTTTAACTTTGACACACACTACTGGGAGCATTGGAACATCTCACTGGGCTAACCCGCATAAAGCGTGGTACTCTTTCACACAGGGAAACTAGAATGGAGAAAGCAAAGAATAAAGGAGAATCTCAATAATCTAGAACCATTGACACTACAGCATCATTATAATCTACCACCTGTGTGGAAGAAACATTCAAGCACAGCTGGGTCCAATGGGCTAAGCCTGTGCACATTGTAACATCATAGATCAGATGTGATGGTCTTACTTGAGAATCAGTAAGACCAGGTCAGCACAGTGTCACAGTTGGCAGAGCTACTGCATCACAGCGTCAGAGACCCGGGTTAGATCCTGACCTTGGGTGCTGTTTATGTGGAGTTTGCACGTTCTCCCATGTGACCCAGGGTACTCCGGGGGTTTCCTCCCACATCCTAAAGATGTGCGGGTTTGTTGCTCAATTGGCCTCTGTAATTTGTCCCTAGAGTGTAGGGAGTGGATGAGAAAATGGGATAACATAGAACTAGAGTGGTCAGTATGGATTCGATGGGCCGAAGGACCTGTTTCCATGTTGTATCGCTAAACTAAACTAATTAATCATTTGAAGGGTGGTATAATTTTAACTCCTGATGGCACTGTGAGTGAAGAAGCAGCTAGCTGGTAGGAGATGACAAAATGCTGTAACTAATTGGATAGTCTTGCGGCTGTTCATTTACAGTTTTGGGTTTGGGGGATATGAGGGAGCCTGAGCAGCAAGTAATCAGATTTATCCTGTGGGGCCCATATTTGGTTTCCTGTGCTGTTAAAGTGGCACATTGAGTTTCCTACTTGGCAGAGCAGACAGAAGGCATTCTTCAGTTTCAGCAGAGTTTTGTGTGAAATGCAGGCCGGAGCCCTTCCGTTCAAGAAAAGTAGTCAAAAGTCAAGATTGTTTTATTGCCATATGTCCCAGACAGAACAATTATATTTTTACTTGCTTCAGCACAGCATAATATGTAAACATAGAAGAAGGGACTTGACCTGAAGCGTCACCCATTCCTTCGCTCCAGAGATGCTGCCTGACCCGCTGACTTACTCCAGCATTTTGTGTCTACCTTCAATGTAAACATAGTACTTGGCAAACAATATAATAAGCAAAAAAAAGTCCAGTATATATACACACTCATGTACAAACACATAAACACAAACAATAATAGTGCAAAAAGCCCAAACCAATGACTACATAGTTCAGAGTTTATTTGGAGGTTGTAGTGTTTAATTGCCTGATGGCTGTCGGGAAGAAGCTGTTCCTGAACCTGGATGTTACAATTTTTAGGCTTCTATATCTTCTTTCTGATGGCAGGAGTGCAAAGAGTGTGTGGCCAGGGTGATGTGGGTCTCTGATGATGCTGGCTGCCTTTTTGTGGCAGTGGCTCCTGTAAATCTCTTCGATGGTGGGGAGGTCAGAACCCGTGATGGACTGGGCAGTGTTTACCACTTGTTGCAGTCTTGTTCTCTCCATATAACCATATAACCATATAACAATTACAGCACGGAAACAGGCCATCTCGGCCCTACAAGTCCGTGCCGAACAATTATCGTCGGCATTCAAGTTGTCGAACCAGGCCTTGATGCAACCAGTGAATGTGATCCCTACTGTACATCTGTAAAAGTTCAAGAGAGTCCTCTCTGACATACCGACTCTCCGCAATCTTCTCAGGAAATAGAGGGGTTGATGTGCTTTATTCAGAATTGCATTAGTGTGCTGGGTCCAGGAAAGATATTCAGAAATATGCACGCCCAGGAATTAGAAGCTTTTGACTCTCACCACCAATGTCCCGTCGATATAGACAGGTTTGTGGGGCTCCATCCTTCCTCTTCCAAAATCAGGGTGGGGGAGCCGGTAGGAGGGCGCAAATCCATTTCATTCTAACTACAAAGGAATGAAGCAAATAGTGTGCTGAACCAAAATATGCTGCAGAAGGCAGGTGGTGTGCTCAGTTGGATTTAACCAAATAAACCAATGAGAGATAAGCTAAAGATATTACTGGGAAGATAAATGAGGTTGATTTTCCATGCCCACACTACTTGAAGCCTCTGGGCTAAAAACGGTACAAGAAAATGCAGAAACTGCTGGAAGCTTGACCAAATAAGAGAAAGTTGGGAAAACATATCTTCTACATAGAAACATAGAAAATAGGTGCAGGAGGAGGCCATTCGGCCCTTCGAGCCAGCACCGCCATTCATTGTGATCATGGCTGATCGTCCCCTATCAATAACTCGTGCCTGCCTTTTCCCCATATCCCTTGACTCCACTAGCCCCTAGAGCTCTATCTAACTCTCTCTTAAATCCATCCAGTGACGGCCTCCACTGCCCTCTGTGGCAGGGAATTCCATAAATTCACAACTCATTCCAATTAAATTCTAAATTGATTTAATCCCACTATAGGGTGATTTCACTAAAGGTCACTGGAGCATAGATCCGCACCCACGTGACCGAAAATTTTAACTGGGGGACAAGCGTCACTTCCGGTACATGTTAGTGAATGGGAAAACACGCACTTTCACACCCGTTAAAAACATCGAAAACGGCCAGGTTTTGAGCTGCAATTAACTGTACTAGTCGGGGTGACCGTGAGGAACAGCTACCTAAATTTACAGTCCAAAGAAAAGATAGAAACTTATTTCATCTTTATTTCATATTCATGCTTTAAATCTCCACGGCAAATGTCCGATAACAGCTTCCGCTGTATTTACACCTTCAGCTCCCTCTTGAATTTACCTTAGTTTCTATCTTTTTTTTGGACTGTAAATTTAGGTAGCTGTGCCTCACGGTCACCCCAACTAGTACAGTTAATTGCAGCTCAAAAACGGGCCGTTTTCGATGTTTTTAACAGGCGTGAAAGTGCGTATTTTCCCATTCACTAACATGTACCGGAAGTGACGCTTGTCCCCCAGTTAAAATTTTCGGTCACGTGGGTGCGGATCTACGCTCCAGTGACCTTTCGTGAAATCACCCTATACCCCAAAATGATATAAATGGAACCATTAATGATTGCGATATTTATTTAGACCCCTCCATCTCTTTGTCATCACTTTGTCTTTTTGTTCATAATTTTCCAGCATCTGCAGTTTCTCGAGTCACTTTCTGCCTTAAATAGCAACTATCAACCTGAGATAATCACGATCAGAATAGTTGAGGCTAGAATATTAGTTTTAACATATCAGACGAATACTATAAAAACTCTGTTCAGGAAAGGAACCAGGTTGTTAGTGCCACATCAATAAACTATTGTTCCAAGGGAGATTGATGAATGGATCTGGTTTCCGAAAAGGTCAATAAATGTAAGAACACTTTAATCATTTACGCATAATTGAATGTTGTAATACATGAGGAGTGAAGTTTTTTATCTCACAAGGGTCCAATAATTCTCTCAGAAGTGATGTGGGTCCTTTGCAAGTTTCCAACCTCGTCTCTTTTAGAAATCCGGGACAAGTGCCATCTATCCCTAAGGCTTTATTCATTTTTGAGCTCAATTAGCTTATCTATGACTTCCAGATTATTTGCAACAAAATGATTCTTTTGACTTTGGTTATCTATGTTTCTGGAGGGCAAATCAACTTTTGTTAACAACTTTGAGGAAGAAATCATTCAGAATATTGACTATATTCTGCATTTTATCATTTTTTATGCCATTTGCATTTTTATGGGTTTTACTTAATCTCTTACTGTTATAGCATTCTCAACTTTTATGTTTATCTGCTGCTATACCTTTCACACTTGCTCTTTTTACATAATATTTGGGGTTTTGATGTATTTTCTTTCTAATGTTGATTTCAATGACTCCCTTATTATTTGCCTGAAATTTTAGAAATTACTTTCCTTGTTATCTCACGTAATTTTGTTCTTTAGTTCATTCTGATTCACATTTATTCAGGTTGTGTTAGTTGATTCTTGATTTATTAATCATAAGGCCAGCAAACGATGTAGTTATATCTTACTATCAGAGCTTCATGGAGAAGATCTTGGAGCAACTGGGATTGACCAAACATCCAACTTTGCCAAAGACACCCATATCTCAGGGAAGAAACGCAACTTCCAGGTTATGCTAAGTGTGATTATTCTACAATTACTGTCCCTCACCATAAAAACTCATTATGCACAACCTCTTGTTAAAGAAGCAACAAAGGTGGAGTAGGTCTTGAAGTTCAAGAAAACTGTAGATGTTGGAAATCTAAAATAAAAACCCATTTTTGTTTTTATTTAGGACTTCAGTTGCTACTTTCGTGGACTGAATTGGAGGGGGTAACAGGTTGGGAGGGTGAATGGTCAGTTGGGATTTGGGTTTGGGGGGAGTGAACACGCATTGTGCAAATTCTGGTCACTACCAGCAAGTGTTTCAAATGCTCTGAGAGCTAGCCTACCCTCATGCTCCTCCTCAATAGAGAATGTCTCTGGTTACAAACTGGTTCAATTTTTAACAGTTGATTTTATCCATGTCAGATATGATCACCCAGATTTCTGGTCATTCTTCAATGGAGACCATATATTTAATGGGGTGGGAAATATAATGTTATATTTAGCATATTATTCTCGGGGTGTAGAGTTCAGGAAGAATGATCTAGTGATTCTTCTTTTGAATGCTATCTATTTTGGCGATGGAGAGCTTCCAAGTGCTTAAATCCTGTCTTTAAATGTTCAGCTCTGGTGAAATAATCTCCAACCCTGCACTGCCCTGACCAGTGTCCTGCTACTCCCCTGCAAGAGTGCACATCAAGCAGCCTTATTTATTGGAGCTGCGGATCCTGTTGGGAACTGCTCCCGAAAGGACTCCAGCCGTAATGGCTTAATGCCAGTTGCATGTGACTCCTAAAATCATGCTTGGTTAATCTGTCAACTGTGTAAGAGACTTTTGCATCCTTTTCACTTTTGCCCATAATACTCTTATCATTCCCCAGTGGTTTGGTACAAATTGACAGGGGTCTACTGCACTAAGACATTTAAGCGAGTATTTTTATGCAAAGTTGAATTTCTTGGCTGGCATCCCTCTTGTCTCTTTGTGGCTGTTTGAACCCCTTATGGTTTGTGAGTGGATTTAATCTATTCTAGAAACTTGATCAAACCTTATTTCAAGAGATAGTACTTTTCTATCAAAGATAAATGATTTTGTATAACGGCCATGATTCTTCTCAGGTTAGTGGGTTTCATTACATGTTGGACTGGATAATTATATACATATTTTCTAACTTGTAACACCACAGAAAGAGGCTATTTGACCTGTTGCATTTGTGCAGGCTCCAAGCTGAGTTACCCCATTCCAGTTCTTCATAATTCCATAGAATGAAAATGCTGGAGTAACTCAGCGGGACAGGCAGCATCTCTGGTGAGAAGGAGTGGGTGACGTTTCGGGTCGAGACCCTCCTTCAGACTGATGTCAGGGGAGTGGGCGGTACAGAGATAAAATTTAGTCGGAGACTGTAAGACTGGTGGGAGAACTGGAGACGGAATGGGGATAGAGAGAGAGTGAAAGCAAGGGTTACTTGAAGTTAGAGAAGTCAATGTTCATACCTCTGGGGTGTAAGCTGTCCAGGCAAAATATAAGGTGCTGTTCCTCCAATTTCCGCTGGATATCTGCTAACAATGGAGGAGGCCCAGGAAAGAATGGTCAGTGTGGGAATGGAAGGGGAGTTAAAGTGTTGAGCAACCGGGAGATCAGGAAGGTTTAGGCGGAGGTGTTCAGCGAAAGGATCGCCGAGCCAGCGCTTGGCCTTGCCGATGCACAGGAGTCCACTGTGAAATCATTTCATAATTCCATGCTCCCTTACAACCTATTTTCTCTCATTGTCCATCAACTCTAATTCTTTTTGCACAGCCACTGGGAGAACTCATAAACTCCACACACAACCACCAAGGTCAGGAGTGAACTTTTGTCACTGATGCTCTGCTGTGCCTCTCCTTCTGTGGGTAAAACTACTTTCCGAAAGGTTGTATTTATCCTTGTTATAACACCCGTGTATTTTAACGAGGAGTGAATCTCCAGTAATTCCTGCAATTTAACAGTCTAATTAATGCATTAGCCTTGAATGTGGTTATCATCTGTTCTTTTGACTAAACCAGGAGGAACCACAAACAAAGAAACACTTTTCTTCTCATCTATCACCCACACACACCTGCTTCTCGCAGTGAATTCTGTGCAATGATCCAGGGACGTAAGATCTTTTTTTATATGGCGAACTATTAATGGATTGTTCAAAGTAACCAGAAAAAATATATGGCTCTCTTATGTAAAATAATTTTGGAAAGTTCATAAGATCTAGGAGCAGAATTAGGCCATTCAGCCCATCATATCTACTCTGCCATTAAATCATGGCTGATCTATCTTTCCCTCTCAACCTCATTTTCCTAATTTCGCCCCCAAACCCCTGTCACCCGTACTAATCAAGAATATATCAATGACCGCCTTAAAAATATCCATTGGCGACCTCCACAGCCCTTTGTGGCAATTAATTCCACAGATTTACCACCCATTGACTAAAGAAATTCATCCTCAACTCCTTCCTATAGGTAAGTCCTTTTATTCTGAAGCTATGGGCTCTGGTCCTAGACTCTCCCACTAGTAGAAATATCCTCTCCACATTCACTCTATCAAGCCTTTCACTACTCAGTAAGTTACAATGAGAGTACCTCTCATCCTTTTTGTGGCTGAGAATTCCACAGATTCACAACTCTCTGGGTGAAAAAAGTGTTTCCTCATCTCAGTCCTAAATGGCCTTCCCCTTATACTTACACTGTGACCCCTGGTGGTTCTGGACTCCCCAACATTGAGAACATTTTTCCTGCATCTAGCAAACTTTCCAATCTCTTAAGAATTTTATATGTTTCTATAAGATACCCTCTCATCCTAAATTCCAGTGAAATTTATTGTAAGCCCAGTCGATCCACTTTTTCATGTGGGTCCCACCATCCTGGGAATTAACCTGGTGAACCTACACTGCACTCCCTCAATAGCATTAATGTCCTTCCTCAAAATTGGTTGGCAGACCGGAAGCAAAGAGTAGGAGTGAACAGGTCCTTTTCAGAATGGCAGGCAGTGGCGAGTGGAGTGCCGCAAGGCTCGGTGTTGGGGCCGCAACTGTTTACCATATATATTAATGATTTGGAAGAGGGAATTAGGAGCAACACTAGCAAGTTTGCAGATGACACAAAGCTGGGTGGCAGTGTGAACTATGAAGAGGATGTTAGGAGGTTGCAGGGTGACCTGGACAGGTTGAGTGAGTGGGCAGATGCTTGGCAGATGCAGTATAATATAGATAAATGTGAGGTTATCCACTTTGGCGGCAAAAACAAGGGGGCAGATTATTATCTCAATGGGGTTAGCTTAGGTAAGGGGGAGGTGCAGCGAGACCTGGGTGTCCTTGTACACCGGTCACTGAAAGTTGGCTTACAGGTACAGCAGGCAGTGAAGAAAGCTAATGGAATGTTGGCCTTCATAACAAGAGGATTCCAGTATAGGAGTAAAGAGGTTCTTCTACAGTTGTACAGGTGCACAACCTTTTATCCGAAGATCCAAATAACGAAAACCTCCGAATAGCGGCCATTTTTTCGGTCCTTGAAGAAAGGTCCTTGAAAACGTTCACCGAGGGCGGCCCGCAGAGGTGACAGCAGAACCTCCGGTCGGTCCTCGAAGAAAGGGGAACTAAATCCCCATTCATAAAAGAGAAGGTGAGGGTATATTGCGCGGGAGGGTTAATAATTGACAATATGCTGCTGCCTGCCCGCTGAGTTAAAACGTTCCCACGGTAGACTCACGATACACAGTGTTTCGTGAGTCTTGAGTGGGAAAATTTTAACTCAGCGGGGCAGGCAGCAGCAGATTGTCGCTCCCTTCAGTTTCACCTCACCTACGCCCCTCTGCTTCCCGGCCATGTGTGTGACTCCTTCCCTCCCCTCTCCAGCTCCCCGCTCATTGCACCGGCGCGGGGGCTTTGCACTGTCTTCAAGTCGGTGATTGCAGCAGGTCAGTGCCAGTCACCGGAGACGTCAGGACGAACGGGACACCGACCCCCAGGCCCACTGCAAGCACGGAGATCCCAGAGACCCACAGCCAGCAGCAGCCCAGCCCCGTTCCAACTCCAGAGGAAAACTGCAAACTGGCCGGAGACGTCAGGACCACCAGAAGCCGTTCCCCGAGCTGCGCCCCCTCATCGGGACACCGACCCCCAGGCCCACTGCAAGCACGGAGATCCCAGAGACCCACAGCCAACAGCAGCCCAGCCCAGCCCCGCTCCAACTACAGAGGAACCTGGGTTGCGGATGACGGGGCGCAGCTCGGGGCGTCGTAGGGGCCCATCGGGGAGCGGGTTCCTGTTGGTCCTGACGTCTCCGGCCACCTGCCATCCTCCGGGAACCGTACCGCCCTTGCAGGAGAGTGGGGTTGTTTGCAGTTGCAGATGGAGGGGGCAAGGGTGGTACAGTTCCCAGTCTCAGCTCCAGGGGGGTGGCCGGAGACGTCAGGACCAACGGGACACCGACCCCCAGGCCCACTGAAAGCACGGAGATCCCAGAGACCCACAGCCAGCAGCAACTCCAGCCCAGCCCCGCTCCAACTCCAGAGGAACACGTAGGGGCAGAAGCTGATGGTGTGCAAGGTACGTCTTGTTCTTGGGGTGGCGGATGAGGGGGCACAGCTCGGGCTGTGGGCAAACTGCCACTTGTCGCCGTAGCGGCCCATCGGGGAGCGGATTCCTCTGGAGTTGGAGGGGGAGGGGGGTATTGTGCTGTTTGATCGCCCCCTGCTATCCCAGGGACAGGGAGACACAGTGGCTTTTTAGACTGGTGGGCAATCATTTCCAAAGTTCTGCCCACACAGTCAGTACACCTCTCCTACACTGCATTTCATACAAACATTTATTCTGCAAGAAAAAACTACATTGAAGACTCAAACTCGCGACCGAGTTTACTGCCGGGATCAAGGCGCAAACTCGCGACCTTGCGGATATGAGCCGAGCACTCTACCACAGAGCCAGCCATTAAAATCCCACGCTAAAAAAATTCCATTCCGAAGACCGACAAATTCTGAATTACGAAAAGTGTCTGGTCCCAAGGCTTTCGGATAAAAGGTTGTGCACCTGTATAGGGCTCTGGTGAGACCACATCTGGAGTAATGTGTAAAGTTTTGGTCTCCTAATTTGAGGAAGGACATCGTTGTGATTGAGGCAGTGCAGCGTAGGTTCACGAGATTGATCCCTGGGATGGCGGGACTGTCATATGAGGAAAGGTTGAAAAGGCTTGGATTCACTGGAGTTTAGAAAGTTGGGGGATCTCATAGAAACATGTAAAATTATAAAAGGACTGGGCAAGCTAGATGCAGGAAAAATGTTCCCAATGTTGGGCGAGTCCAGAACCAGGGGCCACAGTCTTAGAATAAAGGGGAGGTAATTTAAGACTGAGGTGACTTTTTCACCCAGAGAGTTGTGAATGTATGGAATTCCAGACCATAGGGCAGTGGAGGCCAAGTCACTGGATGGATTTAAGAGAGAGTTAGATAGAGCTCTAGGGGCTAGTGGAGTTAAGGGATATGGGGAGAAGGCAGGCACGGGTTATTGATAGGGGCCGATCAGCCATGATCACAATGAATACCGGTGCTGGCTCGAAGGGCCGAATGGCCTCCTCCTGCACCTATTTTCTATGGTTCTATCTATGTTTCTATGACAATTCTGAAATTATGAAAATATTAATTTTGGGAGGAAAAGAAAACAATTAAAATAATTGGGGACATGATTTTATGTGGATAAGTTTCACAAACTGTTGTCTGTAGTTTTGAAAGTTCTGTGTTTGGCCTAAGTTACCTAAATTTAGAAGGGTCATCAGCAGTAATATGAAATTTGACATCCAATAACCTTCTCCTTAATAAATGTAATAAAAATATATCTTGAGTTATCTCAGCAGGGAATTAACTTTTCCACTTTTTATTACTTTCAGCATTTTATGAAAAGAAGTGCACTCCAAATGTAATGCAATGTAATCCTGCCTGGTTAGTTTACAACCCAACAGTATGAACATTGAATGTTGTAATATCTCCGTACTACCCTCTCTTTTCTTTGTCCCTCTTCCCAGTGCCTACTGATTGCTCCCCCATCTTACACCACCCAAGTCACCCTGCTTCCTTCCCCTCTTTCATATGCTCATTGGTCCATCCCAGTTCCATATTTCCCTTTTATCCCACTCCCCCTGTCCAATTTCACTAATATCCCTCCTTCCCCATTACATTTCATTTCTCCTCATCTTTTGTTATCTGATCGTTTCACATCTAGCCTCTGTCACTTACTTCATCCATCTGACAACCCTCCTCACACCTGTATCAACCTATAACTTGTCAGACATTGCCCTACCTCCACCTCTCTTTTCCAGCTTTTTCCCCCCACTCCATCAGTCTGAAGAATGGTCCCAACCCGAAATATCCCTGATGTTGTCTGATCCGCAGACTTCCTCCAGCTCGATTTTTGCTCAAGATTTCAGCATCTACAGTTTCTAGTCTCTCCAAATTTACTGTTTTTCTCTTCTAATATTTTAAGAATGAGTTTGGTTTCTACTTCACCAAAAAAACCCAGCAACCATAATTAATCATAGTGATTTAAAACAATTGGAATGAGGTCATATTAATCATCTAGGGTATATAATGTTTGCTGCTAAAACTGAGCCATTCGATGGCTGATGACAGGTGTCTAATTGTAACTCTTCATTTATGGGAGTTCAGCTTTATTGTATTTGAATGGTCCTGTATTTTGAACATCGTTAATTGATGGTTTGGAAATGGGAGATGGCTGTTTGGTTGTGAAGCTGCAAAACTGACTTTTCAAGCTCTGGTATAACAACGCATGGCTGAGAAATGTTTGTGCTGTCAGATCCATTTCCACTTGTCAGTTTTGCTTCCTCTGGCTTTGTCTGGCTGGGAGTTGAAGGTCAAAGCAAATAGGCATCCTGTTGAGGAGGCACAAGGAAGCTTAATCAGATCTGCACTGTGGCTCCACTCAGACAAATATTTAGCAGGGCAGAACAATAATTGTAAATAATGAACTGATTTCGAAAAATACTATGTACACAAAAGTCTATGTGACAACACATCCGTCTAAAATATTAGCCTCAACAGTAGTCTATTGTTTATTCCCAGTGTTACAAACATTGAAGAAACAAATGCTTCCATTCAATAAAGAGTGGAGCTGACTTTTGGGTCATATATATCAAAACAGAGATCTGTGTGATACTTGAAATTATATTATAGCACAAAGCATGTGACATTCCTTTTGTTCACGAGCTCCAACCCATTATTCTGTTGTGCGGGGAGATGTGAATGCCAAGATTTGTGTTTATTGCCAAACAATGCCCGAGGCTGAACATTACCCACCACCGCATTGAGTCTTAATATCTGCCTGAAAGGGCTGCAGTGTAATCGTCAAATTCAACAACTGTCTCTCGACAAGATAACCTAAATCGATTCCAGGTGAACAGTTTTGTGAATGCACGATGCATGTAGCCATGACAACTTTTAGATCAAAATTTTAATACTTTTTCTGCCGAGTTGAAAATATACTCAGCAGAACAACGTCTGACAGGGGTTAACCACACTTACCAAATATTATTTTACTATAGATAGCTATAGTTTTTATTGGATTAGATTATGTTATCTAACTATATATATTTTTAACTGTTTACACAATTGTCTTAAAGAAGGGTCCTGACCCAAAACGTCGCCTATCCATGTTCTCCAGTGATGCTGCTTGACCACTGAGTGATTCCAGCATTGTGTCAGTTTTTATAGTAATTTGCAGTTGGAAAGTTGCATTATATGGATCATATTTAATACAGTCTATATTAAAATAAAATAACTGTAAAATTTCACATGTATTGAAAAGACCCCAATTTAAAACCAGTATCAATTGAATCACTAACCGGATTGAATAAGTTGTTTTGTGATCACACATAGTATCTAGTACTTATTTCTGTCTGTGAAATGGTAGCAAACATCAATGAAATTAGATATCCAGTTGAAAGTTTTTCCCAGAACCTTTTCCATGACAATTTTTCTGGGGATCACTCTCACTGTGTTTGTGAAAGGTACGCAAGGAGTGTGATTTGGATTCCCATTGCAACACTGTCTTAAACTGGCATGGAAGTTTGCGACTGAATGAATGCATGCTTCAAAGGCAGGAGAGTGAGTGGGAGGTACACAAAAATGCTGGAGAAACTCAGCGGTTGCAACAGCATCTATGGAGCGAAGGAAATAGGCGACGTTTCGGGCCGTTCGGCCCGAAACGTCGCCTATTTCCTTCGCTCCATAGATGCTGCTGCAACCGCTGAGTTTCTCCAGCATTTTTGTATACCTTCGATCTTCCAGCATCTGCAGTTCCTTCTTGAACACAACAGAGTGAGTGGGAGAGTGTTCCTGGGGGACAATAGCACCTTGATAGACTGGTGAATAATACTACCCAGTCCAGGGGAACGATGGAGAGTCTCCAAGACTCCATCATTCCCAGAGGCTCGTGGGGGAAGGAAGTTAACAGTGAGATCACTGCAAGGTTATAACTGTAGCGTGGAGAAGCCTACAATGTAGGTAAATGCAAGTGCTTACTCTGCTTGCTCCAATGGCCTGAAGGAAACATCAGCAAAACAGTCTCTCCTTGAGATGACCTACAGAGATCAGCAGTGAGCAGCAAACACTGACACGTGGCAGCAGTCAGCATGCCTAGATTGGTCCTTAATGCCCCTGTCCCACTTAGGAAACCTGAACGGAAACCTCTGGAGACTTTGCGCCCCACCCAAGGTTTCCGTGCGGTTCCCGGAGGTTTTTGTCAGTCTCCCTACCTGCTTCCACTACCTGCAACCTCCGGCAACCACCTGAACGGAAACCTCTGGAGACTTTGCGCCCCACCCAAGGTTTCCGTGCGGTTCCCGGAGGTTGCAGGTGGTTGCCGGAGGTTGCAGGTAGTGGAAGCAGGTAGGGAGACTGACAAAAACCTCCGGGAACCTCCGGGAACCGCACAGAAACCTTGGGTGGGGCGCAAAGTCTCCAGAGGTTTTCGTTCAGGTTTCCTAAGTGGGACAGGGGCATTAGATTCCATTTCAGGTTGTGGGAGCTCACAGGCTCTTTGACTGCAATGATAGAGATGTGAGAATTTGGTCTTTATGTAGCATGGATTCAAGGAATACAGGGTTGTAAGATCTGTCTGTTCTGCAAATAAGAACTGTCACTTCCAGAGCAGTAGGTTTGAAAACCTCATGGCAGTTTTACTTTGGCATGTTGAAGTAGCAACTTTGCACCAGAATTAAAAAGACCAAGCAGAATGCCATTCCCGCTGAAAATATTGATTACATTTGTTCCTAGTACTAAGAAATGTGAGCAAAATTGATGTACTCTGAGTGCAGTAACCAGCATAGTACTATTTTTATTTTGAATTACGAACATAAATTTACCAAAACTCTGCTTTAAATGAAAATTATTAATTCTAATGCAGATGCAGGAACTACCATCTACGTGGTTAATTCAAAATCCGTTCACCAGGATAAGAAGTAACAGAGAATGCTGAATGCAGTTTATTGCCTGTGAATCAAGCATGAGCATGCAGCATTCTCCTTTTCAGCACTAGAGACTTGAAGTATTGAAGTTCCTAATATCATTACATTTTATTGCAACTAACACATTTCACTTTAATTTATCTTGGTAAAGTATTTCTTGCTGGAAGTCATATATATCATCATGTAACAAAGAATTAGACCTGATTGCAATTCTCTTTGAATATGCCCCACAGAGATTAAAGGATGCAACGAGAGGATACCAGGAAATTGTTATTCCTGACATCATCAGTTTCCATGCATGTTCTAATTCTGAGTTAGGTTAACACAATAGCAACATTATTCAATGTTGCATACTGATTGACATCCTGATATGTCTGTTCTACTTACTTTTGATGGGCAGTGGTATTTAAGATTCATCACCCACCCTATATCATGCTTTCTCCAACTCTTCTACCAAATGCACGGGCACATTGGCTGATACTGTGGAATGAGTATGCCATTCAAATGGAGGATGCTTTAAGGGCCTGTTCCATGAGCATGCGACCTGCATGCGGCAAGCGCGACCAAACCGGAAGTGGGGGCCGCGCGGAGGTCGAGTGAGTGACGTGAAGTTCGAGCGAAGTCCACGGGAAGTTTGCGCGTGACGTACGGCGTCGAGACACTGCGCACGCCCGTCGAGGCGGTGCATACGGCGTCTAGGCGGCTGCGGGCCGGCAGGCCGTTACCGCGCAGAATTTTTTTACACGATCAGTTTTTCGGAGCCCCGCGTGATGTCGGGACCAGCTCCGCACAACTCTATACGGCTCCGACGATCGAAGTGGGACCGGCCCCTCGAGGCCGTACGGTTCAAGCGACCACGTTAGGTCGCGCTTGCCGCATGGAGTCGCATGCTCATGGGACAGGCCCTTTAGAGCCAAACTTTGTGGCCAGTTTATATAACAATGTGCCTCTTGAGGAAAGAGACAGGTTTATAGATTTTATTCCAAAGACTATTCCTCAATACTTCCTTAGTATAGCACTGAAATGTGATTTAGATTATGTAACCGTCTAGAAGTTGAACATGGATCTCACATTGGTATTACTGCTATCAACAGAGCTAACTCAAATGAATTCAATAAAAAAAAACAATGGATTCCTGATCAATGAAGTAGAAGAATTCAATCCGAAACTGAATGGTCTGGATACAGAGCTTTGATCATTATTTAGAATAAATATTGCACAGCACAGAAACAGGCCCTTTGGCATGGTTGTGGTCAATGCAACCAAGGCTCCTACTTGAGCTAGTTCCATTTTCTTGTGTTTGGCCCATATCTCTTTAGGAAACCTGAACGGAAACCTCTGGAGACTTTGCGCCCCACCCAAGGTTTCCGTGCGGTTCCCGGAGGTTGCAGGTGGTTGCCGGAGGTTGCAGGTAGTGGAAGCAGGTAGGGAGACTGACAAAAACCTCCGGGAACCGCACGGAAATCTTGGGTGGGGCACAAAGTCTCCAGAGGTTTTCGTTCAGGTTTCCTAAGTGGGACAGGGGCATGCACCTGTCTAAATGTCTTTTCAATGTTATAATTTTACCTGCTTGCAGTTATTTCTCAGGGAGGTTAATTAATGTACTCACCACCCTCTGTGTGAAATACTTGTAAAACTTATCCTGTCATTCTCTGTGAAACCTTGGTGGCGTCTAAGCCAGTGTTCTTGGCTTTTGCTTAGATTTCTAAACTTAAAGATAATTAGTCAACATATTTATGTCAATAGATTAATATTTGTTTGTAACTCTAGGAACTGTCTGACCTTCGACATGCCCTTAATAAACTGAAGAAGCAATACCAAGATAAGATGGCTGAGCTTACTCATTCCAATAGAAGAGTTGAACAGCATGAATCTGAGGTGAAGAAGTTGAGGATGCGTGTGGAGGAACTGAAGAAGGAACTAGCACAAACAGAAGATGAGGTACGTGGTAATACCTAGTGTTAGGTCAAAAACGATCATATCTTTGAATAACCAATTTGGCTTAAGAGATCGCACAATTAAAGTTACTTGTTAAACCTCCACCTTGCACGTGTAATTGCACTCAGATTATAACTCTTGGTTCACTGCTACTGAGTGTGACATGGACCATTTCCCTTTTCTTGAGAGCCACCAGTTGGCATAGGCAGATATGGAAAATAAAATAAAGGCCCTAATTACATTTGGCTGGTAGATTGAGGTTTGAATTAATTGTCCTCGGCAATTTACCAAATTGAATCCGAATTTGGCTTGCTGAAGGTGATAGTTGAGGGCCAATTCTGCAATGCAAGGCCTGTGACTGCAGGGATCAGTGCTGGGACCTTTACTGTTTGTTACATATATTAATAATCTAGATATGAATATAAAGGTACGATTAGTACACATCCATACAACATAAAAATTGATGGAGTTTTGAAAGTGGATTATGTCTGGCTGCAGAAAACTATTGATGAGGTGGTAAGATGGCAGAGAAATGCAAATAGTATTCAATGATAAGAAATTGTGGGAGGACTAATGTGGGTGAGAAACACACAATAAATGGTAAGAGGAGCTGCAGAGGAACTAATGCAGCATAATTTACACTTTCAAGGATCTCTGAAGGCAGCAGCACAGATTGGTACGGTGGGTAAGAAGGCATGCAGAATACTCACCTTCATTATTCAAGGCACATAAAATTAGAGCAGGGAGATAATCGTGCAACTACATGCAACATTAGTTAGACTGCAGCTGAACGCGTTGTGCAGTTTTTATTGTCCTTAGGAATGTCATGACTGTGCTGGAGTGAGTGCAGAGGAGATTCACCAGGATATTGCCTGCAATGGAGTGTTTCAGCTATGACTGGATACACAAGGTTTGCTTTCCTTGGAGTGAAGGAGGCTGAGGGAGGAGCAGCCTGGGATATACCAAATTATGAGAGGAACAGATAAATTGGGTAGCAAGAAACATTTGCATTTTTGTTTATTGTCATATTAAAGACACAGTTAAATAATCAAAGGGCTCAAATTGAAGTAAGGGGTCGGAGGTTTTGAAGGGATTTGACGATGATTTTCTTTTCACGCAAAGGGTTGTTGAAGTCTGGAATGTGCAGGCATTTTCACAACATTTATAAAATCTTTAGCTAAGCACTCAAAGTACCATTGCATATAGGCCTGTAAAATTGGTTTACTATAGATGGGTACATAATGGCCACCATGGACACATTGATGCATTGTATAACTGCATGTCTCTAAGACCACTGAGTCCCAGAAATCTTGGATCTACGCATCTTCAGTATTTGTGCATCATTGTTAATGTTAAACCAATTCGCAAGCATTCAGCTCTTTGACAGTCAGTTCAACCAGCTTTCAAAGTCTTGAACACTGCCCATGATCTCACCAATTAATTTGGAGATCTCATCCACTCCAAGTAAGAGTGGGTTTAGTGATTGTAGATATCAAGAAGCTTTCTGGAAATGTCAGGCCATTTGATTTGATTTGAATACACAAGATCATTGCTGTGGATTGTGGATGATCAGCCATGATCACATTGTGGATTGTGGATGATCAGCCATGATCACATTGTGGATTGTGGATGATCAGCCATGATCACATTGAATGGCAGTGCTGGCTCGAAGGGCCGAATGGCCTACTCCTGCACCTATTGTCTATTGACTTAATACTTGTTTAGTAACTAAATTATATTTTATTACTTTCCTTATTACTTTAGTATTGTCAAGGTTTTCAAAGTACAGTTTGACAAAACAGACAGATTTAAAGGTGTCTTTAAAATGGCAATCAATCCAAATTGAGACTGATTAAAATATATTTTATCCCATTCACCAATGTTAGCAATATCAAGTACAGGCATAAAGGCCATATCTTGGTTTTTAATGCTATTAATTGTTCACACGTTTGGATATCAGATTCATATATAGAAAGAACTGTGGGACCTGCAGGACAGAAAGCTTTCTCCTGAGTTTATCTCAGCGAGAGAATAATCTTTAACCAATTACCTCGAACTGTTTCTTCCCAGTGGAGAAATACATTTTATTTGCTTGAATGCTCTTTCAAGGTTCTGATGCATTTGGAAAAGATAGTGCTTTAGTCAATAATAAACATCAATATTATTTATCTGAGAGCAAAATGTGCTTTCACAAACGTGATAGATTGCTTTATATTTGCATATCTATTCAGATTCCAGCCTTGAGCAAGAATTGCTGCAAGGTGGCTTCTCCCAAATGTGTGTGGTGAATCATCCTCTCATTAATATTTTGTAATGTTCATATAGTCTTCAGACTAATCATTTGTTTACTAAATGTTTGATGCACTTGTTTCCTTCAGTGGTGGAATTATAAACATGGCAATGAGAGCTAATGGGGCTTTCTGCTCAATGTTCAGCATTGATTTTTCTTCACTTCCACTTTAGTGAGGTTGGTTATTCTGCTTTGACTGGTTGTGGTTGGTAGATTTGTATGCCTCCCTTAGCTAAGACACATTTAAATGGTAAATAGGCCACACTCCAAGATGATATTTGTACATAATAAAGGCACTATATTTGTACTCTGAATACTTTCACAGATCACCAAAGGGACAGTACATTTTTACAATTTAGCTGCCTGTTAACCCGTGCTGCACTTTATCTTCTGGAACCATTTTAAAATTACATTTTAACGTCCGTGACCTATGCAAATACTACACTGTTGCAGAATTACTTCGGTATTAATGCATTTTCATGCTTATTGAGAACCAGTACAGTACTCTTCACAAATCAATAATGCTAATTAGGAACAGCATAAGACATTCTTATTGAATTAATGTTTCTTTGTGTGTTTTGTGTGGGGAGTGGTGTGGGGGGGTAAGGGGGAACCGCTTCGGTCGCCTCCTCCACGGAAAGGCAAGTTTTTCCAGGTCGCCTCCCCCGTGGCCTAACATCAAGGATCGACGCGGCCTTTCCCGGAGACGCGCCCGGGGCTTCAGCGGCGGGCGCAGCGTGGACTCTCGGCGTGGAGCGGGCGACCCTCGCTGGGGCTCGCTGGAGGGGAGCGCTCCGTTTCGCTGGCCCGGGGCAGCCGGCAGCCTGAAGTCGCAGCCTGAAGCCGCGCGCGGTCTGCAGAGCTCCAGCTGGTGCGGCGTCTACAGCCCGGGATCTCACGTTGGGGACCCGGGGGAAGAAGAAGCCATCACTGCCGGCCCGCGGCCAACTTCTACCGCGGGTCCGGCATGGACTTACCATCACCCCTGGAGGGGAGCTTCGACCGCCGGCCCTGCAGTCTACGGTGCTTCTGGCTGCGGTGGGGACTTAAATCTTGACCGCCGGTCTGCGGCCTACAACAACTTAAAGCCGCGGTCTCCGGTGAGGAAGAGCCGATCCTGGACTGACTCTGGACTCTGGTCCTGACCACGGGGGGGAAATGGAGGAGGACTGGCCAAATTTTGTGCCTTCCACCACAGTGATGAATGCTGTGGTGGATGTTTGTGTTACAGTTTTATTGTGGTTGTGTGTTCTTTATTATTGTATCGCTGCAGACAACCCAAATTTCCACCAGCCTGGCTGTGTGGCAATAAATTATATCTAATCTAATCTAATAAATTATATCTAATCTAATCTAATTACAAAATGGCTGGAATTGACATTTGACAAGTTAGTGTGCTTGTTCAGGAGCGACTCGGATCCAATTAATCTGCTTTCCCCACCTCTCTCTCCATCCACTCCCCCTTCCCAGTTCCCCTACCAGTCTTACTGTCTCCGACTACATTTTATCTCTGTTCCGCCCACTCCCCTGACATCAGTCTGAAGAAGAGTCTCGACTGGAAACGTCACCCATTCCTTCTCTCCAGAGATGCTGCCTGTCCCGTTGAGTTACTCCAGCATTTCGTGTCTACCTTCCATTTAATCCAGCATCTGCAGTTCTTTCCCACACATCCAATTAATCAGCTTCATTTGTGATTCTGGAAATGTTATATGTATTAGCCTGGAGATATATCTTGGTTGTTTTGATTTTACTTTGTAATTCACCCAAACTTAAAATCCAGCATTATAGATAGTAAAACGTTCAGCCTATGTTGCATTTTTTGCCATTTGAATAGATGGGATGTTCAATACTACTTTTAAAAGTGTTGTACTGAAATTTCTGTAAAATAAATTGTGGCCTTCTTTTGATTGTGCTTGTTTGCAATCCCAAGGAAGATCATAAAATTAAGACATCCTTTAAAAGCCTTTGAAGTGATGTTTTTCTATAAACTAAAATACTGAAGCCCCTGCCCCATGATGTGAGTTTACCCAAGAGCTCTCCCGAGTTAACAAAGAAAAATCAAACTCGTGGTACTTCATCACGAGTATTTGTTTACTCTTGGAAATTTTTCACACTGTTGAAAAAACCTCACGAGTTTCCGCGTTTCCCGAGTACCTTCCATTAGCATTACGAGCCGCTACGAAACGTCCACGAGCTCCGACGTACGTACATTCTACGTACTTACCACGAGTTTGATTTTATTTTAAACTCGGGAGAGCTCTTGGGTAAACTCGCATCATGGGGCAGGGCCTTAATGAGCTGACCATTGTTCAGCAATATACTCAGGTAATGTTTTTTTTGCAGAGAATTAAAACAGGGCCCTTCAGCACACAAAGGCCACTCTGTCCATCATGTGTCCTGTTGCTCCATTTCTACACAAATCCCAACATATTCTTCTCACGTTTCCATCAATTCCCACATTTTGTACCACTCACCCATGCATCAAACTCAATTTACAGTGGCCAGTTAACCTAACAATCCACGCATTTGGCATGTTAATGAAAATGGAGCACCTGCAGGAAATCCAAGCTGTCACGGAGAATGGATAAACCCTACACGGATTTCAAGTGGAAAATCAGACACTTGCAAGTTGTGAAATAAATTGATTCAAATTTTACTTTTATTATATACCTATTTTCACCTTGATTAATCAAACTCTGCCAAGTCAAGACTCTTACATGTATCAAGGAAAATGTTTTAAAGCAAAACAACCTTAGTTGTCTGAAGAAGGCAGATTAGTATACAAACTTAAAGCACACGGTATTGGGGGTTCAGTATTGATGTGGATAGAGAGCTGGCTGGCAAACAGGAAGCAAAGAGTAGGAGTAAACGGGTCCTTTTCACAATGGCAGGCAGTGACTAGTGGGGTACCGCAAGGCTCAGTACTGGGACCCAGCTATTTACAATATATATTAATGATTTGGACGAGGGAATTGAATGCAACATCTCCAAGTTTGCAGATGACACGAAGCTGGGGGGCAGTGTTAGCTGTGAGGAGGATGCTAGGAGGTTGCAAGGTGACTTGGATAGGCTGGGTGAGTGGGCAAATGCATGGCAGATGCAGTATAATGTGGATAATTGTGAGGTTATCCACTTTGGTGGCAAAAATAGGAAAGCAGACTATTATCTAAATGGTGGCCAATTAGGAAAAGGGGAGATGCAACGAGACCTGGGTGTCATGGTACACCAGTCATTGAAAGTAGGCATGCAGGTGCAGCAGGCAGTGAAGAAAGCGAATGGTATGTTAGCATTCATAGTAAAATGATTTGAGTATAGGAGCAGGGAGGTTCTACTGCAGTTGTACAGGGTCTTGGTGAGACCACACCTGGAGTATTGCGTACAGTTTTGGTCTCCAAATCTGAGGAAGGACATTATTGCCATGGAGTACAGAGAAGGTTCACCAGACTGATTCCTGGGATGTCAGGACTTTCATATGAAGAAAGACTGGATAGACTCGGCTTGTACTCGCTAGAATTTAGGAGATTGAGGGGGGATCTTATAGAAACGTACAAAATTCTTAAGGGGTTGGACAGGCTAGATGCAGGAAGATTGTTCCCGATGTTGGGGAAGTCCAGGACACACTAGGGGCTCTGCACTGGCAGCAGCCTCTACCTACAGCCTGTCTGTTATTTCTATCTTTTTTTTTATTTTTAATTAGTCTAAAGTCTTGTGTTGGGGGAAACTTTAACTTTTCTATGTGGGGGAGGGGGGCAGGGTAAGGAGGGAAACCGTTTCCCAGTCTCTTCCTGGCGGGGTCGCGACTATTTCTCCGAGTCGCGTCCTCGCCCCCCTCGCGGCCTACCAGCTGGATCGGAGCGGCCTTTCCTGCCGCAGACTGAGAACCGGACCAGGGCTGCTACAGCGGCGGCGCAGCGCTGGAGTCACCGCGGAGCGGGCGATGCCTACCTGGGTCGCCGTTTGGAGCTCCGGAGCGTTGAGCTGTTGCTCCAACATCGTGGAGCTCTGGTGCGGAGAGCTTCCAACGCGGGCGGCGCTGACCGTCATCGTGGAGTCCTGGGGCGCCTTGCAGAGGGTCTCCAGCAGCAATATCCACCCGGCGCGGCCTGCGGACTTTGGAAGCCGCCGACTCCGGTAGGAGGGGGCCGACTCTGGTGTCCACGCCGCTGAGGACGTCCCGCAGCCCCGACGTCGGACTTACAACACCCCAGCGAGCGGTCCTGGACATCGGGCCGCCCGTAGCGGCAACTGCGGAGGGCACGGGGAGGCCCTGACCACGGGGATCAATGGAGGAAGAGACTGACTTTGGTGCCTTCCCACACAGTGGGGAACTCTGATTCTGCTGTGTGGGGATGTTTTATGTCAAACCCTATAGTGTGTTGTGTCCCTGTTTTTATTGTATGGCTGTATGGGAATTACATTTCACTGTGACATCTGGCACATGTGATGAATACATCTATCTTGTATCTTGTATCTTGTTGACAAGGGGTCACAGTTTAAGGATAAGGGGGAAATCCTTTAAGACCGAGATGAGAAAAACATTTTTCACACAGAGAGTGGTGAATCTCTGGAACTCTCTCCACAGAAGGTAGTTGAGGCCAGTTCATTGGCTAGATTTAAAGGAGTTAGATGTGGCCCTTGTGGCTAAAGGGATCAGGGGGTATGGAGAGAAGGCAGGTACAGGATACTGAGTTGGATGATCAGCCATGATCATATTGAATGGCGGTGCAGGCTTGAAGGGCCGAATGGCCTACTCCTGCACCTATTTTCTATGTTTCTATGTGTCTATGTATGGGTATCACCAGTATTTTCTGTTGCTATATATACCAGGTTTATATTCATTCATATTGTAAATGTCCCAGTATTCAGAAATTTGTATGTTCATGAATGTTGTTCAAAATGGAAGTTCTGTCCAGCCAGATATGTTCTCAAGTTTTTCATTGTCAATGTATTCACCATTTCTATATCATTCAACTTTGTTAGTACTCTGCATTCATTGAATAGACAGTGTTTCCCTGTACCAAAACCAGCAGTCGAATTGAACTGGTCTAATGCAGTTTGGTTCCATCATTAAATATGTTGTGTTCCAGTGTGAGAGATTTTATATTTTAAATAATAAATGACAGATCCACTCACCTTTCCTTATAAATGTACCCCTGTTGGTTTCAGACATATTTAGGCCACCAGTTTAAATGCTTCTGGTGCAAGGCTTATTCTCTACATTTTGCTATTTAAAAAATTCAAGCACCTACTTCCATTTAGCTCAAGTCTTAATTGTTGCCAGTGGGTGAACAATTAATATGAGATGGACACAACTAGCACAGTCACATCACTTAACTCTAATTTATGTGTTAAATATCTGGATTCTAGCAAAGCCTCAGGTATTACAGAAACAAAACTGGTGTTTTGCTGCACATGCGAGGACGAAAATTCATCTTCAGATGGGAATTCGAGAAAAATGTGGATGTTTGAGTGGGAAAATGACTGGTGTATCAGATTTGACTGGTGTACCAGATTTCGAGTTATGGAGTCATCCAGCTCAGAGCAGGCCTTTTGGTCTATTGTCTTTGCTCAGAGCGTCAAGTACCCATTTGTATTAATTCTATACGGAATGCAATTTATTCTCCCCATGTTCCCAGTAACTCCTACCTCATTTTACCACAATGGACCAATTTACAGAGACCAATTAAGCTATAAAATCCATACTTCTTCCGAAGTGCTGGGAAACCAGAACCCTAGGTTCTATGTTTTCTGACTTTTACATCGATCCCCTATCTCATGTGGGAAATTTACAAAGGTCTATTAACCCACATATCCACATGTCTTTGAGATGTGGGATTTTTAGCATCTTTGTTTGAAGCAGGTTATAAACTGTGCTGAGAAATAGGGCCCACGGCAATGTGTATTTGCTTTATGTCGTGCATGCGCAGCTTTGGCAGTCGAAAACATTGGTCTTCCAGCAATGCTGATTTGACAGTTCTCTTCCCACTTGGGTCTTGTGAATCAAACTAATTCACTATATGAACTGCAGAAATCTGCTCTTTAGCAGCAGGTGGAACTCCTCCCTCCCACCAACATTAGGCGAAGATATCTTCAAATAATGCCTTTTATTGCATTTGATTAGCAGATCCGTATGATTGATAGAATCATGTTTAGCTGTGTGTTTGCATAAATATAAGACTTATTTGATGCAAGGGTACTATTTCTTTCAAAGAATTGGAATTTAGTTGTGGTCGGGGGGGGGGGGGGGGGGTGGGGGGGGGGGGGGTTGGGGGGGGTGGGCTTGAAAACATTAAAACAATTACCAGCATAGACAGGCAGAGCAGAGGGAATATGGTCTTGTCTAGGATGTTCGTCAGGGAGCGCTGTGTGAAGAATGACATGTACAGATGCTTAAGATTCTACAGGGAATTAGCCACTAAGTTTTGTCCGCAAGGTATGGGCTGTGTCTTATATTTATGAATTTGTACAATCATAGGCCACAGTGCCGTTCAATATTTGTTTCCTCGGGCTTATTTTGGGGAGCTATGGCAGATATAAGTTTGATTTTTCAGGCGAGCAAGGCTCTGAATACAAGGAGGGGAAATGAACCTCATCTAATGTAGAGAGCAACAGATCACATAGCAGGCTTCCTCATCGTCCAGGGTATGGCTGACTGCAAACGTGTGCTATTATCAGAGCTGCATGTCAACTCTGACTGTACAGAAACAACAGGAACGTTCACGTCCTGAATGCTGAATTAGTCCGCAACCTCTAGTGGGAACCAAAGAAAGTGAACACAATACCCATAGGAGGCTCTGAGAATCATTGATTCTCAGGCAATCTGCATTAGCAGCCTTACTTGGACATTAGGTCAGACACTAGAAACTCTGGAAATGCACCATGTTCCTGACTCAGTGCTCCAACAGTGAGCTCTGCAGAGTGCTTCCAATGCTCTGGGATTAAAGCAAAGATCCTGATATCTCGACTGATCAGAAAGTGTACTACTCTCAAGAGAGAATCATTCACTTTGCGTTTCTTGTATGCTGCGGCATCTGTTATTATGTGGCCAAGATGTTGGCAAAGGGGTCATTGGGAGGAATGGAGAAGGAAAAGGAGGAGTATGAGGAAGTAGGAGGATGCTTAAGTTCAGGGGGAAAAATGTGAGGCAATTCCTGGACATATTGTAAGGGCTTGGTTAGTCATCCTACTAGTTCACGTAAGACGATTGCAGCAGTCTGTGTCCAGGTGAAGCACAACTAAGTGCCGTTTGTTCTTGGCCTGATGAATGGCAGTTATATTCCTGCCATGCACTTATTTTATTTCCATTTGGAGAAAGTCTAACTATTTCCCCCACGTCTCTTCATCAGCATAATCACAATTTAAATCCACCGTCAACATATTCTGCATTTACAACACAATACTTGAGAAAGGATTGATCAAAAAAAGAAAAAATATCTGATGATAATTTTCTGGAGGTTTAGGTTGCTACCAAATACCAGGATACATGCTGAGGCCAAAATACATGTTCACCTCTTGTAAAATAAGCGATTATCTCCAATTATTTTATAGTAATGTTTTTCATGTTAGAAAAAAATAATCACATTTTAGATTTATAAAAAGAATATGAGATTTATAAAACTCCTTTTGCCTTAAAAAAACCTCTAAATTCTTGCAGTATCACAAGACAAATGTACTAGGCCGAGAGCCCAATCCGGAAGAATTGCTCATAAAAAATCAAAAGATAACATTAGCTTGAATTAAAATAAAAGCTGAATATTTAGCAGGCTTGGTAGCATCTGTAGACATGGAACTTCTCAAGTTGATTACCTTTTCCTGTTATTTATAAACTCTGCCATTCCCCTCATTTAAGTCCCTCCAATTAGTAGACTATGTGAACATCTACAGTCATATTCCCTAAAGATCTTACGTGTTTCATAAAATTGTTCATCTTTCTGCTAAACTTCAAAGAATCCTGACCCAACCTTCTGCCATTCCTTGTCACATCTTCCCATCCCCAACCCTTTCCGCCTTCCGCAAAGACTGCCCCCTCTGCAACTGCTTGGTTCACTCATCCCTTTCCAGCCAAACCACCACCTTCTCGGGTACTTTTCCCTGCAACCTACTATACCACGTCCCTTACAACTATCCAGGGATAAGAGCAATCCTTCCAGATAGGAAAGAGGTTTACATGCATCTCCTCTAACCTCTTCTACTGCATTTGTTGATGCTGACGTGACCTCCTATATATTGGCATGACCAAACGTAAACTTGGCTACCATTTTGCTCAACACCTGCCTCGGTCTGCCAAGGCCTTCGAGATCTCATGGTTGCGAACCATTTTAACTTCCCTTCCCACTACCATACTGACCTTTCTATTCTGGATCTCCTCCATTGTCAAAGTGAGACCACATGCAAGCTGGAGAACAGCACCTCATGCTCCACTTGGGTAGCTTATGATATGAACCTTGTAGTTTCTAATGTTAGGCTACTAACAACCTCTTCCCTTCTCCCTTTTTTCCTCTTCAGTCTTTCCTGTGGCCCACCTAGATTCACACCCATTTCTCCCCTTCCCCCTCCTCTCGTTCTCTTCCACCTATATTCCTTCCTCTGGCTTCACAATTCGCACATCTTCTATCCTTATCTCTATAATCTCGCACTTTTTGTCTTTTCTTCTCTGATCTTTGTCCAATCATTTGCCAGGGAGGTATAATGGCACAATGGCAGAGTTGCTGCCTGACAGCGCCAGAGACCCGGGTTCGATTCTGACTGCGGGTGCTGTCTGCACAGAGCGGTGGTATTTTCCCTTCAAATATGCAAATTTCATCAGAACTGTAAAATTGATCAAAAAGGTGGAGGAACAGTATTGTAATGATGTATATCTGGAATCATGCACTGAAACAGAATCTCCGATGCGACACAATTTTGCACCTGTTCCAATGGTTTACCACATACCTATCTGGAACGGTGTTTGCTTTTAAATACACACTCCTCTAGGCAACCAGGTATCAGTTATGTGCATTGTAGCTGCCATGGAGGAGAGTGAGGCTGCAGTGGTAAGCGAGGGGTTCCATAGATTTGAACGGAGAGACCTGATGCTTTCATCGATGAGATAAATGGTAGGAGAGAGGCCAGTGTGCCAGGGAGGGGTTAGCTTACATAGCAGGGTCACTATGAAGAGTCTGGCAGGAAGTGGCTTCAGGTCCTCCATCTAGACATCTCACACATTTGAGTAATGGAGAAACAAATTTCACGTCCTCTCTACCCACTACAAAGCAGTTGTGGAGAGCCATTTCCATCAATGTTTCAGGACTTTGTTCATGGATATGTGACAACCAATGCAGGCGGTCCTCCAAAGGAGGACACGAGGGGTTAATTCATGCCATCTGCAATGTTTCTTCTGATTATTGGTGAACTACATTCAAGATTGGAGTATGGACGGCATTACTTGATCTGGATTGATAGGCCCGATTCTCATTAGCAGTTTATGGTGAGTTTCATTGGCACTTTGTTTTAAATTTACTGATCCATCACCACTACAACAATACCATTAAAACCTATAGTGGAAACATTGAATAGACTTCACAGTATCTTGCAATTGCAACCATTTCCTATAAACAAAATATTGTTCAGCTGGATATTCTTTCCGTGAGTATTCCTCTAGTCAATATTCACTTTGATCTCACTTTCACATGGTCACCTCTAAATCTGCCTTTCCTTTTCTTGACTGCTGTTTCTACATCTCAGGGAATAGGTTAGCAACTAATTTATTTAAAAAACAAACCCCAGAGGCTCCCACGCTGTTTCCTGTGCGTGGAACGGTGGCTCAGTGGTGGAGTTGCCGCCTTACAGCGCTTGCAGCGCCGGAGACCCGTGTTCGATCCCAACTACCGGTGCTGTCTGTACGGAGTTTGTCTTTACCTTCTCCCCGTGACCTGCTTGGGTTTTCTCCGAGATCTTCAGTTTCCATTCCACACTCCAAAGACGTACAGGTATGTAAGTAAATTGGCTTGGTAGTTGTAAAAATTGTCCCTAGTGTGTGTAGGAGAGTGTTAATATGCGGCCATTGCTGGTCGGCACGTATCCGGTGGGCTGAAGGGCCTATTTCACGTTGTATCTCCAAAACTAAAACTCAAATTAAAGCTTTTTCTATTCCCTCAGTTTCTCTGCACTACATATTTCTGATGACAATACTTTCCACACCAGTGCTTCTCTGATTATTCAAACATTCTTTCCGGATGAGGCAGCAATTTACTTGCACTTCTTCCAATTTAATATGTTGCATTCCTTTACACTGAAAAAGACCAAATGGTGTTAGCGTGACTGCTATGCAGAGCACCTCAATTTAGTCTGCAAGATATACCCCGGACTTCCATTTGCCTGTCACTTTCATTCTTCATCGCATTCTGGCTCTGACCTCCCTCCGGCATTGCAATCTGTGTTCTACAATCCAATGTTTGAGAGAGAAGCAGCATCTCACTTCCCATCTGGGTATACTGCAGACCTTAAACCTCCATTTTAAATTCAACCAATATCTGATAATCAGCTTTTTATGTTAGTGGCAAATCTGTTCAAAAGATAGCTAAATCTGTAATGTGACCCCAGTCATTCTCACTCCACAGATGCTACTTCATCTGACGGGCATTTCCAACATGCTCATTGATTTCAGATTTACAACTAGTGCTGTGTTCAAGATTTCACAGACCTTGCATTTAAAACAAATCTGTTCTCTGTCATCTCTCTTCCCTTCACCAGAAAAATCATCAGATGGCCTTCACCAGAAAAATCAGTTGGCAAGCCTCCATCACGCTTTTTCAGCTGGAACCAACGCCATCTGTGCCATCCACGTTGTCAGGAGACATTATCATGAAACCACCCTATCAAAGAATTGGCCAGTCATCTGCAATTTAAAATGTACTCCTTTTCTAGTTTCCTACATTTCTGATAAAAAAGATGTGAAATGCCTTTTCTCTCTCCATAGATGCTGCTTGACTTGCTGAACAATCAATCAGATTTATTCATCACATACACAATAAAGTGCAGTGAAACGAACGTGCCAGCAGCGGTACAATTAAAAAGAACACACAATACACAACAAAACATTAACTGCATTTTCTGTTTCATTTGCTATTTTTCAATTTTTCTGTTCTTAGCCTATATAAGGACTAATTTGGAGAAATGAGGAAATGCAGATACTGGTTTTACTAAGGGCTAATTTGAATGGCTTTAAGAAACTGAAGTGGTTTGTGTTTATCAAAACATTTGTTGGTGTTTACATCAGGCAGTGAGTGCAGAGGTGATTCCCCAGCTCTGGGACAAAATGCATTAATAGACTAGAACCTGTACAAATCAATATCTTCGGTGAGGACCTATGGAGGCTTACAAAATGTTATCAGGATGGAAGGGAGTGGTAGTTGTATTTCATTGTTTTCAAGAGCCATTTTAGAGCTAGCGTGGGAAAGAGTTTGTTTGTGGCGAAGGTGACCAGCAATCAAAATGATACTTTAGACCTTGCATTTGTTTAAGAGACAATTGAACAAGAATCTGGAATAATTAGTCTTCTGGCTTACACTCCAGTTTATACTGCTCTATAACTGTATGAACATTCTTTTAGTTTGATCGATTGAGAAAGAGTTATGGTTAAAATTGGCATAGTTGAATTGTTGTTTTTAATATAAGATGCAAAACTGAATGTTAGAGGAAGTAAGTAGAATACTTCAGGATGATTAGCCTGACAATCTCATCAGGTATTATAGAGTCATACAGCCTGACATAGAGTTGGCCCTTCAGCTCAACTTGCCCACACTAACCAACATGTTCCATCTGCAGTATTCCCACCTGCCTGCATTAGGCTCATATCCCTCTAAACCTATCCTATTGATGCACCTGTCTAAATGTTTCTTAACATTTACGTTAGTACCTGCGACAACTACCTCCTCCAACTGTTCGTACCATACGCCCACCATCCTTTGTGTGAAAAAATTACTCCTCAGGTTCCTATTAAATCTTTCCCCGCTCACCTAGTTCTTGATTCTTCCACTCTGGGCAAAAGACTCTGTGCGTTTACCTGATCTATTCCTCTCATGATTTTGTACACCTCTATAAGATAACCCATCATCCTCCTGTGTTCCAAGGAGTGGTCCTAGCCTGCTCAACCACTCCCTACAACTCAGGCCCCTGAGTCCTTGATACATCCTCATAAATCTTCTCTGCACCCTTTCCAGTTGACAACATCTTTCCCATAACATGGTGGCTCGATCTCAACACATTACTCTAAATGTGGCCTCACCAACGTCTTAGGTAACTGCAACATGATCTCCCAACTTCAATACTCAATGTGCCCAAACCCGTTTTGACTACCCTCTCTGCTTGTGATGCCACTTTCAACAAACTATGTACCTGCACTCCAAGGTCCCTCTGTGCCACAACCCTCCCCAGAGCTCTACCATTCACTGTGTAGGTCTGGCCCAATACAAGTCAAGTCAAGAGTTTATTGTCACATGTCCCAGATAGGACAATTAAATTCTTGCTTGCTGCAGCACAACAGAATATTGTAAGCAAAAATACAGAATAGTTCAGTTCAATATACACATAAATAAGCAGATAATGTGCAATAGGCTGTTACAGTTCAGAGTCTGGTTGTTGGCGAGTTTAATAGCCTGATGGCTGTGGGGAAGAGGCTGTTCCTGAACCTGGATGTAACAGATTTCAGGCTCCTGTACCTTCTGCCCATTGGTAGCGGAGAGATGAGTGCGTGGCCAGGATGGAGTGGGTCCTTGATGATGTTGGCAGCCTATTTGAGGCAGCGACTGTGATAGATCCCTTCAATGGTGGGGAGGTCAGAGCCGATGATGGACTGGGCAGTGGTTACAACTTTCTGCATCCTTTTCCGCTCCTGGACGCTCAGGTTGCTGAACCAAGCCACAATGCAACCAGTCAGCATGCTCTCTACTGTGCACCTGTAGAAGTTCGAGAGAGCCCTCATACCGTCTCTCTGTAGTCTTCTCAGGAAGTAGAGGCGCTAATGTGCTTTCTTTATAATTGCATCAGTGTGCTGGGAGCAGGAAAAATCTTCGGAAATATGCACGCCCAGGAATTTGAAGTTCTTGACCCTTTCCACCATCGGGATTGTGGGTCTCTTTCCTACTATTCCAAAGTCCACAATCAGTGGCGAGTGGAGTGCCGCAAGGCTTGGTGTTGGGGCCGCAACTGTTTACCATATATATTAATGATTTGGAAAAGGGAATTAGGAGCAACACTAGCAAGTTTGCGGATGACACAAAGCTGGGTGGCAGTGTGAACTGTGAAGAGAATGTTAGGAGGTTGCAGGGTGACCTGGACAGGTTGAGTGAGTGGGCAGATGCGTGGCAGATGCAGTATAATATAGATAAATGTGAGGTTATCCACTTTGGCCGCAAAAACAAGGGGGCAGATTATTATCTCAATGAGGTTAGGTTAGGTAAGGGGGAGGTGCAGCAAGACCTGGGTGTCCTTGTACACCGGTCACTGAAAGTTGGCGTGCAGGTACAGCAGGCAGTGTAGAAAGCTAATGGAATGTTGGCCTTCATAACAAGAGGATTTCAGTATAGGAGTAAAGAGGTTCTTCTGCAGTTGTATAGGGCTCTGGTAAGATCACATCTGGAGTATTGTGTTCAGTTTTGGTCTCCTAATTTGAGGAAGGACATCCTTGTGATTGAGGCAGTGCAGCGTAGTTTCATGAGATTGATCCCTGGGATGGCGGGATTGTCATATGAGGAAAGATTGAAAAGAGTAGGCTTGTATTCACTATGTATAGAAGGATGAGGGGGGATCTAATAGAAACATATAAAATTATAATAAGAGTGGACAAGCTAGATGCAGGAAAAAATGTTCCCAATGTTGGGCGAGTCCAGAACCAGGGTGCACATTCTTAGAATAAAGGGGAGGCCATTTAAGACTGAGGTGAGAAACATTTTCACCCAGAGAGTTGTGAATTTGTGGAATTCCCTGCCACAGAGGGCAGTGGAGGCCAAATCACTGGATGGATTTAAGAGAGAGTTAGATAGAGCTCTTGGGGCTAGTAGAATCAAGGGATATGGGGAGAAGGCAGGCATGGATTATTGATTGGGGACGATCAGCCATGATCACAATGAATGGTGGTGCTGGCTCGAAGGGCCGAATGGCCTCCTCCTGCACCTATTTTCTATGTTTCTATGTAATCAGTTCCTTGGTTTTGCTGGTGTTGAGAGCCAGGTTATTGTGTTGCCACCATTTGGTCAATCGGTCGATCTCACTTCCATATTCTGACTCGTCCCCATCAGTGATTCATCCCACAACAGTGGTGTCGTCGGCGAACTTGATGATGGATTTCGCACTTTGTCCGGCTACGCAGTCATGAGTATAGAGTGAGTAAAGCAGAGGGCTGAGCGCGCAGCCTTGAGGAGTTCCCGTGCTCATTGTTATCGAGGATGACACATTTCCACCAATACGAACAGACTGTGGTCTGTGGATGAGGATGTCGAGGATCCAATTGCAGAGGGATGTACAGAGACCTGGATCTGAGAGCTTGATAACCAGCTTGGAGGGGATCATGATGATTGACTACGCCGAGCTGTAGTCAAAGAATAACAGCCTGACATATGGGTTTTTGTTGTCCAAGTGGTACAGAGCGGAGTGGGGAGCCAGTGAGATCACATCCACCGTTGATCTGTTGTGGCAGTAAGCAAACTGCAGTGGGTCGAGGTTCTTGTCGAGATAGGAGTTGATATGCGCCATAATCAACCTCTCAAAGCACTTCATCACCACAGACATTAGTGCCACTGGTCGATAGTCATTGAGGCACATCACCTTGCTCTTCTTGGGCACTGGTATTATTGATGCCCTTTTAAAGCAGGTGGGAACCTCAGACCTCAGAAGTGAGAGGTTGAAAATGTCCGTAAAAACTCCAGCCAGTTGGTCCGCACAGGTTTTTAGAACACGGCCGGGTATACCATCAGGTTCAGGTGCTTTCTGATGTTAGTCTTCCCATGTTAGTCTTCCCATGTTAGTCTTCCCAAAATGCAACACCTCACATCTCTCTGTATTAAATTCCATCAACCATTCATCAGCCCACCTGCCCAACCTATCACGATCCCGCTGCAATTTCTGACAACCATCGTCACTATCTACAATATCACCCATTGTTAAAACGATAGCGCCCCACCCAAGGTTTCCGTGCGGTTCCCAGAGGTTGCAGGTGGTTGCTGGAGGTTGCAGGTAGTGGAAGCAGGTAGGGAGACTGACAAAAACCTCCGGGAACCGCACGGAAACATTGGGTGGGGTGCAAATTCTCCAGAGGTTTCCGTTCAGGTTTCCTAAGTGGGACAGGGGCATAACAAAATAGGAATAAGCACTGTCAACATAATTTTATGAAAGGAAAATCATTGGCAATTCAATAGATGTGTTAAACAGAGTAAATGCAAAGAAATGAGGCAGATATCACAGATTCAATAAAATGGCACCTGAAATATTGCAACCCAAAACAGTAAAAAGGATAGGTTTAGTTAGTGAATGTAAAAGAGAAAGTAGGAATAATATGTCCTTTGATTAGGATTAGGAATGAGTAGTCAGCCTCGCCTCTGATCATGACATTTACATTCACCCTCTGATCTTGTAAATATGCTCTTCTAAGCTTCCCCCCAGTCTAGTTCAGTTAATAAAGCAGTGAGTCAAGCACTGGAACAACTAAACATTATATTTCGATTGAACAGCAAATTCCCCTCTACGATACCTAACCAAAGCAGGTTCGATCCTTATATCTGCCTGGCCAAGCCCTTCAGCCTTGTGGAAGCAGAGACACTCTAAAAGGTCACGCAGTCCCAAGCGCTATTTCAGAAGATCGACAAAGGACCTCGTGGGGGCTGCCTTTATAGGTCCCCAAACCTCGATGGGCCGACCTACATAGGGGTGGTCTCTTTACAATCCAATCAAACAATACATTATTGACAGTTACCCAGACCAATAACAGAATCCCCCCCCCCCTCCCCATACATTGTTTCAGGAGAAGCTTCTAGAGGAAGCTAACTTAACTTGAATAATGCAACATTTAACCTGGAATTCACAACAACCCTGCCAGGGCTTAACACTTTGGCCAATCAACAAACAGCAGGGTAACTGTTTAGCAACATTATTTATAATATATACAATGCTTTTGCAGTAATCCAATCAACTTCATGCATTTTACACTTCTGTGGAGGTTTTCTGCAGAAATCTCATCCATTCTGTCAATTGAAGAGATACTCATACATTTCTTTCCTGTAACATTGATCTGGGCCTTAGACTTACTGGCACCATTCAGAAGCTTGTCTTATTTTTGCAGAGTACAGACTTGACCAAAATGGCCTAACAATACATGAAGCCTTTACTAAATTTTGGTGATATTACTGCTCTGTTTTAGCCAGGATTTACAATCTCAGCTGATATTTCCTACTGCCTCCACCTTCTGCAAAAATGAGTGAGTTGCACACTGTTTGGGTGATGTTGTGATCACAATTACAATCTTCAGTCTGCAAACTCTGAGATGCGGATATACTCTTACCTATTGTTTTGCGTGGGTGAAGTAAATTTATGAGATTTTAAATTGTTAGTTTAATGAAGATTGTTCTAATTGAGTGATCCATCGATCTGTGGCTAAGTCATTAATCTTTGCTTCTCACTGCATGCATGTTGGGGGCGGAGAGAGGAACTGGTTTGTCCTGCTCTCTTGTGGAAACTGGCGGTTAGAAGTTGTTTTTAAATTATATTTTGGATGAGTACATACAGGGCAAGATTAGCACATTTGCTGATGATACAAAAGTGAATGGTTTTGCAGATAGTGAAGATGGTTGTAAAAGATTGCAGCAGGATCTGATTGTGGATGATCAGCCATCTGATTGTGGATGATCAGCCATGATCACATTGAATGGCGGTGCTGGCTCGAAGGGCCGAATGGCCTGCTCCTGCACCTATTGTCTATTGTCTATTGATCCGGATTGATTGGTCAGATGGGCTGAGGAATGGTTGATGGAATTTAATAGAGAGAAGTGTGAGGTGTTACATTTTGGGACGTCTAACAAGGGCAGGACCTACACAGTAAATGGTAGGCCTCTGGGGAATGTTGTGGAGCAGAGGGATCTAGGAGTGCAGGTGCAAGATTCCTTGAAAGTCGAGTTGCAGGTAGATAAGGTGGTTAAAAAGGCTTTTGGCACATTGGCCGTCATCAGTCAGAGTAGTATAGAAGTTGGGAGATCATGTTGCAGTTGGAGAAGAAGTTGGTGATACTGCATTTAGAATATTGTGTTCAGTTCTGGACACCATGTTATAGGAAATATATTGTCAAGCTTGAAACGGTTCAGTGAAGATTTACTGCACAAGGATGTTGCCTGGACTAGAGGGTGTGAGCTATAGGAAGAGATTAAGTAGGCTGGGTCTCTACTCCTTGGAGCACAGGAGGATGAGGAGGAATCTTATAGATGTGTACAAAATCATGAAAGGAATAAAGTCTAGGGGAATCGAGGACATACGTTCAAGATGAAGGGGAAAAGATTAAATAGGAATCCGAGGGGTAACTTTTTCACACAAAGGCGGTGGGTGTATGGAATGAGCTGCCAGAGGAGGTAGTTGAGGCTGAGACTATCCCATCGTTTAAGAAACAGTTAGATGGGTACAAGGATAGGACAGGTTTGGAAGGATGTGGACCAAGCTCAGGCAGGTGGGACTAGTCTAGCTGGGAACATTGTTGGCCGGTGTAGGCAAGTTGGACCAAAGGACCAGTTTCCACACTGTATCACTCTATAACTATCACACTCTGCTGCACAAATATTTACTGTTCCCCAAAAATCTGAAAGAAGCAATATAACAGGAAAACATAGTTGAAGAGGTACGTGATAGACCCACATTGCATTCTTCATGCTTATCGAAAGGAAAGGTGAATGGTTAAATTCTAAATCTGTTAGTATGGTGGAGGTTTGAGATCAATCTTTGAGACATTGTAGATTAAATTCCATATACTGTTTGTTTGCTCTGGTGAAGAAGAATTGTTTTTGTATTATATCCCAATAATTGCATGCGATTACTTGGGATCTAATACAAAAAAAATTCCCGAGCTTACTGGCCTGTGTCATTGTTAGTACTGCTCACTGCTCTCCTTTTATTCTGATGATCTGGCGCCTAATGCCACTGATGTGCACTTGTGTACAAGAAGTCTAGGTAACACAATGTCATTCTTTTCTACATACCTGACTGAGCTCCAGTGACATTTTTAAAGGATGTGACACCAGAGTAGTGTTGCCAGTTGATGGCATCCTGCCATGCAGTTGGTTACATGTAGAGCAAGTACCATTCCAGGAGAGAGTGTGTATGGGGTGAGGGTTTACTCGAGGGAAGGAACTGTTTTTTTTGGCTGATGATTTCCTCTTCAGTATTCCTTCTAATTGATGGGTTGGTATCACACTCTAATGGTGTTTAAGAGGTAAATAAACTCACGGTGTAACTTCAACACAGGTTCACAGCTTTCTTTATACCCATTGGATCTGTTGTAAACCTCAGGGCTGAAAAGACTAGGCTTGTATTCATTGGAGTGAAAAGACTAGGCTTGCATTCACTGGAGTGAAAAGACTAGGCTTGTATTCACTGGAGTTTAGAAGGATGAGGGGGGGGAATCTTATAGAAACATATAAAATTATAAAAGGACTGGCCAAGCTAGATGCAGGAAAAATGTTCCCAATGTTGGGTGAGTCCAGAACCAGGGGCCACAGTCTTAGAATAAAGGGGAGGTCATTTAAGACTGAGGTGAGAAAAAACTTTTTCACCCAGAGAGTTGTGAATTTATGGAATTCCCAGCCACAGAGGGAAGTGGAGGCCACGTCACTGGATGGATTTAAGAGAGAGTTAGATAGAGCTCTAGGGGCTAGTGGAGTCAAAGGATATGGGGAGAAGGCAGGCACGGGTTATTGATAGGGGATGATCAGCCATGATCACAATGAATGCCGGTGCTGGCTCGAAGGGCCGAATGGTCTCCTCCTGCACCTATTTTCTATGTTTCTAAGTTTCTATGACTCTACACAGCAAATGCTTACCAGCATATATATTATTGTCCACAGAGATGTGCCTTAATGTGATTTATCTTATTGAGTTCTGTGCTTCTGAATAAAAGCAGTTTCTGTTCACCTGTTCATGACACCATTGTCATTTTAGTTCAGTTTTGCTGCATTTGAATGCCAAAATGCTGAATGCTATAATTAGTTCAGTGATTTAGATGGCCCAGCTAACATGAATTGAACACGATTGAAACTTATTTATAATATTATTCTGAACTATGCATAAAATAAGTTCATGTAGCTGGGTTTATTTTGCTTTGTTAATGACCCAAAGCATGACGATAATGAGGGTATGGTATGCACACCCCTATTAGTGTGTAAATTACACTGTAATATAATGCCCCTGTCCCACTTAGGAAACCTGAACGGAAACCTCTGGAGACTTTGCGCCCCACCCAAGGTTTCCGTGAGGTTCCGGGAGGTTTTTGTCAGTCTCCCTAATGGTCAAAAGTGGTTTCCGCTTCTTCTATGTTCCGACAATTATTTAAAAACATTCAAAACCGGCCTCGACTAAAAATAGGTTGCCGTTTTAAAAATCGGTAATTTTTTAGATGAAGCCGGTTGCGATGCTGGTTGAAGGTGGTTGCCGCACGTTGCAGGGAATGGAAGGTAAGACCTCCCTGGTGGAATAAAACTGGGTGAAAAAAAGGTTAATATTAACATAAGCATGTGACCTCTGTCACTCCTTAGTGTGCTCAATCATAGTTGCAGAGTTTGCAAAAGCCTCCCAGGTTTTTAAAAAAATCATTCTGAACCATGAGAGCAGAGAAGGAACTAGTTAGGTGGATGTTACTAAAAGTACATCTACTGCTGTCATGATTCAGAATGATTTAAAAAAAAACCTGGGAGGCTTTTGCAAAGACTAAGCTAGTCCCTGGAGGTGCACGGATTATGCCAGGGCTTACATGCTATAACAGGTTTCAAAGTGAAGTTGGGCAGTATTGCTGGCAACAATGCATCCCTCCCCAAATGAGCTCAATGCATTCTGTGCTTGCTTTGAACAGAGTGGCAATGGAATGATATTGTCCTTGTATCCACAGTCACTGTGTTTCATTTGCCACCTCTTTGCCCACTGTCTCAACCAGTCCAAGTCCTTCTGCAGCCTCCCTGCTTCCACAACACTACCTGCCCCTATACCTATCTTCGTATCATCCACAAACCTGGCCACAAAGCCATCATTGCCATCATCAATGTATTAACATACAAGGTGAAATGTAGCAGACCCAACATCGACTTCTGCGGGATACCACTAGTCACACCCGCAGGCAACCTGAAAAGGCCCCCTTTGTTCCCATTCATTGTCTTCACCATATTCTCCCCTTAATCCATCAGTCTGAAGAAGGATCCTGACCCAAAACAGGGTCTGTTCATTTCCCTCCACAGATGCTGCCTGACCTGCTGAGACCCACTAGCACTTTGTTATTTATTGTTAAATTATTGTGTGCTCATTCAGAAATGGACAACAATTTGTTCCTTTGCATAAACTACACTAAGTTATGGGAGGTTAGTGCAGCTACATTAAGCATTGATGAAAGTGAATGCTGATGCATTATAAGTTACAGGAACCAGTGCTGAACCCTATGTTTTATACGTGCTATGTTCACATTTTGATCATATTTAGAGTCAAGATGAGAATACCAATTTGGATTTCCAGCAGATAATCTCCACTTTTTACAATGCATACATTCACAATTCGATTAACCATGGCCTGTACCTCATTTCCAAGTATATATGTGCCCTTAAGACTGGGAAATTTATAATGTATGGACCAACGCTGATTATGATTATCCTTTTTATTTATGTTATTTTAGTTGGACGAGTCACTGAACCAGATCAGGAAACTGCAGCGTTCCTTGGATGAACAGACAGAACTGAATGACAATCTTCAAGTCCAGTTTGATCACTTGCAGACAAGGTAGGACACGGAGAGAGGAGAAGGGAATGTGTATTTTGGTTTAGAGGACTCATCAAACTGATTACTTCCACAAGACAGAAATGTTTGTGGAGAAGAGTTAACTCTCAATAACATTAATTGTTTTCATCAATAAAACCTGTTGGATGACATTATCAACAGAGTGATATGCAAATAATATAATGATGTAGTTTAGTTTACTTATGTCACGAGTACCGAGGTACAGTGAAAAGCGTTTGTCTGTGTGCTTTCCAGTCATGGTGTATGGATGAAGGCCTGTTTCAAGCTTAGTAAGAAATTAGTATTCCCTTGACAATCTCCAATAAGTTCTCAGCAAGTATGTGTAATTTTAAGTATTTTGTTGTATTTTAAATGTGTACCAGGAATCACATACCAGAAGACAAATGTAGGTCCCTTACAATCAGAGACAGGTGAAATTATAATGGGAAACAAGGAAATGGCAGAAAAGTTAAACAAGTACTTTGGTTCTGTCTTCACTTAGGAACACAAATAATCTCCCAGAAATAATAGGAGACTGAGGATCTAGTGGGAAGGAGGAACTGAAGGGAATCCACGTTAGTCAAGAAATGGTGCTAAGTAAACTGTTGGGACTGAAGGCAGATACATCTCCAGGGCCTGATGGTCTGCATCCCAGAGTACTCTAGGAGGTGGCACTAGAAATCGTGGATGCATTGGTGATTATTTTCCAATGTTCTCTCGACTCTGGATCAGTTTGTGTACACTGGAGGGTAACCCCATTTTTTTAAGAAAGGAGGGAGAGAGAAAACGGGGAATTATAGACCAGTTAGCTTTACATCGGTCATGGGGAAGATGCTGCAGTCGATTGTTAAAGATGTTATAACAGCACATTTGGAAAACAGTGACAGGATCGGTCAAAGTCAGCATGGACTTATGAAGGGGAAATCATGCTTGACTAATCTTCTGGAATTTTTTGAGGATGTAACAAGTAGGATGGATAAGAGAGAGCCAGTGGATGTGGTGTATCTGGACTTTCAAAAAGCCTTTGGCAAGGTCCCACACAAGATTAGTGTGCAAAATTAGAGCACATGGTATTGGGGGTAGGGTATTGACATGGATAGAGAACTGGTTGGCACACAGGAAGCAAAGAGTAGGCATTAACGGGTCCTTTTCAGAATGGCAGGCAGTGACTAGTGGGGTGCCACAAGGCTCGGTGCTGGGACCCCAGTTATTTACAATATATATTAACGATTTAGATGAAGGAATTAAATGTGACATCTCCAAGTTTGCGGCTGACACAAAGCTGGGTGGGAGTATGAGCTGCGATGAGGATTCTATGAGGCTGCATGGTGACTTGGATAGGTTGGGTGAGTGGGCAAATGTATGGCAGATGCAGTATAATGTGGATAAATGTGAGGTAATCCACTTTGGTGGCAAGAACAGGAAGGCAGATTATTATCTGAATAGTGTCCGATTAGGAAAAGAGGAGGTGCAATGAGACCTGGGTGTGCCTGTACATCAGTCACTGAAAGTAAGCATGCAGGTACAGCAGACAATGAAGAAAGCTAATGGCATGTTGGTCTTAATTGCGAGAGCATTTGAGTGTAGGAGCAAGGAGATCCTACTGCAGTTGTACTGGGCCCTGGTGAGACCACACCTGGAGTATCGTGTGCAATTTTGGTCTCCTAATTTGAGGGGTGGACATTATTGCTATTGAGGGAATGCAGCATAGGTTGACCAGGTTAATTCCCGGGATGGCAGGACTGACATATGATGAAAGAATGGGTCGACTGGGCTTGTATTCACTGGAATTTAGGAGGATAAGAGGGGATCTTATAGAAACATATAACACTCTTAAAGGATTGGGCAGGCTAGAATAGGTAACAGTTTTAGAATAAGTAGGCTATTTTGGACTGAGATGAAGAAAAACATCTTCACCCAGAGAGTTGTGAATCTGTGGAATTTTCTGCCACAGAAGGCAGTGGAAGCCAATTCTCTGGATGTTTTCAAGAGAGATTTAGGTGTTAGGGCTAAAGGAATCAAAGGAAATGGGGAAAAAGCAGGAACGCGGTAATGATTTTAGATGATCAGCCATGGTCATATTGAATGGCGGTGCTGGCTCAAAGGGCCGAATGGCCAACTCCTGCATCTATTTTTCTATGTTTCTATGTTACTGATCACAGTCATCTCAGTCTGAGCAGTCTTTCATTACAGGAAGAACATGATGTAGGTGCATTTTCTCACTATGTGTGGGTCAGGTGGAGGTTTGAATCATAGACCACAAAACTAGAGCCAAACAAAAACTGCTAAATGGGCGTCATTTCAATAAAATATTCTGTCAAGTAAGTTTCAACAAAAGAAACTTCAGCGTACAAAGTACATTAATCTTTAGTCCCCATGGCTATAACTATTTAACATGTGAGGATTGTTATGGCACTACTTAAGAAACCTAAAATTTAATTTCAATGAATTGACAGATGGCAGAACAGGTTTCTGTTTACCTTACTAGGTAGTGGAAATGCAAATAGAAAATCTATTAAGCTTTCAGTTGGTGCATTGCATATATATTAAGAATGCCACGTGATGGAGTATTTTAACTCTCTTGGGTAACACCTGAAGCAAGGTGTTTCTGAATGCCGGGACCCAAACTATTAATTTGTAGATTGAGCATTCTATGATCCAGATGTTCGATTCTTTATTTGATGCTTGCATTTATTGAGGCTGCTATAGACACCACTCATCTCACAAATTTACCACTTGTTTTTTTTATAATTTCAGTTGCTGGGAGCAGCCTCCCAATAGAAAAGATTGAAGGATGTCCCTGAAAATGTGTGGGGGAATTAGCATTTGTTTTACAACATTAAAAGTGATGAGCAAAGGCAGGCAGCTAATTGATGGAGAACAAATTCTAGACAGACAGGGTACAGAATTATTTCTGGATATTCTGAAGGTTGGCTAGTAACGAATCACACAGGATCAAAGGATATTGAGTCTTACAAGCAATTTTATTATGAATGTGAAAGGAAGAATGCAAGTTAATTTACAATGTAACATCATTGTGGTGATGAAAACCACCTAATTTGTTGTTACTTTTTAAAAGCATGTTCATTATCTATTTCCTAATTGCAGCTGCACCACAAGTAGTCTAAATTTAAAAACACCCCTTCTGCCTTTAAAATATGATAAATATTTCTACCTGGGGCCTATCGTTAACCCACTGGCGGCAGCCACTTGTGAATTATATGTTGAGCCTTGCTTGTGGAGCTATTTATCTCCTCTATTAACTGATTATGATTTGTTTCCCATTCTGTTGTATTCCCCTTGGCATTGCTCTTTAAAACCCCTGTCCCATGGTACGAGTTCATTCCAAGAGCTCTCCCGAATAAAAAAAAATCAAACTCGTGGTAAGCACGGAGAATGAACGTAGCGGGTACGTCGGAGCTCGGGGACATCTCTTAGCGCTAACGGCAGGTACTCGGGAAGACTAGCTAACGGCAGGTAAGCACGGGAAGACTCGTGAAGATTTTTCAACATGATGAAAAATGTCCACGAGAGCCCCGAGTACTGCCATTACCGTAAATCTCCAAGTTTGAATCAGGGCAAACTTGGGAGAACTCTTGGAATTAACTCGTACCGTGGGACAGGGGTTTTAGTTTTTTCCTCAGTAACATTTCATGCAATGTTTTCACTTACTCTGATTGGTTCTGGTTATCACCAGAAAGGTGTTTGTATGTTTGCCATTTTTTGTATTGTGCTTGAAACTGATGTAGTCCTCACACTGCTTGCAGTGAACGAACTCCCACAGTGTCATAGGTATTTTGGGTCAGCAATGTTGAATGGATGGCAACATATTTCTATCGGGGTGGTATGTAGCATGGGAGGCAAATAGCTGATGTTGGATGCCAATGTGTCTGGTGTCCTTGACTTGTAGTTGTTAGCGGTTGGTGTGTTCGGGAGGTGCTTTAAAAGGCAAGATGCTGCAGTGCTTCTTGTAATTGGTATACAGTTGGCAGAAGGCATGTTTGCTCAGCTTTTGGAACTCTATGCTCATCCTGGTGAGGGAAAAGCATTCTCTCACACTGCTGCTTCTTGCGGATGGTTGAAAGGCTTTGGGCACCGCTAGCCACAGAATATCTGGCCTCCGGTCCCGATAAATGTTTTCCTTATGGAACGGCTAGGATGTCAGTGGTGAGAATTATTTTGTATGGTAATGTCATAGATTGTTGAAGGGACCTATTTGAGATGATATTTACCAGCACCTATGTGGCATTTATATTACTTGGCAATATTAGCCTATAGGGGACAGTGGTTCAAGCACCTTAACCTGAGTAATTGATGGAACTGACACTACTAACGATCCTCAATTCTGTCTGATGATGGAGAGAGATTCATCAATGAAATAGCTGCAGATGGCTGTGGCCCTTTGACCAAATGTTTGATCATTTGAAGTATTAAATTAGTTTTTTTTTCAGATAGAGCATGAAATGCTACTTTATATGTTAATTTGTACTTGTAGCATTTAACTATTTTCTGTGGTTATCTACTGACCATCCAAAAAAATTGTTTTCAGAGGAATATTACATGAATAAGAACAAAAATTCACGTCAAATTTTGATGGAAGAAATTGATATCACATTTTCTATGCAACTGCATTACTCTTAGTAGTTGCATAATGGGCCTGTCCCACCTAGGCGATTTTTTAGGCGACTGCCAGCTACTAGGCTGTCACCACATGGTCGCTGGGATGGATGTCGCCTGTATGGTCATGAGTAGTCTCAGTCACCCAAAGAGTTGTAGCCTCTTTCTGGTCGCCACTGGATTTTCAACATGTTGAAAAGTTATCGGAAACAGTCGACAACACTGGGTTTCACGCCAATGAGCGTAGCTTGAATTCTCTTGATGTAGGCGATGTTGTAGTTGTCGCCAGGTTAACATAGGTTGTCACCAGTGCTGACTTTGTTTTTTTGTTGTTGTTAGATTAATGATTCTAGTTCAAATTTTATGTCGAAGGGGGGGTCCAGTCGCCGGCATTTCGGCGATCTGCTACGACTATGACAGTTGATGGAAGTCACCTAAAAATAGCCTAAGCGGGACAGGCCCTTAAGTATCTTTTTAAAATTCTATTTCCTGATCAGTTTAAGGGAGATTCTGCCCTATTCAAAAATTTGAGACTTTTTACCAATCCATAGATGTTTTGATCACATCATTGAAAATTGATTTTTACCTGCAGGAAAACATATACACTATAATAATTTATTTGATGCTAGCTTCCTTCTTCAGAACTGGTATCTTAACTGATATACAAAACAGGAGAGTACGTTTCATATTTTTTTGCAAACATTCTAATAGTGGTAAATAGTATGATCAACATTTTGTAGCAGCATAATATAAATTAGAATAAGATGCAAATGTGAATTCTGGTGAATCATGCTGTGATAATTTTTAGCTTTCATAACAAACAAGAAAGCTTGGTTGTGTAGATCATGGGACTAAAGCATTCTTCTGTTCTATTCAATATGATCATGGCTGATCATCCAACTCAGTACGGGATACTGAGTTGGATGATCAGCCATGATCATATTGAATGGCGGTGCAGGCTCGAAGGGCCGAATGGCCTACTCCTGCACCTAATTTCTATGTTTCTATGTTTCTATGTTTCTATGTTATGCATGGTAATAAATAAACTGTAAAGCAAATATTTGTATTGGAACATTGTCTAATTTGTTCCAAAAAGGAAAAATCGGGGCATCTCCAAATAGATAGATAGATAGATAGATAGATAGATAGATAGATAGATAGATAGATAGATAGATAGATAGATAGATAGATAGATAGATAGATAGATAGATAGATAGATAGATAGATAGATAGATAGATAGATAGATAGATAGATACAGAGAGAGAGAGAGGGAGAGAGAGAGAGAGAGAGAGAGAGAGAGAGACAGACAGATAGATAGACAGACAGGCCTTGGGTGATTAAATTGATAAATAAATAAATAGACAGAAAGCAAAATATTGGGTCAAATTTGTGACTAAAGAATTTGCTTAAAAATTAACTGCAGCTGAATGATATCATTACCAATGCCCGATCAATCAGCAATGTGGTGGGAGAGGACCTTTGGACTGCTTCACAAAAATGGCATTTCATCCTCCATTCCCCTTGCTTTTAACTTGCACCTTAAATGCCCAGTAACCTCCCTAAAGAAGGTTGTGTAGCAAGTAACACGGTGAATACTCATTTCACAAAATTCAACAATTATGAACAAATGGAATTCACAATGCTTTTTGTTCAAAAAGCAAACAATTACAATTGTCTTTTTTTTAAGGCAGTTAATTAGTTGTTGAAGATATGAAATATGTCAAACTGTCCTTTTTGTAACTTTTGCTCTGTCTCTACTTTGCTCCCCAATCCAATATTTGTTTCCCTCCCTTTATTTCATTCTATATTTGATTTGAGGCATAATCTACCAAATCTAATACCCAGAACACATTGCTTTAATAATTCAAGGAATTGCAGTAATTCACGGCATTATAAATCCACCATTTTATATAATGTCCAGTTCACTCTCTAACAGAATGATTTATGTCTCCATGGGAACATAGAAACTGAAAATGTATGTGCATCAAAGTGCCAGTAATTTAATTAATCCTCAATGTTATTGAAAGATGTGCATGTTTGTCAGTTAATTGGTGCCTGTAAAATCCCCCCAATGTGTAGGAGGTGAATGAGAAAATGGGAACAGGTGATTAATGGTTGTTGTGGAATCAGTGGGCCGAAGGGCCTGTTTCCATGCTGTTTCACTGTTTGGTTTTAGGTTTGATATATACCCTTGGTAGGATCCTAACCATCAAGAAAGATCTTACTCTTGTCAAATACAGTTGGCTGAGAAAGTGTGAGAATTTGGCCAATCATTAAAGAATTCCTTTAGATTCCTGGTCTCGGTTTTCCTGTTGCACTTATAAAAGGGAATAAGGAATAATCTTCTGGTGATACTCCTGATGGGAATGATTGGTCAGAAATTAATGTAAGGATGAGATGGCTACCATATCAGGAGTTCCTCAAGACAGTATTCTAGGCTTAACCATTTTCAAGTATTTCATCAACAATCTCCCCACTGTTATTTCATAAATGTGGATATATCCTCATTGCTGCATATAGTTCAAATCCATTTCCTCTAAAAATGATGCATTGCATGTCTGCAAACAAAACAGTCAATAATAGAAGATGGACTACTAAGTGGCAGGTGTAAGATGTGTACCACACAAGTTCGAAGCAATAACCATCTCCAAGAAATTATATACCGATCACCTCCCATTCAATGACGCATCCACTTTTGAAGCCCCTGCCAAATATGGGGGTGACAATTGGGCAGAAATGTAGCTGGGCAACATGTTAAACACTGTGACTGTGTGAGTATTTCAGAGGCTGGGTACCCAACAGTGAGTGTCATCTGGATTTCCAAAGATTCAAAGACTTTCCACGGAATAGAAGGCATGCCAGGTGTGTGTTAGAATATTCCTATAGGCTGCATGCTTGGAGCTCCAACTATACTCGAGAACTTCAATGACAAAGTTGTCAATGTGATTGGCATCCCATGCACCATAAGCTTTCACTCCCTCTGGCAATATTGCATTTACATACCATTTAAAAGATATACCACAGCAACTCAGTAAGATCACTCCACCAACTCACAAAGCCATAACCTCGTCTCCCAGGAAGTGTGAAGAGAATAAGGATATTTGAGACCAGCACCACTTTCCTCTCAAAGTCATTACACTCAAAGTCACAAATCAATTTGACATGGAAATATATTGCCATTTCTTCACAGTTGCTGCATTAAAATCCTGGAAACCCTTCTCCAACATTGATGTGGGTATCTTCAAAATACAAACTGCAATGCTTCAAGAAAGATGCTCACTACTGCCTTTAAATCTTTTCCCTCCGCTTAACCTTCCTCCTAGTTTTGGACTCCCCCACCCTGGGATAGAGCTATTCAACTTATCTATGCAAGATAATTTTATAAACCTCTATAGGCAGGTCACCTCACAGCCTCCTTTGCTGCAGCAAAAAACAGTCCCAGTCTATCTAATGCCTCCTTATATCACAAGCCTACAGTCCAGGGAACATTTCTGTGAAGCTTCTCTGCACCCTCTGCAGCTTATTTATATCTTTGCTATAGCTTGGCGACCAGAACAGTACACAATACTCCAAGTGCAGCCTAACCAATGATTTGTACAGCTGTAACATGATATCTCAACTCCGACACTCAACGCCTCAGCCTACGAAGGCAAGCATACCATATGCCTTCTTCATCACTCTATCTATCTATGTTGGCACTTTCAGGGAACTATGTGCATGTACACCAAGGTCTCTTTGTTCACCAACACTCCTCAGTGCCTTCCTCTCATGATGCATGTCTTGCCCTGGTTTAGTTTTCCAAAATGCATTACTTTTATAGTTCAGAGATACAGCGCAGAAACAGACCCTTCGGCCCACCGAGTCCGCACCAATCAGCGATCCCTGCACATTAACACTTTCCTACACACACTAGGGACAATTTGCATTTTTATACCAAGCCAATTAATCTACAAAACTGTAGGTGGGAAGATCTCGGAGAAAACCCCACGCGGTCACGGGGAGAACGTCCAAACTCCGTACAGACAGCACCCGTAGTTTGGATCGGACCCGCGTCTCTGGCACCGAATGCGTTGTAAGACAGCAACTCTTCCGCTGCCCCACCGTGCCGCCCCTTGTCTGAGTTAGATTTCATCAGCCATTCCATTGCCCAATTTCCCATTGATCTATATCGTCTAACCATCAACAATCGTCTTTACTGTCCGCTCTACCATCGATTTTAGTGTCAGCTGCAAATTTGTTAATCATGCTACCTGCATTCTCTTCATATTAACATATATGACGAATAATAAAGGACCCAGCACTAATCGCTGTGGCATAGCTTTAGTTGCTGGCTTCCAATCTAAAAAGCAACCCTTCATTATCACCAGCTGCATCCTACACCAAGTCAATCGTGTATCCAATTTGCTATTCCATGTATTCTGTTGATATGTCGTAACTACTGGTCTTACCATCAATATTCACATCACATTAATAATTTTCCCAGAAACGTTGTACCGTTTAGCTTGTAACATAAAACTTAGAGGAAATATATGACCAGGAACTTCCCACCAAGAACAAAGCTGATAAAATAGTGACAGGCTCTAAACTGTTGTGCCCGGTAGCCATTCTAATCAGCCACCCATCTTGTTCTCAGGAAGTGGACATGAAAATAAAGAATAGCACCAATGCTGGCTTGCAACTTCAAAAAATACATCACAACAACCGCAAAGCCACGAACCGTGTTTACTGGCGGTGTGGCTGCAACACCACTTCCTCCAAATATTGGTTAACATTCACTTAAATAAGTTAAAGCAATACGGACATTTTAATGTTTTTATACAAATTTCTTTTTTTCAATTGAATTAAGTTGCTGTGGGAACACTTCTACAATAAACGGGGCCTTGTTGCCATAGTATCGAGAAATCAGCAGTGGAGACAAAGACAAAATCGAAGGTAGACAAAAATGCTGGAGAAACTCAGCGGGTGAGGCAGCATCTATGGAGCGAAGGAAATAGGCAACGTTTTGGGGTTTCAGCACCTAAGTTACAGAGAAAGATTGAACAAGATAGGTCTTTATTCTGTGGAGCGCAGAAGGTTAAGGGGGGACTTGATAGAGGTCTTTAAAATTATGAGAGGGATAGACAGAGTTGACGTGGATAAGCTTTTTCCATTGAGAGTAGGGAAGATTCAAACAAGAGGACATGATTTGAGAATTAAGGGACAGAGTATAGTGGTAACATGAGGGGGAACTTCTTTACTCAGAAAGTGGTAGCTGTGTGGAATGAGCTTCCAGTGGAAGTGGTGGAGGCAGGTTCGATTGTATCATTTAAAAATAAATTGGATAGGTATATGGACGGGAAAGGAATGGAGGGTTATGGTCTGAGTGCAGGTAGATGGGACTAGGGGAGAATAAGTGTTCGGCATGGACTAGAAGTGCCGAGATGGCCTGTTTCTGTGCTGTAATTGTTATGTGGTTATTATATGGGTCTGAAGAAGGGTTTCGACCCGAAACGTTGCCTATTTCCTTTTTATAGTAGGTTATAGTTTTGAAAATAGAGCTGTGAATTTGTCCGATTCTATTTCATAGATGCGGTTCCATCCAATAGTAGAATAAATCTCATTTAGTATTGGATCGGGATTTTAATTAATTGTGTTCTGAAGTGCGTGTGCTCACCCACGCACCCACACATAATGCTTATCATTGTTTAAACGGCCTGCAAATAAATTCAAATGCATCGTCAACTGAACTGCATGGTTTAAATATAGGTTTAGCACAGTAACATTAAATGACATAGTAGAATATACAGCAGAGAAGCAAGTCTTTGGTTCCGTTTGGTCTGACACTTTGCTTGATGCTCTTCCCACCATTTTATCAATGTATCCCCAATTCTTTTGTTTGTATTTGTCTAGTTCCCATAAACACATTTATGCAATTTGCCTCAGCTGCTCCTTGCAGTTGCACTGTCTAACTAATCTCTATGTAGACTCTATAGGAGACCTAAGGAGGAATAATATTGCCCTGGGCTGTTTCTCCTCATTGCTGTTTAAGGATCTCTGCTGGAAAGTCTGCATGGATTTACTTTAATTGAGGCCAAGAAAAACCGGTTGAAAAACTTGTCAACACTCACGGCTTTGAATTGCATGTGGCCGCAGAGGGTAAATAGCACCTGAGAAGCACCGCAACATGATATAACACCTTCGGAAATACAGGGCTGAGGGGAGAGAGCAGTTATTCATGTATGTGAAATTTATGCGTTCAGATGAAAATGGAAATGTACTCAAAATTTATTAATGTGATTTGTGATGCAGAGGTGCATCAGTGTCGTATCCATGATAGCTCTCTTCCCAGGAGTCTGATTTCAGTGCTAATCGCTCAGCTTTAGTAATGCACCAAACCTAGAGTCACAGTTGATGCCTGCTGACACAAATTAGCTCTGAGCAGCTTAGATTTTAAGGCTGTGTGGCTATTGCAGTGTTGTGAGTGAAGGTAACTGGGGGCTGGCTCTATGTTGATCATATAACTAGTGAGCAAGAGTGCCAGTGAACCGGTTTCTCCTTCCTTCCATCACTCTCTACTGGATGTGTCACTGCCAGTTTTCTAACAGTCATAGGCCAGTTCCCAGTGGGCAAGAGCTCACAGCAGCAAATTACACTCTAATTTAGCACAGCTGCTACCAAATTGAGATTTTTTGCTGAGAGAGCCCGAGAGCCATAACGAAGCATAGTGTGTGAAATGGAAATGTCATGCTGGTGCCCTTGTGAGGCTGGTGGTGAGTCATATTGTCATTGTAGTGGGATCTCCACTCTGCGATGTGCTGAGGCGGAACTGGAGATTGTCATTCTGCAGTAACATTGAAATCCGTTCCTTTCCATTATTATTCACTTTCCTGTAGGCAAATGACAAAACTCTGAAGCTAAATTATTGATACAAACATGACGAGAATTCACAAATAGAAAACAGAGGGGAAATAATGTAGAACTTATTTAAGATTCTGTTCAAAGATACAGTACAAAGGTTTGTTAAAGTCTTTGTTCTCTGTGCGGTGAGGGAGGGCAAAATCGAAATACTGGTTTTCTAATATAAAGCTAAAGCATGCCAGAATCCTCCCCGCATGGTACCAATGGCACATCTGATCACAGATCTGCTTAAATGCCTCTCAAATGCCTGAATATGTTCCTTGTAGTCCTTCGACTCAGAACCAAAGTGCTTGTTTGGCTGAACTGAGCGAAGTACACGCATGGATGTTATGCTTTGTGTTGGAGTAAATGCAATCACTATACTCTGGTGACATTTATGTAGGCCCTTAAGTAGGCAAGGCATAGAAATATGGACTAATGCTGGCAAAAAGAATTAGTACAGATGGCCATAAACTCAGCGTGAACATGGTGGACCGAAGGCTCCATTCTATGGGTGCTGGCTGTATGGAACAAGCTGCCAAAGGAGGTAGTTGAGACTGGGACTATCCCAACCTTTACAGTTAGACAGGTACATGGATAGGACAAGTTTGGAGAGATATGGACCAAGCGCAGGCAGGTGGGAGACTGGGACATGTTGGCCGGTGTGGGTAAGTAGGGCCGAAGGGCCTGTTTCCACACTGTATCATTCTATGACATTATGACTATGTGGCTCGACTCTATGAGGTTCTGTGGTCTTTTCTGCAGCCTAACTAGGAATCGTGAAAAGGTAACACAGGAGGACATTAACAAAATCGCAGGATGGTATATTTTATCGCTTATCTTACCATGAAGCTCGAAGGATCAGTAATCCTTCTCTCAGCACTACAAAAATGAGCAGTTTCCCGCGGTCTACACTTGTACCCTCTCATAGAACATAGAACAGTACAGCACAGGAACAGGCCTTTCAGCCCACAATATCTGTGAGGAACATGATGCCAAGATCAACTCTTAACAGTCTGCATATCTCACCTGGATATGCAGGGCCCACCTAACGAACACTGTCAACTAACTAGTCAGCTCGAACTGTTAGCCTTGCCCTCCTGGATGGCAAATATGTATCCATAACTCATTAGAATATACCCACTCTATACCCACTCTCCCTCTATACTCATGAAGGTCATAGTGCGAACTCCATCATCAAGTTCACCGATGACACCACTATGGTTGGACGAATCACAGATGGGGACGAGTATAGAAGTGAGATCGACCGACTGACCAAATGGTGCCAGAACAACAACCTGACTCTCAACATCAGTAAGATCAAGGAACTGATTGTGGACTTTGGTTGGGGAAGGATGAGGACCCACAATGCTGTTTATATCAATGGTGGAGAGGGTCAATAACTTCAAATTCCTGGGCGTGCATATATAAGAAGATCTTTCCTGGACCCAGCACACTGATGCAATTGTAAAGAAGGCACATCAGCGACTCTACTTCCTGAGAAGATTACGGAGATTCGGCATGTCGACGAGGATTCTCCTAAACTTCTACAGGTGCACGGTAGAGAGCATTCTGACTGGTTGCATCATGGCCTGGTGCAGCAACTTGAACGTCCAGGAGCGAAAAAGACTTCAAAAAGTTGTGACCACTGCCCAGTCCATCACCGGCTTTGACCTCCCCACCGTCGAAGGGATCTATCGCAGTCGCTGCCTCAAAAAGGCAGCCAAAATCATCAAGGACCCACACCATCCTGGCCACACACTCATCTCACCACTGCCATCAGGATGAAGGTACAGGAGCCTGAAAACTGTAACGTCCAGGTTCAGGAACAACCTCTTACCCACAGTCTTCAGGCTATTAAACGCAACGAATAAGCTATGAGCTATGATCTGCAAAAGCCTATATTATTAATTGTTATTTGCACTATATTTTATTTATTGAACTTTTTCTTTTTTTACCCCGTTATATACAATGTTTACATATTCACATGTTCTGTTGTGCTGCAGCAAGTAAGAATTTCATTGTCCTGTCCGCGACATATGGCAATAAAACTCTCTTGACTTGACTCTTGAATAACATAGAGAAGGACAGGGACACTAAATGTAACAAACTCCAGACCAGTCCTAAGATTGATGAGGTTTATGCTGTTAGCATTGATTATGACATGATGATCCATCTTAATGTCCTTTTCTTACTACTTCATAACACATTCTGCATTTTTCACACCATTAGATTTCACAACAAGGGACAGAAATTCCCCAAATGACTTCTCAATTGGATAAGGTCACTTAAACATTAATGCATTACCAATATCCTTATGCAGGTCTTGCCTAAAGCAAAGTTATGCATCCACTTCTGTCAGCAAGGTCAGAGTGTATTCATTTCTGTGAAATATTTATCTTACTTTAAGACTGATGCTCCTAATAAATCATATCTGAATCAACATGAAGCTACTTGAGCTTCAGAGTGTTGTGTCATTTGCCAGGTGTCAGTAACTTAAATAAGCAGCTCTTTGTTTTATGATTGATCGCTAATAAGCAGTTTACAAATTAACCGTGAAATATTGTGACCGGTCAGAGTGATCCCTTCACTCATAAATTATAGAGATTGCAAAAAGGTATTCCGTTTCTCTTTGAAATAGCTCGTGTTACAATTTATCATAATCTATGAACATTAGCGAAATAGGATCAAACTGTTTTATTTTTAATTGCCGCAATGGCCAATTGTAACATTTTATGGTTCATTCTACATTTGTAAACGACAGCACACTAAACCTGATTCATTTTCAAGCTCTTCAGCATAAAGAAGTCTATTTCGCAAGGCAGTTCACGCTGGCTTGCTCCTGTTTTCATGGTACATTGGGAATGATTGGTCCAGCACCCAACTTGTTACAACGTGCAGAAGCTTTGTCCCTCAAGGACAATGCTACTATAAGACTGCAGTGCGTATGATATACTAACACTCTACATTTCATCAGGGAGAAGAGACATGTCAAACAGAGTAAATATTTCACTTTGTAAAATGAGTCAACTGACAGGTGCAAGTGATTAAATGGGAATAATCGCAGTGAGGAGCTCTGATGATCTCCCCAGCCAGAGTTTATTAAACCACCACCTACATTTGTTTCAGTTGAGATTAAATCCTTAAAAATTACTTTGTGACATCCATAATTTTTGCTGTATAGACTGAAGTTGAAGTTTGTGTCCATCATTCTAATTAAGTTTTGAGAGGAAGAGAATAAAAATAAACACCAATTCTGTATATGATGGGAAACAGAATAAAAACAGAACATGCTGGGAACACTCAACAGGTTAAGCAGCATCAGTGGAAAGAGAAACAAATAATGTTTCAGCTGCAAGACCCTTTGTCAGAACCGCATGTTGACAAAGTGGCTTGCGTGAAAGGTGTTAACAGATAAAGCAATCTGTTTATTCAATGGTGGCATTTATACTGAAGGGTTTGATTATAGCAACATATTCTACTTTTTAACTGATTATCAATGGTTTATTATTGAAAAATAATATGGCTGGCCGCATTTGATAAGCATATATTTATCATGCTGAGTACAATATAGTTACATTTTGAAATCTGTGGCTTGATTAAAGGACACGGGACACTATTTATAGTTATTTTAGATTGAGTTGATTCCGGAAACAGGGTGCCTTTTTCCAAAAACACTAATGTTTATGTGGACAATCCTCTGAAGAAGCTCCTGAAGTCTCGCTTAAATTCTCCCCTCTCACTTCAAGCCTATGCCCCCTACTTTTAGAACCCTCTACCCTGGAAAAGCCAATGAATGGTTGCTTTATCCACGTCCCTCATAATTTGGCACACCAATCTTCTTCTTATCGAGTCCACATACAAGATTAGAAGTTGCACAGCCAGAGCTGAACACACTTCTTGGCATCTGCACAATGGTGTCTGTCTTGAACTTCTTGTGCTTCTTGTTTGTGGTGGTGGAAACAGGTCCGCGACGTGACCACTCTTTCCTTGACCCCGGTACACTGATAAGGTTACTCCTCAGCCTCTTGTGCCTAAAGAAAGAAAACCTCCAATTAGATTATGCAAGAGACCTGTTTACTTCTTGAGATGTTTTAGAATTCAACTTAAATCTGCCCTTGCCCAGCATACACATATACACATTGTACAGGATTTTACCAGGAAACTGGCAGGAATAGGAACCTAAAGCCGTTGCGTCGACTGCGAAGGCCTCAAATAAGAGGTGGAGGACTGGTCTTTTTAGTGCCTTCCCTCACAGTGGAAAATGTTGATTCTGCTGTGGGGGGACGTTCATGTTAAATTCTATAGTGTGTTGTGTCTTTTTTATTTAATTTTATATGGATGTATGGTAATCTGATTTCTTCTCTGTAAAGCACTTTGGCTTCAACCAGATTTGATTTTTAAAAGTGCTATATAAATAAAAATTACTTACTTATGCCCCTGTCCCACTTAGGAAACCTGAACGGAAACCTCTGAAGACTTTGCGCCCCACCCAAGGTTTCCGGGCGGTACCCGGAGGTTTTTGTCAGTCTCCCTACCTGCTTCCACTACCTGCAACCTCCGGGAACTGCACGGAAACCTTGGGTGGGGCACAAAGTCTCCAGAGGTTTCCTTTCAGGTTTCCTAAGTGGGACAGGGGCATTACTTACTTACTTACTAAAGGGCCTGTCCCACTTGGGAGACATTTGGGCGACTGCAGAGTGTCAATGACTGGCGCCCGTAAACCCGTCAAGTTGCACAACATACACGTGGACGAATGCTGTCATGCGGGTGGCGCCCGGTTAGGGTTGAGGCTGTAAAATATTCTTCCTTCAATGCATGGATTTTAAACATTAATATATTAAAATTAATACAATAAAATCCAGAACAAGGGGTCACAGTTTAAGGATAAAGGGGAAATCTTTTAGGACCCAGATGAGGAAAACTTTTTTCACACAGAGAGTGGTGAATCTCTGGAACTCTCTGCCGCAGAAGGTAGTTGAGGCCAGTTCATTGGCTATATTTATGAGGGAGTTAGATGTGGCCCTTGTGGCTAAAGGGATCAGGGGGTATGGAGAGAAGGCAGGTACAGGATACTGAGTTGGATGATCAGCCATGATCATATTGAATGGAGGTGCAGGCTCGAAGGGCCGAATGGCCTACTCCTGCACCTATTTTCTATGTTTCTATGTTAAAATCAATTGTGCAAATAAAAAGATGTCTGAGTCGTTCAGTTTTATTTATAGATGTATTGGTCCGCTTCCAGATCTGATCACCGTCTATAACTTTTCACAGGGATGGATTCAGTGAGTGTAGGCTGAACTTCACTCTCCCCTCCACCCCCCTCTTCCCTCCTCCCGCCCCCATCCCTCCTTCTCCACTTCCCCGTACCCTTCTCCCCTCCCCTCTCCCCCCCTTTATTCCCTTCCTCCCTCTTCCTCCCTTCTCCCCGCTCCACTCTTCTCCCCCTTATCGACTACCCCCTCCCCTCACAACCCCATTCTCCCATTCTCCACCCCCCACTTTCCCCGCGCCCCCCCATTTGTGGACCCAAGCCTGCGACCAGCGATCCCCCGCACACTATCCCACATACGTTAGGGATAATGTATACAAACCTGTGCGCCTTTGGAGTGTGGGAGGAAACCCAAACCCTAACCCCAGCCCGAGCCCTAGACCTAGACCTAACCCTAACCCTAACCCTAACTGTAACTCTAACCCAAGGGAGTTAGATGTGGCCCTTGTGGCTAAAGGGATCAGGGGGTATGGAGAGAAGGCAGGTACAGGATACTGAGTTGGATGATCAGCCATGATCATATCGAATGGCGGTGCAGGCTCGAAGGGCCGAATGGCCTACTCCTGCACCTATTTTCTATGTTTCTATGTTTCCAATCCTAAATCTAGGTTGATGGGTTTGGTATAAGTATAAATTGCCCCTAGCGTGTGTGGGATAGTGTGCGGGGGGTCGCTGGTCGGTGCGGGCTCAGTGGGCCGAAGGGCACTGTATCTCTGAACTAACTGTGACACAGGGGCCCAGGGGTTGGACTCCAACCCCCAATGTTCTGCCTGCTCCTCATGGGAACTAAACTGTTGGCCACGAGTTGTCCCAGGGGCAGATCTCTCTTCCAATGGTCTCTCCAAACCCCCAGAGGCAACTGGGTACAGGCAATGTTGTCAATGTACCAGTGCCACCCACCTGCTCCGGCCACTGAGTCTAAATACCCACCACACATTGTGAAGCAAGGCGAGGGGGTGGAGGTGGGGGGTGTTGTTCCCAAAGTCTGCATTTATCCTATTGTCAATGTTACTAAAACAGATGATGTGGCCTTTGTGCAGCTAGATTAGTGGGATCTAGCTGTCACAGGATGGGTCCACAAATGTTGCCGAAAATGGAGGGGGGGGGGGGGCGGTTGGAGAATGGGAGAAGGGAGGGAGAGGGGGGAAGGGGATGAGGTAGTGGTTAAGGGGGAGAAGAGTGGGACGGGGAGAAGGGAGGAGAGGGGGACGCCCCCCATTTGTGGACCCAGCCTGTGACAGTTCCCATGAGGAGCAGGCAGAAACTAGGGCTTGGGCTACGGCTAGGGTTAGGGTTAGGGTTTGGGTTTCCTCCCGCACTCCAAAGGTGCACAGGTTTGCATAAACTGTCCCTAGCGTGTGTGGGATAGTGTGCGGGGGATCGCTGGTCGCAGGCTGGGCCCACAAATGGGGGGGGGGGGGGGTCTGGGAAAGTTGGGGGGAGGGGGGAGGTGGAGAATGGAAGAAGGGAGGAAGAGGGGGAGAAGGGGGTGTGAGGGGAGGGATAGTGGATAAGGTGGAGAAGCTGGGGGAAGGGGGGAACGGAAGAAGGGGGGAGAGGGGAGGGGAGAAAGGTAGGGGGGAGTGGAGAAGGAGGGATGGGGGCAGGAGGGGGGAAGCGTGGGGAGAGTGGAGTTCAGTCTACACTCACTGAATCCATCCCTGTGAAAAGCTATAGAGACGGTGATTGGCTCTGGAAGCGGACCAATACATCTATCAATAAAACTGAACAACTCAGACATCTTTTCATTTGCACAATTGGATTAATATTTAAAATATTAATGTTTAAAACCCATGCATTGAAGGAAGAATATTTTACAACCCATCTGTGGTCCCTAACCCTAACCCTAACTGGGCGTCACCCACAGGACAGCGTACGTGAGCGTGTGACAGGGCGCACGACATGATGAGACACCCAAATGGCGCCGCAGGATTTTGAACATTCCAAAACGTTACCGTGCCTCACCACGCGTCACGACCCGACCATGACGCGACAACCACTTTTTAGGCTGTCACCTAAATGTCGCCCAAGTGGGACAGGCCCTTAACTGGTTTTGTAACCAATCGAGGAAAATGATTGCTGTCTGAGTTGATGTTGGCTGACTTAATTCCAAACAACTGAGCTGTAGCTCAGCATTACACCACACAACTCACCATCAATAAAACTATCGAGTCATTATCACGTTGCTGTTTGTGGAGCTTGCTGTTGCAAATTAGCTGCCTGGCTTCCCCCATTACAATCGCGACTGACTACACTCCAATGAATGCTTCATTGACTCTGAAGCACTTTGGGATGTTCTGAAAGCACGAAAGCAAGCCTTTATGAAAGCATAAATGCAAGTCTTTCATGCACGCTGCATCAGCAAATTCAAGCAATGCTCACCAAAGGAATTATCCTTCGGATTTCTCCCATAAAAATATGAAATCAAACACATTCACAAAAATTCAGATCATGACAAATTAGAACACCTCAATCTAAAATTGACTCTACCTCTAATATTATTGTGCTTGACACAAAATGGCTGGTGTCTTCTCCCTATGTAACTTCTTCCCTAATGTCCAACACAGCTTCTTCACTTTGATTCTAACTCAGTGGTTGCCTTTGTTATAATTTTATCTCCAACAGCTTTATCCTCGGTGAATCTCACTGTGTACTCATTTCACAGCTTATCTCCTGCACCTAGTCTATATGTCCTGCTGTGCTCATGAAAGTTTGATATCTCATCCTAAGTACAAATATTTTTCTAAAATCAGTGGCGCTCCCAATTTAATTAATGCTCTTACGTCATGTGGAGGGGAGAAAAAAGACATTCAATATTTTAACTGCCTGACACGTTAAGATCCAAAAAATAATACACACAGAACTGAATTGCTTATATATGTAAATTATGTGGATATATGTGCGCTTGTCAAAATAACACATTATTTAACATATACGTAATACACCAATATACCTCAAGTGTTTGGTATTCTGCAGAAGTACTGCTCGGATCTAGATCTATGTTTCATGTAAGCAGATAAATGTATCTTTTTTTAATTAAAATTCGATAAATGCGACCATCGTACATTGCTGCCACAACAATTGCACTATGTTATCTTCTGAAGATTCGTATCAGTGAAATAACCAAGCCTTATTTGATTTGGTTTTTTTCCTGTCCTGTCAGAGAGGGAATTGGAGTGTTTGAGGTACAAAGAGTCAAGATCTTCAAACATTCCCATAGTCCTATCATCAGCACATGAAGAAGGGATGAGATAAAGGATATGTTGATGAATTGGACAAGGAAAGGGGGGAGGAAATTACCGTGGACCACAGTCATTGGGCTGGATAGGTTGAGGTGAATGGTCTGCTTCAAGTCTGTAAATACATTGTAATGCTTGTGAGTGAACGCTGCAAATGACTAACTCAGCAGGCTATAGGAAGTGTCCAGTTATTCTACACAGAATAGACAAAACCACACCATTTACCAACTTTGAAAGGGAAGTAAAATTCCAGCATGATAATAATGAACAGAAAATACTTATTGCTTATTCTAACACTAAGTTACTTATTACAAAACTCTGATTATTAACAACCACTTTCTGTTATTTGCACTTTATTTGCAGTTTATTTATTCATGTGTGTATATATTTATATCATGGTATATGGACACATTTATCTGTACTGTAGTAAATGCCTTACTATTTTTCTGTGTGCTTAAGCAAAGCAAGAATTTCATTGTCCTATACAGGGACACATGACAATAAACTCACTTGAACTTGAACTTGAACTATTCTTTATATTTTTTGGCCTCCTTTAAACAATAAGGCAAACAGTACAAACTGGGGACAAGAAAATAGTTAGAAATAGAGTCATACAGTACAGAATCAGGATCTTTGCCCAAACTCGTCACTGCTGAGTAAGATGCCCCATCTAAGTCCCATTTGCTTGCGTTTGGCCATATCTCCCTAAACCTTTCCAATCCATGTACCTGTCCAAGTGTCTTTTAAATGTTATTATTGTTCCTGCCTTAACTAACTTCACTGGCAGCTCGTTCCATATACCCACCACCCTATGTGTGAAAAGGTCGTCTTTGTGTTCCTATTAAATCCTTTCCCTCTCATCTTAAATCTATGCCCTCCAGCTCTATCTATTCCCCTATCCCGAGAAAGAAACTGCATATTCACCCGAATTCTCCCCCACCAAAATGATTTTGCACACCCCTCTATAAGATCAGCCCTCAGTTTCCTGCGCTGTAAGAGCCTGGTCATAGCCTGCCCAATCTCTTCAAATAGTTCATGTCCTCTACGCCTGAAACATCTTTGTAAATGTTCTCTGCATACTGTTCAGCTTAATGGCATCCTTCCTGTAGCAGGGTGAGCAGAAATGAAGATAGTACTCCAAATGCAGAATCACCAACATCTTGGAGAACTGCTATATGATGTCCAAACTTTTGTTTTTAATCCCTTGAGTCATGAAAGCCAATGTACATAAGTCTTCTTCACCACCCCATCTACTTGCAATGTCACTTGTAGGTAATTATGTAGTTATACTCCAGGTTCCTAATGCTCTCAATACACTCTCAATAGACAATAGACAATAGGTGCAGGAGTAGGCCATTTGGCCCTTCGAGCCAGCACCGCCATTCAATGTGATCCTGGCTGATCATCCCCAACCCCGTTCCTGCCTTCTCCCCATATCCCCTTCAGGGGTCTATCGTTCTCTATGAAAAACCTGCCCAAATGCAACACCTCACAGCTCACCAGTTTACTGACATAATTCCATACAGCTAAACCCACCAACTCTTCCATATGGACAAACAAGGAAAAAAACCTAATGGGAGTACCCCTCCAAGTCATACAACATCCTGACTTACAAATAGGTCATTGTCATTTTACTGTCACTGGGTCAAAATTCTGGTATTTGACATCATCCAGGACAAGACAGCTCTCCTAAAATCATTAAAATGTTACGGGACTGAAAAAAACAAATAGGACATTGAGTCTGTGCCTGGTTCTCGTAGAGCAATCCAACTGGCCCCAGCTACCCCTCTTTTCCCACAAAAGCCTGCAAATTATTCTCTATCATTTATCTATCCAAATCCCTTTTGTGGGCACTCATGGAATTTATTTCCACCAATCTTACATGCAGTGAGTTCCAAATTCTACAATCTTACATACAAGTTCCAAATTCTAACCACTCTCTGAGTAAAATATTTTTTCCTTATATCTTCTCGGTATCTTTTGGATTAAATTTAAAATCCGAGTTCTCTGGTTCTTGAACTATTTACTGCACCAATGTGGATGGCTTTCTTCCACATCTCTCAAATCACTCGCACTTCTTTGTCCCTAGAATAACAAGCATCTAATGTACAGCTGAAATTTCTCATCCGTGGATTCACTCCTACATATCTTGTATGTGTCCTCTGTAGAATGTATCATCCATTGACTGGCATCCCAAACATTCCTTTAATATTCACTCCTTCCACCATACAAAGTACAGTCCACCTACTTTCGAGGGTTTCCATGTCAGAAGCTGACAAAAGTGCAACATTTTAACAGAGAAGGAAAGGTGCAACAAATGCTTGGGAACCACACTATCAATAAATTTGCCCAAGTCCAAGACCATCGTCCCATCAAAATATGCCCCAATTTCATTACTTCAATTTCGCACCTATCAACATTGTGGAAAGCCCTTAGTCATAGGTTTTGGCAAATTTTAAGAAAGCTCTTCATTATTTCCTTCACATGGACAAATTCATGAACATGCCTGTCATGCCCAGTTGTGAAAATAACAGGAGTGAAAATAAAAAAAGCCCTGTTTATGCCAATGAGGTCCAAAGACTAATTTTCAGCCTTCAGTTTAGGGACCAAATGCTTCCCAGTCAAAAATTGCAAAATGTGTTCACAATTTATTTTGTTACTATAACTAGAGGGACAAAGAATAGTTTTAGTAATCACTTTCTAATATTTGTAAGCAAGATACACATATATTTACCATGCAGACAGTTATGCAATCTGTTTAAGCCAAGCCTCGAGCTTCAAATGGAGCTCTGAATCTTTAGCAGATGAAATAGGAGAAATAGTAGCTGTGGAACGAAACACGCTGCTGCAGGATAGAAGTTCTGCTGTTGTTTAAAAGGCCTGAAGGAAGCCATCAGTCAGAGTAATAATAAGAATCAGGATTTTAAAAAGCTAACAAGTAACTGACACGAGTTCACTGTCAAGGGTTGATTAGTAGGACTGGATGTTACAATCCTTAAGGTTCTTCACCACAACTGATACCCGGTATTCTTGGGGGTGACCACTAGGTGATTTTGCTACCAATCTTCAGTTGTGTACCTCAACGTCACTGGGTGTTTCGGCCTTTCATCACACGACACCCTCAGTCGAGGCAGGCCCACCGCAGGGTGATCAGCTCTGGGTGTGTGTCTTATGGTTAGCCTCTAGATGGTGACGTGGCAGCCCAGACAGCATCTTTTCTCTTCAGCCACAGCCAGTGACTGATCCATTCTGCTTTTTTCCTTCCATCTTCCTCTCTACCGCTGACTGTGGCTGGTTGGGCTCTGGACTCGTGTCCGTTGGTGGGACAGTAATTGGTTGAGCTTCACCTGGGGTGCTTATATCCTGTGGACTGTGGTGGTTAACCTGCCACTGGGCTTCACTCGACTGATTTGGCCTACCTCTTAGAAGGTAATGGCCAATGCGAGGCCCCACACCAAGCTCTCCCAGGCACTTTCCCTGCCCTGGTGGATCTTGAGGCCCTTCTCTGATGTTATCTTTTCCCAGCCACAGATATAAAGATCAAGACAGATTGCTTTGTATTCAGGTTTTAGAGTTTGCAACTTTATAAAGATGATTCCATGTTTTTAACAGGAGGTAATGTTCGCATTGCGTAATACATCCATGAAACTCAAATCCTGGCATCCACAGAAAAGTTCAATGAGCCCACCAAAGCCACAAATAATAAACGGCAGGCAGTCCCCATGTTACGACAAGGATCTGTTCCTGAGATATGTTTGTAACCCCCAACTGTTCATGTAAGAAATGAACAAAGGTAGTTTGTAGCAGAGGATCACAGTTTTGATGGGAGAGCAAGCAGATGCGGGAAGAGTGGCCACCAGCCGGCCTCACTGACTCAGAGAGTGAGTGGATGACTGTGCTTAGCGCTCCCAACTCTGCTGGACTCGACCCAGCCCCCCCAGTTGTTGTTGCTGAGACTGTGGGGGGGTCAGGGGTGGAGAGGGGCAGAAGAAAAGGCACACATAAATGCCCTGTTTCCTCCTGAGAAGATGCTTGCACCCTGCAGCAACAGGCAAACACGACACCACCCATTCTGCTGGCCTGTCAAACTCTCGCTCATTTACGATGGTGCAGTGGCAGAATTGCTGCCTTTAGAGCGCCAGTTACCTGGGTTCGATTCAGACTACGGGTGCTGTCTGTACCTCTAGCTCGACTGCCCATTGGGGTAGGAGTTTTTAAAGTTGTGGTGCTGTTGGGCAGTTTGGAGGAGATTTGTTTGCAAGGGGAAGGAAAGTTATAGGCATGAGCACTGCATGCCCCAACAGCCACGTCACATCTTAGGAAGTGAGCATCTAATTTCATGTATTTTCATCTTTTCTACTTACTTCATGATGATTCCCATCATTATGATAATAGTTTTTGGAAGTTATCCATAAATAGCACCAATGAATCCACTCATTAATAAAAGGTAGACAAAAATGCTGGAGAAACTCAGCGGGAAGGAATAGGTAACGTTTCGGGTCGAGACCCTTCTTCAGACTGGTGAGGGGGTGGGGGGAGCGGGAAGAAGAAAGAAAGAGGCGGGACAGTAGGCTGTGGGAGAGTTGGGAAGGGGGGGTGGAGGGAGAAAGCAAGGACTACTTTATCTTCTCCAATATCAGGTAGTCCTTGCTTTCTCCTCCTCCCCTTCCCAGCTCTCCCACAGCCTACTGTCACCGCCTCTTTCTTCTTCCGACCCCACCACCCCCACATCAGTCAGAAGTGGGTCTTGACCCAAAACTTCACCTATTCCTTCACCCGCTCCATAGATGCTGCCTCACCCGCTGAGTTTCTCCAGCATTTTTGTCTACCATCGATTTTTCCAGCATCTGCAGTTCTTTCTTAAACACTGTACTTAAATGTACATTTTAAATAGAATATCATTGTTGCTTCAAACAATGTTATCAAGGGTGGACAATAATTGAATGACCTCCTAACACTACACCAGTGAATTTAATATTTCCATTGAAAATTGTCAGTGTGCTACAGGAAAGGTTGCAGTGAGATGTACAAGGATATATGAAAGTGAGAATATTACGTACCAGAAGGTAAAACTATAGGCAACGTACCATGAAACCACTGCTGCTTTGAATAAGCCTGAGGGCTGAGACTGAAATAACTCTGAACCTCTGATGTGAATGAAAAAATGTAAGGAAAGATTTTATTTATATAGCAGGGTGACCAAAACTAAACACAATTCTCCAAATGCGGCCTCACCAACATCTTGAACAACTGTAGCATAACGTCCCAGTTATGTAGAACACACAGGATAAACATATACTACTCACATAATAGATCTTGTGGAATGCAGTGTTAAATATTCCACTCCATTTTCCATCAAAATGAGATTTCACCTCAGTTGCAGGAAGTATTGATTGTGTATGTCACTGAAGGAGGGAAAATCTACTGTAGAACTATTGATCTGTATAACATTTTCAAATTAACCAGTTTAAAAGCAGTGGTGAAAAAGGGGCCCTAGTTAGTTTAAAGGGAGCACAGGAAACATCACCCAGTGAGTGAAAGATACTGTACTATCGGGAGTTCCAAATAATCAAGAGAGTGGATTATCGGTGTTTTTCTATGCTGGTTGAAAAGCAAGTCTCTGAAGTGAAATAGTACCTCATATTATGCGGTATAAGGTTCGATAATGCTGCAAGGACATCAGACTGCGTCTGAAATTTGGTTCCATTGAAGTCGACACACATATATAATTAACAAGGAAAGTAAAGCTTTTTATTTAAGTTCTGTTTTCCATATCCTTGTTTGGTTACAGAAATCAACAAGGTAGTTCAGTTTCCTTGGAGATTTCTGTCTGTCAATGTGTAATTATCCAAAGTTCAAGTGGAATCTGCATTTTGTATAGCTGGAAAAACTAAAGGGCCCACTGTACGAGGTAATTCAAGAGTTCTCCCGAGTTTTCCCCTGATTCGAACTCGGAAAATGTCCGTAGCGGGTTCGTAGGAGTTCGTGGATGTCTCGTGGCGGCTCCTACGAGTAACGGTAGGTATTCGGGAAATCCGGAAAACTTGTGACGTTTTTTCAACACTGAAAAATGTCCACGAGTAAAAAAATACTTTTTACTCCTACAGACCCGCTACGGACATTCGCTGAGTTTGAATCGGGAAAACTCGAGAGAACTCTTGAATTACCTCGTAAAGTGGGACAGGCCCTTAATGCTTTCATGCTGCAAAGTCAGAGATGAACTAAACTAACTAATGGATCTATTGTCATTTCTACATTTGTTGGTGACAATTATAAATGCTTAAATATTATATTATTATGTAACTTAATATTCTGACAAGTGGAAAGATTTACACATGTGCAGACTCATAAAACCATTTACTAAGTTCATAAAGGTTACCCCTCAGTCTTCCTTTTGCTGGTGAAAAGACATGTCGCCTGTAAAGACTTTCTGATAAGCACATCCTCTCAATTCATGAATTAGTCTAGTAAATCATGTCTGCAACCTTTGGCTCCCTGTACCAATATGAAGATCAAAACTGCCCACTGTTATGTCAAGTGTGGCCTCATCATTTATTAATTTTGCATGTTAGACATCCATTAGTTTGGATGCACATGGAGTTAGTCTGCCTGAATGGCAAAGTACAGCTTTATACAGGTTTGCATAGATTGAATTAATTTCAATTTCTCCTGTCTTATTTCTTCTCTTGTCCTAGATATTTCCTTTTGCATAAGTGTTCGGCAAAACCAGGACAGCACAGTGGTGCAGTGGTAGAGTTGCTGGCTTACAGCGCATGAGACCCAGGTTCAATCCTGACTACAGGTGCTGTCTGTACAGAGTTTGTCCACACTTCCTTTCTCTTCAGGGCTTTGGTTTCCTTCCACATTCCAAAGACGTACATGTTTGTAGGTTAACACGAAAAGCTGGAGTAACTCAGCGGGACAGGCAGCAACTCTGGAGAGAAGGAATGGGTGACGTTTCGGGTCGAGACCCTACTCCAGCTTTTTGTTTCCATCTTCGGTTTAAACCAGCATCTGTAGTTCCTTCTTACACATGTTTGTAGGTTAATTGGCTTCAGTAAGTTGTAAAATTGTCCCTAGTATGTAGGATAGTATTAGTGTACGGGGTGATTGCTGGTCAGCATCAACTCGGTGGGCCGAAGGGCCTGTTTCCTCCCTGTATCTCTAAAGTCTAAATTATGGGCAACCGCTCACTTCCAGCTTGTAATGAGCATTCACTGCTGCCTGAATGTGCTTGCTTTAGCTTGAGAAATAAACATATGTCATTGAATATTTTGTCCCATCATTCAGCAACTAAACTGAATCTCAAAATTGTAAGGATCTGCTGTGATATCCATTGATAATACAAGTGGAGCAGAACTAGATTATTATTCTACACATGCAATATCACAACCAAGCCCAAACCCATCCATATATCTTCAAAAACAGTAAGAGGTTTTAGAAAGCAATCAAATAGACTATGATTTTCTTCTGCCTAATCGGGGGACAGGCACAGAAAAATGGCCCCTTCTCCAGCTTCAGATGTCATTGAGCGATCTGGAGATTAGAGCAAAATAGCAAGAGAGAAACATGTTTGTTATTTCTATAAATAACTAGACCAAGTGCAGACCCGTTGGGTCTGTTCCCCCAACGTGCGGTTGTGGGGGGGGGGGGGGCGGCATGCAGCGTCACACACACTAACTATCCCCCCCCCCCGCACTCACGCTAATTACCCCCCTTGATATTATATTAATATTATTAATTTGCTCCTTTTACCCCATAACCACCCTATCTACTGACGCATAGCCCCCAACTTGCAGTCACATCTAGAGAGGGGGGGAGGGGGGGTAGAGAGTGAGGGCAGAGAGAGAAGGGGCAGAGACACAGAGGGGCAAGAGGGAGAGGGGGTGGCGAGGAGGAGAAGAGGGAGGGTGGGTGAGAGGGGAAAGGTGGGGGTGGAGGGGAGGAGAGAGAGATGGTGAGAGTGAGGGGGAGAGAGGGGGGGAGAGGTGAGGGGAGGGGGGGAGAGGGGAGGGGGAGAGGTGAGGGGAGGGGGAGAGGTGAGGAGCAGGGAGGGTGGAGGGAAGGGGGTAGGGGTGTGTGGAGGGGAGGGGGGTTTAGGGGAGGGACGGGGGGAGGGGATGGAGGGGAGGAGTGGGCGAAAAAGGGGAGAAAGAGGAGAGGGGGAGAGGAGAGGGGGGGGGGAGAGGAGAGGGGGTTGAGGACAGGGGGGAGGAGAGGGGGGAGAGAGGAGAGGGGGGAGTGAGGGGGTGTGCTGAGAGGGGGTGAGGTGAGGGGAGGGGGAGAGGTGGGGAGCAGGGAGAGGGAGGGGGGGGTAGGGAAGGGGGTAGGGGTGTGTGGAGGGGAGGGGGGTTTAGGGGAGGGATGGTGGGGGAGGGGATAGAGGGGAGGAGGGGAGAAAAAGAGGGGAGAGAGAGGGGGGGAGTGGAGAGGAGAGGAGGGGGGAGAGGAGAGGGGGGAGGAGAGGGGAGTGGAGAGGGGGGAGAGGAGAGGAGGAGAAGAGGGGATGGGGGAAGGAGAGGGGAGAGGAGAGGGGGAGAGGAGAGGGGGGGGGAGAGGAGAGGGGGGGGAGAGGGATGGGGGGAGATGAGAGGGGGGGGGGAGAGGAGGGGGGGGGGGAGGAGAGGAGAAGGGGGGAGAGAGAGTGCCTTTTTATTTCAACCCAAAGCCCCTAAACAACCATTTGCAGGCAGTGCTTTTTTACTTTAACCATATTTTCATTTTCAAACCACATTAAGGGTACTTACTCACAGTTGTGTGGACATGTGTTCAGTGTTATTCACAGCTCAGAGAAACGTGACCCTCTGCCTTCCTCCAGCTTGCAGACTAATTGAGGCACACCACTTCCTGGTTTTATAGTCCATCCCCCCTGCCGCCAGCGGGGGCAGCAGAGAGAATGGGGATTTTTGTAAAATCATTAATATCTCTGTCATTTTTCATCGACTGGAAAAATCCTCAGCACACATGCGGCGGAGGGGGCCTCTGAGCGAGGTGGCCAAAAATGACAGCCGTAGTTGGCGGCGTTCTCTCGGAAATCGCAGCACAGATCGCCAAAACCGGTCAAGAACAGACTTTTAGTAATATAGATAGGTATTGGTCACAATGAATTCCAGTGCTTCCTCACACAAAGTTGGAGAGAAACACCGAGTTTCACAGTGACTTTACAGAAATGCAGAGATGTTCAGATTATTGCCAAAGCAAAATGAAATCTGATACTGGAGAACATAATTTATTTTTTCAACATAGATACATAGACAATAGGTGCAGGAAAAGGCCATTCGGCCCTTCAAGCCAGCACTGCCATTCAATGTGATCATGGCTGATCATCCACAACCAATAGCCCGTTCCTGCCTTCTCCCCATACCCCTTGATTCCGCAAGCCCTAAGAGTTCTATCTAACTCTCTTTTGAATGCATCCAGTGAATCGGCCTCCACTGCCTGCTGAGGCAGAGAATTCCATAAATTCACAATTCTCTGTGTCAAAAAGTTTTTCCTTATCTCAGTTCCAAATGGCCTGCCCCTTATTCTTAGACTGTGGCCCCTGGTTCTGGACTCACCCAACATCGGGAACATGTTTCCTACATCTAGTGTTTCCAATCCCTTAATAATTTTATATGGCTCTCATCCTAAATATTAGTGAATACATGCCCAGTCGCTTCATTCTTTCATTGTATGACAGTCCTGCCATCCTGGGAATTAACCTTGTGAACCTACGCTGCATCATCACATAAACTATTTGGGAAGATCAAATCTGATTTCGATGCATAATATCCACAGTGTCTTGATGGCTGTAGAAGGCAGAGAGCAGTGGGGGAGATGGGAACTCTTTGACTGGAGGGCCATGATCAGAGGTGTACCACACAAAATCATTGCTGAGACCTCTATTTTGTTCTGGTAATTTATACAGCACCCTTTCCAAAAACAAAGGCCTGTTTAGAACAAAGTTAAACCCTGTTAAAAACAAAGGCCACAGTCTTAGAATAAAGGGGAGGTCATTTAAGACTGAGGTGAGAAAAAACTTTTTCACCCAGAGAGTTGTGAATTTATGGAATTCCCTGCCACAGAGGGCAGTGGAGGCCAAGTCACTGGATGGATTTAAGAGAGAGTTAGATAGAGCTCTAGGGGGCTAGTGGAGTCAAGGGATATGGGGAGAAGGCAGGCACGGGTTATTGATAGTGGGATGAACAGCCATGATCACAATGAATGGCGGTGCTGGCTCGAAGTGCCGAATGGCCTCCTCCTGCACCTATTTTCTATGTTTTTATGTTTCTATGTTTGCTAACAAGGAAATGGGGAGGAATGATGGGGTTGCGGATGGTAGATATTGGTTGATGCTGGAAGAAGGTTTTCCCTCAAGTCCCTCCTGCTGTATTCGGCTGGAGCCGTTTAACGATTTTATTGACTCTCTATTTCCTGACAAATTATTATGGCAGCTGTTGTGTCTTTTCCATTTGAAAACCTTGCTTTCTACTTAACAACTGTTTTAAAAACTAAAGTTAATTTGCCTCAGCACCATGATGGTTAATGAACCAGTGTCTAATTTATCATTTAGTTAGTTATAGCTTGTTTTGATTCTATTAGTGTCACAGGCTGCCATTTACATCACACTCTCAGTTTATAAAAGTGCTTACATTGCCAATTGTTGATTCAGGCTCATTGATCTGATGAGAGATGATTTTATTAAAACCCAGCGGACATAAAGCATTTATGTACAGTTGCATAAAGATATCTATTTATCATAATTATGAGTAATATCTACTAATGCAGCTGTCAAATTATTTTGTAGTGGGGGGGTGGGTATATGAGTAGATCCACCTCATTAATTGCAGACCTCTGTAAGAGCTGTTCATCTCCAAGCAGTTTGATTGCTATCTGGAGATTCGTGCAAAAAAGAGAAATGTGTTTGTTAACTTATTTTCATAAATAACGTGTTGGTTACAATTAATTCCAGTGCTTCCTCACACAATGTTGGAGAGGAATACCAAATTTCACAGAGACTTTATGACCAATTATTCACATTATTGCCAAAGTAAAATTAAATCTGATACTGAAAAACCATAAATAATGTTTTCAACATCACCACTTATAAACCACTGGGGAAGATAAAATGTAATTGAATTGAAAGGTACAGCATGGAAATAGGCCCTCCGGCCCACTGAGTCTTCACTGAACATCCATCACCCGTTCACACGAGATTGGGGTAGTGTTTTCACTTTTTTAGCTTGTAATAATACTGCCAACATTAACCATACGGGCAAAAGAAAGCAAGTAATTTTTAAAATGTTACACATTACAACCAAGAGCATTTGTATGTTATTCTCAAAAGTTTTTTTTACACTGAATCAAGGTACAGCTGAACTAGATTAGGCACTGCCTACAAATCTGGATGTTCTGCTAAATTCAATTTGAACTGCACTTCTGGAAATTAGATGAGCTTAGATGGGGCATCTTGGTCAGCATGGACATGTGGGCTGAATAGCCAGTTTCTGTGCTTTGTGACTTCATGACCTCTCCCTGATACAGAATTCACACCAGAAGAGCAAGGGTAACCCAGAGAGTTGTGAATTTATGGAATTCCCTGCCACAGAGGGCTTGTGGAGGCCAAGTCACTGGAGGGATTTAAGAGAGAGTTAGATAGAGTTCTAGGGGAGTCAAGGGATACGGGGAGAAGGCAGACACGGGTTATTGATAGGGGACGATCAGCCATGATCACAGTGAATAGAAACATAGAAACATAGAAAATAGGTGCAGGAGTAGGCCATTCGGCCCTTCGAGCCTGCACCGCCATTCAATATGATCATGGCCGATCATCCAACTCAGTATCCCATCCCTGCCTTCTCTCCATACCCCCTGATCCCTTTAGCCACAAGGGCCACATCTAACTCCCTCTTAAATATAGCCAATTAACTGGCCTCAACTACCTTCTGTGGCAGAGAATTCCACAGATTCACCACTCTCTGTGTAAAAAATGATTTTCTCATCTCGGTCCTAAAAGACTTCCCTCTTATCCTTAAACTGTGACCCCTAGTTCTGGACTTCCCCAACATCGGGAATAATCTTCCTGCATCTAGCCTGTCCAACCCCTTAAGAATTTTGTGCGTTTCTATAAGATCCCCCCTAAACTTCTAAATTCTAGCGTGTACAAACCGAGTCTATCCAGTCTTTCTTCATATGAAAGTCCTGACATCCCAGGAATCAGTCTGGTGAACCTTCTCTGTACTCCCTCTATGGCGAGAATGTCTTTCCTCAGATTAGGAGACCAAAACTGTACGCAATACTCCAGGTGTGGTCTCACCAAGACCCTGTACAACTGCAGTAGAACCTCCCTGCTCCTATACTCGAATGGCGATGCTGGCTCGAAGGGCCGAATGGCCTCCTCCTGCACCTATTTTCTATGGTTCTATATTCTATGCTTCTATGTATTCCGTATCTGTTTGTGGGAATTTCCAGTGTGAGGTGAAACAGGCCAAAACTGATGATTAGGAAACATCTTGAAACTCATGGATATCCAGGAGTGATTGCAATTAATACTTTTATAGGAATAGTTCAAATGAGGTTTCAAACCACAATGTGTAGGAAAGAACTGCAGATGCTGGTTTACATCGAAGGTAGACACAAAATGCTGGAGTAACTCAGGGGGACAGGCAGCATTTCTGGAGAGAAGGAATGGGTTTAAGAAGGAACTGCAGATGCTGGAAAATCAAAGATAGACAAAAGTGCTGGAGAAACTCAGCGGGTGCAGCAGCATCAATGGGGCGAAGGAAATAGGCAACGTTTCGGACCGAAGCCCTTCTTCAGACTGATGTAGGGGGGGGGGGGGGGCAGGGAGAAGAAAGGAGAAAATAAGAGGAGGAGCCCGAGGGCTGAGGGAGAGCTGAGAAGGGGAGGAGACAGCAAGGGCTACCGGAAATTGGAGAAGTCAATGTTTATGCCGCTAGGGTGCAAACTGCCCAAGCGGAATATGAGGTGTTGCTCTTCCAATTTCTGGCCATGGAGTAGGCCCAGGCCAGAAATGTCGGATTCGGAATGGGAGGGGGAGTTGAAGTGCTGAGCCACCGGGAGGTCAGGTTGGTTAATGCGGACCGAGCGGAGGTTTTCGGCAAAACGATCGCCAGGCCTACGCTTGGTCTCACCGATGTAGATCAGCTGACATCTAGAGCAGCGGATGCAATAGATGAAGTTGGAGGAGATACAGGTGAACCTCTGTCGCACCTGGAATGACTGCTTGGGTCCTTGAATGGAGTCGAGGGGGGAGGTGAAGCGACACGTGTAGCATCTCCTGCGGTTGCAGGGGAAAGTGCCCGGGGAGGGGGTGGTACGGGAGGGAAGGGAAGAATTGACAAGGTAGTTACGGGGGGAGCAATCTCTGCGGAAAGACGACAGGGGGGGAGATGGGAAGATGTGGCGAGTGGTGGGGTCACGTTGGAGATGGCGGAAATGACGGAGGACTATTTGTTGTATGTGACGGCTAGTGGGGTGAAAGGTGGGGTCTAGGGGGACTCTGCCCTTGTTACGAGTGGGGGGATGGGGAGAGAGAGCAGTGTTACGGGGTATTGTAGAAACCCTGGTGAGAGCCTCATCTATAGTAGGGGAGGGGAACCCCCGTTCCCCGAAGAATGAGGACATTTCCGATGCCCTGGTGTGGAACACCTCACCCTGGCAGCAGATGCGGTGTAGACGGAGGTGTAGATGTAGAGAAGGAATGGGTGATGTTTTGGGTCGAGACCCTTCTTCAGACAGACCACAATGTAAATTACAATTGGTAATTTATGTGAGACAGCAGTTTTTGTGTAACTCTTTTTTTTCTTTAAAATGGAGCAGTATTCTACATATAATTCATGTATAACTGTTTCTGATTTGCATTATTCCAAAATTATTTCAGTAAAATGCTGAGTGGCAGCTTTATTTCAATTATACATTTGGCTATAGGTAATGTGACTATGAAGGTGTGTTTTGTTAATATCACCACAGCACCCAACTCAAACAAAACACCAAGTACAATTATGCCTCGCCCCGCCTTACCTCTCTGAGCTGCTCCACCTATATGCTCCTGCCCGGTGCCTCAGGTCAGCTGATCAGCTGCTCCTTGAGGTACCACGGTCTAAGCGGAAGCTCAGAGGGGATAGAGCCTTTTCTGTTGCTGCTCCGGCACTTTGGAACACCTTGCCGTTGCACATCAGACAGGCCCCCTCACTGTCCATCTTCAAATCCTCCCTAAAAACTCATTTTTATTCTCTGGCTTTCGACACTGGCTGAGACATTGCTCCTGTTCTTAGTGCTTTTAATGTCTTTTAATGTTTTACTGTTTTTAGTCCTTCGTTTTACGGTTTTTAATGATTTGTAATAACTTTTTGTCCATGAGTTCTCATGTACAGCACTTTGTGGCAACTGCGGTTGTTTAAAGCGCTTTATAAATAAAGTTTATTATTATTATTATTATTATGAGATGAAAAATTAGTTTTCATTTGGCATTTGGTTGAAACCTGATGGAATTGCAGGCAACAAAACATATGAATAAATATGAATACATTTAAATTAATTCTTATTAGAGTCGATATCTGTTGCTTTGAAGATATTTGCTATTATCTAATGCATGAATATTGAGTAATTAATTTGGCTATATTGACAATCCCAGGACTGACAATTTGAATTTCAAAGAATTGTTCAATAATGTGTTAATTTCAACTTAAATCTGATCACAATACCATTAGCTTACACCAGGTTCCACTGGATTGTTGCATCTTCAACGTCTTAAGGGCCTGTCCCACGAGCATGCGACTGCATGTGGCGAGCGCGACCTAACGTGGTCGCTTGAGCCGTACGGCCTTGCGGGTCGGTCCCACTTCGATCGCCGGAGTCGTATAGAGTTGAGCCGTACGGTCCCGACATTGCGCGGGGCTCCGAAAAACTGACACTGTCCAAAAATTCCGCGCGGCAACAGCTTGTCGGCCCGCAGCTGCATTGAGGCCGTACGCAGCGCCTCAACGGGCATACGCACCGTCTCGACGTGGTACGCAGCGTCTCGACGCCGTATGCAGCGTCTTGACGGCGTACACCTAGCGCGTGGCATTGCGCGATGACGTCACTGCCTGGCGTGCCGTTGCGTGATGACGTAACCGCCCGACGCCGTGCGACGTCCAAATTCAGTCGACCCGCCTCCTGCCCAGCTGATTGGTGAGTATGATGTCAGGACCAGACCCGCACAACTTCAGACGGCTCAGCGGTTGGAAGTGGGACCGGCCCCGCGAGGCCGTACGCCTCAAGCCACCACGTTTGGTCGCGCTAGACGCATGCAATCGCATGCTGGTGGGACAGGCCCTTTACTTGATAGGAAATTAGCTTTGCACCACATGTTCTGCATTGTGACGAAGACTGCCTTTTGCCATTTTGGCCAAACTTCATTCCAGTCTCATTTATTCTGCTACGAAAACCCTCATCCTCATCCTCATCCTTATTATCACTGGCCATGACATTCTTTTTAATCTCTGTAAGATTGTGGTTAATGGTAAAGTTACCACCAGAGGCCTAATTAAACTAAAAGTCCTAGCCACTGCCCTATTCATATATCACACAATGCATCCTAACTGATGCTGGGACTAATTTTACATTTTCTTGACGCTGTTGGCTATGAGGTCTATACAATCCAACATTATGAAGAATGAAAGATGATATGATTGAAAGTATAAAATTGACAGAGTGGATGTATGAGCAAAGTCTTGGGATAAAGGATTAACGAGTTAAACCAGAGTAATGTCTTTTCTCAGAGTTGTGAATCTTTGAAATTTCCTTTTCGAATGGATAGTAATTTTTGCATTACAAGGGAATCGACAACAATGGGATTAGACAGGAAATGGACTATCATTTGCTGAGTATATGAATATATAGCAGCAATTTCCTAATATATGTTCAGATAAGTGTTATGAACTGCTTTACAAGTTAAGCACACACTGTAATTTAAAATCGGTATTACATTGAACATAGAACAGTATAGGTAGACAAAATGCTGGAGTAACTCAGGCAGCATCTCTGGAAAGAATGAATGGATGAAGTTTCGGGTCAGACTGAAGAAGGGTCTCGACCCAAAACGTCACCCATTCCTTCTCTCCAGAAATGTTGCATGTCCCGCTGAATTATTCCAGCGTTTTGTGTCTACCTTTGATTTAAAACAGCATCTGCAGTTCTTTCCTACACATAGAACAGTGCACAGGAAAAGGCCCTTCTGCCCACAATATCCATGCCGAATATGATGCCAGGTTAACTAATATCCTCAGCCTGCATGTGTCAGGCATCTCCATTCCCCGCCTATCCACAGGTCTATCCTAACCCCTGTTAAATGCTACTAATGTATCTGCTTCCACGACTAATCCTCACAATGCATTCCAAGCAACCATCACTCTCCATGTAAAAAAAAACTTGCCCCACACTCTTTTAATCTTTGCCCCCCCCCCCTCATCTAAAAGCTAGGCCCTTTAACTTTTGACTTCCATCCTGGGGAAAAAGGTTCTGACTCTCTACCCTATCTGTGCCTCTCATTATTTTATATACATTATTTTATATGTTTCTCAGTATGTTTTATGTGGGGGATGGGGGGGGGGGGGGGGGGGGGGGGGGAATAGGGGGAAACTGTTTTTCAGTCACTTACCTGGACGGAGATGAGTCTTTTCTCCGTGTCGCATCTTCGCCTCCCTCGCGGCCTACCAACTGGATTGGCACTGGCTTTCCAACCAGAGACCGGCCCAGAGCTTCAGCAGCAGGCGCAGCGTGGAATTACCATCGCGGAGCCTGGTGTCCTTGTCAAGGATCGCCAGTGTTGGAGCTCCGATCGTGGGGCCTGCCATTGCTGTTCCACCGTCATTTCTGCCAGGGTACTTTTCCAATCCACTTTAGCTAGCTCCTCCTTCATGCCTCTGAAGTCACCTTTGCTCAACAGAAATAAGGACATATCCAATTTCATATTCTCACTCTCAATTTGCAAATCCCTAATCAAATCCGGTTCTATACTCAATACCAAACTCAGAATTGCCTTTTCTCTGGTAGGCTCAACTACAAGTTGCTCTAAGAAACCATCTCGTAGGCACTACAAATTCCCTCTCTTGGGGTCCAATACCAATCTGATTTTCCCAGTCTACCTGCATATTGAAATCCTCCAGGACCACCGTAACATTGCCTTTCTTAAGGGCCGGTCCCACTGCGGCGACCTAATTTGCGAGTTTAGACGAGTTTGCGCTCGACTCAAACTCGCAGCATGGTCGATACATGGTCCTAGGAAGTCCTAGGAGGTCACCGTAACTCTCTTTCTTACTCGAGGTAAGTTCCCGCATACGCGCTACCTCAGTTTGGTCGAGGAAAATTTTTCAGCGCACAGAAACATTTTCCGTGAGTATAAATTGTCGGCATGGTTCTTTTGAACTCGTAGTGCAGTGGAGTGGGGGTCGCCATGTAATTATAGGCAGTCAAGGGTAGCCGTAGGCAATCTCCTTTGCTGACCGGGCATTTTAATTGGCTCATTGTAGTTTTCAGAACCAAGAAAAACCGACCGGTAATGTTAGATGCCCGCTAAACTTTATTATCAGTTGTCTGGCTTCTTAAAAGTGTCTCCACTCCTTCTTCCCCCCCCTTCTCTCCCCTTCTCTGCCCCTTTCTTCCCATCTCTCCCCCCCCCCCCCCTCACCGCGCTCTCTAAAGGACTTACTGTAACTGTGCCAGCCGTCTTTTACCTTCCTGTTCATCGCGGGTGTGAATTTCAGACAGCGCTCCCCCGCTTTCCCTGAGCCCCGCCTTTGCGATGTGTTTGTGTGTGTGTATGTGTGTGCGAGGTCGGTCGATCCACCTCGTGGTTTCATCGCTGACGGTCGATAAAGCTCGAGGTTTTTCGGGCAAGTGCCCTTGAGCTTGAAGGTCGAAGACAGTCGCTGTAAAGTCGTGTTAGTGGGACAGTCCCTTTACATGCCGATTGTATCTCCTGATGTAATTTGCACTATACTTCCTGGTTACTGTTTGGAGGCCTATGAATAACTCCCATCAGGGTCTTTTTACTCTTGCAGTTTCTAAGCTCCACCCATGAGGATTCTACATCTTCTGATCCTATGTTATCCCTTACTCAGGACTCAATTTAATTCCTTACCAGAAGATCTCCCTCACCCCCTCTACCCACCTGTCCGTCTTTTCGATAGGACGTGTAACCTTGGATATTCAGCTCCCAGTTCAGCCACATCTCCAAAATGCCCATAATGTCGTACTTACCAATTTCTAACCAAGCTATAAGCTCAGCCACTTTGTTCCATATACCACATGCATTCAAATATAACACCTTTAACTCAGTTATCATCAACCCTCTTCTCACATATGTCCCAACTTTACCTGACCTTAGTCTCTTATCCCTTCTTAAACTTCCTGTCCTGTAACTTCTGGAGATCTCCGTAACCTATTCTGTCACTCTCCTTCCCTTTAACTTTATTCATACATTTCTAATTTGTTGACCCCCCCCCCCCCCCCCCCCCCCCTCCCCCTCACTATTTAGTTTAAAGCCCTGCTCTGCCAGGCCTGTATTGCAGCCATATTTAACCGATGCTTGTTTTGGTGGCTAGTCCCCTTCAGTTTTCTCTTCAGCATATAAAAGGCATGCTCAATTGGGTTCACATCGGGTGATTGACTTGGCCACTCAAGAATTTACTATTTTTTTAGCTTTGAAAAACTCCTTTGTTGCTTTAGCAGTATGTTTAGGATCATTATCTTGCTGTAGAATGAACTGCCGACCAATGAGTTTTGAGGCATTTGTTTGAACTTGAGCAGTTAGGATGCATCTATACACTTCAGAATTCATTATGCTACTACCATCAGCAGTTGTATCATCAATGAAGATAAGTGAGCCAGTACCTTCAGCAGCCATACATGTCCAGGCCATAACACCCCCACCACCGTGTTTCACAGATGAGGTGGTATGCTTTGGATCTTGGGCAGTTCCTTCTCTCCTCCATACTTTGCTCTTGCAATCACTCTGATATAAGTTAATCTTCGTCTCATCTGTCAACAAGACCTTTTTCCAGAACTGTGATCGGTCTTTTAAGTAGTTCTTAGCAAACTGTAACCTGGCTATCTTATTTTTGCTGCTAACCAGTGGTTTGCATCTTGCAGTGTAGTCTCTGTATTTCAGTTCATGAAGTCTTCTGCGGACAATGGTCATTGACAAATCCACACCTGACTCCTGAAGAGTGTTTCTGATCTGTTGTTTGGCCAATTTTCTTTATTATAGAGAGAATTCTTCTGTCATCAGCTGTGGAGGTCTTCCAGGGCCTGCCAGTTCCTTTGTGATTAGTGAAATCACTGGTGCTCTCTTCCTTCTCAATGATGTTCCAAACAGCTGATTTTGGTAAGCCTAAGGTTTGGTTGATGTCTTTAACAGTTTTATTCTTGTTTCTCAGTCTCATAATGGCTTATTTGACTTTCATTGGCACAACATAGAAACATAGAAAATAGGTGCAGGAGTAGGCCATTCGGCCCTTCGAGCCTGCACCGCCATTCAATATGATCATGGCAGATCATCCAACTCAGTATCCTGTACCTGCCTTCTCTGCATACCCCCTGATCCCTTTAGCCACAAGGGCCACATCTAACTCCCTCTTAAATATAGCCAATGAACTAGCCTCAACTACCTTCTGTGGCAGAGAATTCCACACTTGTTCCTCAAGCAATAAAAGTTATCAAAGGTGGTGGAAAGACTGGAGGAAAGATTAGGTGCTGAGAGCTCTCTAATACTTGCATTAAGGAGGCAATTAAACACATCTGAGCAATTACAAATGCCTGTGAAGCCATGTCTCTCAAACATTATGGTGCCCTCAAATAGGGGGACTATGTATATACCCAGCTGTAATTTCTATATGGTGAAACCAAAATGTATAAAAATACAATTTAATAAAATCTGACAATGTGCACTTTAACTACATGTGATTTTTCATTTACAAATAACCATATAACCATATAACAATTACAGCACGGAAACATGCCATCTCGGCCCTACAAGTCCGTGCCGAACAACTTTTTTCCCTTAGTCCCACCTGCCTGCACTCATACCATAACCGTCCATTCCCTTCTCATCCATATGCCTATCCAATTTATTTTTAAATTATACCAACGAACCTGCCGCCACCACTTCCACTGGAAGCTCATTCCACACCGCTACCACTCTCTGAGTAAAGAAGTTCCCCATCATGTTACCCCTAAACTTCTGTCCCTTAATTCTGAAGTCATGTCCTCTTGTTTGAATCTTCCCTATTCTCAAAGGGAAAAGCTTGATCACATCAACTCTGTCTATCCCTCTCATCATTTTAAAGACCTCTATCAAGTCCCCCCTTAACCTTCTGCGCTCCAAATCTCAAATTGTGGAGTACAGATGCAAATAAATAAATGATGTGTCTTTGTCCCAAACACTATGGTGTGCACTGTGCATGACTCCTTAATTTAGTTTAGAGATACAGCGCCTTTAAGGCCACTGAGTCCGTACTGTCCTGCGATCCCCATACTCTAACACCATCCTACACATTCATGACAATTTACAAGTTTCAACAAAGCCAATTAACCTAAATCCTGTACGCCTTTGGAGTGTGGGAGAAACTGGAACTGGAACCCCCGTCAAAGACGCACGCAGTCACGGGAGAATGTACAAACTATTGTATTAAATGTATTAAAAATCAAGTCTAATTTATCCCATCAGATAAAGCATAAAAAGAAGTTTAATTTGTCACCTAATTCACTTTCATATCTTCAGTATTAAAAATGTTTTCATACTCGGAAATTAGCATCCTGTTCCCTATTGCTTTTCCATTGACTTAACACAAAAGCTGTGATCGAGGACAGTCAAATGGCCATAACTTTCTTAAAAATGCAGAGAACTAAAATAAATTTTCAGTTATTATAGATTGAAGCATTCTGAAACAAATATGAAACAATCTTACTTAGATGACTTGAAATTAAAGCATATAATTAGTTAGTTACCTAACTGTAGCTAATTACAAAATTCAATTACTAGATCTAAACATCTATCAATTTCTTAAGAATAGATTAACATTTTTAAATAGCCTAAGTGTCCAAATAACATTCACACAAGAATTCACAATATAACATAATTTTTAAATCTCATTGTCATGGATTTATAGGCTAAATGGAAGGAATTTTTAATACCTGTAAATTAATGGCCATTTAAATCATCTTGCGAGTGGGTTTTTCTGGAACGCGATCATTTGGAACGTTGCAGTTTGCGGTGATTTAGACCCCCATATTGGCATGCCGGTTCGTATGGGGACTAAATCACCGTTTCGCAATTTAAAATGTGAACTAAAGCCATCATAAGGACCACTTTTATACATAAAAATAAACGGCTTTCTTTTACCTGTCACCTACATGAAATACGTCCCCGTTGTCTGATTTTCAAATGAGTCCAGCGCTGAACTAGCCGGGCGATTTAAAAAAAAATACACAGAACGGCCTTCGGAACGATTCTTCAGCAAAAGCTTGCACTCCAACCAAATATAATCCAGGATAAGATAGGAAAAAAAACGCGTTTTAACCCCGCCCCCCCCCACCTCAAAGGCGCCAAAATCGCGCACACGGCCAGTGGCAGAATTGCAGCGCCGCTGAAGGTAAGTATTGTAACATACCAACAACAACTTTAACTCTGCGCCACTGTACTGCCAACATACTCCTATACATTGATGAAGGCAAGCATACCATACACCTTCTTACAGATCAAAGTAAAATAACAATTAATATTGATGATATGTTAAAAACATTGCTAGTGTATTTTCCAATGCTATGAAATTAAAATGGTCATGAAGATCAAAATGATATTAAGAGGGAGTATGACGGGTTTGAAGAAGGCTTCAGAGGGAAAATTAGGAGTTAAAGGGAAGGGAAGTGTATGAGCCAAATACGTTTGGTGTAATACATTGAAGTTAAGGGTACAATTCCCAGTGAGGGAGTGAAAAGGGTGAGGAATGTGCAGAGTTAACATCGAAACAGAGAAAATAGATGCAGTAGGTCATTCGGCCCTTCGAGCCAGCATCGCCATTCAATATGATCATGGCTGATCATCCAAAATCAATACCCCGTTCCTGCTTTTTCTCCATATCCCTTGATTCTGTTAGCCCTATGAGCTAAATCTGACTCTCTCTTGAAAACATCCAGTGAATTGGCCTCCACTGCCTTCTGTGGCAGGTTGGAAGAACATGTTTTTTTGCCGTTGCAATTTGGAGGTGAAGCAATTGAAAACTATATGTGGAAAATAGAGGAACCAAGGGGGAATGTAAGTGATAATGGAACTTTCTGCAAGTGTAGGATATTGGCAACGGCCTATTTCAACCAGTGCAACTTCTCTTTGCATAATCAAACAAAATAATGCATTTGTTACAGTTTTCAGTATGAGTGGAATGACTTCAATTTAAACTCAATGGGATAGAAATTCATTTTCAGCCATTCATGCTCTGCATGCAAAGTAGTAGGCCAGGCACTATATTACAGTTGCTCCTATATTGTGGCTTTAACACAAGTGAACAAAGTACAATTCAATTCCAGTCTTCTCTTTCTGCTCTCTGACATTGGTCGTATTGTGTTCTAACACCTTTCTCCTTGAAGATCTGAATGAATTTCTGACCTTGACTGTATACAGTATATCTCCACTTAAAAAAAAACCTCTATTCAAATAGAGAAGGGAAAACAACCTAGTAATTAAGTTGCATAATTTTTTAATCCATATTGTGAAATTTTATCTTCATCTTTTTTATCTGGAGTAAAGCATGATAATATTTTCAGGCCATTTTGCATCACTGGGAAAATGCAGTTTCTGAAGTTACCGTTATGGGATTTCCACATCAGGGTGCATAGGCTGACATAATTCCCTCTGAAAGACTCCATTAGGAGCACTGTGAGGAAATTTGGGCAGCATTATCCCAAGACTGTGTTTAGGCATTCCAGGTGACTCCTAGGCATAATGTGACCTTCTCAGGTTGGTACTGAGGCAAAATGCTAGCCTGAGAGGTAAATTATTTGCCTTAATCCTTGCCCTCATCATCTCTCAACAATAAATGACTCCCTACTGCAAATGCTGTTCCTTCCCTGACCTTCTAATGTCCACACAACCTTCAATGATTGAATCTAAACCTTTCCATCCCAGATACCTCAATATGATAATCATCTTTAGTTATGCTTCCCTTTTGGAACCTTGACAATGTATCTGCAATAAAATTCAGTTTTTAACTTTTTTTTAAATTCTGTAATAATATCCAATTAAGAGATATTGAATCAGAATGAATATTCACAAAAGTCAATATTTTCAACATAAGCCTTCATAAGCATTGCATATGCCTATAGTCAATGAATAAAGGAATATTTCCATTTCAAGTCAAGTCAATCCGTGTCAAGTCAATCCATTTCAAGTTAATTCAAGTCAATCAATTTCAAATCAAGTCAATACATTTCAAGTCGTCAAGTCAAGTCAAGTCAATCCATTTCAAGGCAAGTCAAATCAAATCAATCCATTTCAAGTTAAGTCAAGTCAATCCATTTCAAGTCAAGTCAATCCATTTCAAGCCCAGGGCAGGCCAAACAACTCATGGCATTGTCATTTCTTTCCAATTTTGCATTGCAGTTTCAAGCATAGGCAGGGCAGGCCAAACAACTCATGGCATTGTCATTTCATTTCCAATTTTGCATTGCAGTTTCAAGCACGGGCAGGGCAGGCCAAACAACTCATGGCATTGTCATTTCATTTCCAATTTTGCATTGCAGTTTCAAGCACGGGCAGTGCAGGCCAACAACTAATGGCATTGTCATTAAGGGCTAACAAATCATTTATTGCAAGTACATTGCAGGCTCACTGTTCAGTTTATTCACAGCTTAGAATTACAGTTGTGGTCTCTCCCTCGCGATCTTCCAGAGTGACTGACTCACGTCCAGGCATCCGGAGTTTTATAGTCCTGTCCTACCCACCACCGGAAGGGGCGTTACCTTCATCATGGTGATTAACAAGCCCGAGGACCAATCAGGTGATCTGAAGAATTTTTAAACAGTCATACCTTTTTTATTTTTTATCGATCGGAAAAATCCTCAGGGCTGCCTCAGTGGAGGAGGACTGTGAGTAAGATGGCCAAAAATCATAGCGATATAGAAACATAGAAACATAGAAACATAGAAATTAGGTGCAGGAGTAGGCCATTCGGCCCTTCGAGCCTGCACCGCCATTCAATATGATCATGGCTGATCATCCAACTCAGTATCCCGTACCTGCCTTCTCTCCATACCCTCTGATCCCCTTAGCCACAAGGGCCACATCTAACTCCCTCTTAAATATAGCCAATGAACTGGCCTCGACTACCCTCTGTGGCAGAGAGTTCCAGAGATTCACCACTCTCTGTGTGAAAAAAGTTCTTCTCATCTCGGTTTTAAAGGATTTCCCCCTTATCCTTATAGGGTAGATTTTTTCTAAAATCAATATACACTGATCAAGTCGTCAATATGAGACTTTTAGTTATATAGATAAACAAATTAGATGAGGGGATTAAATGTGACATCCCCAAGTTTGCGAATGACACAAAGCTGGGTGACATTGTGAGCTGCAATGCCTATGAGGCTGCAGGGTGACTTGGATAGGTTGGGTGAGTGGGCAGATGCATGGCAGATGCAGTATAATGTGGATAAGTGTGAGGTTATCCACTTTGGTGGCAAGAACAGGAAGGCAGATTATTCTGAATGGTGTCAGATTAGGAAAATGGTCGGTGCAACGAGACCTGGGGGTGCTTGTACATAAGTCACCAAAAGTAAGCATGGTTAAAGTAGGCAGTAAAGGAAACTAATGGCATGTTGGCCTTCATTGCGAGAGGATTTGAGTTTAGGAGCAAGGAGGTCCTACTACTGGTGAGACCGCACCTGGAGTATCGTGTGCAATTTTGGTCTCCTAATTTGAGGAAGGACTTTGTTGCTATTGAGGGAGTGCAGCTTACGTTCACCAGATTAATTCCCTGGATGGCGGGACCCGCAGATGATGAAAGAATTGGTCGACTGGGCTTGTATTCATTGGAATTTAGAAGGATGAGAGAGGGATATTATAGAAACATATAAAATCCTTCAAGGATTGGACAGGTTAGATGCAGGAAAAAGGTTCCTGATGTTGGGGGAGTCCAGAACCAGGGGTCACAGTTTCAGAATAAGGGGTAGGCCATTTAGGACTGAGATGAGGAAACACTTCTTCACCCAGAGAGTTGTGAATCCGTGGAATTCTCAGCCACAGAATGCAGAGGAGGCCAATTCACTGGAGGATTTCAAGAGAGTTAGATTTAGCTCTTAGGGCTAACGGAATCAAGGGATATGGGGAAATAGCAGGAACAGGGTGCTGATTTTAGATGATCACCCATGATCATATTGAATGGAGGTGCTGGCTCGAAGGGTCGAATGGCCAACTCCTGCACCTATTTTTTATGTTTCTATGTTTCAATGAAAAAGCAGGATCGGGATACTGATCAGCCATGGTCATATTGAATGGCGGTGCTGGTTCGAAGGACCAAAATGGCCTACTCCTGCACCTATTTTTTTATGTTTCTATGTGAAGCAGTTCATCTAGATTTCCTTACATTTGTAAGTAGTTTCAATTTTTGTGGACTAGTTTTAATCCATTGATATCCACATTTACCCCAAGATGAACGGTCTCTGTTGTATAAGTGCACTTGTTGTTTTGAGCTTCCTTTTTGCTTGCGTAGTCAAATTGAATACTTCACATAGATGATAATTATCTCTTTTGGCACTTCTCGCTAATGGTGCATCATCTTGATTGCGTAGACATTAATCTATATCATGTAGTACTTGTCTGTGACAGCTTGAACGGTCTTAAGTGAGTATTTTGCACCTTACGTTAATTTTGTGTGTCAATGAAGAAACTTATATTTATTAATTGTCAAGTATTGTTGACTGCCCTTGACCACAGTCAGCTGAGCTTATGTATGTGACAGACTTAGTTTGGTAAAAGCTTCAGCTCCTGTCAATACTGCATATGAATTCATGGAGTAGGCAATATAACATGTGTGCTGTCAATAGCCTGGTTCAATGTGAAGAATCAATAGTCAACTCAAAAGGCTTTAATTGTCAAATCTACCGAAAACCAAACAATGAAATTCTTACTTGTAGCGGCATAACAGAGCTATAAACACAGTACTTACAGATAACATGGGATAGGAGATTGCAACCTTCACGTAGTCCACCCTGTTTTGACGAATGCAATCAACCTGGCGTGCACAATCAAATAAGATCAAATAGAAGAAGTTGTCCTACAATTTTAGGCAGTGCACGCCATACGCAAGAAGAAGACAAATAACATCATAAACAATTTTTTTAAATCAATAAATTAAAACACCAATATTAGTGCAAAATAGTCCAAAGTTGTAGTGCAACCAAGACAGTTGTTAGTTTAGTTGTTGCTTGTAGTGTTCAAGAGCCCAATGGTTGTCGGGAAGAATTTGTTCTTGAACCTGTCACAGTTTTCAGACTTGCTGTAACTTCTAAATATCACCTTTCAATTGTCACACACATGTTTTTTGTCTGGGAACTACTTCATTTGTGTGGTGCACTCCGGCTGGATTTTACTTGAGCTCCATTCTGATCTAATTAGACAATAGAGAATAGGTGCAGGAGTAGGCTATTTGGCTCTTCGAGCCAGCACCACCATTCAATGTGATCATGGCTGATCATCCACAATCAGTACACCGTTCCTGCCTTCTCCCCATATCCCGACTGCTATTTTTTAGAGCTCTATCTAACTCTCTCTTGATAGCATCCAGAGAACCGGCCTCCACCGCCTTCTGAGGCAGAGAATTCCAACTCTCTGTGTGAATAAGTTTTTCCTCATCTCCGTTGTAAATGGCTTACCCCTTATTCTTAAACTGTGGCCCCTGGTTCTGGACTCCCCCAACATTGGGAACATGTTTGCTGCCTCTATCGTGTCAAAACACTTAAAAATCTTATGCTTCAATAAGATCCCCTCTCATTCTCTAAATTCCAGCGTATACAAGCCCAGCCGCTCCATTCTATCAACATATGACAGTCCCTCCATCCCGGGAATTAACCTGGTGAACCTACGTTGCACTCCCTCAATAGCAAGAATGTTCTTCCTCAAATTTGGAGACCAAAAGCACACAATACTCCAGGTATGGTCTCACTAGGGCCCTGAACAACTGCAGAAGGACCTCTTTGCTCCTATACTCAACTCCTCTTGTTATGAAGGCCAATATGCCATTTGCTTTCTTCACTGCCTGCTGTACCTGCATGCTTACTTGCAGTGACTGATGAACAAAGGCCTCCAGATCCCGTTGTACTTCCCCATTTCCCAATTTGACACCATTTAGATAATAATCTGCCTTCCTGTTTTTGCCACCAAAGTGGATAACCTCACATTTATCCACATTAAATTGCATCTGCCATGCATCTGCCCACTCACCCAACCTGTCCAAGTCACCCTGGCTGTATGGTAATTTGCAGATCACTGTACCTTAATTGGTACATGTGGCAATAAAACCTTCGAAAACTTTGAACAGAATATTTAACTTTCTATGGTGTGAAAAGCTTTGCCAATGTAAATTATGTTTTCAGAACCCAGTTAAGTTCATTTCCCGCGTATCTCATGTTTTTCATATCTCATATTTTCTTACATCGTAGAAGGAGGTCATTTGTCCCATTGTATCCAGGCAACCCTCAGAACAATCTCATCAGTTGTATTCCCCTTTCTTCCCTGTAACCTGTTCTCTCTTAATGCTGTTGATTCCATCCAGACATTCCTAAAGCCTGGTATATCTTCGAGAAGGAAGATGAAACCCAAGGACCCAGGGAAATCCCACAAATTAACAAAGAGAATATGCAACCTTCACATAGACTACACTGGAGATGAGACTGGAGGCCAGGGGCATGAACACGATATGCTGTGCCACCATCCCACTCCATCAATTTGTAGCATCAATTTGTGCAGACACTGATTCACTGTCCCAATTGATTCCAATGTTTTTTACGGTAAAAACATTTCATGAGTTCTTTGTTTGAACTGAAAAGCTGACAAGCTGCTCATGAGCTCCAAGTTCTGCAATGTAACTATGAAGTTGGAGTTAAAGCAATTGGTCACAGGCTTCCAGAATCACTCTACAAGTTGTTCAGTCAAGCTTCTCAAGCAGTCAGAGACTATGCTTTTATTTTCTATTACCCTATCATTTCCTTTTCTTTTATTGGTCTCCTGACCTCATCGCCAATTTGTTATGTATGTGCCTGGGCACGGTTTCCTTATTTCAACTTGGATATTGTAGCGTATATAGGGAAAGTAACATGCAAAGCTGCTGGAGGATGAGCAACCGGTGTTTTGAATCATTGGATTGCATTGTGCATGGGCCCATGTGCATGTATTTGTTGACGGCGCGACTCACTGTTGCAGCGGCCCCCGACAGCCTGTCTGTCTTTTTTTTTTTTTTTGTCTAGTTAAATGTAGTTGCTGTGTTTTTTTATACTATTTTTAACTGTGTTTATGTGGGGGGTGGGGGAAACTTAAAAAAATCTCTTCCCTGCACGGGAGACCCGACCTTTTTCCTGTTGGGTCTCCGTTGTCGTTGGGGCCTAGCACCGTGGAGCGGCCTCCTGCCGGAACGACCTGGGAGCTCCAGTCGCGGAGCTGCGGACTACTCACCATCGTGGGGCTGGCTGGCCTCGGAGCGTGGGGAGCGGTGGTGGCTCGCTGCTGCGGCCCGACCCCGGAGCTCGGAAGCTCCAGCTGCAGCGGCAGGTCCGGTGGACTGTGATATCCGGAGCTCGCGGGTGCCTGGTGGGAGACCGCTTTTCGGAGCTCCCGCAACGCAACTTCTCCAGCCCGTGGAACGACCCAGAGCGGGGCCGTACATCGCCCGGCGCGGCTTTAATGGCCGCGGGACATTCTGCGCCTGCCGGGGGCTCCAACTTTGTGACTTTTGGGCCTGGAGCGGGGCCTTACATCGCCCGGCGCGGCCTAAAATGTCCGTGGGACTTACCATCGCCCGCCTGGGGGTTCAACATTGGGCTTCAACATCGGGAGAAAAATGGAGAGCAGGGGAGAGAAAATAATTTGCCTTCCATCACAGTGAGGAGGAGGTTCACTGGGATGGATGTTTGTATGAATGTGTGTCTTGTACGAATCGTTTTTTGTTTGTATGGCTGTAGAAACAGAATTTCGTTTTGAGCCTCACTGAGGTTCAAATTACAATAAATATTGTATTGTATTGTACACACACGCACCCACACACACGTACACGCACACACACCACCAATAGATAGATGGTGTAAGGAGGATTTGCAGATGCTGGTTAAACCAAAGACAGACACAAAAAGCTGGAGTAGCTCAACGGGTCAAGCAGCATCTCTGGGGAAAAGAAAAAGGTGATGCTTCGGCTAGGATAGATGGATAGATGGATAGATGGATGGATAGATGGATAGATGGATAGATAGATAGATGGATGGATGGATGGATGGATGGATGGATGGATGGATGGATGGACGGACGGACGGACGGACGGACGGACGGACGGATGGATGGATGGATGGATGGATGGATGGATGGATGGATGGATGGATGGATGGATGGACGGACGGATAGATATCACACGTATACATTCTTCATGGACATACAGTACAACATCCAGCAAAGGTCTGGTTGATGATACATCAGAACCTACTGCTAACTGCCTGGTGGATGATCCACCTAACTCCCCAGTTTAAGTGAGTCGGCGTGGACTTGTTAACCTACACTGACAGTTTTTTGATAGTCATTTAGCATCACTAGATGTCACAAACATTGCTATTCAGTAGCAATTTCATAATCAGCAATGATAGCCAGCTAAAATTAAAGCTGTTGAATTGGAGATTGCCTCCTCAAACAAGTGGGTAACTGGTTGTCTAACAGAGACAGGCATTGGTGTTAAATTTAATATTTTTAGAACAGTGATTCTGCCCTGAGGAAAGAAGCCGGCACTACTGGTTTTACATACAAAATGACCAGCAAATTGAAGCGAAGAAAATCTTAGTTTTCAAGAGGAAATTTTGAAGAAATTCTGTAAAATAATTTGTATTTAGATAGCGTATTAACAAAAGCACGACATTTCTTACAAGCATTATTTTTAAAAATGACATAGAGATACATAATAGATTTTAGAATAGCTTGGTTTAAGCGGTACTGTAGGCTTTATGGAATATCAGAAAAGATAAGAGTTAGAGAGATGAAGAGATTGCTAGAGCTTAGGGGAAAGCAGTCAATGATCCAGCTATTGAAATTCAGGATGCACAAGAGGCCAAAATTTAATGAACGGGTAGGTTTGGGAGAGTTGTAAGGCTGAAGAAAAGGATGGAAATTGATGGGGTGAAGCTTTTGAGGGATTTGTAAACACGGATCATAATTTGTAACTTAAGCCATTGTCAATACACTCTCAAGCAAAGTTAATATATTGCAAACGGTTATGGATGAGCTCAAGATAATACCATATGTAGTGTTGAAGATGAGAGCATGGGAATAGTTGAGCTTGACAGTAACAACATGTCCTATGTGAGTGGTGCAGCTGATGGGCTGCTGCCTCACAGCGCATGAGACCCGGTTTAAATCCTGACCACGGGTGCTCTCTGTGCGGAGTTTGTATGTTCCCCCTGTGCTCACGTGGGTTTACTCCAGGTGCTTTGGTTTCCTTGCACATTACAAAGATGTGTAGGTTTTATGTTAATCGGCTTCTGTAAATTGCTCCTAGTGTGCAGAATGCATAACTGGGATAACATAGAAGCATGTACGGGTGATCGGTAGTCGGTGCGTGCTCGCTAGGTATTGGCAACAGTTTGTGAATGAGATGAATATCAAACCAGGACCTCAGCTCAGTCACATGCAAAAGAATATCATGCTGATCATCCTCAGAGACAATATCAGAGAGAGGTATGAAACTGGAGGCAGAATATTAGAATAGTAGATCAAAGAAAATGGCTGTGGCTATCCCAATTAGGTCACCTACATATCTGATACAGGGCTCAAAATTAACAGTTGCCCGGTTGCCAATGGCCACCTAAAGTCCCACCGGGCAACCTAAAAGCTGTGTCATTTTACCCGGCTTGGCAAGCACCCGGGACACCTACCGTTCAACTCTGAGCGGGCCCCCTCGCTATCTCTCTCTCTCTGTCACTCTCAGTCTCCGCCCACCATCTGTGTCCAGGCCGCCGGGTCTCCACTCTCCGGCCGCCTTGAACGTGTGCACTGCCACGGCCTGCACATGCTCACTGTCACGGCCTGCACATCATCCCCCTGCACATGCGCACTGCCGCGGCCAGCACATCATCGGCCGCCCTGCACGTGCGCACTGCCACGGCAACTGGTTGGCGCCGGGCACTTTCTCCCTCCCTTTGCATTGTGGGAGTTCTGGCCGCCATTGCTGTCCGGTTGCCGCCTCGCCACGACCACTGAAATCCAACGCAGAATCACTCCCTGGAGCTGGAGTAACTCCCTGGAGTAACTCTTGCTTCTTGGTTTCCTGGTCCTCCAAAAATATTCCAAATGGAATTTAAACTGGAGGTGGTGGAGGGTGAACCACCTCCAGTTTAAATTCCATTTGGAATATTACAAAGATGTGTAGGTTTTATGTTAATCGGCATAATTAACAAATTTGCTAAAAAAGGGTTCTTGGGAAAAAAGAGCTACCTTAAATTTAGTTGCGTCTGGTTGGGTAAATATAGTAGGGTGAAGACTATTCCATGCTTTAATTGTGCAGTGGAACTGCATGGAGCACCCAGCATCTCTGGATAGAAGAAATTGGGTGACGTTTTGGGTAGAGACCCTTCTTTAGACTCCCTCTGGTTTTAATGTTTTTAGTTGAATTTAATGATACAGCACGGAAACAGTCTACGCCGATCACCGATCACCCGTACACTAGTTCTATTCCACACATTAGCAACGTAAATCAAAAGTATTTTATTCTCTCTTGTCCCAGTTGGAACAATGAAATCCTTACTTGCAGCAGCACAACAGAATATGTAAACATGGTACTCTGTAAACAATGTTATAAACGAGAAAACAAAACAGTGTATATTTATATATGAATATATAATTGTGTGTGTGTGTGTGTGTGCGTGTGTGTGAGTGTGTGTGTAATATATATACCCACACGCACACACACACACAATTTCCCTCCTGGTATTAATAAAGTTCTATCGTATAGTATCATGTGTGTAGGAAGGAACTGCAGATGCTGGTTTAAACTGAAGATAGACACAAAAAGCTGGAGTAACTCAACAGGTCAGACAGAATCTCTGGACAAAAGGAAAATATTACATGTTGGGTTGGGTCTGAAAAAGGTTCCTGCATACCTTTGGAATGTGGAAGGAAAGAAGAGCTCCCGGGGAAAACCCCTGCAATCAAAGGGAAAAGGCGCAAACTCCATACAGACAGCACCCATATTCAGGATCAATTCCGGGTCTCTGACACTTTTAGGCAGCAACTTGATGGCCAATGAACTGCCCCAAAAGTCTTGAACTGAATTAAAACATACAGTAGCTGTAAAGGGGGACATAGCGTGACTTAGAGATTTAATACTGAAAATGGATAGTTTATTATTTTCAGTAACCAAAGTTATCAACGTATAATATTTTTTGTGTGTTGGAAAACAAAATATAATGGCACAGCTGGTAGACTTGCTGCTTCACACTCCAGAGATCTGAGATTCCGGAAGTGGCGGCGCTGTGAAACGGCTGCGGCTCGCCTGCAGTCTGTCTGTTTTAACTTTTTTTGTGTTTTTTTTAATCTAGTTCAGTTAAACTTTTGGTTATTAGGTGGTGTTATGTGTGTGGGGGGGGGGGGGGGGGCTGAAACAGGGCTTTCTGTCTCTCCCTTCGGGGGAATGCGATTTTTTGTCATATCCCCCTTCTCTTCCCCCGCCTGAGCTGAGGCCTAATGGCGGAGATGGCGACCTCCAACCTGCGACCGACCTCGAGGCTCCGGAGGTAGAGCCAGCCAGGACTCACCAACGCGAGGCTGGCCGTCTTCGAGCTGCGGCAACGTTCGGGCAGCGGCACGACTCGGCGCTCCGGTGAGGGCGGACGGCGCGGGGCTGAGACACTCCTGTGTGGGCGGCCCGGCCACCGGCTGGAATGCGCTCCCGTGTGGGCGGCCTGGGTCCCGGCTGGAATGCGCTCCCGTGTGGGCGGCCCGGTGCGGGGCTGAGAAGCTCCCGTGTGGACGGCCCGGTGCGGGGCGGAGACGGTGCTCCGGTGGCTGAGGCGGCGTTCTGGCGGCGGCGACCTGAATCCGGGGCTCGGCCGCGGGCCAGTGGACGACATCGTCGGAGCTCGCAGGTCACAGGCTGGTGCCTGTTTTCCGAAGCTCTCGTGGCAACAGCTGCGTCCGCTGGACTGGAGGGCGGCAGCTTCGACCACCCCCGGGCCGCGGAGCTTGAACCGCGGGACTGACTTACCATCGCCCGGTGGGGTATCGCCTCAGCGCAGAGGGAGAAGAGGAGGGAAGAGACAGTAACTCTAAGACTTTTGCCTCCATCACAGTGAGGAGGTGCTTGGTGAACTCACTGTGGTGGATGTTAATTTGTGAATTTGTGTTTATTGTGTGTTGTTATTATTACATGTATGGCTGCAGGCAACAACATTTCGTTCAGACCGAAAGGTCTGAATGACAAATAAAGGATTCAATTCAAATCAATTCAATTCAATTCAATCCTGTCCTCGGGCACTGTCTGTGTTGAATTTGCGCATTCTCCCTGCAAGCATGTGCGTTTCCTCCCACTTCCCAAAGATGCATTGGCTTTGTAGGTTAACTTGTCTCTGTAAAATTGCCCCTAATGTGTAGGGAGTGGGTGGAGCGAAGGAATAGGCTACGTTTCGGGTCGAGACCCTTCTTCAGACTGATGCCGGGAGGTGGGGGGGGGCCGGGGGGCTAGGAAAAAGAATGGAAGGCGGAGGCAATAGGCTGTGGGAGAGCTGGGAATGGGAGGGGAAGGAGGGAGAAAGCAATGACTACCTGAAATTGGAGAAGCCAATGTTCATACCACTGGGGTGTAAACTACCCAAGCGAAGTATGAGGTGCTGTTCCTCCAATTTGCGGTGGGCCTCACTCTGGCCTTGGAGGAGGCCCAGGACAGAAAGATTGGATTCGGAATGGGAGGGGGAGTTTTAAGTGCTTCTTCTTTTTCTTGTGCATGGTGTGCACAGCCTAAAGTTGTAGGATAACTTGTTCTATTTGATCTTATTTGATTGTGCACGCCGGGTTGATTGCATTTGTCGAAACAGGGCGGACCACGTGAAGGTTGCAATTTTCACCCCGTTGAAGTTCTGAGCCACCGGTAGATCAGGTTGGTTATTGTGAACTGAGTGGAGGTGTTGTGCGAAGAGATCGCCAAGCCTGCGCTTGGTCTCACCGAGGTTGATCATACACTGTATAATCTGACCACATTTTTGTTTGGAAGTGGAAAGAAATAATAGAAATGTCATTCATTGCAACGTGCAAAAAGAGTTGAGATACTGTATTATAATTTTGCTGCATGTTATTGTGGTATATATCATGTCTTGATTGGTGAATATGTTTAGTTTGTGATTTTATTTGAAGCAGAAATAATATGTGAAGCGTCATTGAGCATAATTCCGACTGGTAACTACGCACTTCGTCCGAGCACATTATCGCTTGCGTCATGCGAGCCATCGTTGACGTGGAAAAGCTTTTCCCACTGAGAGTAGGGAAGATTCAAACAAGGGGACATGACTTGAGAATTAAGGGACTGAAGTTTAGGGGTAACATGAGGGGGAACTTCTTTACTCAGAGAGTGGTAGCGGTGTGGAATGAGCTTCCAGTGAAGGTGGTGGAGGCAGGTTCGTTTTTATCATTTAAAAATAAATTGGATAGTTATATGGATGGGAAAGGAATGGAGGGTTATGGTCTGAGCGCAGGTATATGGGACTAGGGGAGATTATGTGTTCGGCACGGACTAGAAGGGTCGAGATGGCCTGTTTCCGTGCTGTAATTGTTATATGGTTATCTTAGATGGCCACCTAAACTGTCATTTGGCAACCTAAAAAGCTGCCTAGGTTACTTGGCTGGCAACAGTAAAAAATAGTTAAGTGAGAGCCCTGTGATATAAACAATGCTGACAGTTTAGAGATAAATGGGAATGGAAAATTGATAATCAGCTAATTGTCAGAAATATATTCTGAAGGGGCTATTAGTCACAGGGAGAGGTGGGACACAGTTCCTTATTTTTTAGGGAATTTTTAAGTCCCAAGCTCAAGAGTGAGTAAAGTAATTGTGCTCTGACCATCACTGCACATAACTGGAGCTAAACCTGGAACCCAGTCCTGTGCATGCATAAGACTGGTTGGTGAATGGTATTTCCATGGGAATGAGGGAGACTAAACTCCCAATCCTGTTGCCCAGCCGACTAGCATATAGATTTGATAAGGCCATTCAGTTCCCTGCGTTTAATCTATCATTGAGATGGACCCGAACGATAAAGTCTAAAGGGACTGTCCCAATTGGGCGTCATTTGCACGTCACGCAGGTGGCGCGCGAGGTGGGGCGCCTCGCTCTACCGCACGTCACTGCCCACACCACCATGCCTCACCACGCACCATCCGTGCATCATGACGGGTAAATTATGTCGTGTAAATGACGCGCAAATGATGCCCAGGTGGGACAGGCCCCTAACTGGTGTGTGCATTTGGCAGACGATTGGCAGGAACCTTAGAGGCAGCAAAATCAGCAATTTAAACAATACCTTTGGGCTTCTGCCAATCTTAGGGTGGGATTGAATTCAGAGACGAGTACATTTATCGAAGTAGCTACCAAAGGCTATTTGGAAGTATAAATTCACCAAAGCAGAGGAAACTAGTGAGGTTTAAGGGGGCGATTCCAGAGTTTCTCAGGTGCTTGAAGGCAAGAAAGCAGGGGATGCATAAAACTCCTGTTAGAGGAATGCTGTGGAATTAAAAAAGGTTCCCAAGAAAGTGAGGTTTGCCTTTAGAGACGCTGAGTACTTAGTAAATGAAAGGTTGAGTATTTAGATTTAAATTGCTGTTGGAGGTGGGGTCGTAGGAGATTAGCAAGTGCACAAGTGAAAGATAGAAACTGGATTGAGTGGCTAATACATATTTATATCTAGCTGCTATTCTGTTGTTGTTATCGTACATGGTGCTTGCAATTTTCCAGTTTTTTACACGGAACCTGTACCAGACAGAGGGATTTCGGCCATCTATGCAATAGTAGCATTGGATTACAGAAGCTCTCAGCAGTGAATGTGAACTGCTTGAATGAATCAATGAAAATAATATATGATTCTTATATCTGAATATTCCAACAAACGTATCATTATTGTGTGGCGCTCTTGGTGCTTTTATAGTTCAGATACAGGAAAATAGAATATTAAAGAATTGCCGTCTAGGAAAAGTGCCAGATTCTTACTCGTTATCTGAAAAGGTTACACAGTAAGATATATTGGATTCTTTCAACTTCCCAATTTATATTTTGAAGCAGTACATAATATTTGTTTAATATTACAAGAGTGATACTCTGATTTTCAAAATCTGATTGCTAATGTTATAATTTAACAGTATTTAAGAAGGTTGAAGGAGATTATATTTAGTTATCAGGGTATAGATTTAAGGTTCTGCTTGTTTCCAGTGGTAGACATTGGTTTTCCAGACACAAAAAGCTGGAGTAATTCAGCGGGACCGGCAGCATCTCTGTCGAGAAAGAATGGGTGATGTTTCGGGTCGAGAGTGAGAAGGGTGTCGACCCGAAACATCGCCCTTCCTTTTCTCCAGATTTGCTGCCTGTCCCGCTGAGTTACTCCAGCTTTCTGTGTCTATCTTCAGCAAGAAATATAGATTGACTTGCGCCCACCCACGTGGTTTGTTGGGTGCTAATGCACAAAGTATCTGTCACATCATGAATATTGAATTTCATGTATTGATTATTTTTGCAACTGTCTGTGTAACTCTTGGGGGAATTTGAGTTGACGTCACTATGTTTTCAATGTGCGCTCCAAAATTTGAATGAGGGACAGCTATCGGTAATTGGGTCATTACTTACTGTAGAATCTAAAATAAGGGATTTAGTACAATCAAGAATAGCTGTGCATAATCAGACATCAATTGTGTTCATTGTTTGAGGGGGTTTAAATTTAAAATTATCCTGCGATGAACCTTAGTTTGTTTCTAAAACAATGATTTGACATTTCACGCGTTGAATTGCGGCTCACGTTACTTTGGTTTTATTATTCTTGTACACTTGCATTTCAAATGGAATATTATTTATTAACTTGCGATTCAGCTTGCTTCTGGTATATTCATTGGAAAGGTGCAAGATTGCAAATGCAGAACTCACTGGCACAGGAACACAACTGGTAGAGATACTACCTTACAGCTCCAACAGTTTGGGTTCAATCTGGCCTCCCTTGTCTCTGTGTGGAGATTGTAAATTCTGTCTGTGACCGCACGGGTGTCTTCCAAATGCTCAGGTTTCCTCCCACATCCCACAGACCCATGTTGGTTCATTGGTCAATTTGGCCACTGTGAATTGTCCTGGTGTGCAGAAAAGTGGCAGAATCCAAGGGACTTAATGGAGATATGGGGAGGATTGATTAGAGGGAAATTGGTGAAGAATGAGATTGGTCTAAGAATCGGCATTGTCTGAAATGGCATCCTTCCATGTTGTAAGAAAATGTGGAATTAATGTAAATCATTGTGCAGTGTAGTTTTATACGGTGCATAATTCAAATCCTCAAACTGGAAAAATAGAACTGGTTATTCAGAAGCACATAATGAGGGGCATTCAAGCTTTGGAGTAAAAATTGTTTTGCTGTGGTGTGTAGCTTAGCCATTAAGACCAAAAGATTTGACTCACTGACCTTAACAGAAAGTTTTACGAGTGGCACAATAATTGGGTTCTACAGGGAGAAATCAGTCAGGGATCTCAATCCTATCAGCAATCCAATGATCCCTGCCATGGAATAACAACAACAGGTTGTATTGACTTGTGATAAGAGTATTTGCAGGAATTCACAGATCACAGTAAGCCACAATACTAAAGTCTATTGTGACTCTATATAAGAACAATCTAGCTAATCCCTCTTCCCCACCTTCACCCCATCACCTTTAAATTATTTTTTTGAACAGTTTTGCCAGCTTTTGAAGAACTTCAAATTCCTGGGGGTGCACATCTCTGAAGATCTTTCCTGGTCCGAGAACACTAACGCAATTATCAAAAAAGCTCATCAGCGCCTCTACTTCCTGAGAAGATTACGGAGAGTCAGATTGTCAAGGAAGACTCTCTCTAACTTCTACAGGTGCACAGTCGAGAGCATGCTGACCGGTTGCATCGTGGCTTGGTTCGGAAATTTGAGCGCCCTGAAGAGGAAAAGACTACAAAAAGTAGTAAACACTGCCCAGTACATCATCGGCTCTGACCTTCCTTCCATCGAGGGGATTTATCGCAGTCGCTGCCTCAAAAAGGCTGGCAGTATCATCAAAGACCCACACCATCCTGGCCACACACTCATCTCCCTGCTACCTTCAGGTAGAAGGTACAGGAGCCTGAAGACTGCAACAACCAGGTTCAGGAATAGCTACTTCCCCTCAGCCATCAGGCTATTAAACCTGGCTCGGACAAAACTCTGATTATTAGCAACCACTTTCTGTTATTTGCACTACCAGTTTATTTATTCATGTGTGTATATATTTATATCATGGTATATGGACACATTTATCTGTTTTGTAGTAAATGCCTACTATTTTCTGTGTGCTTAAGCAAAGCAAGAATTTCATTGTCCTATACAGGGACACATGACAATAAACTCACTTGAACTTGAACTTGAACTTGAACATAATAATTGAACCTGCCTTCACTACTCCGCCACATTGGATTCCAGGCTCAAACCATTCACTGCTTAATAAAAGATCCCCGTGTTTCATTTGGTTCTCTTGCCGATCACCTTCTTTCTGTGTCCTCTCATTCTTGATCCTTGCGACAAATATTCAGCTACCACTTGCATGTACCCTCAATTCTTATTGCTATGATGTGTCAAAAATCACCCCAGTGAATATGCTTCTGTGTCCGGGACATAAATTCAAGATTCTAGTCATCGCTTGTTTATTTTTTTAAACCACTGCTAGATTTTATTTGTCAGAGGTGAGTGCAGGATTCAAACGATTTGCACATAGAGAGGAACAGTGGCATGGCTACAAGAGTTACTGCCTCACAGCTCCTGTGACCCAGGTTCATTCCAGACTTCTGCTGCTGGCAGAATGGAGCTTGCATTTTCGTTCTGTGAATATATAAGCTTCTCCTGGATGGTTTGATGGTTCCTTCCACATCCTAAGAAGTACTGGAAGGTTAATCGGCTACTAATATTGCCTTTAATGTAGGTGTGTGGCAGTAAAGTTAGTAGGGGGTGTTCGTGTGCATGTGAAAGAGGAGAGTTTCCAGGAAAATAAGTGGGGGAATTAGGACTGATAAGAAAACTGAGAATCACAATGGCTCAAATGGCCCAGTGCCTTTCCTCCATGATGTGAGAAAAATTAGTTATAAATATGAGACATTAAACTGACTGCCTTTTTATGGTCTTAACTAATTGCATTGCCAATTTTAATGATCTGTGTCTTTGCTCAACAGGGCCCTTCTGCTCTATTTGGTAATGGTAACAATAAAAATCAGTCCCAGTGTATGACATTTTTTAAATAGGAAGGAAACTTTTGTGACAGTTAATTCCCATCAGCATAGATGCGCAGGGCAGCACCTACAAAATGTATCTTAGTTACTTGTCTCAGCTACTTCAATAACACCTTGATTTTGGCCACAGAGAACAAAGTAGCCTTTTATATGTACGTTCCCCTTTGTTTCACTCTGCCTTAACTTGGAAATATGCCACAACCTTCTTCATCACAGGACCTGTATCCTAGAATTTTTGACTCAACAGCATTGTAGCTGCAGATGTACGAAAGGAATTCAATGTTTCAATGCCTTCCTAAGGGCAGTTGATGATGGGCAATAATTGCTGGTCTTGCTAATAATTCCCACACCCAAAATTATTTCTATATATTTTTTAGCTGTTGCATTAAACTACACACTAGTATGAAAATAAATTGCTTTCTTGATTTCAGTATAAATTATGGCAAGTTGAATGCATCTTTTTGGAAAGATGGTGCCCAAGGAACCTCAGAAAAGAAAGAGGGCATGTATTTCAACTTGAGCGGAGCTGTTGTAGGACAATTGTACATCAACCACCTGTTATATATCCAACTATGATTTTCCCTTCAACAAATCAACAGCCCTTCTCCACACTCTTCATTGCTCTTTCCTCATGAGTTCTTCTAACTGTGCTTCATATATAAACATAACAAATGCAAGCTAAAATGTATAAATGAGTTTTCAGCATTTTATAAAACATCTTGAGGTAAATAAGTTACTTTGGCCATGAGCGCAAATGCTCCATATAGGTATGAAGGTGCTTTTTACTCAACTTCATTCAGTTCCTTTATATTAATACTAGACTAAGTGGGACCCATTGGGTCCCAGCTTCACACGGGAGGGCTGGTCCCCCAACGCATTATTCCACCTTTCCACCAAATCCAATATTGGTGGCCAGTGGGGGGGTGGGGTCTGGAGCGTTATTATGGGTGTTGTGGGCTGAAGGGACTGCTTTCCAGAGGCTAGAATGGACATTGTAGGCCGAATGGATTATTGGGCTGGCGGCTCAGTCACTCAAGCCTGGTGTGCTGGCAGCTCGCTCACTCACGCCTGGTGGGCTAACAGTTGACACAGCTATTCCTTGAAATTCCATTTCAAGCAGGGTGCAAGGCCACCAAATTCAAATGCAGTTTGATACCACTTCAAGCAGGGTACAAGGCCACCAAACTCAAGTGCAGTTTCATACCGTTTCATGTAGGGTGCAAGGCCACCAAACTCAAGTGCAGTTTCATACTGTTTCAGGCAGGGCGCAAGGCCACCAAATTCAAATGCAGTTTCATACTGTTTCAGGCAGGGTGCAGGGCCACCAAATTCAAATGCAGTTTCATACCATTTCAAGCAGGGTGCAAGGCCACCAAATTCAAGTGCAGTTTCATACCATTTCAAGCAGGGCGCACGGCCACCAAATTCAAGTGCAGTTGCATACCATTTCAAGCAGGGTGCAAGGCCACCAAATTCAAGTGCAGTTTCATACCATTTCAAGCAGGGTGCAAGGTCACCAAAGTCAAGTGCAGTTTCATACCATTTCAAGCAGGGTGCAAGGCCATCAAAGACAGAAAGTCGTGACCTCTCCCTCCTCCATCTTGCAGAGATTGAGCCACGCTCACACTTCTGGGTTTATAGTCCCTCCCCCTCCCACCTGAAGGGGCGTGGCCTTCCTTGGCGTGATTGACAGGAGAGAGAATCTCAACATTTTTTAAACACTAATTTATTTTTCATCGATGGGAAAAATCTTCGGCACCTGATGAGCGGAGGGGGACTCTGAGTAAGATGGCCAAACATCACAGCCGTACGTGGTAGCGTTTCTTCTAAAATCAATATAAAGCACAAATAGGAAGTGGTCAAGATTGACTTTTAATTATATAGAAGGCAACACCACTTTTCAATAATGCAAAGACAACATCACTTTTCAATAAGGCAAAGGCAACACCACTTTTCAATAAGGCAAAGGCAACACCATTTTTTAATAAGGCAAAGGCAACACCACTTTTCAATAATTCAAAGGCAACACCACTTCTCAATAGGGCAGGCAACACCACTTTTGCATTTTCAAGCCAACTCACTTTTGCATTTTCAAATCAACCCACTTTTGCATTTTCAAACCAACCCACTTTTGCATTTTTCAAATCAACCCACTTTTGCATTTTCAAACCAAACCACCTTTGCATTTTCTACCCAAACCACTTTTGCATTTTCAAAGCCAAACCACCTTAGCATTTTCAAACCAAACCACTTTTGCATTTTCAAACTACATTTTCAAACTACATAAAGGGCACCCACAGGTCAGTATAACTACTCATAGTTTAGTAGACATGTGTTCAGTGTTATTCACAGCTCAGACTGAGGGTTGTGACCTCTCACTCCCCCATCTTACAGAGACTGAGGCAGTCCACTCTTCCGGGTTTTATAGTCCCTCCCCCATCCCACTGGAAGGGGCGTGGCCTTCATGGCGTGATTGACAGGTGAGAGAATCACAACATTTTTTAAACATTAATAAGTCTTTTATTTTTCATCGATGGGAAAAATCAGCTTGTCCTGTGCAGCGGAGGGGAATTCTGAGTAAGATGGCCAAAAATCACAGCCGTAAGTGGTAGCATTTTGTCTAAAATAAATATGCAGTGCAAACAGGAAGTGGTCAAGATTTGAGATTTAATTATATAGATATTCATCAGTTTCCATTAGTGCGTCCATTTTCCTAATTCCTAATTCTACCACCTACACCCATCTTCCGGTGTAATGGATTGGAACATTGAACTTGGTCTTTGTGTCAGTTTTGTTGGTAATAAAAAACAAATAAGGATTTTTGTTTTGAAAATATATTAAAAAATTGAAAATGTCTTAACATTGTTCCTTGCTCTTGAGGGCTGGTAATTATGCGAACTACTCAAGCGTTAATCCTTTATTTAACATGATCCACACTCTTTGTATCTGTCACATCCTCAAAAATACTTTCCAATTGTTATTCTCCATATAATATTGATACAGGAAAACAACAACATTCTGAACAATGCTCATTAGCACTATAACAACAAGATGCACAGCAGTTCCTTGTGAGCACAAAGGTGAACGATGTAATCAGTGCAGTGAGATACATTGTAACCAAGTAATTATTTAAGCAGTGATATTCTGATTGAGTAATAAGGTTGAGTTTCTTTGTTTTGGTTTTGCCATGTTATATGGAGTTTAAATTATTATGTCAAGAGGCCATTTAACAATGTCAACTTACATTTCTTTGTTTTTTGCAAAGTATTGTTTTAAAGGCCATGATTGCGAGTTGGGGGATGAAATTGTATTCCACACCTAAAACTTGGCTCATGTTTTATAATGAGATGAAGTGCCAGAATTAAAAAAAATCAATCCATATCTATCGTTGATCATTTTTATACAAAGTATGGTGAATTCACTAGCCCAGAGTTTTCGGAGGCTTCCACTTTTCATTCAAGATTGATAGCTTTCTGGATATTGAATGAATCATGGGCGATGGTGCTGACAAATGGCACTGAGAGAGATTAACCATGATTTTTATGTGGGGGAGGAGAGGGAGGCTCAAATGACCGGAATGCTTAGTCCTACTCTATTATTAGTGCCATGCACTCAAACCTGCAATTAAAATCCAAAATACAAAAACCAAAATAGGCGTTGGAAATGGAATAAAAGATAAAATGATGGAAATACATTGCAGGTCAGGTAGCTTCTAACAACCGTAATTCATTGTGTTGAATTTATTCTATTCCCAGTTTTCATGTCATTTGATATCATCCCCAGCAAGGTTTCGAAACACAAAGGAACCATCTTGTTTAGTCATCTGGCTAAAGATTAAATTCCTATTTGTAGATTACAAATATGTTCTGTAAAGGAATTTCTAGCCCTATTTGTTAGTATCTTATTCTGCATTTCTGCTGCATTGTATATCTTAATTATATATAACCACTAGCAATAGACAATAGGTGCAGGAGTGGGCCAAACGGCCCTTCAAGCGAGCACCGCCATTCAATGTGATCATGGCTGATCGTCCACAATCAGTACCCCGTTCCTGCCTTCTCCCCATATCCCCTGACTCCGCTATCTTTAAGAGCCCTATCTAGCACTCTCTTGAAAATTTCCAGAGAACCGGCCTCCACCGCCCTCTGAGGCAGAGAATTCCACAGACTCACAACTCTCTGTGTGAAAAAATGTTTCCTCATCTCCGTTTTAAATGGCTTACCCCTTATTCTTAAACTGCGGCCCCTGGTTCTGGTCTCCCCCAACACCGGGAACATGTTTCCAGCCTCTGGCGTGCCCAAACCATTAATAATCTTATATGTTTCAATAAGAATCCTTCTAAATTCCAGAGTATACAAGCCCAGCCGCTCGATTCTCTCAACATATGACAGTCCCGCCATCCCGGGAATCAACCTTGTGAACTCCCTCAATAGCAAGAATGTCCTTCCTCAAATTTGGAGACCAAAACTGCACCCAATACTCCCGGTGTGGTCTTACTAGGGCCCTGTACAGTTGCAGAAGGACCTCCTTGCTCCTACACTCAACTCCTCTTGTTATGAAGGCCAACACCTTCTGCAGTTGTACAAGGCCCTAGTAAGACAACACCGTCTGAAGAAGGGTTTCGGCCCGAAACGTCGCCTATTTCCTTCGCTCCATAGATGCTGCTGCATCCGCTGAGTTTCCCCAGCATTTTGTGTACCTTCGATATTCCAGCATCTGCAGTCGCCTTTTGAACACCGTGAGTAATTTGTTCCTTTGTGCTGGGCTGTCATGTTTCAGAAATCATTAGAAAGCAGAATCAGGAAGGGTATAACATTGGTGGCTGATGAAACTTTGTAGGTACGGTTAAAAACTATCCCCCTCAATTTGATCCCATGCCTCTGGAGAGTTAGCTGCGGCTTGTTTGGCTCTGCTCATCGAACTGAATCACGTTTTGGGTTCAGATCACGTTCCAGAAATTTGAGGAATAAAATTGAGGCTAATTTGCACTGTTGGTGGAACTATCCTTTGAATAAACCTCTGTCTGCTGCCCCAGCTGGAATTACAAAATCTCAATGGCATTATTCCTTAATCAATATCACTGAAACAGTTTAGCTGTTGAATTTCCTCCCTCACATGTGTGATTAGGCTTCAAAAACATTGAGTAAAAAGCTTTGCTATAAACTGACAGGGACCATGTAAGTGCATGTCAATCTTTCTTTACTGATGAAAGAAGAGTTGATGAAGGATTGCGGGACTGAAAGGTTGTAGCCACCTCACTCAGCATCATTATCCCTGGAGTATCTGTAGAAGCTAACTTTGAAAAAAAAACTCTGCCAGAGGAAGTAGTTGAGGCATGTACAATAACAACGATTAACATGGGACATGGATAGTAAAGGTTTTGAGGGATATGTTTTAGATGGTCGGCATGGACAAGTTGGCCAAATAACTAGCTTTTGTATTGTAGGACTTTGTGAAAGTCATACATCACTGTATGACTTTAAGCAAATCATTAACCAGAGCTACTCTTAGAGAGTGCTTGTGCAAAGCTAGGTGAGTGTAGAACATCATGCTGCTTTTGGGGCATAACTGTTGCGAGGATACTTGCCCATGTTTGGGTATTTGGCAATCGAGGGATTTAGTTTCCGAATGAGCAAAGATAAGGGGGAATTTCTTCTCTCAGAAATGAATCAGAATTTATATCCAAATATCCAAATACAGAAAAATTAATAGCCTATATATATAACATCATTTTGGATAAGGAGAATCCAATAACGGAAATATATCGTCAAGCATGGGAAAATGAAATGGGATTGGCTATAACAAAAGAAAACTGGGAAGAAAGTCTACAACGAATACACCGGTGTTCATTAAACGCCAGACATATACTGATACAATTTAAAGTATTATATAGGTTACATTATTCGAAAACTAAATTAAATAGTATTTTTCCGAATCTCTCCGCTATTTGTGATAAGTGCAAGAAAGCAGAGGCAAATTTAATACATAGTTTCGTTACATGTCCTAAATTGAATTATTACTGGACAGAAATTTTTAAAGTTATTTCTGAAGTCATCAAAGTTAAATTGGACCCTAACCCAAAGCTAATAATATTTGGAATTCCGGATTTACATCTATCACTTACAGTAAATCAAAGAAATTTCTTTGATTACTGTTTGATAATTGGGAAAAAAATCATATTGAAATTTTGGAAGGGAACATTATCCCCCACAACCAAAATGTGGGCAACAGAGATGATGGAGACGTTACATCTGGAAAGAATTAGATTTGTCCTATTGGACAAGTATAATTCTTTTGAACAGATATGGTCTCCATATATACAGTATTTAGAGAAGTAGCTGTTCTTGGCAACACAGCTCGGCGTGCACCCTGCGGGATTTGGTGAGAATAATTCATTTTTATATTGGAATTAACATATATGTCTTTATTGATACTATCACTTGTAGTAGTGTTATTAATAATACATATTGTGGTTACATATGTTTTTTTTTTTTTTGTTTTTTTTCGTTTCTCTTTTCTTTCTTATATATAATCAAATTATTATTTAATCACTCTCTTAATGATTTATAACTGTTCTATTCTTTCTCTATCATTATTTCTAAAAAAATAGTAGATAAGTATTACTAGTGTTTTACTTAATGCAAATTGAATTAATTTGATATAAAGTTGTTTGAAGCATTGTAATTGATTACCTTTAATAAAAAAATATATTAAAATAAAAAAGAAATGAATCAGAAAGCTGAGGAGGCTGATTCATTTGATATATTCAAGATTGAGATAGACAGCTATATATTCACATGCAGAATGGAGAGCCCGATGGGAGACAGGCAGGGAACAAGTGTTGAACCCAAGATCAGATAGCAGAGCAGAATAGTGCACCCTCCACCTGTTGCTTCTTATGGTGATATTTTTATTTCTAAAATTTGACTACTATTGCGAGCATGGGAGAAACTACAGTTTGGATGGAGTTTAAACTTTCATCCAGTTTCATCCATGGATTCCTTCCCAAACGGGAATCTGAAGCAAAATCCAATCTGCGGGAGGATCTCGGAAGGTAGAGCAGCATCTATGGGAGGAAAGGATTTGCTGATGTTTTAGGTCGAGAGCCAAGATGTTGGCAATTCCTTTCTGCCCACAGATAATGCTCCTCCCACATAGATAATCCAGCAGGTTGTTTTTCACCTGACCATTGTTTTTAAATAATCAATATACAGCACTTGCATTTGGGACAATATTCTTGAACATGCAATGTTCTCCATAATGTTTGTGATAAAGACCCATCCTTTATTTATTTGCTTCTCTACTCCACAATTTGAGATTTGTAATAGAAAAAATCACATGTGGTTAAAGTACACATTGTCAGATTTTAATAAAGGCTATTTTTATATATTTTCGTTTCACAATGTAGAAATTACAGCAGTGTTTATACATAGTCTCCCCCTCCCCCCAATTTCAGGGCACCATAATGTTTGGGACACAGCAGTGTCATGTAAATGAAAGTAGTCATGTTTAGTATTTTGTTGCATGTTCTTTGCATGTAATGACTGTTTGAAATCTGCAATTTATGGATATCACCGGTGTCTTCTCTGGTGATGCTCTGCCAGGCCTGTATTGCTGCCATCTTTAGCTTATGCTTGTTTTGGGGGCTAGTACCCTTCAGTTTTCTCTTCAGCATATAAAAGGTATGCTCAATTTGGTTCAGTTCGAGTGATTGACTTGGCCACTCAAGAATTGACCATCTTTTAGCTTTGAAAAACTCCTTTGTTGCTTTAGCAGTATGTTTGGGATCATTGTCTTGCTGCAGAATGAACCGCCGGCCAATGAGTTTTGAGGCATTTGTTTGAACTTGAGCAGATAGGATGTGTCCATACACTTCAGAATTCAATATGCTACTACCATCAGCAGTTGTATCATAAATGAAGATAAGTGAGCCAGTACCTTCAGTTTCTGATCTGTCAGACAGGTGTTTGGGGATTTTTCTTTATTATAGAGAGAATTCTTCTGTCATCAGCTGTGGAAGTCTTCCTTGGCTTGCCAGTCCCTTTGCGATTAGTAACCTCACCAGTGCTCTCTTTCCTCTTAATGTTGTTCCAGACAGTTGATTTTGGTAATCCTTAGGTTTGGCTGATGTCTCTAACGGTTTTATTCCTATTTCTCAGTCTCATAATGGCTTCTTTGACTTTCAGTAGCACAACTTTTGTCCTCATGTTGATAAACAGAAATAAAAGTTTCCAAAGGTGATGGAAAGACTGGAGGAAAGACTAGGTGCTGAGAGCTCTCTTATACCTGCATTAAGGAGGCAATTAAACACACCTGTGCAATTGCAAACGTCTGTGACGCCGTGTGTCGCAAACATTATGGTGCCCTGAAATGGGGGGACTATGTATAAACACAGCTGTAATTTCTACATGGTGAAACCAAAATGTATAAAAATGGCCTTTAATAAAATCTGACAATGTGAAATCTGACATCTAATCACATGTGATTGTTTTCTATTACAAATCTCAAATTGTGGAGTACAGAGGCAAATAAATAAATGATGGGTCTTTGTCCCAAACATCATGGGGCACTGTAAAAGAACTGCTCTCCAGTAGCCTGACAGCATTGGGCAGACAAATCTCCGAGATTGTCCACAACTTCCCTCTCAATTAGACTATTATCTGAATGGTGGCTGATTAGGAAAAGGGGAGATGCAACGAGACCTAGGTGTCATGGTACACCAGTCATTGAAAGTAGGCATGCAGGTGCAGCAGGCAGTGAAGAAAGCGAATTGTATGTTAGCATTCATAGCAAAAAGATTTGAGTATAGGAGCAGGGAGGTTCAACTGCAGTTGTACAGGGTTTTGGTGAGACCACACCTGGAGTATTGCGTACAGTTTTGGTCTCCAAATCTGAGGAAAGACATTCTTGCCATAGAGGGAGTACAGAGAAGGTTCACCAGACTGATTCCTGGGATGGCAGGACTTGCATATGAAGAAAGGCTGGATAGACTCGGCTTGTACTCGCTGGAATTTAGAAGATTGAGGGGGGATCTTATAGAAACTTACAAAATTCTTAAGAGGTTGGACAGGCTAGATGCAAGAAGATTGTTCCCGATATTGGGGAAGTCCAGAACAAGGGGTCACATTTCAAGGATAAGGGGGAAGTCTTTTAGGACCGAGATGAGAAAAAAAAATTCACACAGAGTGGTGAATCTATGGAATTCTCTGCCACAGAAAGTAGTTGAGGCCAGTTGATTGGCTATATTTAAGAGGGAGTTAGATGTGGCCCTTGTGGCTAAAGGGATCAGGGGGTATGAATAGAAGGCAAGTACAGGATACTGAGTTGGATGATCAGCCATGATCATATTGAATGGCGGTGCAGGCTCGAAGGGCCGAATGGCCTACTCCTGCACCTATTTTTTATGTTTCTATGTTTCTAATTATAAGGTTAAATCTCAATAATAAAACTTCCTTCTCCATTTCCTTGTCGTAGGAAACACAGATCTTGACTGGCAAGAGAAAGATAAACTGAACCGTGTTGTACATGGAGATTTTGTCTGTCTCTGCTTTGATATTACTTCCCTTGAGCCACCTTTACAACATAAATAGTCCCAGGACTGGGAAATATTGATAAAAGCTGGAAATCTTGCCATGGAGATAAAAATACTTGCTTTTGTATTGCCACGGTAATAACTTAGGCAAACCCATTTCACTGAAATTGCTAACTCCTTGAGACAAATGACAATGAGAAATTGAAATAAATTTGTAAAATATTAATGTTATGTTTTAAAGTCAGAGATCTGTGTAAAATATTAGTTATAAGACTTTCATTAACTGACAGCAATTAGAGGCAGGCATAAAACACCAGAGAATAACTGCATGGATACAGAAAATTATTTACAGATAATATATATAATGTGCAGAACTAAAATAAATGCATGACATTAAGCATGAAGTGCTTCAGCCATCAGGAACTTGAAGATACAATTTTCAGTTTTGCCAAGAGGATTATAATCAAGGAATATGGGTGAAATGATCAATGGAACACAATAACACCTAGAAGAAGATGAGCCCATTTTAAGTTTAAACATCCAAAAGGGTTTTGCAGCCAATGCATGCATGTAAACACACAAGACTGAAGATGCTGGAGTCTTTGTTTCAAACTTTCTCTGGCACCATCCCCAACTCTTACTCAACTACATTGACGACTGCATTGGTGCTACCACCTGCACCCGTGCAGAACTCGTTATTTTCATCGACTTTGCCATTAACTCCCACCCTGTCCTCAAATTAACTTGGATCATTTCTGATGCCTCGCTCTCTTTTTTTGCTCTTTCAGGAGACAAACTGCAGACATTACAAACCCACTGATTCCCACAACTACCTCAATTACATCCCCTCCTACCTTCTCCTTTGTAAAGATGCATGCTCTTCTCCCAGTTTTACCACCTCGACTGTATCAGTTCCTGAGATGGGACCTTCCACTCCAGGACATGCCCTCCTTCAAGAAACTGGGCTTTCCCCCACTCCCACCTTGTCTGAATAATTCATCCTGCGCATCTCCTCCATTTCCAGTACTTCTGCTCTCACCCCATCTTCCATCCCATCAGATAAAATAGGGCTCGACTCCCCTGCATCTCATCTTTCACTCCCATCTGCCTTCACATCCAGCAGATTATTCTTCAACATTTTCACTAGCAACACACGATCCCACCACCAGTCACATTTTCCACTCCCACCCACTCCTGCTTTCTAAAGGGACCACTCACTCTGTGACAGCCTCATACTTTTATCCCTCCCCACCCATCCTGCCTCTCGCCAAGCTCTTTCCTTTCAAACATAGGCTGCGCAACACCTAGAAACATACAAAATATGATGCAGGAGTAGGCCATTCGGCTCTTCGAGCCAGCACTGCCATTGAATATGATCATGGCTGATCATCTAAAATCAGCATCCCGTTCCTGCTTTTTCCCCATGTCCCTTGATTCCTTTTGCCTTAAGAGCTAAATCTAACCCTCTTGAAAACATCAAGTGAATTGGCCACAGATTCACAACTCTCTGGGTGAAGAAGATTTTCCTCATCTCAGTCCTAAATGGCCTATCCCTTATTCTTAAACTATGACCCCTGCTTCTGGACTCCCCCAACATCGGGAACATTTTTCCTGCCTGACCAATCCGTTAAGAATTTTATATGTTTCTATAAGATTCCCTCTCATCCTTCTAAATTCCAGTGAATAAAAGCCCAGTCGACCCATTCTTTCATCATATGTCAGTCCCGCCATCCTGGGAATTAACCTATGCTGCACTCCGTCAATAGCAATAATATCCTTCCTCAAATTAAGAGACTAAAATTGCACACAATACTCCAGGTGCGGTCAAACCAGAGCCCAGTACAACTGCAGTAGGACCTCCTTGATCCTAAACTCAAATCCTCTTGCAATGAAGGCCATTGGCTTTCTTCACTGCCTGCTGTAACTTCATGCTTACTTTCGGTGACTGATGTACAAGCACACCCAGGTCCCGTTGCATCTCACCTTTTCCTAATCTGACACCATTCAGATAATAATCTGCCTTCCTGTTCTTGCCACCAAAGTGGATAACCTCACATTTGTCCACATTATACTGCATCTGCCATGCATCTGCCCGCTCACCCAATCTATCCGTCACCGTGCAGCCTCATAGCACCCTCATCACAGCTCACACTGCCACCCAGATTTGTGTCATCCGCAAACTTGGGGATGTTACATTTAATTCCCTCATCTGAATCGTTAATACTGTATATATTGTAAATAACTGGGGTTCCAGCACCAAGCCTTGCAGCTCCCCACTAGTCACTACCTGCCATTCTGAAAAGGACCAGTTAATTCCTACTATTTGGGAGAAGAAAGGAAAAAGGAGGAGGAGGAGCCCGAGAGAAGGAATGGGTGACGTTTTGTGTCGAGATCCTTCTTCAACTGAGTAGTCTACAGCTCAATGGCGCGAACATTGAATTCTCTAATTTCAGGTCATCTGCTTTCCTCCTTCTCTATTGAGACCTCCCCACTTAGAAACATAGAAACATAGAAATTAGGTGCAGGAGTAGGCCATTCGGCCCTTCGAGCCTGCACCGCCATTCAATATGATCATGGCTGATCATCCAACTCAGTATCCCGTACCTGCCTTCTCTCCATACCCTCTGATCCCCTTAGCCACAAGGGCCACATCTAACTCCCTCTTAAATATAGCCAATGAACTGGCCTCGACTACCCTCTGTGGCAGGGAGTTCCAGAGATTCACCACTCTCTGTGTGAAAAAAGTTCTTCTCATCTCGGTTTTAAAGGATTTCCCCCTTATCCTTAAGCTGTGACCCCTTGTCCTGGACTTCCCCAACATCGGGAGCAATCTTCCTGCATCTAGCCTGTCCAACCCCTTAAGAATTTTGTAAGTTTCTATAAGATCCCCTCTCAATCTCCTAAATTCTAGAGAGTATAAACCAAGTCTATCCAGTCTTTCTTCATAAGACAGTCCTGACATCCCAGGAATCAGTCTGGTGAACCTTCTCTGCACTCCCTCTATGGCAATAATGTCCTTCCTCAGATTTGGAGACCAAAACTGTGCGCAATACTCCAGGTGTGGTCTCACCAAGACCCTGTACAACTGCAGTAGAACCTCCCTGCTCCTATACTCAAATCCTTTTGCTATGAAAGCTAACATACCATTCGCTTTCTTCACTGCCTGCTGCACCTGCATGCCCACTTTCAATGACTGGTGTACCATGACACCCAGGTCTCGCTGCATCTCCCCTTTTCCTAGTCGGCCACCATTTAGATAATAGTCTGCTTTCCTGTTTTTGCCACCAAAATGGATAACCTCACATTTATCCACATTATACTGCATCTCCACATTATACTGCATCTTATGCCCTTTCTTCCCCACAATACCCCGTCCCCTCATTATGCTTCTTCCCAAACCACTCCATTTGCCAATCACCCAAACATTCTTTCCACCTGGTCCCTCACCCCACTGTTCCAATCGGCCCACTCTCCTCATTTATTTGTCCTTTACTCAATCTTCCTTTCCCATCAGCTGTAGCCATGGTTACTCCATGAATCATGTCCCAGACTCTGTTGCTACCTCCACCTCTCTCTTTCCCACCTGATTCCATCCACCAATTCATCTCTTCTCACCTAGATCCACCTTTAGCCTGCTATCTTATGCCTCACCCCACTCACCACTTGTACTGCCAGACTAATTGTCTAACTAATCCCTTCCTTTTAGCTAGGATCCATACTTGGAAAGAACACAGGACAATGAAAAGATAATGATTTAGTACATATAGTAAAAAATTGAAACAAAAATAGGAAATGTTGGAAAGCACCTGTGCAGAAAGAGAACCAAAGTTGGTCTTTCACTTTGCTGAAGTGGTTATTTTAGGTACAGTTTACAGCTCAGCTTCTCAATGTGACTCAAAGCAAGCTTTGTGTGTTTACTGCATTTTCAGGAAAGGAACACAATTTACTTGCAGTAATTACAGAGATTTGATGTTACAATTTACCACAAAATCATTAAAAACTGTAGGATCCCTCTGCTTGGTCAAAGAACGCAATGAATTTATTAAGGGGTTGGACAGGCTAGATGCAGGAAGATTGTTCCCGATGTTGGGGAAGTCCAGAACAAGGGGTCACAGTTTAAGGATAAAGGGGAAATCTTTTAGGACCGAGATGAGAAAAACATTTTTTACACAGAGAGTGGTGAATCTGTGGAATTCTCTGCCACAGAATGTAGTTGAGGCCAGTTCATTGGTTATATTTAAGAGGGAGTTAGATGTGGCCCTTGTGGCTAAAGGGATCAGGGGATATGGAGAGAAGGCAGTTACAGGATACTGAGTTGGATGATCAGCCATGATCATATTGAATGGTGGTGCAGGCTCGAAGGGCCGAATGGCCTACTCCTGCACCTATTTACTATGTTTCTATGAATAAAGTCCTTGTCAGTCTACAACCCATAGGAGAATGCAGAGAACAGCATCAAACCATTATGGTTTGTGAACATAATGAATTGTTTTCAGATTTTGGCATATCTCAGACGTTTGCTGTTCTTTGCCTGCTTCACCATGTCTTACAAGCTATGATGCTAATCAGCAGCTCCACCACTAGACTCAATCCAGATTGAGCAGATTCGGAGCAAGTGTGTGCTCCACTCAACCTTTCTTACCACAGATTGTTCTTCTTTTCCAACAAGTTTTCTGCTACTCCACAGTGCAAATGTCGAAACTAATCTTCCTCCTCCACTCTAGAACCAAGGTTACTCCAACCTCGGTCGTATTGTATGACATTTACTGCTATCAATGCACATATTCTTAGCTAATACTAGACTAATTGGGACCCGTTGGGACCTAGCTTCACACGGGAGGGCTGGTCCTCCGACACAATATTCCACCTCCCCACCAATTCTGGTGGCCAGTGGGGTGGGGGGGGGGGGTCCTTTATGGAGCGCTAGTATGGGTGTTGTGGGCTTAAAGGACTGGTTTCCAGAGGGCCAGTATGGACATTGTGGGCCGAATGGATTCTTGATCTGGCTGCTCAGTCACTCAAGCCTGGTGTGCTGGCAGCTCACTCACTCACGGCTGATGGGCTGGTAGTTGACTCACAGCTATTCCTTGAAATTCCATTTCAAGCACGGTGCAAGGCCACCAAATTCAAGTGCAGTTTCATACCATTTCAAGCAGGGTGCAAGGCCACCAATGACAGAGAGTCGTGACCTCTCCCTCCCCCATCTTGCAGAGACTGAGCCACGCCCACACTTCCGGGTTTTATAGTCCCTCCCCCTCCATAAGGCAAAAACCACATTTCCAGTTTCCATTTTCCAAGCAGGCAACAACCACTTTTCCATTCTCAAAGCAGGCAACATTTACCTTTCCATTCTCAAAGCAGGCAACACCCACTTTTCCATTCTCAAAGCAGGCAACACTTAAGCATTTTCAAAGCAAGCACCACTTTAGCATTTTCAAAGCAAGCAACACTTTAGGATTTTTAAAGCAAGCAACACTTTAGCATTTCATAGCAACCAACACTTTAGCATTTTCAAAGCAACCAACACTTTTGCATTTTCAAACCAAAAACAACTTTTGCATTTTCAAACTGCATTTTCAAACTACATTTTCAAACCTCATTAAGGGCACTCACGGTTTAGTAGACATGTGTTCAGTGTTATATACAACTCAGACTGAGAGACGTGACCCTCTCGCTCCCCCATCTTGCAGAGACTGACTGAGGCACTCAACACTTCCGGGTTTTATAGTCCCTCCCCTCTCCCATGGGAAGGGGCATGGCCTTCATGGTATGATTGTCATGAGAGAGAATCTCAACATTTTAAAAACATTAATAAGTCTTTTATTTTTCATCGATGAGAAAAATCATCTTGTCCTGCCCAGTGGAGAGGGACTCTGAGCAAGATGGCCAAAAATCACAGCTGTAAGTGGTAGCGTTTTTCTAAAATCAATATGCATTGCAAACAGGAAGTGGTCAAGATGAGACTTTTAGTAATATAGATTGTAGGACATTTGAGGCCTGATTACAGTTGAATTACATCAAAATAAGAAGCTTAGAGGATTGGCAAAAAATGTAAAAAATGTAAAAAATTAAAAATCAAATAGGTTTGCTACAGATAAGATTTATAATTTGTATTTATATGTTATTGATGTGAGCTTATTGTGAAGCAATGCATGATGCTTGTCCTTGTAGCTTGACAGCGCCTTCCGGAGGAGGCGCTGTCCTGAACGGCTGCCTGTCCTGCAGCTGTCCGTTTTTTTTCCCTTCTTTTTTATTATTTTTAGTACGTTGAGTGTACAGTCAGGGGGCCTAATCTTTTTATGTGTGGGGGGTGGTGGGGGGAAGGGGCAAACTGCTTTTCGAGTCCCTACCTGGTCGGAGGGGTTGCCTTCCTCCGAGCAGCGACTTCGACCTGTCCTTGCGGCCTACCAGCGGGTCCTGGAGCGACGTTTCCCTGAGGGGACCTGGCCAGAACATCGGCTTTGGCGGCGGCGCAGAACATCGGCTTTGGCGGCGGCGCAGCGCTGGAGCGCTATTGCGGAGCGGGCGATGCCTTTCCTGGGTCGCCGCGCTGGAACTCCAGTATGCTGGGACCGCTGATAAGAACATTGTGGAGCCGCGGTTCTGTGGAGCGGCCAGCTGCGACGCTGAACGTTACATCTCGGAGCCTGGGATCTCTTGCTGAGATCGCCAGTGTGTGGAGCTCCGTCCGGCGCGGTCTGTTGACTTGGAAGCCGCGGTCTCCGGTGGGAAGGCGGTCGTTCCTGGCACCCCAAGCCGCTGGGGTTCTCCCGACGCCGGAGCACCATCACCTGGCGAGAACATCGGGCGCCGTGGCGGCGACTGTGGAGGCCTCAATAGGCCCGACTTTGGGTGGACAAGGGGATGGGGACTGGACTTTGTGCCTTCCCCCACAGTGGGAACCACTGTGGGGGGATGTTTTGTGTTGAACTTCTTTTTGAATACTATGTTGTATTTTTATTAGTGTGCTGCAAGGACATCAGAATTTCCCCTGAATAAGGGGATTAATAAAGTTTAATCTAATCTAATCTTGTATGATTTATAAGTAAGTTTAAGTTTATTGGCCAAGTATTCACATACAAGGAATTTGCCTTGGTGCTCCGCCCACAAGTAACAACATGACATACAGTGCCAGTTACAAATGACTCAGAAAACACTAAACATTAATAATAATAAAACATTAATGATAAAACACCATTGATCAAGCTTGTGAACCAACAAAATACCAGATCAAAGGGAGGCTGCAGATTTTTGGCTGTTGAGTAGAGCAACTACTCATGGATAAAAGCTGTTTTTATGTCTGGCTGTGGCAGCTTTGACAGTCTGGAGTTGCCTTCCAGAGGGAAGTGATTCAAAGAGATTGTGGCCAGGGTGAGAGGGGTTAGAGATGACCTTACCTGCTCGCTTCCTGGCCCTTGCAGTGTACAGTTCATCAATGGAGGGAAGGTTGCAGTCAATAACCTTCTCTGCTGATCGGACGATTCGCTGCAGCCTCCAGGTGTCGTGCTTGGTGGCTGAGCCAAACCAGACCATGATGGAGAAGGTGAGAACAGACTCTACGATGGCCATGTAGAATTGGACCATCATTGCCTGTGGCAGATTGTGCTTCCTCATCTGCCATAGGAAGTACATCCTCTGTTGTGCCTTTTTGACTGTGGAGTCGATGGTAGCCCCCCACTTAAGGTCCTTGGTTCCCAGGAACTTAAAAGACTCCACAGATGTGAGTGGGTGGGGTGAGGGGAGGGGGAGCTCTCCTAAAGTCTACAATCAATTCCACTGTCTAAAGAGCATTGAGCTCTAGGTTGTTACGATGGCACCAGGACGCCAGCTGTGACACTTCCTGTCTGTAGGCATATTCCTCCCCATCCTGGATCAGTCCAATCAGGGTTGTGTGGTCCGCAAACTTGAGAAGCTTGACAGAGGTGTCTATGGAGGTGTAGTCGTTTGTGCAGAGAGAGTAGAGGAGAGGAGAGAGTATGCACTTGCGGTGCTCCTATGTTGAGTGTTTGCAGGTCCGAGATGTGCTTTCCCAGCCTCGCATGCTGCTTCCTGTCTGTCAGGAAGCTAGTGATCCACCGACAGAGGGATTCAGGCACAGTCAACTCGGAACGTTTGGAGTGTAGTAGCTCTGGCACAATGGTGTTGAATGCAGAGCTAAAATCAACAAACAAAATCCTGGCGGTCTAGGTGCTGTAGGATGAAGTGCAGGCCCAGGTTGACTGCATCATCCACAGATCTATTGGCCCGATATGCAAACTGCATAGGATCCAGCAGGGGGATCGTGATATTTTTCAGCTTGGCCAGCACAAGCCTTTCGCGTGTCTTCATGACTACAGAGGTCAGTGCGACAGGCCTGTAGTTGTTAAGACAAGTAATCCTTGCCTTTTTGGGTACAGGGACAATCGTGGAGACTTTGAAGCAGGCAGGGACTGGTTGCAGGGACTGGTTGAAAATGTCTGTATAGACCGGTGCCAGCTGTTTGGCACAGAGCTTAAGAGTAGAGGGGGAAACATTGTCAGGTCCTGGAGATTTCCGGCTTTTTTGTCTTCTGAAAAGCCCCTCCATCTCCTCTATTTTTATTGTTGATATTGGATAAGTGATGTTGTGCAGCACAGAGGGTGTGGGTGATTGGGTGTGAAGTGGTGATTGGAGGGGTGAGGGTGTACAAGGGCCCAGTCTTTTCAGACTGAGGTCAGGCTGTGAGTGGGTGTGAAGTGTTGGTTGGGGTGGGAAATGGTCCAGTCTTTTCGTACTGGAGTCTTGCCTGAAGTAGGTGTGACGTGGTGAATGGGAAGGAGAGGGTGCAGGGTCCATTCTTTGTAGACTGGGGTCTGGCTGTGTTGGTTGGGGGAGGAGGGGGTACCAGGGTTATGTTTCTGATTTTCAAACCTGCAGTAAAACTCATTCAGGTCGTTGGTCAGCTGATGATTGTCCAAAGAGCGGGGATCTTTCCTCTTGTAGCTGGTAATTTCTTGCAAGCCCTTCCAAACTGAAGAAGAGTCACTAGCTGAGAACTTGCTCCTCAACTTCTCAGAGTACCTTTCCTTGGCAGCTCTGATTCCTCTTCTCAGCTTGTACTTGGCTTGCCTGCAGAGGTCTGCATCCCCGCTCCTGTAGGCTTCCTCTTTAGACCGTCGGAGCTGTCTGAGCTGTCGGAATTGTCTATATACAATTATAATTGTATAATTATATTATCTTTTCAAGCATTTATATTTATATAGAGCAATGTCCATCTGTATTTTCCTTCAGCAGTTCATTATAATCATTTGGAGCATGCGACTGATTTTTTTTACTGATGTCAGTTTAAATTTATATTTCTTCATAAGATTGTAATCATAATGGCTGATCTTTGGTGACAATGTGCATAATTCTGCACAAATATTATCCATCATGTGCTGTTGCTTCTGTCATTGTGATTGAAATTCTCGTACAATACATTGCATTGTACAGCAAATTGCCAGTTGCTCCCTTCAGCAACCTAAAATAAAGTGCATTATATTCCTCTCTCATTTTCCTGTTTCAATTATTCCCAGTATAAACAGATAGCAGGCTCTAGCAACTCTTGTAAATTAGATTTTTCCTAAATTCCCTTATTAACTGTTTTGAAGTTGATATTTTCTGTTCATGCACTTATAATGCTGTTCCATCCTGCAGTCATTTTAAAAGCCAATATCAATTCCCTCAGTTATTTCTGCTCTCAACTCTTCTCTTAGCATCTAGCAAATTTTGGATGCGGTTTGCTTTCTTCATCTAAATTACCTTTTTAGACCAGCATGGTTAGACCAGCATCAGTCTTCTTCTGTGACCTTCTTCTGTGACAAATGAAGGGGCTGGCCCACTTGGGCGACCTAATTGGCGAGTTTAGAAGAGTTTGAAAAAATGATGTTGAAGACCACTTTCGACTATGTAGAAGACCTCCTTCGACCTCCTTCAACTATGTTGAAGACCAGCTACGACTAACTTCGGGAAAATTGGACAATAGTGGAGAGTGAGGATGACCTCCTCCGATCTCCTTCGACCTCCCTTCGACTATGATGAAGACTATCTATGACTACCTTCGACTACCCTCGATTACCTACGACTAACATGCCAACCTACTACGACCTACAACGACTAAACCTAGGAGTAAAAAAAGTATCGATTTTTTCTATGGCGACCTTTTTTTACTGTTCAAAAGGGAACTGCAGATGCCGGAATATCGAAGGTACACAAAATTGCTGGGGAAACTCAGCGGGTGCAGCAGCATCTATGGAGCGAAGGAAATAGGCGACGTTTCGGGCCGAAACCCTTCTTCAGACCTTTTTTTACTGTTTGTTTTCTGGAGATATGCTTTGTTATTTTGTACACAAATCTATTTCTGATATCTTTGTCAACACCATTAAGGCAGCTCGGGTGAGTGTTAGATTGTGCATTTTATGATAGCACCTTTATGGTAATTAATGCATAAATAACTGTCTTCAATGATCTGGTGGTTCACATTCCCATTGTGCTTTCAAAGATCTTGATCATTTCAATTCTTCCTCGCTGTAAGTTTTATTTAGGGGAATCTGCTGAGCAAAAAAGTAGATTTTGTGCAAATATGTTTGAAAGATCAGAATAATTAGAGGCACTCTTCCAGAATTATTCAGATCCTGGTCACTGTATGGTATCATTATAGATTTTCTTTTGAAGTATCTGTAACAGGTTTGGTTGGACGCTAGCGCTTGGTAGGAAGGTGGTTGTGGCGTGGTGGAAATGGGAATAATGATGGGGTATGTTCGTGGGAGTAGGTAGAGGGCAAACAGTGGAGGTAACTGGGGCAGTTGTTATTAATTTATCCTCTTCCAATGTCTCATCGGTTTATCTTCAGACAGGTAATTGCCCCCTATCTATCCCCTTTATGACCCTCGGACCACCCTTGATCGGACTTGCTGGCTTTACATTGCACTAAACGTTATTCCTTATCTTGCATATATACACTGTAAATGGATTGATTGTAATCATGTATTAGAAACATAGAAACATAGAAAATAGGTGCAGGAGTAGGCCATTCGGCCCATCGAGCCTGCACCGCCGTTCAATATGATCATGGCTGATCATCCAACTCAATATCCTGTACCTGCCTTCTCTCCATACCCCCTGATCCCTTTAGCCACAAGGGCTACATCTAACTCCCTCTTAAATTTAGCCAATGAACTGGTCTCAACTACCTTCTGTGGCAGAGAATTCCACAGATTCACCACTCTCTGTGTAAATTTTTTTTTTCTCATCTCGGTCCTAAAATACTACCCTCTTATCCTTAAACTGTGACCCCTTGTTCTGGCCTTCCCCAACATCGGGAACAATCTTCCTGCATCTAGCCTGTCCAACCCCTTAAGAATTTTGTAAGTTTCTATAAGATCCCCCCTCAATCTTCTAAATTCTAGCGAGTACAAGCCGGGTCTATCCAGTCTTTCTTCATATGAAAGTCCTGCCATCCCAGGAATCAGTCTGGTATTGTCTTTCTGCTGACTGGGTGGCATGCAACAAAATGCTTTTCACTGTACTTCAGCACACGTGTCATTAAACTAAACTGAAACTGAACTAAACTGAACTGAATTGTTTCTGACCTGCAAAAAAACTTTTGGATCCGTGTAAAATGAATGAGAATCACTGATAGTAAACACAGTACTCTAGAAATAATATTTGATTGAGTGGTAACTTCAGCTGAAAACTATTTTTTCACACATTTGGAATTATTTTAGATAGAGGGGCATGCAGCCAAAAAATAAAATGATTGGATTAGGATTCAGTCCTTTCAAATGTCATTTAAAACTAATCGGACATCACAGTAATCTCAACCACAAAGATGATTAATCAATATGAAGACATGCCTGGGAAGCATTACGGAAACAGACTTATTTCTGCACTAACTGCAATCCTTACAACTGACCAAGTTTTCGTGAATAATAATCAAATCCTGACTTTTTTCCATGTTTGAAACACATTGAGAACTGTAATATAGTCTTGATAACAAGCTTTTGTGGAGGGAACATGTGGACAACACGGTTACTAAAGCCAACCGGACACTAGGATTCCTTAGGATTCCTTAGGATACCTAAATGGTGGCCGATTAGGAAAAAGGGAGATGCAATGCGACCTGGGTGTCATGGTACACCAGTCATTGAAAGTCGGCACACAAAAAAGCTGGAGAAACTCAGCGGGTGCAGCAGCATCTATGGAGCGAAGGAAATAGGCAACGTTTCGGGCCGAAACCCTTCTTCAGACGGGTTTGTAGTAGGCATTGAAAATAGGCATGCAGGTGCAGCAGGCAGTGAAGAAAGCGAATGGTATGTTGGCATTCATAGCAAAAGGATTTGAGTATAGGAGCAGGCAGATTCAACTGCATTTGTACAGGGTCTTGGTGAGACCACACCTGGAGTATTGCGTACAGTTTTGGTCTCCAGATCTGAGGAAAGACATTCTTGCCATAGAGGGAGTACAGAGAAGGTTCGCCAGACTGATTCCTGGGATGTCAGGACTTTCATATGAAGAAAGACTGGATAGACTCGGCTTGTACTCGCTAGAATTTAGACGATTGAGGGGGGATCTTATAGAAACTTACAAAATTCTTAAGGGGTTGGACAGGCTAGATGCAGGAAGATTGTTCCCGATGTTGGGGAAGTCCAGGACAAGGGGTCACAGTTTAAGGATAAAGGGGAAATCCTTTAGGACCGAGATGAGGAAAACATTTTTCACACAGAGAGTGGTGAATTTCTGGAATTCTCTGCCACAGAAGGTAGTTGAGGCCAGTTAATTAGCTATATTTAAGAGGGAGTTAGATGTGGCCCTTGTGGCTAAAGGGATCAGGGGGTATGGAGAGAGGGCAGCTACAGGATACTGAGTTGGATGATCAGCCATGATCATATTGAATGGCGGTGCAGGCTCGAAGGGCCGAATGGCCCACTCCTGCACCTATTTTCTATGTTTCTTAGACAAAACCTCTGGTTCTGTCCAATGGAAGTGAAAACCACAGCATATACAACAGTGGTTAGACCCTTACTGGAATACGCTTCATGCGCCTGAGACCCATACAGAACTGGTCACATCAACAAACCTAGAAGGGGTTCAGAGGAAAGCAGCACACTTTTGCATCAGGAACTACAATAGAGGTAGCAGTGTCACCCAGATGCTGTCTGACCTGGAGTGGGAAACACTTGAAACAAGAAGGGCAAGGATCAGAGTAGCCATGTTGTACAAGATTCAAAAGGGGATCATGGGCATAACTGCAGATAGATACAGAACATACTCAACAGAAAGGAGAACAAGAAAGATAAATGATATGCAAATAGAAACCCCATCACCAGGACAGATATTTATACAAACTCATTCTTTGTAAGAACCTTAAGGGAATGGAATAAACTAGACAACAATATAGTCAAATCACCTTCACTAGACAATTTTAAGGGGGCACTAACAGCACGTTAGTGTGCACAACACATCCAAGTTGGCGATATGCAGAGTACTGCCCTGCCGACTACTAATTCAGAAGATTCAGAAGATATGGAAGTTTGGGATGCAGAAGATAATTAAGCCAAGTCCTGCAATATTGTTAGAAACATGCCACCCCTGTTTATGCACTACCTCATTTAAAATAACGATCTCCATTTGAAAACAATTGCATGCATTTTGTGGAACACTGCTCCAAAATGTAGCAAGAGATTATATCCATCTTGAATGTGGTAATTTTATTAAATGTGGCATTGCGCAGGGAACTCATTCTTAGTTCAGTTCTGTTTATTGTCACATGAAAAGGTACAGTGAAAAGCTTTTTGTTGCATGCTGACCAGTCAGCAGAAAGACAATAAATAAATTACAATCAACCCATTGTATAGACAGTGTATAGATACATGATAAGGGAATAAAGACAGCAAAGTCGGAAATGCAGTTAGTATAGTAGTTCAGCACTATATGATATGGTATGATGATTCAGTTGCCTGACAACAGCTGCCAGCAATTATATTTTTTGGATTTAGCCACAAACTCATAATCTAACCCTAGAATATTTCATATTGACACCTGGCAATGAAGAGATCACAGTGGTGCTGCAGTTGGTACCATTACTTCACAGCCCAAGGGAACCAGATCTGATCCTGAACTTGAGTACAATCCGTGTGGAGCTCCCACATGCCAAAGATTGCTGGTAAATTAACTAATTACTGTGAATTTCTCTTTAATTAAGAGACAAAAAAACCAAGGATGACTTGGTAGGCTTGGTTAGAGAGAAGGTTAGGAGTGATGGCTTCACTCTGCTGAAAGCATAGTGAATCCAATGCGCAGAATGGCCTTTTTCTATGCCAGAATAAGTAAGTAATGGACTGCCGACACAGAAGGGTCTGAAGAAGGGTCTCAACCCGAAAGGTCACCTATTCCTTCGATCCATAGATGCTGCCTCAACCCGCTGAGTTTCTCCAGCATTTTTATCTACCTGTAATTCTATCTTTGATCCTCAGATCTAAGTAATTCCTGGCTTATTGGGAAGGGGGTCCTTGCTATCCTGAAACTACTGTGGAAACTCCCACTTGCCATAGAGGGAGTGCAGAGAAGGTTCACCAGACTGATTCCTGGGATGTCAGGACTGTCTTATGAAGAAAGACTGGATAGACTTGGTTTATACTCTAGAATTTAGGAGATTGAGAGGGGATCTTATAGAAACTTACAAAATTCTTAAGGGGTTGGACAGGCTAGATGCAGGAAGATTGTTCCCGATGTTGGGGAAGTCCAGGACAAGGGGTCACAGCTTAAGGATAAGGGGGAAATCCTTTAAAACCGAGATGAGAAAAACTTTTTTCACACAGAGAGTGGTGAATCTCTGGAACTCTCTGCCACAGAGGGTAGTTGAGGCCAGTTCATTGGCTATATTTAAGAGGGAGTTAGATGTGGCCCTTGTGGCTAAGGGGATCAGAGGGTATGGAGAGAAGGCAGGTACGGGATACTGAGTTGGATGATCAGCCATGATCATATTGAAGGGCCGAATTTCTATGTTTCTATGTTTCTATGTTTCAATTCATACTGAATTTTGGACCATGACACAACAGTGTTTGACTTCATCAGCAAATCTATAATCTAGGACATCTCAAGGAATGGAGTAGTGAGATCAGATTAGTGGAGTTACTCTTCCAAAATTATGCAGAGGCACATTTTCAGATAAACCAAACCTGTGCTTTGGAGGAAAAAAACAAACTGCTGGAGGAACTCAACAGGCCAGGCAATATCTGCAGAGATGACATTCCAGATGAGGATTTATTTAAGAGGGAGTTAGATGTGGCCCTTGTGGCTAAAGGGATCAGGGGGTATGGAGAGAAGGCAGGTACAGGATACTGAGTTGGATGATCAGCCATGATCATATTGAATGGCGGTGCAGGCTCGAAGGGCCGAATGGCCTACTCGTGCACCTATTTTCTATGTTTCTATGAATCTTCTTCAGACTGACCCAAAATGTAATCTGTTCATTTTCCCTCCACAGATGCTGCATAACCCACAGAGTTCTTCCAGCAGTTTAATTTTTTTGTTTAAGATTCCAGCATCTGCAATCTATTGTGTTTCCACTATGCTTTGGAGGCATTAGTGCTGAACCTGACCTTAAATAGTTCATGTTAACATTGACAATTAATTGCCTGCACTGCAGATTCCTTTCGTGATATCAAAACAGCACAATAATTATGTATTCACTACCCACAAATAGAAAAATACCAATCTATGATGTTTTAAATAATTTGCAAAATTCTCAACATTAATTGTTGCATCACAGAAAATTAGTTCAAGTGAAAGACCAACAACCTGAAATATTTACTCTTTTTTCCATCACAATTGCTGCCTGACTTGCTTTTTGTGTTTCTGGTTCAGAAATATGGTAGCCTTTTTTGCCCCTATTTATAGGAAGCAATAATGTATTTCAGCTTCATCAGCATTTTTTTGTTGTTGCTTTTCAACATCTTATCAACTTATTTGATGAATATCTAAATATCGCTTTAGGCTTGAAGACTCAGTGGGTCTTACCATTCTACCTTGAGATACATGAAATAATATTGCAAATTTTATTGTGGAAAACCCATTATATACTTCTCAGCATGAAGTAGTGCGACCTTTCAGTCAGGAAGTTATTATCTTATTATGGAGAGAAGGCAGGTACGGGATACTGAGTTGGATGATCAGCCATGATCATATTGAATGGCGGTGCAGGCTCGAAGGGCCGAATGGCCTACTCCTGCACCTATTTTCTATGTTTCTATGAATGGCGGTGCAGGCTCAAAGGGCCGAATGGCCTCCTCCTGTACCCATTTTCTATGTTTCTATCTAGATCAGCATCAATCGCCAAAGTGAAATAATTTAATTTAAGTTACATGAATAGAAACTCCACTGCATTTTTCATTTTATGCATGAGAGAAGTTGCAATGCATTCCCATGGGGTAACTAGTTCATGGAAGAATCATTATCCATAACTGTTTTGACAGTAACTTATTTTGACTCATTGGTGTCATGTTCTGATTAGACCACATGGAGACAATGCAGTACCAGCCTGTTTTATTGATGTTATGAAGACCATGGCTGTTCTGAAGAAGGGCCTTGACCCAAAACGTCACCCATTCCTTTTCTCCAGAGATGCTGCCTGTCCTGCTGAGTTACTCCACCTTTTTGTGTCTACGGTTTAAACCAGCATCTGCTGAACCTTGCATTTCCTACACATGGTTTGTTCTGAAGTTTTGGACAGTTTCCAAGGCTGCAAATCAAAAAAAATATTTTTGCCATTACCATTCATCTAATCAAAAACAAAAACCCTGGTACCACTTCCAGGTTTCACTTTGTGCCACACTGCTTCCTGTTTATCTTTATACTTTTTGTATCTTTGTTTCTGCCGTGCAAAGTTAGCATGAAACCATAATTGCTAAATTTATAAAAGTACTTCCATCAAGTACTGTTTTCAATAGGCTTCCCTTCTCTTTTGTTGCCATTAAATCTAGTTTTCTTCAAAAATCCAACCAGGGCTGACCTGTTGGATATTTATTTCAATAGTCCTACTTATTTCAAGTGGTAGGAGTCAATATTATGACAGATAACAGTAGCTTATATTGAATGTTAAATGCAGTTCCGGATCTAGTAATTCAGCTATTCATGGTCATGCTTCTTTAGCTTGCTGTAAAGATGTTTTGCCCAGTACACATCAAGCAACAGGGTTTATATCTCAGCAATCATTAATGTTGTCAGGCCCCTCACAACATCAAAATTAGCATAGTACCTCAGACTGCATAATCATTCCTCTCCATAGACACCGGCTGCTAATCCTGATAGTCAGGACTGCCAGTCAGATATCCAAGCAACAAGATCTTTCTTGATAGTTCTGCCTTTGCTCAACACAATTGCTTTAAATTTGATTTAATTGGGACACAGGCAGTGATGCAGCTTAACTGATCTGACAGAAAGATTATCCCATGTCTATTTGATGCCATTATTTTTTTTCTAAATGTTTATATCTTTAATTAACTTTGAAAACATTGAAGCTTCCTTATCCGGACACTGAATTTTATTCTTTGTGTTTCTCATCAGTTATTAAGCCTCATTTTTTAATATCTCAGGAGTTAATTAACAGTAGTGTAAATCTATGTGACTAATTGATTGTTCTGTCACCTTCAATGACAGCAAGTGATAAGAGTCACTAATGATTATGCAATGAAAGCCCCCTGGTTATCTGCCTTCTACAATGCCAGTATGAACGTGCATACTTTTGCTCCCATTCTTAATACCATCCTCTGTACAGTTTTTTACTCTTACTGAAATATTTGAATCATTTAATTTATATAATGTATTTGAAAAATACATGATATAAATTCAATGATTCAAATATTTCATTTTTAGTCAGATTCTTTATCAATTTATTAGGGTCGGCACAGTGGCACAGCGGTAGAGTTGTTGCCTTACAGCGCCAGACACCAGGGATCGATCCTGACTGTGGGTGCTGTCTGTACGGAGTGTGTATGTTCACCCTGTGACCGTGTAGGTTTTCTCCGGGGCGCCAGTTTCCTCCCACACTCCGAAGACATACAGGTTTGCAGCTTAATTGGCTTCTGTAAATTGTAAATTGTCCATAGTGTGTAGGATAGTGCTTAAGTACAGGGTGATCACTGGAACAGTGCAGACTCAGTGGGCCAAAGGGCCTGTTTCCATGCTGTATCTCTAAAGTCTAAATTAAAGTCCAAATTATACTTACAATGAGGCCCCATACAAGCATGAGGAATAGCTCATATTCCATCTGAATAGATTCTTGCCTTCTGGTCACAGTATAAAATACTCCAACATTAGGTAGATCACCATTTCTTTCAGCCTGTATCAGAACTGTCCAGTTTTGTCTGTCATCATTTAGGCACTGTTTGTCTTTCCAACATCATAGTTAGGGCTTAAGAAGGAACTGCAGATGCTGGAAAATCGAAGGTACACAAAAAGCTGGAGAAACTCAGCGGGTTCAGCAGCATCTATGGAGCGAAGGAAATAGGCAACGTTTTGGGCCCGAAACGTTGCCTATTTCCTTCGCTCCATAGATGCTGCTGCACCTGCTGAGTTTCTCCAGCTTTTTGTGTACCTATCATAGTTAGGGCTGATGAGCATGTCCTGAGTCTTATTATTATCAACACATAGCACAGATAAAGAAGTGTATTGGGCGTCTAGATGCCATTTGAAGGCATTTGGTCTGATCTTACCAGAGATATCCCTCTTGCTTTATCCATCCCTCTGCCGCATTCTCTGCTTCTAAAAATTAATTGGCTATCACTCATTCCCAGGTCCTGGATGTGAAACTGCCTGAACTGCTGGGTGTTTCCAGCATTTTCATTATTTCAGATTTCCAGTATCTCCAGATTTTTTTGTTTTGTTTTCATGTATGTGTAAGTCTTGATCATAAGTTATTTATTTGGAATGGAGGAAACAACACATACCTTCTTCTGAACAGAATGAACAAAGTCCATCTACAGAATGAGAGTTTGCCTGAAGCCACATACACAGCTTACTGATTTTTATATTGATTTTGGTATCTTTTAAATGCATGGTACATTTAGTTTTTGTTTGCCAGTCAGAAAAATTGGTGCATTTTAAAAAAAAAATCTATTATTTTTCCTGCCAGTATATCCATCTCCTGCTAGATCGATGTAGATTGTTTTATTAAGCCTGCGCTGTAACCACATTTTGATAATTTCGTGCTTTAGTATGCAAATCACTGGAGCTGAGTTAATATATAAAAGCAGTTTTAGTTTTAGAGATTCAGTAGGGAAACAGATTATTTGGCCATCCGTATCCACCATCGATCGCCCGTTTACCCCAGATCTGTTATCCCATTTTCTCATCTACTCCTTACACACTAGGGGAAATGTTCAGAGACCAATTAACCTACAAACCTGTATGTCTTTGAGCCACTGTGCGATCCAGTTAAATGCGCCTCTTCCCATGTCCCAAACATGCTATGTTTTCCAGCCTGATCATTTATGTCATCTCCCTTCTCCATTCTTCTAATATTTAAAATCTAACTCGATATTCTTTTACACTTTTGGTTGTGCTGATGTTACAGCCCTTTTGCAAATTATTCAGTTTGTTATAGTTATATAACGTGGTTAACAAGCCGTTCGTCCAATTAGCTCATTCCAAGCATCTTGCATCCATTTCCACTTATCCCATTTTTATTCTCACCTCATGCCCATCAATTCCCCCGACTCTGTTACCTATTGACACACCAGGCACAATTTGCTGAGGCAAATTAATCCATCAACTAATTAGAGCTGACCAGAGATACCCTGACATTGTCATTGGGAACCTCCTCATAAACAGCGCCAGAGGCGAGGATTGAACCCAGTTCATTGGAACCATGAGGTGACAGAGTTTATCAGTTCTATCAGGTGTGCTGACAGAATATTGATGCCCAAAAACATGTTTTCATATGTTGATTGTAGGAGCATTAAGCAATTTAACTTCACAAGGCTTTTCCATCTTTCATAGCGATCACAATTGACTTAATCAAACATGTCTGATCCCTTAATACTTTAAGTGCACAAAAATCCATCAGCTTGAGGTTTAAAGTTAACAATTGACCTTGCATCAGTCGATAACTGTGAAAGATTCAAGTGTCAAACACATTCTTATATAACTCATGGAAGGGCTCATTGACATTTTTAACGTGTGGCTCCAGATTTTATTCCCCTATCTATCCCAACAAACCCAATTAATAATTAAAGCAATTCAATCAAATCATCCCTGGTCTTTTAGATTCCACAGAAAGCAACCCTAGTTCTTATTAATTCACATTATATTTTAATTCTTGGAGACAAGATATCATTCTGGTAAATCTAACCCATCAAAAACCAATATATGCATGTTGTGCACGTTGACATAAATGAATGCCATGGGTAGGAAATGGGATGAGCTCCTGCAGACTGAATATAAGGAATTAGGCAAAAGATTAAAAAGCAGGATCTCAAGGGTAGTAATCTCCAGATTACCACCAGTGCCATATGCTAGTGAGGGTAGGAATATGAAGATAGGACTGATGAATGTGTAGCTTGGGAATTGGCACGGGGGGTAGGGTTTCAGATTTTTAGGCCATGGCAAGTTCTTCTGGGGCAGTGGTCACAAGAGTGAGGGCTGTACATGAGGGATGATTTGCAACTGAACTGGAGGGGGACCAATATCCTTGCTGGGAGGTTCACTCCTGTTACTCGGGAGGATTTAAACTAGAAAGGCAGGGGGTTGGAACCAGAATAGTAGATCAGCAATAGAAGGGACTGATGGGGAAGTAGACCAGTAAGGTTCAAAGGGAGGAAAGGCAGGGAAGACCATTTTGGGAATATTGATCACAACAGCATATGTTTTAAAGATAGACACAAAGTGCTGGAGTAACTCAATAGGTCAGGAAGCATCGATGGACAAAAAGGTTCTCCAGAGATGCTGCCTGACCCGCTGAATTACTCCCTTTGACTTTGTGTCTGTATAAATCAGCATCTGCAGTTCTTTGTTTCTCCATAAGTTTTAATTGTGTTGGACTGGGGAAATATATATATAGTTAATGATAAACCCTTAACAAAATTGATGTACAGCAGGATTTTGGGGTCCAAGTCCATAACCCGCTGAAAGTGGCAACACAAGTAGATCGAGTGGTGAAGAATGCATAATCTTTGCTTGGCTTTATTGGTGAAAGTATTGAGTGTAAGAGTCAGGAAGTCATGAAGTCGCATTGGAGGACTTTGGTTAGGCCACATTTGGAGTATTGCATGATGTCTTGATTGCCCCTATACAGGAGGGATGTGGAGGTTTTAGAAAGGGTGCAGAGATGGTTTATCAGAATGATGCCTGCAAGTAAGAATTTCATTGTTCTATCCAGGATATATGACAATAAAATACTCTTGACTATTTAGAAGTTATTAGGACAGATTTGAATTGATTTCTCTGAGTTGCGGAGAGACTTGATGGAAGTATATAAAATTATGAGAGGCATAAATAGAGTAGCCAGTCAAAACCTTTATTCCCAGATAGAAATATCAACTGCTAAAGGGCAAAGCTGTAAAGTGAAAGGGGCCAAGTTTATGGGAGACGTATATGGCAAATGTTTTACACAGAGGGTGGCGTGTGCCTGGTACTCGTTGACAGATGGAGGCATATATAATAGTGGAATTTAAGTGGCTTTTGGATAGGTACATGGATATGCAGGGAATGGAGTTATCTGGATCATGTGCAGGCAGATAAGAATTTATCTTGACATCATATTTGGCACAAACATTGTTGGCCGAATGGCCTTTTCTGCTATTGTACTGTTCTATGTTCTATCTTTCCCAAGAGTGCTGAAAAATGGCTGACAATACTACCCACACACGGTCAAACCACGGCATTGTGGAGTCATAGCAAACTTCAATTCTTCCATTTACAAATAATTTATGAATCAATGATACTGCATTGTCACATGTAACTAGATACAATGAAATCCTTTGTTTTGCATGCAACCCGGTAAAATCATACAACAGACCTCACCTAGGCAGTACACGTCGCCACATTTCTGGCGCTGATAAAGTTACATAAACTTAATCGAACAAGAACATGCTGGAAATACACATTGGGTCAGACAGAAACTGTAGCGCGAAAAATAGTTAACATTTCAGATTGCTAACATTTTATCAAAACTAGAACACATGTTAAGACACAAGAAACTACACATGCTGGAATCTTAAATAAGAAACAGAGTGCTGGAGGAACTCAGCGGTCAGGCGGCATCCATAGAGAGAAATGGCATGACGACCTTTCGGGTCGGGACCCATCATTGGACCTTTGTCTGGCATTTTGTTTAGAACTTTGCCCCCTTTGTCCTCTAGAAATAAAGGCGAGTGGTCCATTAGTCATTTATCTATTTTTCATACTTGTCTATGACAGATAATATGGAAGGGGGTATGTTCATTTTTTATATTGGGGTTTGTACTGGGGTTTTGAGGTGTGCTTGATGAAGAGATTCCAAATTTTCCTTCTCCATTCTGAGCGGTGATGGGCCAGTGATTTCCATGAGTCAACAAGGAGGAAGCAATAGAGTATAATTGAACCCTCAGTGCTGGGGAAGTTGATTGTGGGAGAGAAAGCTGACATTAGTTCACTTACCATGCTGTGTGTAATGAACTTCCTGATTTGCAGCTAGTCAGCTTGAATTTACTGCTCTCTGACTCCTGTTCTGCAACAGATTTCCGAGCAAGATTTGCCATGATCTTTTCCTTTAACTAACTACATATAATGGATAATTGATAAGGTTAATTCAAGAAGTTTCCACACATAATACTGTTGTTACAATTGAAACTAGGTTGCATTCTACAACTGTTTGCGCTATCTGGATCATATGACTTAACTGTGCCATGCACTTCATTTGCATGTCACAACCTAGTTTCAAATGTAACAATATAACAAATACTCATGGGATTCAATTATCGCTGACATTATTCATCCCCTCAAATTAGGTATGTTACAATACTTACCTTCAGCGGTGCTGCAATTCTGCCACTGGCCGTGTGCGCGATTTTGGCGCGTTTGAGGGGGGGCGGGGTTAAAACGGGGTTTTTTCCGACCTGGTCCTGGATTATATTTGTTGGAGTGCAAGATGTTGCTAAAGAATCGTTCCGACGGCTGTTCTGTGTGTTTTTAAAAAAATTTAGCCTGACAAGTTAATCGCTGGAGTGATTTTAGTATCAGCTTCTGAAGCCGTCAATGCCGACAACGGGGCCGGATTTTATGTAGGGGACAGGTAAAAGAAAGTAGTTTATTTTTATGTATAAAAGTGTTTCTTAAGATGCATTTAATTCACATTTTAAGTTGCGAAACGGTGATTTTTTTCTCCGAAGAACCGGCAGTGTATTTGCTGCCGATATGGGGGACTAAAATCATCGCAACCTCAACGTTCCAAATGGTCCCGTTCCAGAAAAACCCACAGGCAAGTTGATTTAAATGGCCATTAATTTACAGGTATTAAACATTAAATTCCTTCCATTTGGCCTATAAACCCATGACAACGAGATTTAAAAATTATGTTATATTCTGAATTCTTGTGTGAATGTTATTTGGACACTTAGGCTATTTAAAAATGTTAATCTATTCTTAAGAAATGGATAGATGTTTAGATCTAGTAATTGAATTTTGTAATTAGCTACAATTAGGTGATTAACTAATTATATGCTTTAATTTCAAGTCATCTAAGTAAGATTGTTTCATATTTGTTTCAGAATGCTTCAATCTATAATAACTGAACATTTCTTTCAGTTCTCTTAAATTTTAAGAAAGTTATCGGCTTTTAAATGTTCTCGATCACAGCTTTTGTGTTAAGTCAATGAAAAAGCAATAGGGAACAAGATACCAATTTCCGAGTATGAAAATGGCCATAACTTGTTTAATACTGAAGATATGAAAGTGAATTAGGTGTCAAATTAAACTTCTTTTTATGCTTTATCTGATGGGATAAATTAAAGACTTGATTTTTTAAATCTCAAAATCTTATGACATTGCTACTCAAATCATTTTGATTTGACAAACTTCTGGATTATTCTCATTTCCAAAGGTCGTTGGGTAAAATGACTTTTGTAAGTTATTCCTAGGTCTGTAGGTGAGTGGTAAGCATATTGGAGATGTGTTGATGGGCATGTGAAAAAAAAGTGGGATGAGAAAAAATAAATAATATGTTGGAAATCCTCTAAGAGTCAGGATAGACTGGATGGGTCGAATGGTTTCCTCCATCATCTGGAAATATGACCTATCTTTTATAAATCCATGCAAGCCACCTTACATCTGAAGACTCCAAATGTGTTTGCTTGCTTTGGCCTTGTATGCAGTCTCCAGAATTTGATGTTAGTCAAAGTATTTAATTCTTTAATTTCTTTTTCAAATGTAAGTGACATTCTTTTCAGTTCTTTGCCGACCCTTCCGATTAATAATTAATAATTTTCATAGATTGAAATACTCCTTTATTTGTTTCTGTTGGGCCCTCTCCCCTTTTTTCCAACGTGCTCTTAGGAACAGATTTCTTCTGAAAAGGTGCAAATCCCTAGAGGCATTGATATTAATTCCTTTCTTCACAACCTGAGAACTGGCAAAGTAGATCATAGTTCCCATCATTATAAACTCACAAATGATTCTACAGATGAGTGAGTAGAATTTATCGTTTATTTGATGCTCCAGTGAAGGGCTTATTTTAACGCCTTTAGACCCACTCGTGACTGAGGAACTCAAGCTGATATAAAATGTATGGAATTTTGTGATTGTTGTGTGCTTGTTATATAATCCATTTACTTTTCCACACCATTTTTAGATCGTTGCTTGTCAGTTTTATTTTCAAATGCTGGTGCATTTGTTTTTGGCATTTGTCTAAATATTTCTTGGCAATCAGTTTTCCATTAGTAGACTTGTCATTTGCAGGTATTAATCCCCTAAATGAAATCTAGTTCTAAAGGTGTCAGTCATCATCTACTGTATATGATTGGCACCTTCCCATATGGCCATTATTCATTATTCAAGTGTGAGTCAAAACAGCAGTTGCAGTTTATTTGACAGAGGGAGTACAACGGCTGAACTCAATGCTGTCACATGTGACTATTCTGTGCAGAACTCCCACATGATAACCACAGACAGTGTTAAAGGCTATTATTTTCCTCCCTAATCTGAAAGCACTCTAACTCATTAAAGCAGCCTTATTGTTGTCCAGAATGAATTAAGCTAACTCGTCATAGGCCAGTGATCGTACAAAGCTTTCCATTCGATAAACTTCAAATCATAGGGAGAGTTGTGATCTATGTTTAAAGAAAACTTTATTCTGTTTTGGATTTAGAATCCTTGAGCAAACTATTTTAACTATTTAAGTCTGGATATTCCCATGATCTTTCTCGATATGCTGTGTATTTGTTAAAAAGTTTTAAAAAAACCCTATGCACAGGCATTTATTTGTCACCCTCAGTCCAGGAACCAAATAAAATGTGTAGGAAGGAATTGCAGATGCTGGCTCACACTGAAGATAATGCTGGAGTAACTCAAAGGGACAGGTAGCATCTCTGGAGAGAAGGAATGGATGACGTTTTGGGTCGAGACCTTTCTTCAGACTGAGAGTCGGGGGAGAGGGAAACTAGAGATATGGAAGGGTACAGAGCATGTAAGGTGTAGAAAGAACAGATCTAAGCAGATGATGATCAAGTAAATGTACAATGGTTCTTGAAAGGAAGGTAACAAAGAGGTATACAGACAGTAAAATTAAACAGGAAGACAGTGAAACTAGTAGGAGAATTCGGGTGGGGGAGGGACACAGAGAGAGGAAAAGGCAAGGATTACAAGGTTAGAGAAATAAATATTCATATCGCTGGGTTGTAAGCTCCCCAAGCAAAATATGAGGTGCTGTTCCTCCAATTACTCACTCTGACAGTAGAGGGGGCCCAGGACAGAAATGTCAGTATGGGAATAGGAGGGGGAGTTAAAGTGTTTAGCAACCGGGAGATCACGTTGGCCCAGGCGGACTGAGTATTATAAAGAATTTTATATCTTCGGATGACATTCTGAGGTACATCAGAAAAGACCTCTTAATCATGCATGAGATTTATTGAGACTACACTTCCTATCCTAATGGACACCCATCTTCTGGATGCAAATTCCACAAAGACAGCTCCCAAGATCAAGCTTGAATCGGGCCTCTTTTGCTGTGAGGCAACTTCTCTACGGACTGTGCCACTGCGCCACCCATGTATTTTCAAAATAACCTCAAAATCTAGTAGGAATGGAGTCTGTAAAGGATAAGTTCATTTTTTGCAGATAGGTTGACTGGAGGTACTGTCTTCATGAAGTTCACAATGGAGCCAAACAAGCAGACAACGATAGTTGATGAAGTGTCCAGAACTGAAATGTCACCTATCCATGCGCTTTACAGATGCTGCCTCGCCCGCTGAGTTACTCCAGCACTTTGTGTCTGCTAACAATGTTTGAGTATTTACCTTGAACCGCACATCTGTTCCTCCCTTGAGTTTGTCACGTAATTTAATCATACCGAATCTGCCATTAAGTTTGCTGCCAATTTGCTCATAATTATTTCACTTATCTCAGACTTGATATTATCTAAAAGTAAAGAAGGGCCCTTCAATTAGTGCAGATTGTAGTTATCCTTCCTGCTGCATAATGCATACTCTGTTCTATGTGGTTAAGTAAAGATATTAACTAGAGCACTGAACTCCAAAATAACAGTGCTGGCATCAATGATTGACACCATCTATATAACTAAAAGTTTCATCTTGAACACTTCCTGTCTGCGCTGTATATTGAATTTAGGAAAAACGCTACCATATATCGCTATGATTTTTGGCTATCTTACTCACAGTCCTCCTCTGCTGAAGCGGCCCAGAGGATTTTTCCGATCCATGAAAAATAAAAAAGGTATGAAATCTTGAGATCAGCTGATCGGTCCTCTCGCCTGTCAATCACCATGATGAAGGTAACGCCCCTTCCGGGGGGGGGGGGGGGGCAGGACTATAAAATCCCGGATGCCTGGACGTGAGTCAGTCACTCTGGAAGATCGCGAGGGAGAGGCCACAACTGTGCTTCTGCTGGGAGTCAACTGAACTATGAGTCTACTGAACTATGAGTCTATTGAACTGTGAGTCTGCAATGTACTTGCAATATATGATTTGTTCGTCCTTAATGAAAATGAGATGAGTTGTTCGGCTTGCCCTGTGCTTGAAACTGAAATGGTAATGGAAATGAAATGAAATGAAAATGAGATGAGTTGTTTGGCCTGCCCTGTGCTTGAAGCTGAAATGGCAATGGAAATGAAATGAAATGAAAATGAGATGAGTTGTTTGGCCTGCCTTGTTATTGAAACTGAAACTGAAATGGCAATGGAAATGAAAGGAAATGAAAATGAGATGAGTTGTTTGGCCTGCCCTGTGCTTGAAACTTTATTTATTTATTTATTTATTTATTCCGAACAAGTAAAGACATTAACGACATTAATATTAACAAATCGAAATTATCCAACAATTGGACATTACAATCAATATTTACAAAGCAATGAGAAGAACAAAATCAAAGTTCCAATGTCCAACTCTGTGTCTGTACAAGCTCGAAAAGGAGTGAGAGGAAGAATAACTTATTAAATCTCACCCCTTTTCCCCAACACTTCTACCATATTTAAAAATCAATTCATTACTAATAATAATACTACCCTAGGCAATTTCCCATAATACCTACAGACATATATATACATACAACTATTATGTACATACAAACTTCATATCTGAAGTACCCAAACATAAGTAAACAATAGTAAAGCAATAGATAAACATCAACCCCCACTTGTCAACCATCCCCTCCATCCCTGTACCCCTTGAGAATTATTTTTTTATATATCATTTAAAAATGATTCATGTTTGGAAATGGAAATGAAATGAGTTGTATGGCCTGCCTGAAACTAATTTTGGCCCCCAAGGACCCTATTAGCCAAGAAACCCGTCCCATTTGCCCAAAATGCCCGTATTAGCCCAGGAAGAGCATTTTGGCCCAGATGGCCCATGTCAGGCCAGGGAAAGTCCAGAGAAAGTGCCTTTCACTGAGATTTCACTCAGATTTTTTTTAATAGTCACTTCAGCCCCATCAGGCATGTACTAGCCCAGCAGGAGTCCCTTCAGCCCATCAGTAAGTATTCCCCCTGCAAGAATTAAACCTCACCCCAGCATTATTCTCCCTCCCTTCATTGGCTCCCTGTGAGATCCAGGCCAGAATAGGCTTTCCTCCTTCATTGCTGTGATCTGCAGAAATAGATGAAAAATATCTAAAATTGATTCTCCACATTCTCCCCCTTCTCTCTCTCACAGAGTCTCTCACCTGTTTTGGGCAGAATTTCTGGCAGTTTCTGAGCTGCCAGCCCACCAGCCCTGAGTAACTGAGCTGTCAGGCCACCAGGCCTGAGTGACTGAGCTGCCAGCCCACCAGGCCTGAGTGACTGAGCTATCAGCCCACCAGGCCTGAGCTGCCAGCCCACCAGGCCTGAGTAACTGAGCTGCCAACCCACCAGGCCTGAGTAACTGAGCTGCCAGCCTACATGCCTGAGTGACTGAGCTGGCAGCCCACCAGGTCTGAGTGAGTGAGCTGCCAGCCCACTAGGCCTGAGTGACTGAGCTGCCAGCCCACCAGGCCTGAGTGATTGAGCTGCCAGCCCACTAGGCCTGAGTGAGTGAGCTGCCAGCCCACTAGGCCTGAGTAACTGAGCTGCCAGCCTACCACACCTGAGTGACTGAGCTGGCAGCCCACCAGGTCTGAGTGAGTGAGCTGCCAGCCCACTAGGCCTGAGTGACTGAGCTGCCAGCCCACCAGGCCTGAGTGATTGAGCTGCCAGCCCAAGAATCCATTTGGCCCACAATATCCATACTAGCCCTCTGGAAACCAGTCCCTTCGGCCCACAACACCTATACTAGCACTCCAGAAAGCCCCCCCACTGGCCACCAATATTGCAATTGGTGGAGAGGTGGAATATTGTGTTGGGGTACCAGCCCTCCTATGTGAACATGAGACCCAACGGGTCCCATTTAGTCTAGTAACTGGTACATATCCAGCAAATATTAGTGGCACATGTGTTAAAGATAATGTCCAGCAATATTTGTAACTCAAAACGCATCTTTTTGCAGATTTATAAAAGTTTTTTTTCCAAATATGCAGTAATTACTGAAGATTCTCAAGGATACATAGTCTATATAAAGCTAAATGAGCTGTTTGTCCAGTTTAATCTGCATCTTCTTTGCCTCATTAGCAGAGTAAACCTCATAAGTCTTGTCAACAAATTGTGTTTAAAAACTAATTTTGTTAAGTGATATTACATTTTTCCCTCATTATCAACATCATTATGCCTCGCCCCATGTATAACGTTTAATATATAGAATCACATTGTTTACATTTTCATTTGGGCTAACTGATTCATATTTTTTTTAAATATAGATCCACTGAATATCTACTTTCATCATCATAATCAACAACATATCGGTCTCTTAAGATTTTACCATTTTCCTTTACCACATTTAAGTTGTCCTCATTTATTTTGTGTTACTGTATAAGTGTTGCCTTGATTTATCTGGTGTTCTCTTGTTTCCCTATATCTCTCTTGATAAAATCCCCAAGCAGTAGTCAGTTAGCATGTTAATCACCTTCTGTTCACTCTTCGGTTTTGGTCTGAAGAAGGGTCTCAACCCGAAACGTTGCCTATTTCCTTCACTCCATAGATGCTGCCTCACCCGCTGAGTTTCTCCAGCATTTTTGTCTACCTTCTCTCTTGGTATCCTGTTTCATAATTCATTAGTCAACGTCTTTCCTCTTGCAAATTTTGTAAAACAAGGTCTATTCTTTACTTTTATCTTTACTTTTCCATTGCTGAATGTCAGTTTTATTTAAGGACATTGCTGATCATTCACTTCTCAAAGAAAATAGTTTTGGACCTTAAATGCAGTTTTCTCAGTGTCACCCGAATCCAAGAATAAATTCAAAAGCAAGGATTTCCATGTTAAATCGAATGGGTTTCATTTTTGTCAACAAATTTGCCATTGGTATGGTCCCAGTTACATTACCAGCTTCTTCATTAGGCTAATCTTTTAAATACCATCCAAATCAATCTCTGCTTCAGGAAAGGTAAAATTGTGCCGACGAGCTGCTTTTTTGTTCCTTTTATACATCTGCCATTTTCTTTTGTTGCCACAGATCTCTTTTCCAAAGAACTGTTTGTGCTGAGAACAATGTTATTGATGATACAACAAATGAAACCTAATGGGATCCATGGGAGCAACTAGAAATCTATTGAAGCCTTTATGCTTCTTTATATTAATGGTCATCTGATGACCTTTTAATACTTCCTGAATGTTTTTTTTATAAACTATGTTTCTCAAAACACAACCGAAGAGTGAACAGAAGGTGATTAACATGTTAAATGACTACTACTTGGAGATTTTTTACCAAAGCAGACACATTAACAATAACTCATCCAACATCAATCATATTTCATCTGTGGTTTAAGATTTTGGCATCACTGAAGGAAACAATAGGTTGAAGTGATTGAAAAGCAAGATGAATTACTGATGTGACCACAAGAATGTGAGATGAAGAAGTCTTTCCTAAAGCAGATAACTTACAACATTTATCTTAATATTCATTGCACATTTATTCCTGATTGTATCTAACCCCAGGCTAGATTACCTTTATTCCATTGTACCTGAAGGGGACGTGGGTTCATTGTGGTGGTTTAAAAAAAAACTAGATAGGCATTTGTTTGTGAATGCAATTAATTCAATGATTGCAAATGTCCAAATGTAACTTTACATTTCAGAAAAGATGACTGCATCACATCAGACGACCCAATCTAGTCGATTTGAAAAAAAAAGTGCAAATCGTTACTTTAGATATTTGTGGCTGTCACTTTGCTTGGAATGATTTCTGAATTTGTTGCTTCTTAAAGAAATGTGAGGATAAAGATAGCAGTCAATGTGTCACATTCATTTTTTATCTTAGTCATTAAAATATTTGAATAATTTCCAAAGCTAATAATACTCATTTGGAATTATCAATACATGCAACCTGAAGAAATGCAAAATTTAGGTGAATTTAAGACACTTAAACTACAGGGAATTGAACTCTAAATTAAATGAAGCAAGAGGTGTCTGAAAGTCTGCTGTTTATATTTGAGAACAGGAGGATGACGAACACAAGCACGCATTTCAAAATGATCGGTTGCACCAGCATGTGTAAACCAAAGATAATTTATCTTATTTCTGTAATGGAAAAGTACTGGAACATTTAACACATTGGTCATACCATTTTTCAAATTATTTCAGAGGCCACAGTCAGCAAGGCTTCAGAAATAACGGCCTATAAGTGGACTGCTTCCAAGTGTAGATCAAAGCCCAATACTTACATACCTTGCACACCTCAAGGACTCCAACAGAACAATAATAGTTAGACCTTGCATTCGCACTGCAACCCAATTAAAATGAATGGGAAAAGTTTGCTACTGGGAGAAAACTGGAGTTTGTGATTTGATAAAAACTACATTAGCTTTCATGCTGTTCATTGTTTTTGTTTTTTTAGCATGTTTGTGTTTGTGTGTTTTTTCATTCCTTTGATTTTCACTTATACTGATTTAAACACAAGATAGATATGAAGTGCTGGTGTAACAGTGGGTCATGCAGCATCTCTGGAGAAATAGGATGGGCAATGTTTTGGGTTGGGACCCTTCTTTGGATTGAAAGTGGGTGGAGGAAGAACTATTTTTTCCAGCATGATGCATATGAAGGAACTGCAGATGCTGGTTTAAGCTGAAGATAGACACAAAATGCTTGATTAACTCAGCCATACAAAAAAAGAACCAAGACACACACCAACACAACAGGTAGCATCTCTGGAGAGAAGGAATGGGCAACGCTTCGGGTCGAGACCCTTCATCAGACACTTCTCCAGTTTGATCCTGGGTCCAGACAACCACTGGCTGCCCAGTTCCCAGTGCAATGGCTTGGTGTGGTGCAGTTTACTCTCAGTGCAAGCAGCCAGATGCACTCAGCTGAAGGTGTTGTCCACCACTGAGCCTCACACCATGTTGCCCAACCTATGAAAGCTCTCATTGTTTTTGAATGTTTGTGACTTTCCCTAGAAGAAATGTTAAAAAAAAGTAAAATCCTAAAATATATTTTAATATCTGCTGATTATTACATGGTTGGATCCCAAGTGATCAACAGTTACCGTCTGTAGATTGTGTTTCTGCTAAAAGAAGTTCCCTTCAATTTAAATCCATGTTCTAAATTTCTTCGCAGAAGTTCTTGCCCACCAATTTCTCCAGCTCCTTTCTCTGTACATATGGTGAAGGAGATAAGAATGAAGAGAGGGTGTGTTGTGAAAGCTGAAATGCAGGATAGTCTTTTCCACCCCCTATTACTTCAATGAACTTTGCGCTGTTGGGTCATTTTTCCAAATGGACGAAAATGCTATTTCCTTTGCATTTCTCTCTTGTTGAGTACATTTTTCATTTGCACACAGATTGGAAGGATTAAGAAATTTAAATTGCAAAAAGGGTCCGTTAATGTACAAGTAAATTGAAAATCAATAAAACTACAGACACTAGAAAACTAAATATAATTTGCATTACCTGGGTCTTCACCCTGAAACATTAACTGTTTCTCTTTCCTGTGATCCTGGTTGAATTTCTTTAGCATTTTTTGTTTTTTATTTGTGTTAATTTACAGCTAGCCTTTCATGTGATTGATATAATAGAGTGCAAGTGCACACATGGGAAGAATATCCAAGTTAAACTGACCAATTCTTAATATAAGCTCCTGGGCACGTGAATACATAGGTCTGGTTCCATATTAGCATATTTTTTATGGAGAGATTTAGAAACATAGAAACATAGAAAATAGGTGCAGGAGTAGGCCATTCGGCCCTTCGAGCCTGTACCGCCATTCAATATGATCATGGCTGATCATCCAACTCAGTATCCTGTACAATACAATACAATACAATACCTTTATTTGTCATTTGAACCTCACATGAGGTTCAAACGAAATTTGGTTTCTGCAGCCATACAAAAAAAGAACCAAGACACACACCAACACAATTCAATTCACATAAACATCCATCACAGTGAGTCCTCCTCACTGTGATGGAAGGCAAACCTTAAACATATCTCTCCCCTGCACTCCCCTCTCCCCCCCATGTCAGAGTCAAAGACAGAGTCAAAGCCCCCGGCGGGCGATGTTAAATGTCCCGCAGCCATTAAAGCCACGCCGGGTGATGCAAGGCCACGCACCAGGTCTTGGTGTTGGAGCCCCGGCGGGCGCTCACAAAGTCCCGTGGCCATTCCAAGCCGCGCGGGGCGGTGATGTAGGCCCCGCTCCAGGTAATCTTCAACCCCGCAACTCGGGCGGGAGAAGTCGCCGTTGCGGAAGCCCCGAAAAGCAGTCTCCCACCAGGGACCCGCGGGCTCCCGGTATTACTGTCCACAGACCTGTGGTAGGAGCTTCCGAATCTCCGGGTGTCGGGTCACAGCAGCGCTCCACCACAGCTACACCCGCTCCGGACTCGGCCAGCTCCGTGATGGTGAGTAGATCCGCAGCTCCGCGACTGGAGCCCCAGGTCATTCCTGTTGGAGGCCGCTCCACGTTGCAGCCCCAACGACAACATAGACCATACAAGGAAAAGGTCGGGTCTCCCGTGCAGGGGAAAGACCTTAAAGTTCCCCCACCCCACCCCACCCCCACACACATACCCCGACAAAAAAAACAATAAAAATTACATAGAACAAGACAGAAAACAATAGAAAGACAGACGGACTGCAGAGGCCGCTGCTGACAAGAGTCGCGCCGCCCACACACGTACCTGCCTTCTCTCCATACCCCCTGATCCCTTTAGCCACAAGGGCCACATCAAACTCCCTCTTAAATATAACCAATGAACTGGCCTCAACTACCTTCTGTGGCAGAGAATTCCAGAGATTCACCACTCTCTGTGTGAAAAATGTTTTTCTCATCTCGGTCCTAAAAGATTTCCCCCTTATCCTTAAACTATGACCCCTTGTTCAGGACTTCCCCAACATCGGTAACAATCTTCCTGCATCTAACCTGTCCAACCCCTTAAGAATTTTGTAAGTTTCTATAAGATCCCCCCTCAATCTTCTAAATTCTAGCGAGTACAAGCCAAGTCTATCCAGTCTTTCTTCATATGAAAGTCCTGACATCCCAGGAATCAGTCTGGTGAACCTTCTCTGTACTCCCTCTATGGCAAGAATTCCTCAGATTTGAAATATGATAGGAAGAATCTAAACATTGTTAATTAAATATTTTGCAGAACTCTCAGGGACAGTAGATATATCACCATTTTAATGGACTGATAACCCAGTGTTATCTGCAACATAAAATAGGGGATTATATATGTATTTATTTTTGCCTCACTTGGGCAAATCAATAATAATATAGCTTTTAATTGGCTGATGCAGTGAGTTTGGGTGGAATACACCATCTTTTATAATTGTGAATTTTCAACAGTGCCAGACTGTGGACATACACATTGCTGCCCTTGCCTGAGTGTTAACATTCATAGGCAAAAGAAGCAAAACAAATACTTAAGTCCTAAACAGACATAGGTTCTGTCTGTTTATATAATTCACAATGGTTAGTTTTTATCCGCAAAGGAATTTGATCATTTTAAGCTGAAACCTTGTCATTTTTGTGCGCAGAGTGTGTGACTTGATAAAAACAGTGCTGCTTGTTGTGTTCAGCAACATCTGCCAAGACACATTGCAACACAGTCTGCTGAACGCAGCCAGCATGAGAAAGTGGGTGCATTCAAGTGTGGAATCTTTTCATTTTCAAGGATTTCTTTCCCTTGAAAAATGTCAAACTTGTCACAGCAATCCATCCCTTTGCTGAACTGCAGGTTTGTTCTGTTCGGGTCAAGCTGCTTTTAAAGGTTAGCCTCAAACCATAAAGGCAACTCGACAAGAATGTTAAATCTGATTTTGCAAAAACAGGTAGTAATTAAGTACTTTATTTTGAACTATTAGGTATAAAACTCTGAGGGTTACATGAGTTTTCAATTACTGCTCTGTCAGTTGATTTAAATTTGCATGCCGTTGATATGTATCTTGGATGTCAAAGATATAATGTCGATATACGGTTCCAATCAGCAATAGGATACCAGTTGACTAATGCTAATGCAAGTTAGTTACTATTGGCAATTATGATAAAGGTTTGAAAATAACAATGTGGTGGATTTGGATTTATGAGTTGCAGCCATCCATTGAATATAAAAACGTGGCCCCTGGAACAATGTTATTGCAGAGGCTCTCAGCCCATCGATATCAAATTAAAAGTAAATTTGCAATATGGCCAATAAATATAAATAGAAGGAATTACTTCATTCACATGGCATCTCTTTTTGGCAGGACCAAAAATGTTTCAGAGCCACTAAAATGGAGTCACTATTGTAATGTGAAATATGGCAGCCATTGTATGCAATAACATAAATGATAACACTGAAAATACAATTATTTTAGTGGTTTCATGAGAAATATGAATGACAATGGGATATTTGGGGAACAACCCTTCTAGAATAATGCTTCACATTCATTCAAGAGGATAGATGGTTTTGTACTTAAAAGGGTTATGTTTGATTATATATTACTTTCATCGTGTTGATTATATTCTTAAATCTTTGGCACGCTGGTTACAATTTGGCCCTTTGCCTCAGAAGCAAGTGAGCAAGGGTAAAATGTACTTTATTGTCATATGAAGCGGGGTACTGTGAAATTCTTTTTAGGCATACAGTTCAGTAAAAGTACATCTTACATTCAGTACAAGTGCAGAGGAATAGAACACTGAGGCAGTAGACTGGAGTTGCCAGATTTTTGTGCCATGTTCAAGTCCTAGTTGATATATTGTACTTCCTGCCAGTAATCCATGCTTTAGGATGTCCATGCAATTCAAACAGGATGTAGTGAGGAGAATAAAAATGGGATTAGCATAGCATTAATGTTAATGTGTGTTTGATGGTTAGCATGAACTCTATAAATCTATTGCTTATTGACCCTATTGTGAGGGCTTACATTCTAACTTTGATGTTAAATGGAAACAAGCAGGAAGAAATAATCAGGTCTGGAGTGATGCCGAATTTGAAGATGTGAGACGACCAGCTAATACGCCATACGATACAATACGATACGAATAACTTTATTTATCCCAGGAGGGAAATTAATTTGCCAACAGTCAGAAAAAAACACAAAATACATGAAACATGAAAATAAAGTGACGAATGATAAGACTTTGGGGATGTGCAAAGATTGAGGAGGTGGGTGGAGGGGGGGGGGGGGGGTTGTTGTTGATCCTATTGCCGTCCGCAGCCTTCGCCCTGCTGCCCTAACACACTGCAGTGAAGAAGATGGCATTAGCTACCATCGATTGGTAGAACATCTGCAGCGTCTCACTGCAGGCGTTAAAGGAGTGGAGCGGATCATTATAATTTAAGAGTGTATATAAATTATAGAGTGTAAACAAAATTACAGCACAAAAGAGGCTATTCAGCCCATTACATTCATGCCATCTAAAAAAGATTGATGTAATTAATCCTACTTCCTCAAGATCTCAAGATCTCAAGATACATTTAATTGTCACATGTACCAGATGGCACAGTGAAATGAAATTCCCATACAGCCATACAATAAAAATAAAGAACACAACACACTATAGAATTTGACATAAAACATCCCCACACAGCAGAATCAAAGTTTCCCACTGTGTGGAAAGGCACCAAAGTCAGTCTCTTCCTCCACTGTTCCTCGTGGTCAGGGCCTCCCCAAGCCCTCCCCAAGCCCTTCCTGGGGTCTTTATGTTCCAGCAGGTCAAGTGCTTATCCAATTATTTTAAAAACATGGCGAGAATCTGTCACACCATCCCTTCAAGCAATAAAGTCTCAAACACTCTTGATCTCTTGGCCAAAATGTTAAAACTATACCAAATCCTTAAGCCTAAAAGCTAAACTTAGTGTAAACACTCCATGATCGGGGACACCTCCACCAAATCTTCTCTTGTTTTGGCGGTAGTAATAACCCCATTTTTCCCTGATTTAACTGTGGAGCCAAAATCCATCACCTTATATTCTCTTTGAACCCTTCCATATATCCAGTTTCCCTCTCCACTCTGACTCTCAGCCTGAAGAAGGGACTCGACCCCAAACGTCACCCATTCCTTCTCTCCAGAGAAGCTGCCTGTCCCGCTGAGTTACTTCAGCATTTTGTGTCTATCTTTAGTACAGTGTGGTATAATGAAAATCCTGCTTGCAGCAGTTTCACAGGCACATAGACTCAAACAATGACAGCTTTAGAGAAGTATTATGCATCTACAATCTATTATAATCCAGATAATAATATTATAGTCCCAACGATTGTGCTAGCTCCAGAATTTGCCAGTGTTTCCCTGTAGAGGTTCTGGTTTCCACCACTGCTTCAGACCTAAACACTGGCAGTAGCACCTATTCTGCTGCCTCCACCCGTGCACCACTGGCAGCATCTCAAGGAGCCTGATGGGGCAACATGTATCTCTGTGGGTTAGCCATCTCTCGGCTGGGAAGTTGAGGAAGTCTGCCCTCTGAGCCTGCACTAGGTTAAAGATTCCCCTTGTATAAGGAGTTTCAATGTTAGTCACGGAGACATGGAGAAATACAGTGCAGAAAAAGACCCTTTAGCCCACTGAATGCATGCCAACCATTAACCACTAATCTTCACTAATCCTATCTTAATGCCATGTTTTTTAAATTCTACACGTTCTCATCAATTCCCTAAGATTTTACCATTCACCTCCACATTAGGGGCAATTTACAGTACCCAATTAATCAAACAGTCCACATGTCTTTCGGATGTGAGAGAAAACCAGGGACCTGAAACTCATATAGTCATAGGGACAACGTGTAAACTCCACACAGACAACATGTATGGTCAGGAGTGAATTTGGGTCAGGGGCACTATGAGGCAATGGCTCTAGTCTCGGGTCACTCTGCTTTCTACCAAGCGCTGGTGGGAAGCGGGAGAGAATCAACACTACATAAAAACAAAATGGGAAACAGAATTAAAAATTCAAATAACAGAAGAAGAATGGTATAAAATGTGCGAGCTCACTAGTATGGAGAGAATTTTGCTGGAAGAATCTAAAGGGCTTGTCCCACGAGCATGCGACCTGCAAGTGGCAAGCGCGACCTAAAGGGCCTGCATGCGGCAAGCGCGACCAAACCAGAAGCGGGGGCCGCGCGGAGGTCGAGTGAGTGAAATGAAGTTCGAGCGAAGTCCGCGGGAAGTTCGCGCGTGACGTACGGCGCCGAGGCGGCTGCGGGCCGGCATGCCGTTGCCGCGCGGAATTTTTAAACACGGTCAGTTTTTCGGAGCCCCGCACGATGTCGGGACCAGCTCCGCACAACTCCATACGGTTCCGGCGATCGAAGTGGGACCGGCCCCGCGAGGCCGTACGGCTCAAGCGACCATGTTAGGTCGCGCTTGCCGCATGGAGTCGCTTAGGTCGTGCTTGCTGCATGGAGTCGCATGCTCGTGGGACAGGCCCTTAACTCGCTTTTTTATAACACCCAAAATAAAAAGCAGACAACTTGCTGTCCAACAACACTGTTGGAGGCTGTGCGGGAGGCAGACCACTCGCATATTTTCTGGAACTGTGTAAAGATAAGGCCATAATGGGAAAATGTAAATAGCTTGGGTTATAAAATCCCAAATAGGTGCCCTGTGATGTATCTGGGGCACATTAAAGATATTGTAAAAATAGAAGATACATATTTGATTAAAGTTTTGCTTGCGGCAAGTAAGAAGGCCATTACCAGGAAGTGGCTTAATGAAAAAAGTCCAAAACAGGAATAGTGGTTAGAAATTGTGCGAGACATCTTTAATATGGAGAAACTGACATATTCCTTGAGAGTCAAGGAGAATTCATTTGAGAAGATCTGGGGGAAATGGACCGTTTATTTGAGCCATGACACCAACTAGACAAATGCCGAGCTAGATATGGGAAGATTGTGTTATATAGAACTAGATGGTATGTTTGTGTGAATATTGAAATATCTCCAGATAACGAATCAATGTAACGTTTTTTTTAAATTTGGTAAGTGAACCACACGGTCTTATTCCATTTTTAAATTAATTTACTTTTTTTTCCTTATCTATTTATTATTTTATTTTGATTGTTGTTTTTCTTATTTTGTTTTATTTATGGTGATGGTGTTGCACTGTTTTGTATATATCTCTGTGAAAAATCAATACAAATTTAAGTGAAAAAAAAAGATGCCTCACAATGATACCCCAAATGTTTTTAATTATTTATTACCATTTGGAATTTTTAGTGCGTTAAATGTTAGAAATGTTTACTTTGATTCTTTCGACTGCATTCTATTTTTTAAACAGTCCCAAGTGTTACTGAACATTTGTGAATGTCAAACATATTCACAAACATTCAAGTGTCCTGATAATAGCTTTGACAGCTGGTGAGCCTGGAGGTGTAGCCTTTTCATTTGCCAACGTCTTGCTATGTGGAGCCAGCTGTATGTGCTGACAGCCCTTGGCTGCACACAGCCATGTCAAAGTACGAGAACCCAAGTTCCCAATGGCAGCGTGTGCCAGGATCATGCTGGAACATGCTCTGTGGCCCAGGAACAGGTGGATAATGATTCTGGGGCAACAGAATCTCCCCCATTATGGTGAGTGCCTCCTTCCTACTTATGGGGAACAATACCTTGACAAAACATATTGCCTTAGATTTCCTTCTCCTGACATCTGGTAAAGTAGACCCAGGACATTTTAGTGAAGCGACATTTTTATTGTGAAACAAATGATAAAGGAGAACTTCTCTTTCCTCTTTATTTTTTAATGAAAATGTCTCTGCCAACCCCTGTTTTGCAAACAGTTTTCCAGCTTCCACTGCTGTGCCCTTTTCTAACAGCATGACTGAGATTGGAAGTGATCGTGTAGGGAAATAAAGTTGAATCCTGAGCTGCTGTTTCTGGGGCATTTAGGCTGTTGGTTAAACAGCAGGGCTTCAGGGCATCTGTTTGCCAGTGAATTCTTTGCAAGACAAGCAGAGAAAACCTACCTGCTGGTCTTGCTGTAGTATTTTAAGGAGTTCTTCTCATCCAATTACTTAAATCATTAGGCAATGCAGATCGTATATTGTGAATTTCATAAGCATTTCAATTCGCTTTTAACTTCAAAAATTCAAAGGACCAACCCCATTCACGTAAAGTATTATTACTCTTAAAGCATACAATACTGAAAATGCCTCTGCAGGCCAGGGCCATCCATGGTGAGTGAAGCTGGTATCTGACCTCTCATCAGGAAAAGCTGAAGATAAAATCGATGTTAAAATGCAATCAAAGTTGGGGGTGGGTGGGAAGGGAGGAAGGAATACATGGAAGGCCTGTGATAGAGTAGAGGGTAGTAATGATAAAATGAAAGCAGTAATGACACTGAAAAATAAAACAGAAAACAAACTAGAAGCAGGCATAAGATATATTCACCATATTGTCTAGCATTCAGCATGATCAGGATTCATCCTTTTATCTCAATCCCATATTCCAGTGCATTCCCCATATCCCTTAAAAAGGTTGGCACGAAGGGTTAAAATGTTCCCAACATTTTTGTTTTATGTTCAATTTCCAGCATTGTCAGTATTTTGCTTTCTTACTTCTAATCTGTTTGATATCCTACTAGAGTTCGATAACAATAATGTGCAATGATCTCAGGAATTCCTGGGATTTACAGCACATTATCCTGTTTGTTCTGCCTTGCTGCATTGTAGATTTACCAGAATGATGCCTGGGCTTTGTGGGTTAAATTGCTAGGATTACAGAAATAAGGAATGTATTCACTTGATTACAGAAGGTTAAATTGTAATTCAGGTGAAGTTCTCAAGTTATAATGGGCATGAAATTGGCCTTTTTGATGGTAAGGCCATCAAAAAGGCCAAAAGGGACTTCTGCTCCAAACTGGAGGACGAGACAGATGTTCGGCAGCTGTGGCAGGGCCTGAATGCAATCACCTCCTACAAGGCGAAACCAGGAGGCAGCTCGAATGTCGGTGTAACATCACTCCCTGACGAGCTCAATGCGTTTTACGCATGCTTTGACAGCGAGAATACTGATGTGCTTTCCCGATCCCCCATTCGCTGTGATAGCATTTCAGTCTCAGTCACAGAGGCCGATGTCAGGAAATCCTTCAGACGGGTGAACCCCCGAAAAGCACCTGGTCCTGATGGTAAACCCGGTCGTGTTCTAAAAACCTGTGCGGACCAACTGGCGGGAGTTTTTGCGGACATTTTCAACCTCTCACTTCTGAGGTCCCCACCTGCTTTAAAAGGGCATCAATTATACCGGTGCCCAAGAAGAGTAATGTGGCGTGCCTCAATGACTATCGACCAGTGGCACTAACGCCGGTGGTGATGAAGTGCTTTGAGAGGTTGATCATGGAGCAAATCAACTCCTACCTCGACAAAAACCTGGACCCACTGCAGTTCGCGTACCGCCACAACAGATCAACGGTGGATGCGATCTCGCTGGCCCTCTACTCTGCACTGGACCACTTGGACAACAAAAACTCATATGTCAGGCTGTTATTCATTGATTACAGCTCGACATTTAACACAATCATCCCCTCCAAACTGGTTACCAAACTCACAGAACTGGGTCTCTGCGCATCTCTCTGCAACTGGATCCTCGACTTCCTCATCCACAGACCACAGTCTGTTCGTATTGGTGGAAATGTGTCGGCCTCGATAACAATCAGCACGGGAGCACCTCAAGGCTGCATGCTCAGCCCCCTGCTGTACTCACTATATACCCATGACTGCGTAGCGAACCACAGTGCGAACTCCATCATCAAGTTCGCTGACGACACCACTATTGTGGGGCGTATCACTGATGGGGATGAGTCAGAATACAGAAGAGAGATCGAGCAACTGTCCATATGGTGCCAGCGCAATAACCTGGCCCTCAACACCAGCAAAACCAAGGAACTGATTGTGGACTTTGGAAGGAGTAGGAGGGGGACCCACAGCCCCGATGGTTGAAAGGGTCGATGGTTGAAAGGGTCAAGAACTTCAAATTCCTGGGCGTGCACATCTCTGAAGATCTTTCCTGGTCTGAGAACAGTAACGCAATTATCAAAAAGCTCATCAGCGCCTCTACCTCCTGAGAAGATTACGGAGAGTCAGATTGTCAAGGAAGACTCTCTCTAACTTCTACAGGTGCACTGTCGAGAGCATGCTGACCGGTTGCATCGTGGCTTGGTTCGGCAATTTGAGCGCCCTGGAGAGGAAAAGACTACAAAGGGTAGTAAACACTGCCCAGTCCATCATCGGCTCTGACCTTCCTTCCATCGAGGGGATTTATCGCAGTCGCTGCCTCAAAAAGGCTGGCAATATCATCTGAGTCTGAAGAAGGGTTTCGGCCCGAAACGTCGCCTATTTCCTTCGCTCCATAGATGCTGCTGCACCCGCTGAGTTCCTCCAGCAATTTTGTGTACCCTGGCAATATCATCAAAGACCCACACCATCCTGGCCACACACTCATCTCCCTGCTACCTTCAGGTAGAAGGTACAGGAGCCTGAAGACTGCAACAACCAGGTTCAGGAATAGCTACTTCCCCACAGCCATCAGGCTATTAAACCTGGCTCGGACAAAACTCTGATTATTAATAACCACTTTCTGTTATTTGCACTTTACCAGTTTATTTATTCATGTGTGTATATATTTATATCATGGTATATGGACACATTTATCTGTTTTGTAGTAAATGCCTACTATTTTCTGTGTGCTTAAGCAAAGCAAGAATTTCATTGTCAGATAGATAGACAGACAGACAGACAGACAGACAGACAGACAGACAGACAGACAGACAGACAGACAGACAGACAGACAGACAGACAGACAGACAGACAGACAGACAGATAGATACTTTATTGTCATTTAGACCTTTCGGTCTGAACGAAATTATGTTGCCTGCAGTCATACACAGAATCAATAATAACAAAACATACAATAAACACAAATTAAACATCCACCACAGTGAGTTCACCAAGCACATCCCCACTGTGATGGAGGCAAAGTCTTAGTCTCCGTCTCTTCCCTCCTTGTTCTCCCTCTGCGCTGAGGCGATCGATCCAGGCCGGAGATGCCGCTCTCCAGTCCAGCGGACCTCCGTGGTGATGTCGCCGCCGCCGAAAGCCGGAACGCCGTCTCCGCTCCGAGACGGCCCGCCACAGCATCAGCTCCGGGCAGCCGCCCCAGCTCTAGGTCCCGCAGTCTCCGCTCCAGGCCGCCGCCCCAGCTCCGGGTCCCGCAGTCTCCGCTCCAGGTCCCGCAGTCTCCGCTCCGGGTCCCGCAGTCTCCGCTCCGGCCCGCCGCCCCAGCTCCGGGCAGCCGCCCCAGCTCCAGGCCGCTGCCCCAGCTCCGGGTCCCGCATTCTCAGCTCCGGGTCCCGCAGTCTCCGCTCCGGGCCGCCACCCCTGCTCCAGGCCGCTGCCCCAGCTCCGGGTCCCGCAGTCTCAGCTCCGAGCCCCGCTGCATCAGCTCCAGGCCGCCGCCGAAAGCCAGAACGCCGCACCAGCAAGTCGGGCCACCGCTGCCTTAGCCCCGAAGACGGCCAGCCTCTCGTTGGTAAGTCCTGGCTGGCTCTGCCTCCGGAGCCTCGGGGTTGGTCGCAGGTTGGAGGCCGCCAGCTCCGCCATTAGGCCTCAGCGCAGACGGAGGCAGAGAAGGGGGATACGACATGAAAAAGTCGCATTCCCCCGAAGGAAGAGACAGAGAACATGTTTCACCCCCAACAAACTAAAACGTAACCAAAACAAGACAAAAAAAACAACTGAAAAAAGTAAAGACAGACGGACTGCAGGCGAGCCGCAGCTGTTAACAGCGCCGCTACTTCCGGAACGAAAGTAGGGACACTACAGGGACACATGACAATAAACTCACTTGAACACTTGAACTTGAAATTGTTGGAGAATCTTGGTACATTGTTCGAAAAATTAGAGCCATTTTTTTTAGTAAAGTTTGGAAACTTAAGAAGTGGGGTGGTTGAATGTTACATTTGAATGACAGGCTGATTGTGAATCTGAAATCGATAGATTTGTGTTAAACAAAATTGTTAAGTGATCTGAGCCTGGGGTAAGGCAGGCACATAGTTAGGATACAGAGCAGCACTGACCCCATTTTGTGAATAACTGGTAGCAGCTCAAGATAGTCAGTGATGATCAAAACCGCAGCTCTTATAGGATCAGCATTCTGTAGCTGCTGCAATGCTCAAATCAGTTCACAGTCTTAGCCGCTTTTTGGAAGACATAACTAAAAACAGATGATGCTCTAATGCAATCTGGAGATTTTAGTGAGCAACATTCAATAGCGAAGAAAGGTTCTCTGATCAGAGCCTGAACTTAAATGTGGTGCCATTTGAATACTAACTGCATCCAAGAAACTAGCATTGTGGAGCTTAATATTGCACCTATTTTATCTGTATTTATAAATCATAAAATTGCACTAATCTTTTTTAATTGTCACCTACCTATGCCTGCCCTCTCATGGTATTTGAAATACGAATCCTATCCATTCACATTCCCAGTTTTCAAGGTTTTTCATATAGTCCCATATCAAGTTTTATCTGATGGCATAATGCTTTCCGCTCGCCAGATTTAGATCAGATCCCAACTCCAAGTGTATAGTGCAACCTCTGTGTTATGATAAAGCAGAAACCCACCTTTCTTGTATAAAATCGAAGTGTATATATTTCCTATTATTCCTGAGCATCTCTTGTGGTAACATGTTATGTCAAGTCAAGTTTATTCATCACATACACATACGAGATGCACATATGAGATATTCTCATCAAGATAAAAATTGCACGTGGACATTTTCAAGGATGATAGTCAATGCTTCATTTTTGAAACTATTCAATGCTTGTGTTTCCCAATTTCATGTGAAATTATTCTAAATCCAGGCATGAATCCAGGTCTTAATTCTTTGGAGCGCAGAAGGTTAAGGGGGGACTTGATAGAGGTCTTTAAAATGATGGGAGGGATAGACAGAGTTGACGTGGATAAGCTTTTCCCACTGAGAGTAGGGAAGATTCAAACAAGAGGACATGACTTCAGAATTAAGGGACAGAAGTTTAGGGGTAACATGAGGGGGAACTTCTTTACTCAGAGAGTGGTAGCTGTGTGGAATGAGCTTCCAGTGAAGGTGGTGGAGGCAGGTTCGATTTTATCATTTAAAAATAAATTGGATAGTTATATGGACGGGAAAGGAATGGAGGGTTATGGTCTGAGTGCAGGTACATGGGACTAGGGGAGAATACGTGTTCGGCACGGACTAGAAGGGCCGAAATGGCCTGTTTCCGTGCTGTAATTGTTATATGGTTATATGTTAGAAATGAGATTTTGAATCTCTTTTTCTGTCCACCATGTGGTCGTTTTCCCTCAGTCAGCTCTCCATAAAATAGTTAGTTTTGTGTTCTGTGATCAGCCAATCCATCATAAATTTATTTTGTTGTCATCTGCAATGGTTGGTATCTTTTGTGCCTACTTGTTTTTACATAGTGATTAATTGGGAATGTTAGACCTGGTGCAGTCGCAGTGCACATCAATGGGAACAGCGGGAACTATCTGTCAGTTTTAGAGGGGTTTCTGATCCCTTTACATTAAGGGGCGGCATGGTGGTGCACGGTTGCTGCCTTACAATGTCAGAGATCCGAGTTTGATACTGACTGTGGGTGCTGTCTGTACGGAGTTTGTACGTTCTCCCCGTGACCGTGTGGGTTTTCTCCGAGAACTTTGGTTTCCTCCCACACTCCAAAGACGTTTGAGTTTTTAGGTTAATTGGCTTGGTATAAATGTAAAAATGGTCCCAAGTGTAGGATAGCATTAGTGTGCGGGGATCGCATGTCGGCGCATACTCAGTGGGCCGAAGGGCCAGTTTCCGCATTGTTTCACTAAACTAAACACTGACAAGGAAGGGTATGCATGTGTGCTGGCATTCCCGAGCGACCGTTATGACCAGGTACACAAAAATGCTGGAGAAACTCAGCGGGTGCAGCAGCTTCTATGGAGCGAAGGAAATAGGCAACGTTTCGGGCCGAAACCTGGTCTGAAGAAGGGTTTTGGCCCGAATCGTTGCCTATTTCCTTCGCTACATAGATGCTGCTGCACCCGCTGAGTTTCTCCAGTATTTTTGTGTACCTGGGATTTTCCAGCATCTGCAGTTCCTTCTTAAACAAACGGCCGTTATGACCTTGCATCTGCCCATCAACTCTGACCCATTTAGAACCTATTATGGTCTCATTTACATTTTTGACAATGCAAAGGTTCAAGGAGTTGTGGAACCAATACCTGATTATAGGATGGAATAATTACTTTTTATAAACTATTCATGTTGCAGAAAACCCTTTATAAGTACTTATATATATTCATGATTTCTTATTTTCACTGGCAGAACCAAGCAGTTTGTAAAGTTGGACAGATTTGCCAGCAGGACTTCATAGTGTTGTGGGTTCTTATAATCAATCTAAAACATGAGGAGTCTGAAACAAGAGCTTTAATTAACACAAAGACATCCTGTTTCCCAACACATGCAGCTTATGGCTGACTGCCATTAACTCCCTGCTGTCTGGGGAAGAAAGCCCATGTTCTCTTAGACCCACTGAAAACGTGTCTTTATATCCGAGTAAAATACTCTATGAATGACAAAAACAATAGTTAACATAATTATCGATTAACTCAGACACCGTGTGACACTCCTCCCCTCAATATCAATATTATTGAGGTGGATTTTTTTCAGGACCACCACTATTTGAAGGTATGCAAAAAGGAAGTATTTTCATCCATCCACAAGTGAGATTCTAAAACTGTCACATAAAATCAAGTCATAAATTCAGGTGACTTCCATTATGGTAAACTTGAGATTTACAGTACTGGAGATCAACCTTGTTGCTATTGAAAGCAAATGGGCCTCTGAACACACAGAACTCTGTTTGGCAAGATGGATGATTTTAGTTTTAGATGAAATATTGCTGGATCTCACATTGGTTCTTCTTCAGCTTTTTTGAAGTATTCCCACTCAACTTCAATAAATTATTTGCTTCCATTCTTCCCCCTCCTCCCAACCTCACCATACCCCGACCACTCTCAGGAATCAACTACAACCTCCTTGTCCATCCTTGATATCGAACATCAGCATGATTTCTTCTCCCATCCTCTCCCTTCTAGTTTTCTTGCTCCAATTCGCTCTCTGGCAAGATTGTCCGTTTACTAATCTTTGTTTTCCCAATCAATCATACGGAGCTGGTCTTTACCCTCAACAACTTCTCCTTTGACTCTCCCACTTCCTCCGTCCAAGGCGTAGCTATGGGCACCCGCATGGGCCCCAGCTATGCCTGCCTCTTTGTAGAGTATGTTGAACAATCCCTGTTCCAGGCATACACTGGCCCTATCCCCAGACTATCTCTGTTACATTGATGACTGCATCGGTGCTACTACCAGAACTCATGGACTTCATGAACTTCACCACCAATTTTCATCCTGCACTCAAATTTACTTGGACCATCTCTGACACCTCCCTCCCCTTTCTTGATCTCAGTCTCCATCACAAGAAATAGACCATGGACTGACATCTATAACAAACCTACTAACTATCAGTACTATATCGACTACATTTCTTCCCACCCTGTTTCCTGCAAAGACTCAATCCCCTACTCCCAACTTCTCTGTCTGCGCCGTATCTGCACCCAAGATGAGGTGTTCCATACCAGGCCATTCGAGATGTCCTCATTCTTTAGGGAATGGGGGATCCCCTCTCCTATCATAGATGAGGCCCTCACTCGTGTCTCCTCGGTACCCCGCAGCTCCGCCCTTGCTCCCCCTCCCCCAAGTCGCAACAGAAACAAACTCCCTCTAGTCCTTACCTTCCACCCCATCAGCCGTCGCATACAACACATAATCCTCCAAAAGTTCCGCCACCTCCAACGGGATCCCACCACTAGCCACATTTTCCCATCTCCACCCCTTCCTCATAGACCGTTCCCTCTGCAACTCCCTGGTTAACTCATCCCTTGCCACCCTTCCCACCCGCTCCCCAGGTACATTCCCCACAACCGCAGAAGATGCAACAGCTATCGCTGTACCTCCTCCCTCGACTGTCCAGGGATCCTGATAGTCCTTTCAGGTTAGGCAGAGGTTCACTCGCACCTCCTCCAACCTCATCTACTGTATCCGTTGTTCAAGATGTGGGATATTTTTTCATCGGCGAGACTGGGCGATCGTTTTGCGGAACATCTTCATTCAGCCCACGTGAACCAACCTGATCCCCCTGTTGCTGGAAACTTTAATTCTCCTTCTTATTCCAACACTTCTGTCCTCGGTCTCATCCATTGTCAGAGTGAGGCTAAACGCAAATTGGAGGAACAGCATCTCATATTTCGCTTGAGCAGCTTACAACCTTGTTGCTATTGAAAGCAAATGGGCCTCTGAACACACAGAACTCTGTTTGGCAAGATGGATGATTTTAGTTTTAGATGAAATATTGCTGGATCTCACATTGGTTCTTCTTCAGCTTTTTTGAAGTATTCCCACTCAACTTCAATAAATTATTTGCTTCCATTCTTCCCCCTCCTCCCAACCTCACCATACCCCGACCACTCTCAGGAATCAACTACAACCTCCTTGTCCATCCTTGATATCGAACATCAGCATGATTTCTTCTCCCATCCTCTCCCTTCTAGTTTTCTTGCTCCAATTCGCTCTCTGGCAAGATTGTCCGTTTACTAATCTTTGTTTTCCCAATCAATCATACGGAGCTGGTCTTTACCCTCAACAACTTCTCCTTTGACTCTCCCACTTCCTCCGTCCAAGGCGTAGCTATGGGCACCCGCATGGGCCCCAGCTATGCCTGCCTCTTTGTAGAGTATGTTGAACAATCCCTGTTCCAGGCATACACTGGCCCTATCCCCAGACTATCTCTGTTACATTGATGACTGCATCGGTGCTACTACCAGAACTCATGGACTTCATGAACTTCACCACCAATTTTCATCCTGCACTCAAATTTACTTGGACCATCTCTGACACCTCCCTCCCCTTTCTTGATCTCAGTCTCCATCACAAGAAATAGACCATGGACTGACATCTATAACAAACCTACTAACTATCAGTACTATATCGACTACATTTCTTCCCACCCTGTTTCCTGCAAAGACTCAATCCCCTACTCCCAACTTCTCTGTCTGCGCCGTATCTGCACCCAAGATGAGGTGTTCCATACCAGGCCATTCGAGATGTCCTCATTCTTTAGGGAATGGGGGATCCCCTCTCCTATCATAGATGAGGCCCTCACTCGTGTCTCCTCGGTACCCCGCAGCTCCGCCCTTGCTCCCCCTCCCCCAAGTCGCAACAGAAACAAACTCCCTCTAGTCCTTACCTTCCACCCCATCAGCCGTCGCATACAACACATAATCCTCCAAAAGTTCCGCCACCTCCAACGGGATCCCACCACTAGCCACATTTTCCCATCTCCACCCCTTCCTCATAGATCGTTCCCTCTGCAACTCCCTGGTTAACTCATCCCTTGCCACCCTTCCCACCCGCTCCCCAGGTACATTCCCCACAACCGCAGAAGATGCAACAGCTATCGCTGTACCTCCTCCCTCGACTGTCCAGGGATCCTGATAGTCCTTTCAGGTTAGGCAGAGGTTCACTCGCACCTCCTCCAACCTCATCTACTGTATCCGTTGTTCAAGATGTGGGATATTTTTTCATCGGCGAGACTGGGCGATCGTTTTGCGGAACATCTTCATTCAGCCCACGTGAACCAACCTGATCCCCCTGTTGCTGGAAACTTTAATTCTCCTTCTTATTCCAACACTTCTGTCCTCGGTCTCATCCATTGTCAGAGTGAGGCTAAACGCAAATTGGAGGAACAGCATCTCATATTTCGCTTGAGCAGCTTACAGCCCAGTGGTATGAATATTGATTTCTCTCACTTCAGGAAGCCCGTCATTCCCTCTATCTATCCCTCCACCACCCAAGTCGCACTAGCTTCTCATTTTCACCCTACAAACACCTTACAAAGGCCTGTTTCCTTTATCATCATTACATTTTTGCATATCTTTCATGCATTGTTCTTTATCTCTCCACATCACTGTCTATATTTCTCATTTCTCTTATCCCCAACCAGTCTGAGGAAGGATCTCAATCCGAAACGTCATCCATTCCTTCTCTCCAGAGAACACACACTTCTCTCCAGAGAACACACAATCACCTTTTTACATTGTCACTGCTTTGTAAATTATTTTTTTTCTGTGATATTCATTTCCCCGAAATGTGTCTGAACACAGAGACACGCCCTTTGTGTTTTTATGCATGAAAGAGGTATATACTCACAACCCATAAACCCAGATCAGTGTTCTCTGGATGGTACAATATTGGAGATCCAGGACCTCATCCTAATCTTTCTTAAATCCATGGCACAGTTCTTCTTAATTGCATCAAATTATTCCTAACCCAGTTGTTTTGTTGCTTTTGATGAAAGGATAAATATTGGTCAGGAAATTGGTTAGGTAATGTCTTGCGATCTTTTAATTCCATCAGATAAAGTAGATGGGTCTACAATTAAACATTTCATTCGTAAGGACAGAACTGCTGACAGTGAAGGATTCCCCTGGTATTGCTCAACATTATCAATGTAACTTGTTAAACCTGAAGTGCAGTTGGATCGACAGAGGCAAGATTGTGGTGGAGAGAGAGTGGTGAGTCTGTGGAATTCTCTGCCTCAGAGGGCGGTGGAGGCAGGTTCTCTGGATGCTTTCAAGAGAGAGCTAGATAGGGCTCTTAAAGATAACGGAGTCAGAGGATATGGGGAGAAGGCAGGAACGGGGTACTGATTGGGGATGATCAGCCATGATCATATTGAATGGCAGTGCTGGCTCGAAGGGCCGAATGGCCTCCTCCTACACCTATTGTCTATTGTCCATTGCCCCTACTGAAGCAAGACTGAATAATATGGTCCTCTGCCTTCAGGGTGTTCATGAACACATTTGACGCGAAGCACCATTAACACAACCAGCATTTGGAATAATATCTCAAATTGTAATTTATTCTGTACAATTTTCACAAACTTTCACGGTGAACACATTGGAAAGAGTGGCCTCCCTCTTGTTAAATATTATCTCGGTCCTGTAAATTTAAGTAAGACTTAAAGACTATTTTCTGCTTCTTTTGTGGTTGTGATATATTTCCTGTAATGGGCTTTTAAAAAAGATCTTTCCAATAGCAAAATAAAAGGTGCCAGGAGGGAATAGGAGTAGATTCCAATTGGAGTTATTAGTTAAGCATAAAAATAATCATGCACGCTAATTACGCAGACTCATTACTTAATGTATAACAGCAAGTCAGTAAATTGGAATATCATGCACAAAACAGACATTTCATATAAAATAAAATAATTATGTTTAATAGAGTTGGCAAATTCATCGGCTGAATTTCCGTAAGGTTTTATTTGGTATAAAGTAGCTCCTACGTTACTGTACTACTGAGTCAGTTTCTTTGGACCAATAATAAAAGTTTATTATAACCCTCAAGTCAGGGCCATTAAAACCCCGAAGAAACTCATTTTCCTTTTTAGCTATAATAAGAATTCACAAATTAGATTTCAGCAATAATATCCTTAGGCTGATAGCTAATTAAACTATGGGATGTCAACCTTCACATAAATGTAATTGGTGTAATATTTTTCCCATGGTCTACTATAAACCTATTTTGAAAATCTTCCAGAAAATAGCTAGACTCTTTTCTTTATCTTTCAGCATTAACTTCACTGATAATTTGAATTGAAAATGTATTTATTATTACTTCAGTCATCTATGAAAACATTTCAATTGAGTGAATGACATTGGTTGATACTAAATAAACAGCAGTAGCAGGAAAAAGGAATGCTATTGCATAGGAAGTAAGAATGGCATTCATTTTATAATATGTGGGGAGAAAAAAAGCTTTTGCTTACCTTCAATTTCCCGGTAATATTGCTGGAATTTCCTAACCCAAAACGTCACCTATCCATGTTCTCCAGGGATGCTGCTGAGTTACTCCAGCACTTTGGGTCTTTACTTGTAAACCAGCATCTGCAGTTGCTTGCTACATATTGCTGCAAAATGTGGTTTAGATAGAGAATTGTGGATTGATACCCTTGTGGCCATGTCCCAGGGATACACTCATACTGATTCCAAGAGTGGCCCTCAGTGAATTTGTGAATCCTCAGATCCGCAGTGAATTGTGCCCAGGTGTATCCAGTTGTATACATTTTTGAAAGCTTTCTCTGATGCCATATTGGTAATACGACCAATTTGCGGCGTCCAATTTGCTGTCCTTTTCAGACCTGTTTGCTTGTTTAAAATGGCCAATATTATGGACTCAGATTTTTAAATAAGCCAGTTTTTGTTTACCATTGTATTGCACATTACGACTTTCACAGTTGTTTCAACAGGAATGTATGCAATGTTTTCGCACCACTTGCTCTTTGCTGCTGCAGTTTTGCATAGCAAAACTCCCTTTATAGATGTGTTTCTCCTCAGCAGTATTGCTGACTCCAGCTGCTTCTTTGGCAGTCTTCAGCACCGGCATGCCAATGGGCTTTTAGTGCTGTATCAGCCACTCTTCATTCCTCTGATGCTGTAACAGAAGACACAGAAAGGAGCCTTTTTTTCCCTGGAGAAAGTACTTAAAAATCCTTTCATGAAGATTATTTGTTTTCCAGATTGTCATTTACTTGATGGACTACAGTTAGCCAACCTCATTCTTATCAATATGAAAATATAGGCAGTGTACTGTACCATAGTCGACTTGAGGTGGATATTGCATTATAGACAGTACACACCATTCAGGGGGCCTGAGAACAACCTGACATTGGACCGTAACACTCAATAGTAGTATTGGGCATTCTACTGGCATCTATTCGCCTCCCTTGGCATTTCAAGAGGATAAGATTCACCTGCTTTATCCGAGAGACATAGAGAGGGCTTTTAGCGCATTGAGTCCATGCACAGCATCAACCCACCCATTTATTCTAATCCTACATTAATCTAATTTTATTCTCTCCACACTCCAATCAACATCCATGAGATTTTAACATTCACTAACATACTAGCAGCAATTTACACTGACCACTTAACCTACCAACCGATCTTTGAGATGTGGGAGAAAATCGGAACACCCAGAGGAAAACCAAATGTCACACAGACAGCACCCAAGATCAGGATTGAACCAGGTCAGTGGAACTGTGAGGCAGCAGCTCTACCTGCTGCACCACTGTACCACTGTGCTGCATTTGAAGTTAAGTTTCAGGACATGGGTAAAGGAGCAAACACTGGAAGCAGATCAGGAGAAAGATTGGGATGCATTCCTGTGCCATTGCCTGACTTTTTGTGTCTATCCGCTGCTGATTATCTGATTTCCTAGAGGGAGTCTACCCGACCCAAGCATCTGGTCCATTATTGCACCTATAAGGGACTCAGCAGATGTTTCAGGTTCACGATAATATCATGTTCAATGTCCTTCTGGTGTATATTGGGTCGTTTCTTAACATCTGTTTTATGGCCTGAGAAATAGGCAGTAAAATGTGTCATTTTCATTGTTCTGAAAAAATAACTGGACAATAAGTTTCAATGAAGTCAAGCTAACTCCTAAAGCTTCATTTAGAAAAACTCCAATAAAGCAGAAGAGGTTATTATCATGCAAAGGCATGAATACCAATATTGAAATAAATATCGGAAATATTCTCAATCTGCCCTTACTATTAAAATATACATTAAATATAGAAATAAAGAGGGATCTAACAGCACTCAGAAATCAAACTGATGTCACTAAAAAGAAATTCCCTGGATGATAGCTTAAATCCCAGGTTTCTTTTAACTTCCGTTTAGTGTGCTGAAGATAGTGGATAGTGGAAGATAGGATTTGAAGATAGTGATGCCATTTTCAAGAGGAGCAATTAAACTCTGCTTTGTTTGCTATGGTTGCCTGGCACATGTGTGGTGTGAAGGTGACTTGCTGCTCAGAAGTTATCCAGATCCTCGTGCTGACATGTGATGTTTCATTATCTGAGGAGTTGCATGTTACGTTTGACACTAGCTTTGACATCAATTTACTCGATCTCTTTGATGTCCCGCTCTGTGAAGTACTACCTTAATGTCAAAACCAGTCAATACTACCTCACTGCAGGAACTAAACTCTTTGGTGCGTGTTTGAACGTCTGCTGTAATGAAATCCAAGGGTCTAAAAGAACCTAAATTGAGCATCAGTGAACAGATTGCTGATAAGTGGCACTGATTGCACTGTTGAAGGCCACCAGTTTACTGTTGCCTAGGACTAAACTGATTGTAGCAATTGACTGATATGCATTTAACATGTTTGATGTAAACAGCAATGTTTTTTAAATGAGTTTGTTGCCATTGTTGTAATTGTATTGGAACAAGGATAGAGATACTTCTGATCCCGGAGCACTGGTCAGCAGCACATTATCCAGCATGCTAACAAAGGCCCTAAATGTTTGTGTTCATTGGGTACTAACCTGACCCTTGTATCATGTGGAAGGGATCAAATTGGCTGATGGAATGTGGACTTCAGGAGTGGTCTAAGTTGATTCACTCATTCGCTGCAAGTGGATCCAAGTCCAGTACTGCTGCAATGCATTCACTTCAGCAAGGTTTGAACCTTCTCCTTCCAATGCTGAGGCAATGGGTCCACCACTGTACTAAAGGCTCATCCATAAACAGTGATAGAAATCCCAAACATAGGGATCAAGACACTACTTCAAAACAGAGGCTGTAATTGTTGGTTGCCTTTGTAAAAATCCCTACAAGTTTGGTTTGATTCAGATCTTGCATATTTTACTCTGTCCAAATACTTACTGAGATTCAGGTTTCTTGCATGTTTAAGGCTTTGAAGGCATAGTTAAAACGTAATCAAAAATATATTTTAAAAATGAATGGTTATCATATATATCGGCATGATTAAGCAGAATGCCAGTTTCTTCTGCTTTTTCTATACTAGTCCAGAATTTAACCAGGATACTTTAGAAGAACATATTCTGCAGCAACGGATTAGGAATTCTAGGCAGGCAGGAAGAAGCTGTGAGATGCATTGTCCTCAATTATCCTTTCAATTAAATACATTTAACCATGCTTAATTTCACTGATGGGAGTGATAAACATTAAATATAAAGGGAAATCAAAACCACAGACATAAAATACAATGTGCTTCAAACTATCAACACCAACATCAACCTCTCACAGATGTTCTCTTTGTCCTGCTCATCTCTTCGGACAGCTTCAATGCCATCTATATATTTGTTGATGACTGCTGTGGTTGGTCGAATCATTGGTGGTGATGATTCATCACACAGGAGATAGATCATCTGGTTGAGTGATGCAGCAACAACAATCCACCACTCAGCATCGACAAGACCAGGGAACTAATCATTGACTTCAGAAGGGGAAGCCAAAAGACCACGCTCTAGTTTTCATTGATGGGCCGGTAGTAGAGAGAGTTTGGAGCTTCACCAGACTGATTCCTGGGATGTCAGGACTTTCATATGAAGAAAGACGGGATAGACTCGGTTTGTACTCGCTAGAATTTAGAAGATTGAGGGGGGATCTTATAGAAACTTACAAAATTCTTCAGGGTTGGACAGGCTAGATGCAGGAAGATTGTTCCCGCTGTTGGGGAAGTCCAGAACAAGGGGTCACAGTTTAAGGATAATGGGGAAATCTTTTAGGACCGAGATGAGAAAAACATTTTTCACACAGAGAGTGGTGAATCTCTGGAATTCTCTGCCACAGAATGTAGTTGAGGCCAGTTCATTGGCTATATTTAAGAGGGAGTTAGATGTGGTCCTTGTGGCTAAAGGGATCAGGGGGTATGGAGAGAAGGCAGGTACAGGATACTGAGTTGGATGATCAGCCATGATCATATTGAATGGCGGTGCAGGCTCGACGGGCCGAAAGGCCTACTCCTGCACCTACTTTCTATGTTTCTATGTTTCAAATTCTTGGGCTTCACCAGATGACCTGTTCTGGACCTAACACATTGATGTAATCATAAGAACGCTTGCCCATGCCTCCACTTTCTTAGAAATTTAAAGGGATTTGGGATGGCTCCAAATACCAAGTTTTAGAGATGTACTGTAGAAAGAATCCTGTCTGGTTGCCTCATGGGATGGTATGGCAATTCCAATGTACAGGAATGCAAGAGGTTGTAGAAACTCCACCACAGGCACATCCCTTCCCACAATTGAAATCATCTACATGAGGCACTGCCTCAAAGGAGATGTTTATCATCAAGGGTCTCCATCATCTAGGCCATGCCCTCTTCACTCTGCTATCATCAGGGAGGAGGTACAGATGCTTGATCCAGAAACAGCTATCAGGTTCTTGAATGAATCTGCACATCATAAACATACTTCAACAGCTGAAGACTATGGTCCTCACCTTGTATCGCCATGGACTTGTTTTATTTTCCAATAGTGTTTTTGTATTAGTGGCTTGTTCTTTTCAGTCCTCTAAGAAATGTTACATATGTGTGGATAATTTGTATTTGTGTGTTGTCTGAGTGTATGTGCCTGTGACGCTGCTGCAAGCAAGGACCACATCTAACTCCCTCTTGCTGCAAGCAAGAATTTTCATTGTATCTGTACATCACCGTACTTGTGCATATGACAATAAATACAGCTATAAACAATAAACTCTACAATCATTTTTTTTCTCTCTTTTACTAGTTTTGACAAATGGTCTGAAATGTTAATTCTATTTCTCTCTCCATGGATGCTGCCTGACCTGCTGAGTGTTTTCTGCATTTTCTGTTTATTATTATTAAGCATAAACTCACAATTTTGAAGCCTCATTTTGGGACTCTTCATGACATAAACTATTATTAGTTACTTAATATGCTTCATGACTTGACTATAGATAATAAAAATTAGATTGTTCACTCCTTGTTGCATTTTTATGTGACCAATGGTTGAACAATTATTAACAAGTGAAATCTAGAGGTCTACCGTTTTGCTTCAATCTGAATAATTTTACGTGGAACTAAAAGTAAATGTATTTAGTGCCAGTGACGTCATTTGCAATATGTTGATAACATTACTTTAAGTATTTTCTGCCAAAATTATACACTGCCTTTACTGTTTAAATCTCTTTTTGATAAAATAAAGATAGATAGATAGATAGATATAATTTATTGCCACACAACCAGGGTTGGTGGAAATTTGGGTTGTCAGCAGCAGTACAATAATAAAGAACACACAATAAAACTGTAACACAAACATCCACCACAGCATTCATCACTGTGGTGGAAGGCACAAAAATTTGGCCAGTCCTCCTCCATTTCCCCCCCGTGTACAGGACCAGAGTCCAGTCAGTCCAGGATCGCCTCTTCCTCACCGGAGACCGCGGCTTTAAGTTGTTGTAGGCCGCAGGCCGGTGGTTGAGATTTAAAGTCCCCGCCGCAGCCAGAAGCACAGTAGACCGCAGGGCCGGCGGTCGAAGCTCCCCTCCAGGGGTGATGGTAAGTCCATGCCGCACCCGCGGCAGAAGTTGGCCGCGGGCCGGCAGTGATGGCTTCTTCTTCCCCCGGGTCTCCAACGTGAGATCCCGGGCTGTAGACGCCGCACCAGCTGGAGCTCTGCAGACCGCGGCTTCAGGCTGCGACTTCAGGCTGCCGGCTGCCCCGGGCCAGCGAAACGGAGCGCTCCCCTCCAGCGAGCCCCAGCGAGGGCTCGCCCGCTCCACGCCGAGAGTCCACGCTGCGCCCGCCGCTGAAGCCCCGGGCGCGTCTCCGGGAAAGGCCGCGTCGATCCTTGATGTTAGGCCACGGGGGAGGCGACCTGGAAAAAGTCGCCTCTCCATGGAGGAGGCGACCAAAGCGGTTTCCCCCTCACCCCCCCACACAAAACACACAAAGAAACACAAAATACACACTTTAAAACATACTAAAAAAAATTTAAAAAGCTGGAAAAACTGACGCGCTGCTGACATGGCTGCACACATGCACATACAAAAACGATTGAAGTTAATCTCACGATCCGATCATGTACCTTACCTTTTTACCTAGCTGTTTAATGACCAGAATCAAGGTGCAATTGGCAGAGTCCAACATTGTTTTAATCTTTACTGTGATGATTTTCATTAGTTTTCACTGTGCTAACCTAGTGAATAGTGAGTAAATAATATTTCACTTATAGTACCACATTGATGCAACAACCAAGAAGGTAAACCAATGCCTCTGCTCCTTTAGGAGACTGAGGAAACAGCATGTCTCCAATGACTTTTACAAACTTCTACAGACGCACTGTTGAAATCATACTGGCGGGTGGTTTGGGAATAGTTCTGCCCAAGGCCACAAGATATTGCAGAGAGTTGTAGATGTAGCCTAGTACATCGCACAGATTAGACTCCCTACCTTTGACTCCATCTACATTTCAGGGTGCCTCGGATAAGCAGCCAACATAATCAAAGATGTCCCATCCTGTCAGGCATAAGGTACAGAAGCTTGAAAGTGTGCGCCACCAGACCCTGGAACAGCTATTTTCCCCTCAGTTGTCAGGATGGTCCCTCCAATAGCAAGTATATTTGTGCTATTCACCTCTACTCCATTACAGACATTGGACTTGTGTGTCTTGAACTGATGTGCTCCAACACTGAGAAATATATTCTGCATTCTGTACCTTCACAGTTGCTCTACCTATTGTACTTATGTTTGACTTGATTGTTTTAATGTACAGTATTATCTGATCTGATTGGATAGCATGCACAACAAAGGTTTTCACTGTACACGTGACGGTAATAAACCTAAACCAAATAGAATCTGAGCTTAGTGTGGCCCAATCTCTTCTATGGAGCAGGTGTGTCCTTCTTGCACTGCATGCCCAGATATTGTGGTTTCTGATGGTATTATGAAGTTCTCAGTGCCATCTGTAAATCAATAATGCAATAACATTTGGCTTGCAGCATCCGTTCCCTTTCTTTAGCTAAATTTTGAATGTGTCAGCACAGTTCTGAAGTTCATCATGTGTGAACAATGTGGTCTTCGGGCACTCTTGAGAGATTTAATTCCGCATTAGGCCCGATCTAACAATTGCCAGCTGCTCCGAACTTTGGAACTGGTGGTATCCAGCTGTGCAAAATGGAATTAAGTTCTAGATGTCGAGGCGAGTGCCATTAATGGTGGATGTTCAGAACTTGCTGACCAATCTGGAAACCTGAATCTGTGTATTCATTCTGCTTCTGCGTTCCCCATGGAATCCAGTGGTGGAACACACAACTGCCATGGACCCCAGTGTAATAGAACAGTGATGTGGTAGGATCATATACACCGGCACAGTGCACAGCAGTAGAGTTGCTGCCTGACAGTGCCAGAGACCCGGGTTCGATCCTGACTATGGGTAACGGATGAATATATTCTGTGACTTTTTATATACAATGAAGTATAATAAATTGCATACTCTTAAGTACTTTAAGGTCCACGTTCAAAGGTGTATTAGGGGTGGGGTAGTGGGTGTGGGGGATGATTAACAATAGTCTATTTCATTCCAGCGGATTGATTACTCTATGTTTAGCCTTACTCTGTATGCCGAGTGCCTCGCACTAATATTTCAATTTCAAGTAATGTCAGCATCTTAATTTTTCATTTTGTCCTATAATGGATTTATGAGTTGAGGCATTACCTTTTTAATGATAAGCTTTCCAGATTAAAATGTGCAGATCACGTTACTAGAGTTTACCAAAGTAAATATAATCCAGGAAATACATTTAAACAATGGAATGAATTTGAATTTTAATGCATCAGTACATTTCATTTGCCATTTTATACTGTGAAATAAATATTTTTGAAACTGTTTCCATCTATGTTGGCATGACCCATTATTACAATAACATGGAACAAAAATAGCAATTGTTTAAGTTGAGGGCCTTGGTAATATTATCTTAAATGCACCCTATTATGAGCTTCCAGTGCAGAAGCAGACGGGGCACTGTATTTAAAACTGTTTAATATAGACCATTATTTTTTTTTGCTATAATTCAAGACTATGCAGGAGACATAAGAACTGTAGAAGCTGGAATCTTGAGCAAAAAACAAAGTGCCGGAGGAACACAATGGATCTGGCAGCTTCTGTGGAGGGATTGGGCAGATAATGTTATGGGATAAAGTAATAAAAAGGAACCCCAGATGCTGGTTTATACCAAGATGCTGGAGTGACTCCGCAGGTCAGGCAGCATCTCTGGAGCACACAGATAGGTGACGTTTCAGGCCAGGACCCTTCTTCAGATTGATTGTAGTGGAGGGGGGAATTAAAAGCAAGAAGAAAAACAGGACCAATCGGGGTCGGCAAAATATTACCTCAGGCAAGGACGTTCCCTGATGGGAAAATTGACTACGGATGTTGTGAGCCTCACATTATTGCAAATCATGGAATTGGTGAATGGACTTTTAGTGGAAGAAGGGAGGGGCGGGGAAGGAGGGAGAAGAGAAGGGGGAGGAGGAGGAGGGAGTTTTTTTAGAAGTTACTGAAAATTGGAGAATTCAACATTCATATTGCTGGATTGTAAGGTAGCTTTCAAGCTTGTAAGGGGATGCTTTCAAGAGGGAGCTAGATAGGGCTCTTAAAAATAGCAGAGTCGGGGATAGACAATCGTCAATAGACAATAGGTGCAGGAGTAGGCCATTTGGCCCTTCGAGCCAGCACTGCCAGTCAACGTGATCATATGGGGAGATGGGATGTGATAAGTGATGGGATGGAATATGGGAAGAATGAAGGAACGGGGTACTGATTGGGGATGATCAGCCATGATCACATTAAATGGCGGGTGCTGGCTCGAAGGGCCAAATGGCCTACTCCTGCACCTATTGTCTATTGTCTATTGTAGCAAAGAAACATATGAGGTGCTGTTCCTTCAATTTGCAAGTGACCTCAGTCTGGCAATGGAGTATAATGTTTTGGATTGGGATCCTTCTTCTGAATGCTGGACTGGAGAAGAGAAAGCTGAAAAGAGAGGTAGTGGGAGTAAAACCTGGCACATGATAGATGGATACAGGTGAGGAGGATGGATTGATTGAAAGATGAGGGGATGGTAGATGAAAGTGTCAAAGGCAAGAGGCAAAAGGGAGATAAAAGGGTGTCAGATGCTCCGTTTCGGGACATGTGACAATAAAACACCCTTAACATTGACCTTCTTGACGTGATTTTCCTGCGGTGAAAAAAGTATTAGCAAAACAGATGCAAGCGTGGTTGACAAGTTGGCTTATGGCAGCAAATTGTGACAACCTTTCCCCAAGACTTTTTCTGAAAGTGGGCAGGTTGGAGTTGGGTTTAGGAAACTTTGCAATTTTTACTATCCTAACTGACCTCAAGACCAATCCTCGCCGTTTCTACATTTCATTCCTCAGCTTAATTTCTAATCAGATTACACCATTGTATTCTCCGTCACCTCCAGCCTTCATTATTATCCCTCCACTACCTGACATCCGCCAATTCACCCCTCCTTACCAAGATCTACATATCACATTCTTGCCCCATTCCTTCCCCTCACCTCTTCCTCTTCCTATCAACTATCTCCTCTCTACTCAGTGTACTCCAAAGATGCATCCACACCAGAAACATCGTCTGTCTATTCACCTCCACAATGGCTGCCAGGCTCGTTGAGTTCCTTCAGCAGTTTGATTTTTGCTCAAGGCTCATCTAATTATTTTGTTACTTACTTTTTACTACAGACTCAAGGTCCAGATAAAAGACAAGACATTACATAGAATAAATTGCATACAAAAGCACAGGAAACCTATCTGTCTGTCTGTCTGTCTGTCTGTCTGTCTGTCTGTCTGTCTGTCTGTCTGTCTGTCTGTCTGTCTGTCTGTCTGTCTGTCTCTAAAACTCTCATCTTGTCCTCTTCCGGTTTGCGTTGTTTTTAAATTTGCGCAAAAACGGTACCGTATATGGCTAGGATTTTTTCACCACCTTACTCACCGTTCTCCTCTGCTCCAAGCGCACCAAATTTTGGTGGAATATTATATTTGGTGTCATATTATTCAAAATGACAAACCTAAATTGCTGCCTTTGCTTTTCTTGCCACAGGCAGAGCAATCAAAGACACCGATTAAGTATTTACACCATGTTTAACTTTACACGCCCTTTTAGTTTAGTTTAGTTTAGCTTAGAGATACAGTGATAGTTTTGTTTAAGAAACAGGCCCTTCGGCCCACTGAGTCCGCGCCGACCAGCGATCACCGCATATTAACACTATCCTACACACACTAGGGACAATTTTTACATTTACCAAGCCAATTTACATTTTACATTTTCCTACATACCTGTACGTCTTTGGAGTGTGGGAGGAAACCAAAGATCTCGGAGATAACCCACTCGGTCACGGGGAGAACGTACAAACTCCGTAAAGACAGCACCCGTAGTCAGGAACAAACCCGGGTCTCCGGCGCCACAAGCGCTGTAGGGCAGCAACTCTACCGCTACGCCACCATGATGCCCTTTGTTAAGATTTCCCTAAAATCCTGAATGTACCAACCCCAATAATCAATTATCCAACAATTCAGAAATCCTGAATCTTTGGCGTCTCGCTGAAAAATCAGCTAGTTTGGCATCACAGAGATCCTGACAACAGCAGGTTAATGGGATTTTATTCTACATCCAGCTATTCAGTGACCAGGCTCCATCCTGAACAGAATCACTTTATATGTGCCCTTTTAGAACAGAATATTTTTCTTTCATCCCAATCATTTTAGACTTGGCAATGACAGCTACAGCTGAAATAATTGCCATGCATATACTTCCTTTTGTATGGCATATGGGCCTTTTGTCTTAGACTTATGGGCCTGTCCCACTTAGGTGATTTTTTGGGCGACTACAGGTGACTGCCACAAAATTTTCAACATGTAAAAAAAAATTTCGGAGACAGTGGCGACAATTTTTGCTGTTGTAGGCTGTCGTAGGTTGTCGGTGATGTTGTAGGTTGTCGCCAGGTGTCTTAGGTGAATTCCAATAAAACTAGTCCCTGGCAGTCGCCTAAAGAGTCGCCTAAGTGGGACAGGCCAATAAGAACTAGACATATAGTGATTTGGAATGACTTTGACACATAATCATGCATAAATTGCAGTATGATTCATGTTAACTGGAAGAGAACTTCCTCAATAATAGGCGAAGGTGACATGTTCAGAATAGACTTGTCACGATAAATCTATGTGAGAATCTTCAAACTGAATTTACTATAGCACCACCCAAGTGCCTGAACCCTGACTATAAATGGACACTAAAAGCAGCACCAAGTAGGAGATCATAGTTCCTCCAAAATCCCTAACATTTATTCCTCACATTATCACCACCCAGGTTTGTCAAGATGTGAATCAAGGGATAGCATCATAGAAACATAGAAAATAGGTGCAGGAGTAGGCCATTCGGCCCTTCGAGCCTGCACCGCCATTCAATATGATCATGGCTGATCATCCAACTCAGTATCCCATCCCTGCCTTCTCTCCATACCCCCTGATCCCTTTAGCCACAAGGGCCACATCTAACTCCCTCTTAAATATAGCAAATGAACTTGCCTCAACTACCTTCTGTGGCAGAGAATTCCAGAGATTCACCACTCTCTGTGTAAAAAATGATTTTCTCATCTCGGTCCTAAAAGACTTCCCTCTTATCCTTAAACTGTGACCCCTTGTTCTGGACTTCCCCAACATCGGGAATAATCTTCCTGCATCTAGCCTGTCCAACCCCTTAAGAATTTTGTAAGTTTCTATAAGATATGATTATGATTTGTGATTTATAGTTAGGTGGAAAAAGGCAAAGGAATAAAAGTTGGGGGGTGCACATATAAAAAGGATGCAGGTGCCACCCAGAAATTAAGCAACAACAGTAAAAACATTATTGTGGTAAGTATCAATATTTCTATATTGATGATCTGTCCAAGCAATTGAAAGCCTGTAATACTGGGTGCATGATTGGTAATGCTCTAGCGAACCATATTATATATGCAAATGACCTTGTGGTCTTTAGTCCATCTAGCTCTAGTCTCCAGCAGCTCCTTACTATATGTTCTGTGTATGGCATGGAGAAATGTCATGCTGGTAAGAATGCTGTTATGATCCGTAGAACCAAAGAGGATAAATGTCTAAAATGTCCTGATTTTAAATTGTCTGATAATTAACTTAGTGTCTGTAATAAGATAAAATATCTTGGGCATTTTATTACAGAACAAATGACAGACGGTGAGGAAATTTATAGGCAACACAGTATGAGGTATGCACAAGCAAACATTCTCTTACGCAAGTTTAGTGCGTGTACAGTTGGCGTGAAGTTGTCTCTGTTGAGCATATTGTACACCACTCTATACTGCATGTCTATGGTAAAACTACAGAAAAGCAAGCTTACAGAGACTTAAAGTGGCTTATAATGATGTCATGAGAATATTACTTAAGATAGTGTAGTGCAAGTGAAATGTTTGTGGCTGCAGGAGTCAATACTTTACAAGCTGTCTTAAGAAATCTATATACTTAGAAAACTCTCATCTTGTCCTCTTCCGGTTTGCGTTGTTTTTAAATTTGTGCAAAAATGGTATCCGATAGCTCTCAGATTTTTTTGCCACCTTACTCAATATTCTCGTGTGCTGTAAGTGCATCAAGTTTTATTCCGATCGGTAAAATATTACAAAAGTTATTCGTCTGACATTTTTTCGGGTCGGCGATGTCCCTTCTGGCACCCGCTGTCAATCAACGGCGGCAAGAATAAAGCTGAAGGAGCAAGTGAGCAGAGTGTGGGCGGGGGCAGTGTTCGCGGGGGCGGGGTCGGGGGCAGGGGCTGTGTTCGCACGGGTTGTGTTCGCACGGGTTGTGTTCGCAGGGGCTGTGTTCGCAGGGGCTGTGTTCGCAGGGGCTCTGTACACTGGGGCTGTGTTCGTGGGCAGCGGCGGCTGTGTTCGCGGGCAGCGGTGGCTGTGGCCACCACGACGAGCTGGGAGCCGAGCCACTGAGTGCGACAGGCTCCGGGGACGGGAGCCACTGAGTGAGTCCGGAGCCCACACACAAGGGGTCCCACTTAGTCTCGTCTTATATATAAATTTATTTGCCGGATTAATGACTCTGAAAATGAAATTATCTAGGCCTTATCAAACATAAGGTTTAGCACTACATGCTACCAATCCCAGCTGTGGAGACATTGGTATAGTTGACTTGTTGTACGACTGATTTTTGAAAATTCTTGATCTTAAAACATGTATCGTGCTTTTGTACGTAATTAATTGTGTTTTTATAAGTAACTAGACTAAGTGGGACCCGTTGAGTCCCATTCTCACACGAGAGGCCTGGTCCCCAATGCAATATTCCACCTCTGCACCAATTAAAATATTCCACCACTCACGCATAGCCCCCAACTACGCAGGCGTGGCTCATGGGTTCCCATTGTGACGCCCCTGATCCCTTGACTCAGGGCATCTGGGCTCACAGTTCACTCACTTATGGCTTCTGGTCTCAGAATTCACTGATTCACGGCTCCTGGACTCACAGTCCACTCACTCACGGCTCCTGCACTCACAGTTCACTCACTCATGGCTCCTGGACTCACAGTTCACTCACTCACAGCTCTTGGACTCACTGTTCACTCACGGCTCCCGGACTCACAGTTTACTCACTCATGGCTCCTGGACTCACAGTTCACTCACTTCCGAGCTGACTGACTCATGCCCGACTTCTGGACTCACGCCCGGCCTCCGGGACTTTATTCTCCTCGCCCCGGTCATTGACAGCGGGTGCCGGAAGGGGCGTTACCTTAATGGTGACTGACAGGCGAGAAGACCAATCTGCTGATCTTCTCACAATTTTCAAACCTTCATTACTTTGAAGGGGATGGGTCACACGGTCCTGCTTGGCAATGCCATTTGCATCGTGAGTTCCATCTCTGCCTTCCTAAAGTGAGTTTATTTCAATTATAGTAAGACATTTCTTTAAATTGCTGTGCCCTAATGTTTATTGTCCAGTGATGTATTGGAATCAGTTAAATCATTAACTGCTTTGTAAGGCTGATTCTTATGAGTGCATACTGATGGGAATTTAGTTTGAAAGGAAATTAAAGATGGCATTAAATTAAAGGAAAAGACTAATATAGTTGCCAGAAATAGCATGAGCGTTGGGAGCGCGTTAGAATTCAACAAAATAGGATCAAGAAATTGATTTTAAAAAAGAAAGTTAGAATATGTGAGTAAACTATCATGAAAAACAAATTGTAAGACCTTCTACAAATATATAAAGTAAAAGGACCAGCCTGAGCAATTGTGAGTTCCTTTCAAAAAGAGATGTGCTTATCTATAATGATCATCATCATCGTTGAAACCATCAACGGGCACGGTGCCTTACAATGCTATGTACGACAGTGATCGCAACTTCTACTGAAGTGTGGATGGCCGTTGGCTCGCTAGGAGCTCATCCACCCTTTGACAGGGTACACAAAAATGCTGGAGAAACTCAGCGGGTGCAGCAGCATCTATGGAGCGAAGGAAATAGGCAACGTTTCGGACAGAAACCCTTCTTCTGTCTGAAGAAGGGTTTCGGCCCGAAACGTTGCCTATTTCCTTCGCTCCATAGATGCTACTGCACCCGCTGAGTTTCTCCAGCATTTTTGTTTACCTTCGATTTTCCCGCATCCGCAGTTCCTTCTTAAACACCCTTTGACAGGTCTTGTTTTTGGTCCTGCTGCGGGTCCACAGCCCCTACCTCACCTGGAAAGCCAGGTGGGAGAGACGGTTTTTGTCAGTCTCCCTACCTGCTTCCACTACCTGCAACCTCCGGCAACCACCTGCAACCTCCGGGAACCGCACGGAAACCTTGGGTGCAGAGCAAAGTCTCCAGAGGTTTCCGTTCAGGTTTCCTAAGTGGGACAGGGGCATAAGGCACACAAATGTAGGTAAATCTCCCAGGCTTACGGTGGGAAGCTAGAGAAGAAATTGCAGGACCCAGAGTCATGGGTGTGAGATATGTTATACAGGTGAGGTGCCAGGAGACATGAGTGAGACTACCTTGTGCCTCTATTTAAAAAGGGCTGTAAAGAAAAACTTGGGATCTATAAACAGTAAGTCTAATGATAGGAACATTACTGCGAGATTTCTGAGGGATAAGATATAACTGTATTTGAAAAGATGGGTTGATTAGGGATAGTCAGTATAGTTTTGTGCATGGGAGATCATGATTTATGAATTACATTGAGTTTTTTGAAGAAGTAAGCAAGTAGGTTGATGTGGGCAGGGCTGTAGATGAAGTCTATATTGACAATAGATACAAAATGCTGGAGTAACTCAGCGGGTCAGGCAGCATCTCTGGAGAAAAGGAATGGATAATGTTTCAGGTTGAGATCCTTCTTCAGACTGAGAGTCAGGGGAAAGGGAAAGTAGAGGTATGAAAATGTTTAGGACAAATCAGAGCTGGTACCGACCCAAAACATCATGAATTCCTTTTCTCCAGAGATGCCGTCTGATCCGCTGAATTACTCCAGCATTATATGTCTATCTTCAGTGTAAACCAGCATCTGCAGCTCCTTCCTGCACACATAGTCTATACAGTTTTAATAAGGTTTCACATGATAGGCTCGGGAAGATCAGCCATGATCATATTGAATGGTGGAGCAGACTTGAGGGGCTGAATGGCCTCCTACTCCTGCTCCCTTATTGTTTCATATTCTCAATCCGTTCAATCACTCCATTACCCCTGGAACCAGTCTCATGAATCTTTGTTATCCTCCCTTTATGGCAAGTAATTTGTTTCTTAGTAACAAGATTTCAACAGTAAGAAATACTCCAGATGTTGTCTTACCAAATTTCCTATAGAATTACAGAAAGGCTTTCTTACCATTGCATTTAAACCCTCTCCTAACCCTCTCATAATAAAAGGCAGCGAACCTTCCTCATTAGGATTAATCGCTTGCAGCACCTACATGTTGCCATTTAATGCCTTGTATGCAAGCACACCTTTCAACAGCAAGTACCCAATCTTTTACCATTTAATAAATATTCTGCTTTTCTATTATGTGCACCAAAGTGGACGGCTTCATATATGTTTTCATATTGTATTTTATCTTCTTTCCTATACACTCAGACTGACTATATCCTCTTGAAGCCTCTGGATATAATATCTCCACGCTCACCATCCCATCTAGTTTAGTATTATTGGCATACTTGGAAGTATGGCTCTTGCCTCCTTCAGATTATTGACATACATTATTACTGAAATACATTATCAATAGCTGGAGCTCTTGAACTGTCATACCCCACCCATCACAATCGGTCAACCTGATCTATTTATTCCATTCTTTGTTTAAAACCAAATCTCTATCTATGTCAACGTGTTTTTCTCAGTTCCATGTGTTTCATCCTACTGTGTAGCACCTTATCAAAGCCTTTGAAAAATCCAAATGCCACTGGAAGAAGTAATGAATATCAATGCGGAGTCAACAAAATTAATATCATACTTGTATAACAGTATTTTAAATATAGAATTACCATCAACAGAGGCAATTAGAGAAGACTGGGAAAAATAATTAATGATAAAAATCTCAAAAGAAACATGGGAAAAATATTTGATACATATACATAAATGTTCGATCAATGCTAGACATAACTTAATTCAATTTAAAATATTACATAGATTATATTATTCCAAAACTAGGTTGAATAAATGTTATCCAAATATTTCTCCCATTTGTGATAAATGTCTTTCTCAAAATGCCAATATTACGCACTCATTTGTCTCTTGTTCAACACTTTATAAATTTTGGTGTGATATATTTGATATATTCTCAAAGCTATTTAAGACAAAAATGGAACCTAACACTGAAATGATTATATTTGGAGTAAGTGGAGATGGGAACAAATTAAATACACACCAAAACTCATTTTTCAATTATGGGTTAATAACAGCAAAAAAAATTATACTTAAATTTTGGAAAAATGCTAATATACCAACATTTAAAATGTAGATCAGTAATATGCTGGACACAGCACATTTGGAAGAAATGAGACTCCTCCTAATAGACAAACAAGACCTATTCTTAAGGAGTTGGTCCCCATTTATTGATTTCTTGGATTCATGTGGTGACATAATATCATGAAAACCAACAGTTTCAGGTATGGGTGAAAGATGATTTAGAATATTTAAAAAAAACATCTCACTGTGGCAATGGAATAATCTCCCTCCTGCTTTCCTTCTTCACTTATTCCTTCTCTTTCACTTTTTCTTTATTGGTTTTTCACCCATGCTCACTAATCTATTCTTCACTTTTCACAACCTCTTTTTCTTCTCTCCTTTCTCACTTCTCTCTTTAAAAAAAAAAAGGGAAGTTGTACAGAGAATGTAAAATGTTAACATCGTTTTTGTACCAACGCATTGTACTCACTTCTAATAAATAAAATAAAAAATAAATTAAAAAATCCAAATGCCGACATCCACTAGTTAACCATATGTAATCTGCTAATCACATCCTCAGGTAACTCTAGCATAAATCCATGTTGACACTTTGCAATCCTCTTATTTTCCAGGTGTAATGTTGGTCACATTATATATGTGGGTGTTCCAATTAAGTACTGGTCAGTACATTAAATGTGGTGGACTAAGCAATGACAATGTCATGGAATGCCATTGTTACAATGTGCAAGTGGAACTGGACAATTTGTAAACATCCTCAATACTAACCTTATTATGGAAAGAAGGTAATTGTTTAAACAGCTGAAGGTGGTTGGATCTAGAGCACTGATCTCTGGAACTTATACACCAATGCCCTGGCGTTGAGATGATTCTTTTAATAGCGTAATATTCCACTATACCAGTTAGCTCACCAACATTACAGTGTTTTCTAATTTGAATTTTGTGCGGGCTATTTGATGCCATAAAATATTATGTATTGCTAGCTATGTGGAACATTTAGCTAATTAAATTCCAACATCATGTACTTCAGGGATCATCCTCGGCACTGCTAACCTCAGCTAAGGCTCTCTGGGTTTAAGTAAGTAAGTATGTCTCCATGGGGACAAAGAGTACATTCTGTATCAGACAAACATAAAGTTCACCATGTGGGTTTTGTTGTACCTTGGCAATATGTTTTTACTTGGCTGAGCAAATAAAGCTACTGCTTGGAAGATTAAACTGAAATATGGTGTGATTTTGATCCTTTTTACATAGGTTAAGAAGACAGCAGACAAGCTCCCTGTTTGGGATGAAGCGAAGCTCAGTGTACAGTCCTGATGACTCTGCAGAAGCAATAAGTGAAGAAGATGACCTGGAACTCGAAGTGAAATAAGATGACAGTTCGAGTGTAACCTCTGTGAAAACAGGGAAACTGGTATCAGAGCGAAAATGAATGACTCCTCTCCTGGGTCAAATATCAAAAACAACATCCGTCAAGAGAGAATAAAATGAAATGGCAAAACATTTGAGATAAATTAAATCAAAGCTCCTAGATCCTTTGGAGATTTACTTTTCAGCAGTATGAAATAACAATTGTTCAAAACATTGAATTAAAAAAAATCACTGTATATATATCTGGTGAATGAAATATAGCAAACTATTTTGAATTATAATATCATATACTTTTGTATTCATGGATACTAGAGGTGTACAGTTAACTTGATGCTAGTGAGCTGTAAATTCTAATGTCAGACAACCACAGGGATATAGTTGGGTTTCAATCAGTTATAACTTACAATGTATGAGAACAAATGTTTATTTTTTATTCCTGCTACCAAGTGACTGAGAGCATATTTTTCAAGGGTAGAAGCAGAAAGATGTAGGGATAAGTGGAGGAAATGAAATGTGATTGGAGGCAGATGCAAGCTAATGTTCAGGGAACATCAATATATTTCCAAGTTGGTTTGCTTGGTTGTTGCACGAGACTTGGTAACTTCAGCAGAAGGTCTGATGGCTGACTTAGTCCGAAAATGCTCTCTGTGAGCTTAACAGGCACGTGCCGCCAGGGAAGGCACGGTAAGCAGCTACACCAGAAGGGGCATGGCCTTCATGCCGTGATTGACAGGAGAGAGATTCTCAACATTTTTTAAACACTAATAACTCTTTTATTTTTCATCAATGGAAAAAGTCCTCGGCACCTGAGTAAGATGGCAAAAATCACAGCCATGTGTGGTAGTGTTTTTTCTAAAATCAATATAAACCGCAAACTGGAAGTGGTCAAGATTAGACTTTTAATTATATAGAAGGCAAGGCAACTTTAATTAGGCAACACAGCGTTAGCATTTCCAAACCAAAGGCAACACAGCTTTAGCATTTCCAAACCAAGGGCAACACAGCTTTAGCATTTCCAAACCAAAGGCAACACAGCTTTTGCATTTCCAAACCAAAGGCAATACAGCTTTAGCATTTCCAAACCAAAGGCAACACAGCTTTAGCATTTCCAAACCAAAGGCAACACAACTTTAGCATTTCCAAACTATATTTTCAAACCACATTAAGGGCACTGACAGGTCAGTAAAACCACTCACAGTTTAGTAGACATGTGTTCAGTGTTATTCACAGCTCAGACTGAGAGACGTGACCCTCTCGCTCCCCCATCTTGCAGAGATTGACTGATGCACTCAACATTTTCGGGTTTTATAGTCCCTCCGGAAGGGGCGTGGCCTTCAGAAGAGAGAATCTCAACATTTTTATAACACTAATAACGTATTTTTCATCGATGGGAAAAATCCTCTTGACCTGCACAGCGGAGGGGGACTCTGAGTAAGATGGCCAAAAATCACAGTCATAAGTGGCAGCGTTTTTTCTAAAATCAATATATAGAACAACAGGAAGTGGTCAAGATCAGACTTTTAGTAATATAGATAGATATGATGAGTATCTCATAGGATGTGGTAATTCAGATCAGTCTTCCATTGTTACCCTGTATTCAGAGGGTGAAAAGATGTTCAATTAAGTGATAAACAACAATTGTGCCTGCATCTTGGTGAGTTGCTGCTTATTCTGCATCAGTCCAAAAGCCAGGTTTCAGGCTCAGTTTCTATGGAGACCTACTTTCACCATCTCTAAAGGATGCATTGCCTCATTTTACATTGTACTGGGACCTGAATTACCAGGGCACGGCCCCTTGTTCTGAAAGTCACCATAGAATTCAAACTGTTTTGTGACTGAATCCTTTCAAAATGTGAATTGTGCTGTTTACGCTAAATCAACACGGCAATGAAGGCTAATGCAGTCATTAAAATCTACCAAAATCCCCATGTCACATTCCATCATTATACAGGCGTTATTTAACTATGTAAGGAAATAGATGCAGCTGGCCTGTGCGCCTGCATGATACCTCCAATCTGTGGCACCTATTGTGTCAGCACCTTGATAAAGAGTGGGGATAGGGCCAGCTGGCTGCCAGAGAACCAAAGTTACTTCCTGAAGCACTGGCTACAATTCCCTAGCTGTGTCAGCCAGGAAATACAATCTCAATGTCCCATGTGGAGTCGCTTCAAACACGGGTGGTATATTGAAACAGATTCTGCTGTTCCATTGAATCAGGTTCTGCTTTGCTATCTTTTGCAAGGCACTCAGGTTATTATATCCTCTGCACCCTGCAGCAAGCAGCAGGGGAACAAAGAAGAGAATGTAGAAAAAGCTGATGTATCGCCAACAAAAATCATCTTGGAAGCCGCTTTAAACTGTTTGTAACAAGGACAGTTTCTGCATATAGAGGACTGATTCTGTCCTCTGGTCATTCATATAATTCTGTAACCCCATTAATAACCTGCTTTACTTATCTGTATCAACTGTTACTACCATTTTCTACAGATATATTTATGAATACTCCGAAAGCATTCGTACATCTTTTCTGAATACAAATTCAGCCCAACCAGTCAGGGCAATTCCAATTCCTTTACTCTTCTGTTGCCCAACAATGAGTGCTGACAATTACTTGCAACAGAAAATAAATACTGGTATCTATTCTACAAAAACCCGTGTAGGCAAAGCCCTGACTATAACTCCCAACAGGTAAGGAGGCAGCAGCCATCAATCCTTCTTCAGAATAAGGCTGATACCATTAGATTTATCCTGTCCTGGGGATTTCACAATGGAAAGCTGGGATTTCCAGACCTTGGAAAGCCAGCATCTAAGGGAGTCACGGCTTTCTACAGCTGGAAGTTGACTTCTTTGTTATGGATAATGCTATGAAGCATGATGACGGTAATTAAGGTTAGAACTTTGGGGAATACTAATTCTCAAGATAAGGGGGTTCTCAGAGATGTCTAACAAATATCAGAGTATTTAATCGGCATGTTTACTGACAACAGAACAATTAAATACTTACTTGTTACAGCTTAATAGATCTGTAAATGCCATAACATACAGATAAAGTATCATAATCATAAATACAATAAATTAATAAGTGTAATATTAGGGAACTATGACAGGGCAAAAATAGAAGTCTGTAGTGCAACCAAAGACGCCATCTGTAAAATCAAATCTGCTGGGAAGAAGCCACTCTTGAATCCACTGGTCCTGGTTTTCAGCCTCCTGTACCCTCTTCCTGATGGTAGCAGCAAAATGAGAGCCGAGCCAGGGTGATGTTGCCTGGGTTTCAGCAACTAAGTTACAGAGAAAGGTTGAACAAGTTAGGTCTTTATTCTTTGGAGCGCAGAAGGTTAAGGGGGGACGATAGAGGTCTTTAAAATGATGAGATGGATAGACAGAGTTGACGTGGATAAACTTTTTCCATTGAGAGTAGGGAAGATTCAAACAAGAGGACATGATTTTAGAATTAAGGGACAGAAGTTTAGGGATAACATGAGGGGGAACTTCTTTACTCAGAGAGTGGTAGCTGTGTGGAATGAGCTTCCAGTGGAAGTGGTGGGCAGGTTTGATTTTATCATTTAAAAATAAATTGGATAGGTATATGGACGGGAAAGGAATGGAGGGTTATGGTCTGAGTGCAGGTAGATGGGACTAGGGGAGAATAAGTGTTCGGCACGGACTAGAAGGGCCGAGATGGCCTGTTTCCGTGCTGTAATTGTTATATGGTTATATGTTGTGTCACTGATGATACTGGTTGCCTTTCAGAGGCTGCACTCTGATAGATTCCTTGGATGATGGGGAGATAAATACCTATGTGTAGGAAGGAACTGCAGATGCTGCTTTACAACAAATATAGAGACAAAATGTTGGAGTAACTCAGCGGGACGGACAGCATCTCTGGATAAAAGGAATGGGTGATGTTTCAGGTCGAGATCTTTCCTCAGACTACATATCAATACCTATCATGGACAGGGCAGCGTCTACCACTCTCCGTAGTCTCCTACATACCTGGGCATTTGAGTTGCTGAACTAGGAGGTGATGTGAACAGTCAATATGCTCTCTATTTTACACCTGTGGAAGTTCGAATGAGAATTCGTTGACATATTGAATTTCCTTGATCTTCTGGAGGCGTTGATGAGTTTTCTTTGTGATTGCATCGAAATGAGAGATAATAAAAGTAGAGCAGCATAGTGCAGAACACAATAGGAGAGACAGAGGATGAGGATGTGTGGTCCAAAAGACTTCAGTGAGATTGAGAAAGATGAAGAGGACTTATGTGCCATGGCCACGGTCAAATTGAATGCTATTTTTGTGATATTGTGTGGAAAATAGACTAAGATTTAGAAGACAACATTATTTTCAGGCATTTTAAGATAAAGAAAGCTGCAGAGGAAGGCAAAGACAGCAGGGCCAGAGATTATTTTGTGAGAAGGGGAATGACGATGTTGGTATTGGAATTGTGATGGGCACCACAGAACATCAGCTAACAAGGATCTTGGAGGGAAACCAGCAGATAAGCTCTCTTAGTGTCAGGGGTCCAACAGAGCAGGGGTGGGTCAAATACGCTTGCACAAAATGTGAGGAGAGATGGGAGTTTAGGAGTTCCAGGGATTGTGGATTAGGACATAATTTCAGTGGGCAAAGAGAATGGTGATGATTGGAGAGCAGCCCATGGTGCTTGACATTTAACATTTTAAATAAATAACTTTGAATTTATGACAAAAATGTTAATTAGATCCATATGCATGGAAGAAACTGGAGGTTATCTTTGCGCACCAGTGGGTTACCCTGGACACCGATATGGATAGCCATGTACCAGGTTTTCCACCAATGTGGATTCACTCCTTGTATGTAATCATTTGTTATTCAGAAACCTTAATATTCAATTATAATTTGTTATGAAAATCAGGTGAATTAGCAAGTGAATATTGTATATACGGTATTATCTGTACCCCCGTTTAAGTTAAATATGTGCGGTTCAGCACACTTATTAATGTACATTTATAGTGTATTATAAAAAGTTTGCTAAACTGGTAAAAGCTACACAAAGTATCCTTGCTGTTTTATCATTGTAGCTCAAGCAAGTATCTATTTTGGTAAAATAATTTGACCATTTTTGGCTGTGTTACAGATAATAAAAAAATGAAATTCAGTTGCATTGATTGGTCATTCCATCTTATTGGAAAGCACTATAATTAGTTTCATTAATCTCTTGTATTTTCAAGGTGAACCATAAGGATGAATGGATAGTATAATATATTATCCAAGGGGACTAGAAGTCCAGTCAGGTGAAAAGTACACAGGTACAATGCCCTCCACTTGTATATCAGGTGCAAATTTATTCCGTTTAATTTTAATGTAACCACACTGTCCAAAGATCAATCACTTTTACAGTGGCAGTAGTTATTTCTCAACATATTTTATAAAGCATTCATATGGCTGTTGCTGTAACTGTGTATAACTGAAATAATATTCCATCCCTTGCAGCAATAGAAAGGGTAGATAGCTGCACTCTGCAGAGTATTTATGGTACATTGGTAGACAAAAATGCTGGAGAAACTCAGCGGGTGCAGCAACATCTATGGAGCGAAGGAGATAGGCAATGTTTCGGGCCAAAACCCTTCTTCAGACTGATAGGGGGTGGGGGAAGCGGGGAGAAGGGAGGAAATGGGAGGAGTCAAACGAGAAGTTATTGAGGGTAAGGACCAACTCCGCTAGGCGGGGGAGAGTATCAGTGGACGGGTATAGGTTGCTCCTCCGGTCGAGGAAGAACCGGAGGGCTTTGAGACCATCCTGGTTGGGGATGGAGGTGTAGAGTGACTGGACGTCCATGGTGAAGATGAGAGGATGGGGGGCCTAGAGAATGGAATGCGCGGAGACGACGGAGAGTGTCTGAAGTGTCTTGAACTTAGGTAGGGAGGGATTTAACCAAGGGGGATAGGATGGAGTCAAGGTGTGTGGAAATTAGTTCGGTAGGGCATGAACAGGCAAAGACAATGGGCCTGCCTAGTGCATTCTCTGAAGGAATACTCGTCGAGCTAAGTTTCCTTTGCAACCTCCTGAAAGAAGGATCTGCTAACTTCTGGACATATCGCCGTGTTTTACCAGATTCCGTTTAAATAGCATTGTCAGTCATGCAGATCAATTTTGCAGGGTGGGTCAACTTGACTTTGTGAGGGCCATTTACACCATTGCAGAAAGAAAATCCTGTGTGGTCCTTGTTACTGCCAATATGACTGGACTTGTGGAGTAACAATTTTCTGCAGCTTTGCAAACAAGACATCGAGGTACTCTACCCTTTCCAGTTTAAACCTGTCATGAATTGAACGACTACATTCATTTTTGTGGAAAGTATCAGCTGTGGCGGGTAAGTTACAGCTAAATTTTGTATTTTGAAGTAACAGTATTTAATTGTTAAAAAATAATTAAATTTACATGCATTTACACTTAACTTATTTTAAATCTACAGACCTATAAAACTAAGATAACTTGAAACTTTAATAGTATGATTATTTTTTACATAACCTAGAACATTTTTCCAATGTTTGTGAATGCCAGAAACATCACATGGTGCTTGGGAGTTCTGACAGCTGCTAAGCGTGAGGATACAGTTTAATCAATTGTCAAACCATTTCTGGGGTTGGGGTTCCGCATTTACAAGGGGAAGGTCCTGACAGGGTTGTGATCATCTGGAACAGGCTTTTAAGAACTTGCGGCAAATAAGTGCATGTAACAGAGATATGAGCATAGTTGGCCAGCCACTCACTGAGACAGGCTGGAGCTTTCCCTCAGACAAGATGTTGTGCTCTAATGCCATGCTGTGGGTTCTCACTTGTCTCCTTCAGTTACTTCTCACAGTTACTAGACACAGAAGGCAACTGCATTAACAAGTCACTAGTTTAGTCTCCAAATCTTCAGTTTACAACATCTCTATATTACTAAAACTCACATCTTGTTTGTTTGTCCGTTTATTTGCCCGGCTTGTATTTGCGCAAAAATGGTACATGATAGCGTTACAATTTTTGGCCCACCTTACTCGCCATTGTCCTGTGATGTAAATTAAATAAGTTTCATTCAGATTGGTGGTATATTTTACATTATTGACATTTAAAAATTGAAAAAAAGAAAACAGCGCCCCACTTGCCCTGCCCCATCCCCACTTCCGTTTTTACTTGATCAGAAAGGACACCCCACGGGTCCTCAGCGCTGCCTTTGCACAAGTTAAGACAGCCTTCTTTTTTTCTCATGACAACAGTGACCAAACAGCTCCATGGGGAATGTTCCTTCTATTTTCATTTCTGCTCCCCCTCTGGGCCCTGGGCTGGGGTTGGAGCCAGTGCAGGGACCTGGCGCGTGGAGAGGCCGCCCCAGTGTACCCTCGGCCTTTCCCTCCTCCTCCCTTGGCTCCAGGATGCACGTCCCCCTTCTAACAGCCCCCGCCTCAAGCCCACCCCCCCCCCCTGGTTCCAGGATGCTCGTCCCCCCCACCCCGACAGCACCCGCCTCAAGCCCCCCCTCCCCCAGCTACAGGACGCTCCCCCCCTGACAGCCCTCACCTCAAGCCCTCCCCCTCCCCCGGCTCAAGGAAGCTCACCCCCCCCCCCCCCCCCCCACAGCCCCTGCCTCAAGCCCTCACCTCCCCCGGCTCCTGGACACTTGGGAAGCTGCCCCCTCTCCCACAGCCCCTGCCTCATGCCCTCCCCTCCCCCAGCTCCAGGACGCTCATCCCCCTACAGCCCCCGCCTCAAACTCTCCCCCTCCCCGGCTCCAGGATGCATGACCTCCCCCCACCTCCCAACAGCCCCCACCTTAAGTACAACTTTATCGTCGCCCTGCTGTGAGGCGTAGTTGAGGGAGGGTTGCCGTGACTCGCGTGAATTCCTGGCGTCTCAACGGGAACCCCTCTGCCGCACCTACACAGTTGGGGGCTATGGGTGAGTGGTGGAATATTGCTTTGGGGGAACGGGTTCCACTTGGTCTAGTAGTATATAACAATGTCACTTACATCACCTGACTGCCCATTGCTTAACACAAGTATTGCCGAAACTGTATCTTTGATGTCTCAGGCTTTGTCTTTACTATCTATAGTACTGTCCATTCCGATGCTCTCCCTGTTGGACTCCTACTTTCCACCAAATATAAATGGAAATTAATTCAAAACGCTGCTTGTTTTGCTCTAACGCAAAGTCCTATTTATTCTTTAAACCTAAGTTTGTTGACATGGGGTGGCTCCCTCCACAAACTACAAATCAAAGGACCAAATTTGAGAGAGGTGATGAATTTTACTCACAAACAATAATTTCCTTTCACGGGAGAGTCTTGGACCAGATGCCATAGCCTCAGAATAAAAGGGCGAACCTTTAGAAAGGCGATGGGGTCAAGAAAAGAGTGGTCACGTTGCGGCCGTGTTTTCACCAATCTTTCCACCACCACGCACAAGAAGCACAAGAAGTGCAAGACAGACACCATTGTGCAGATGCCGAGAAGTGTGTTCAGCTCTGGCTGAACATCTTCTAATCTTGTGTGCGGACTCGATAAGAAGAAGAAAGGAAATGAGGAAGAATTTCTTGTTAGTGGATGGAGAATCTGCGGAATTCATTGCCACAGAAGGCTGTGGAGGTCGTCAATGGATATCTTAAAGGTGGAGATTGATAGATTCTTGATTAATATGGGTGTCAGGATTATTGGGGGAAGGCAGGTGAAGGGCTGAGAGGGAAACCTAGATCAGCAATGATTAAATGGCAGAGTAGAATTGATGGGCCAAATGGCCCAATTCTGTTCCTATAACTTATGAACTTATGTGTTTCTTACCCATGATGTATTTCTTGTCATATAACCCCTTCCATTAGAGATGTCAGCATGTTTGCATGTGGCTTCTGTTAATCCTAATCCACGAGTTTAGAAGACCCTGGACGAGTTGAAAAAAATGTCAAGGTCGCGCTGACTCGCCAATGTAAAAGACCTCCTACGACCTCCTACGACTATGTCTACAACCTCCTACGACCCCCCTCGACCTCACTCTTCCACACTTAAGACCAACCACGACTAGCTACGATTGGAAAATGATCACATGATAAAATGATGTTATGTTTGCATTTTTTTTCTCGGGCCAGCTACCGACCTACAACTATCTACGACTATCTACGACTATCTACGACTACCATCATGACCTACTACGACCTACCTACGAGTGAAAGGTATTAATTTTTTCCATGCCGACCTTTGTTTTTACCCATGGACATTTTTTATCAGGCTGGAATAAACGCCGCAACCTACTTGAGGCCACGAGTACGCGGAGACCACTCACGAGCATGAGGAAGAGTTACGAAGACCTCCTACGACCTCGTGGAGACCATGCTGCAAGTATGAGTCAAGGGCAAACTCGGCAGAGGTCGCTAATTAGGTCGTGAAAGTGGGACAGAGGCTTTAGGATTTTCATACCTATGACCTCTGCATGCAATATCAATGAGGGACAGTGACAGACTGCTCCTCTTTCAATACTATTGTGGCAATGTGATCTGTTTACCTTGCTGGCATCATGGAAGGTTTTGGTTAAGGGAAACCAAAGAGGAGATGGCTGGAATCCTGATGGGTGGGAATATGTGCTGCTCCCATTACAACTCTTCAATTGCTCTTGGCCCAGGACCTACTACAGGTTATGGGTACTAGTCTTCGGGAGGGCAGATTAAATAAACTGACTGAAATCCTGTGTATGTGTTCACGTTACCAATCATGTTGCCATTCATGTTACCCATCCGATCACGGAAGCGCCTGTCTGACAGATTTTCAGACTTTGATATCTGTGTATTTGGAAGAAGCAACACAGCAGGAGGACAAAACAATGTGAGATGCGATCATGTAGATTGGGAGTAGATTCTACTGCACATTTAGTCACAAGGTTGAAACATCTTTCCACTTCTTTCATCTTGCATAACTTGTCAGAGGTACGCATTTTCTTTTAATACTTGAGATCTTGAAGTTCTCTGTGCAGCTAGGCGGAGGACCTCATCCTTCAGAGTGCTCTCTCCAGACTGTCCTTGCCACCATTGCGAACTGTTCCTCACATTCGCTGGGTACTGGCCATTCTGCGTCACACTCTCAGCCTTGTAGAGTGCCAGTGCCTGTACTAGAGTTCCTGAGAGACCGGACACATTACAGTGCCTGTACTAGAGTTCCTGAGAGACCGTACACATGTATAATGTTTGGGACAAAGGCCCATCATTTATTTATTTGCCTTTGAACTCCACAATTTGAGATATGTAATAGAAAAAATCACATGTGCTTGAAGTGCATATTATCAGATTTTATTAAAGCCTATTTCTATACATTTTAGTTTCACCATGTAGAAATTACAGCTGTGTTCATACATAGTCCCCCCATTTCAGGGCACCATAATGTTTGGGACACATGGTTTCACAGGTGTTTGTAACTGCTCAGGTGTGTTTAATTGTCTCCTTAATGCAGGTATAAGAGAGCTCTCAGCACCTAGTCTTTCCTCCAGTCTTTCCATCGCCTTTGCAAACTTTTATTGCTGTTTATCAACATGAGGACCAAAGTTGTGCCAATGAAAGACAAAGAAGCCATTATGAGACTGAGAAACAAGAATAAACCTGTTACAGACATCAGTCAAATCTTAGGATTACCAAAATCAAGTGCTTGGAACCATTAAAAAGAGAGCACTGGTCGCAAAGGGACTGGCGGGCCAAGGAAGACCTCCACAGCTGATGACAGAAGAATTCTCTCTATAATAAAGAAAAATCCCCAAACACCTGTCCGACAGGACAGAAACATTCTTCAGGAGTTAGAATAGACAAAAGGTGCAGGAGTAGGCCATTTGGCCCTTTGAGCCAACACCACCATTCAATGTGATCATGGCCGATCATCCACAATCAGTTCCTGCCTTCTCCCCATATCCCTTGATTCCGCTATCTTTAAGAGCTCTATCTTTAAGAACTCTGTCAATGCCAATGTCTGCAGATGACTTCTTGAACAGAAATAGAGACTACACTGCAAAATGCAAACTACACTGCAAAATGCAAACTACTGGTTAACCACAAAAATAGGATAGCCGGGGTACAGTTTGCCACAAAGTACTTAAAAGAGCAACCACCCCAGTTCTGGAAAAAGGTCTTGTTGACAGATGAGACGCCGATTAACTTATATCAGAGTGATGGTAAGAGCAAAATATAGAGGAGAGAAGGAACTGCCCAAGATCCAATGCATCCCACCTCATCTGTGAAACACGGTGGTGGGGGTGTTATGGCCTGGGCATGTATGACTATTGAAGGAACTGGCTCACTTATCTTCATTGCTTATACAAATGCTGATGGTAGTAGCATAATCAATTCTGAAGTGTATGGACATATCCTACCTGCTCGTTCAAACAAATACCTCAAAACTAATTGGCCGGCGGTTCATTCTACAGCAAGACAATAATCCCAAACATACTGCTAAAGCAACAAAGGAGTTTTTCAAAGCTAAAAAAATGGTAAATTCTTGAGTGGCCAAGTCAATCATCTGATCTGAACCCAATTGAACATGCCTTTTATATGCTCAAACACTTTCGAGAGTATGCTCGAATATTTTCTCCAAGTGTTTGAGATCCTCGCGGGGGTCTTACAGGGAGAATCGCTGGCACCCTTTCTCTTCATCATTGTCCTTGATTATGCTTTGAGGCTGGTACTCAAGGAACATGAGGACCTCGACTTCACAGTCACCACAAGGCGTTCGAGAAGAATCGGGCCAGTCAACTTGTCAGACCTCGACTTCGCTGACGACATCATCCTGCTGTCAGACCAGATTAGGGAGGCACAGGAGCTGCTCGGCAGGGTCGAGACAGATTGCGAGAAAGTGGGCCTCCACCACAATGCCAAGAAGACGGAGTACTTGGCGTTCAACGTTGGTGACCATGAGCCTCTCAAGACCAGTGGCGGTGCATCTCTCAAGAAAGTGGAGGACTTCAAGTACCTGGGAGCGAGGATGCAGAGCTTGGAGAATGACATCAAGATCTGGAAAGCGCTCGCATGGAAAGCCCTCAATAACATGGGGAAAATCTGGACGTCTCAGATGTCTAAGGGTCTCAAACTGAGATTCTTCCCTGCAAATGTAGAGACCATATTTTTGCACGGGTGTGAGGCATGGACTCTGTAGATTAACCCTTATTAATCCATGCCATTTATAATCTCCACTACACATATATGCATGGCCACTCATTATATGGTATTACGGTACTACACATGTTTTACACTAGCAAGGTCAGCCGCCTCTCACAAGCCACGCCATGGATATGAATGGCTGGCAGTTTAAATGTTCCAGATTACTTATGGAATAAAGATTAATCTTTCACCATGTATGTTGTCGTGGATCAATCACAAACATGGTGTCAGAAGTGGGATCACTATTTTTAGACAGTGAGTCAGGTATACAGAAATGTATGTTTTGGCTGTCTTCTTGCAGGTGCTGTGGTCGTGGTTCTGCTGGAACTGCCATTTCTGCAGCAGAATGGCCCCCATAGACAATATCGAAGTACTTGCTGTGAAGAGACGTCGGGATAACTGCCTTATGTCCTTTCATTATAATGCCGTCTTGAATTACTAGTTCGTCGCGGACAGGGTAGAACGGGCGGATAGCCAGCGGCAGGAGGTGCTGTTTGTTTGGCCAGCCACGGCGGATGACAGTGGCAAGCGATTGTAGCGTTTCGTCTGCAGCTGTTTGTGCCACTAGGATGTCTAAGCTCGCGGATGGAAGGCAGGGGACCATCATAACCATATACCCCTCGTGCTCACCATCAGACAGGTGTTTTCCGCAGGTTGGGTGAGGTGCCTGTGAGAGGGTGTCAGCTAAGTGCATCTCCTTACCCAGGCAGGCTGCGACCTCTTCACCATCTGCATCGGGTGGTGTAGTCGTTTGATGGCAGTGTTTAAATCTTTAGGGTTGATGCAAATCCTTATTTCATCTTTGTTCTTCTTGACTGCCGCGACCATGGTGGAGACCCTGGAGGAGGGTTCATTGACAGGGGCTATCACGCCAGTTTCTATTCTGTCAAGTTCAGGTCAGTAGGCAGAGTGGGGTCCCGGTTCCAGGGCTTTGGTATGGATGTCAGTGTACCCTGCAACGCGGCAGGCACGTTCTACCTTATCTAGTGTAAGCTCCTCATCCCGGAGTAATTGATTTCTCACCTTGGCATTCAGAATGCCATATACGAGTTTGCCACGGATAAATACGTCGCGGTCTTGGAAGTGGGATATTGCAGTGATGCTCTTCAGGGCGCCGATGTAGGATTCGACCATCTCGCCCTCTTGTTGGCTACGGGAAAATAACTTGTGGTGCTCCATGATAACGTTAGTGTGAAGTTGGCACAGGTCATGGAACTTTCGGAGGATGCAGGTGGAATCTCTGAGCCACGTCTCCAACTCTTTTGCCTGAATTTATTTTAGTTTATTTTTTTAACAACGGACCATCGCTCTGTTTTCATGGCAGGATCGTTTCGATCCTTTGGTATTCGACAGTGAACTTGCTGAACGTTGCTGCATCTTCGAGGTGGAATTCGGAATTTTCATAGATGCTGCCCACATCTGCTTCCCACACCGTTGCATCAATTCTCCTCAATGTAGCAGGCACAGAGGCTGCCCTGCGGGCACAGGATTTATACTATACCCCAGAACATACCGATGCGGTAACACAGGTTGTGACCCTGGCAAAGTCCATCAGAGACCCCACCTGCCTCCTCCAAAAGTTCCGTGATCTGTGCCAACTTCGCACTAACGTTACCTGTGCCTCCTCCTGCACCTATTTTCTATGTTTCTATGTTTCTATTATGGAGCAGCACAAGTTCCGATCCCGTAGCCAACAAGAGGGCGAGACGGTCGGATCCTACATCGGCGTCCTGAAGAACATCGCTGCAAGATACCACTTCCAAGACCGCAACGTACTCATCTGCAGCAGACTCGTATATGATATCCTGAATGACAAGGTGAGAAATGAACTACTCCGGGATGAGGAGCTTACACTAGATAAGGTTGAACGTGCCTGCCGGGTTGGAGAGTACACTGACACCCATACCAAAGCCCTGGGACCGGGACCCCACTCTGCCTACGATGTCTATGCCTTCTATAGGTCCCCGTGACAAAAACATCAACAACCCCTCGACAACCACCTACAGCCCCAGGGAAGGTAACTGACCCTCTGGTCCATAACTGTGGTAATTGTGGCGGCTCACACCCCAAAATTACGTGAGCAATGCCTCGCTTATGGCAAAACCCGCCACTACTGTAAAAAGAAAAAGCACTTTGTCCGGTGCTGACGCGCTTGTGGCAACAGGGCCCAGCCACAACAATCTCTCTATGCGCTCGAGCCCACACTTTCCCATGAGGCACCGACTGAAATGGCATGGATTAATAAGAGCTAATCTACAGTCTCTCACTCGAGCACTGTCCAAGTCTCTCGATGGTACCTACACCCGAATGCTCAGAAAAGTTCAAAATGTCAGTTGGAGGGGCCACATCACCAACGCCCGGCTCCAAGAGGAGATTCCACCTCTGACCGAGAAGATCAGGTCGAGTAGGAAGAGGCTCGCTGCTCACTTCCACCGCCCCCAGAAATGCCAGCAAACAAGGTTGTGCTGTGGGAACCCAGCCATGGAAAACATGACCCGGGTCGGCAATCAAGATGCTGCTGAAGACGTTGATGAAAGTCGCAAATGTAGAGACAAAAGAGGAGCTTGTCAGCTGCATGGAGGACAGAGATGTGTGGTGCGTCCGTCACCGTGCCCGTCGGAAACCTGGACCACTGCATCGCTAATGTTTTCAATGAATTAATAAACAAATAAATAAAAATAATAAATAATTTAAAATTATATACTGAAGAAAAAACTAAAGGGTACTAGCCCCCAAAACAAGCACAAGCTAAAGATGGCTGCAATACAGGCCTGGCAGAGTATCACCAGAGAAGACACCCAGCAACTGGTAATGTCCATGAATTGTAGACTTCAAGCAGTCATTGCATGCTGGATATGCAACAAAATATTAAACATGATTACTGTTGTTTACTTGACATTGCTGTGTCCCAAACATTATGATGCCCTGAAATGGAGGATCTATGTATAAACACGGCTGTAACTTCTACATGGTGAAACCTAGGGAGGGCGGCCGGCCCGAGGAAGGAACGGTGCTCCCGTCGGAGTGGCTGAGCTCGGGGAGGTACGGCGTTCCCAGCCGAGGGAGGAGCGGCCGCCCATGTCGGGGCGGCCCAGCCCGAGGGAGGAGCGGCGCCCATGTCGGGGCGGCCCAGCCCGAGGGAGGAGCGGCGCCCATGTCGGGGCGGCCCAGTCCGAGGGAGGAGCGGCGCCCATGTCGGCGCTCCCAGCCCGAGGGAGGAGCGGCGCCCATGTCGGGGCGGCCCAGCCCGAGGGAGGAGCGGCGCCCATGTCGGGGCGGCCCAGCCCGAGGGAGGAGCGGCGCCATGTCGGGGCGGCCCAGCCCGAGGGAGGAGCGGCGCCCATGTCGGGGCGGCCCAGCCCGAGGGAAGAGCGGCGTCCATGTAAGGGCGGCCTGGCGCGAGGCTGAGACGGTAACGGTACTCACGTGAGGGCGACCGGCTCGGGGCTGGAACGGTGCTCCGGTGGCTGGGACTGATGATGTATAAAAATGGCCTTCATTAAAAACTGACAATGTGCAATTTAACCACACGTGATTTTTTTTCTATTACAAATCTCAAATAGTGGAATACAAAAACAAATAAATAAATGATGTGTCTTTGTCCCCAACATTATGGAAGGCATTGTATGTTGTTGAATCTCTGTTGCTTAGAATTCCAGAGAAGAAAATGAGCAGGCGTTAAGATGGCTAAGCCAGGCATGATCTTCAGGGGAAAAAATTATGAACAAATAAAGATTGCATTATGCAGACACCCAGTCAAGTAGCACCAGTGTACTTGTGGCAATGATTATATGCTCCAATTGATTGGTCACAACTATTTGGGGTCATTAATCCTTGGTCTTCTAATTGTATTGGTACAAAAAATCTAGGTGGTGATATTATGGAGTAGAAACAGTTTAGAATGAGAACAGCAATCAAAAACAGATATAAGGACCAGGAGTTAAAAATGCCTTAGATCACTAAGCATGGCCATTTGATTTATGTCCAAAGATAAAATAAGGGCTTAACTAAGATAAAATATTTATAGTTAAAGGCCATCTGAACCTTCAAAAATTCAAACATTTTTCAATAACCCACAGATAAATTGACCTTGTTCGTAACCAGAGCTGCAACCATTGGGTGAAACTACTGAGTGTAGTTTATTCTGATTAAACTAATGGAAGCTGAAACATTCACTACAGCCTAAAAAAAAGGATCGGTTCAGTTGATAAAGGTTAATTGGACGGGCACAAAACTGAATTCCGCAAGGTTTCTACATGGATGTGGTGGTGAAATGTTTAATTAAATCAACTACTGTGCAGGTTGGTGCTGACAATGTAAGAGCAAAATAAATCTTTGATTTTTATGTGGCCATATGTTGAAAAAAGATTATTGCAGTAATCTGAAAAATAATTTAGTTTTGCAAAGCTAAATCCCAGGACTTGTTACCATCTATTCTAATCTGCTGCTGTAATATTTAACTTCAACACACACCAGCAGCCAAGTCAGCATGACCTAGATTACTTACAGTTAAGAGATCGTCATTGTGTTTTTTTTAAAACATTTCAATGGTACTTTTGATTTCACATTGTCAGGTTAGCAAGAAGGTCATCAGCATGGTGCTTATTGTTGCAGTGAACTAGGTGGGAGTCTCATCAATATATCATGGCCCCTTGGTTAGAGTGGATAAATCACTGTTCTGCACTCTGCATTCAGTGCGACTAACCTTGCCCCACCCTTACTCACAAATTAGCTGTAAACTGTTTTTTGTGTAGTATATATATATTTTCTACAGTTTTTACATTACAAAAAAACCCAAGACCCACACATAACACAGTTTACATAAACATATTATTAACACACACCTCATATATATATATATATATATATATATATATATACATATATACATATATATAAATGAGGTGGACACAAAATGTTGGCGTCATTCAGCGGGTCAGGCAGCATCTCTGGAGAGACGGAATGGGTGAAGTTTCGGGTCGAGACCCTTCTTCAGACTGATGCCAGGGGAGGGGGCGGGACAAAGATAAAATGGAGTCTGAGACAGTAAGACTGGTTTGAGAACTGGGAAGGGGTAGGGGATGGAGTGAGAAAGCAAGGGCTATTTGAAGTTAGAGAAGTCAATGTTCATACCACTGGGGTGTAAACTACCTAAGCAAAATATGAGGTGCTGTTCCTCCAATTTGCGCTGGGCCTCACTCTGACAATGGAGGAGGCCCAGGATAGAAAGGCCAGATTGGGAATGGGAGGGGGAGTTGAGGTGCTGTGCCACCGGGAGATCAGGTAGGTTAATATGGACTGAGCGAAGGTGCTCAGCGAAACGATCGCCAAGCCTGGGCTTGGTCTCGCCGATGTAGAGACACCTGGAACAGCGGATACAGTAGATGAGGTTGGAGGAGGTGCAAGTGAATACAGTGTATAAATATAAATATAAATGTATATAAATAAACAAATACACACACACAAACATATATATATATTTACACATGTGTGTGTGTGAATGTGTATGTGTGAGAGGGGGAGAAACTAGCAGTTTGCATCATTTGTACATGTATTCTACGTTGAGCTGAGGGCAACTGAGTACACCAATGATAATTCCCATCAATATACTTAAATTGATTGAAACCTTCAACAAATGAACACTGTACTTGGACAAACTTGGCAACCAATCATTTCCAAACTGTGTGTAAGACTGGTGCAAAATTGTATTCTTTTCTCTCCTCTCTCTCCCTCTCTGTCGAAAATGGCTGGCTCCTTATTTTGAGAATGTAATCCTTTGTTCTGGACGTCATAGCAAGGGGAAGCTGGAATTCTGCATCTAACCTGTCAAACTGTTTAAGAACTGCATTTCAAAATGATCATCTCTCTTTATTCAAAACACTATTCTCCTGCTGGACAGAGCAGGAAAAGAGTGCTTCTGGTTCTCACCTTCCATCACACAAGCTGTCAATGAATTTTCCTTCACAGTTTCTCCCAGCTCCAACATAATTCTGTCACCAGACGTATATTCCTCCACTGTCCCTTTCAGCATCTTGAAGGGATAGTTCCCTTTGCAGCTCTTGTTCGTTCTTAAGTTTCCACATTCCACTCCCCATCCAATGGCACTTTCCCATACTATCAGGGAAGATGCATTACTTCTCTTTGCACGTCCTCCCTATCCACCATCCAGGGATCTAATCAACCTCTTCAGCTGAAGCAGTGATTCTCATGCATTTCTTCCAATCTAGCACACTAGATGCTCGCCACATGATCTCCACTACACTCCACAAACCAAGTGCAGATCGGGTGATTGCTTTGTAGAGTACTTGTTTTCAGTTTGCCTGCAGTCAGCCACTTTAATGCCGCACCTTATTTGTCTATAGCTTCCTACATCGAGGCCCAATGCAAATTGAAGAACAGCACCACAACAACAATTGAAGAAGATCCTCACCCGAGCAACTTGCAGCCTTCTGAATTCATTATTGAATTCTGCAATTTCAGGTAACACACTAGCTATTTCTGCTGTAAATCATGCACCTACGATATTGGCTCAAATTTTCTCTCTTTATTAGCACAACCTGACCTGCTGGGCATCTCCCATAGTCCCACTAATTGCAGTACATAACAATATTTTGTCTGCATTACCTTCCCCTAACTGCTCTATTCACAAATTTGATCTGTACAACACATCTCCATGGTAACCTTAGCTTTCCCCTATCAGAGATTTTCCATTCATCCTCACCTTCTCCCCAACCTTCCCTGAAAACACAATAGTAATTTGTTTCATATTTTTCCTTCCACAGATGCTGGCTAATTTATCAACATTTTCTGTTTTTTTCTATTTCAGAATTTCAACATCTGTGTTTCTTATGATTTTTTTGAACCAGGGATTTGTCCAGAACAAATACAATTTGTAAAATGTGAAGGTTCTTTGCTATGGCCCAATAGACCTGTTGGGTGGGCCTTGTGAAAATCGAAGCTGGAATTGGGTTTGAGACATGGACCTTATCCACCCAACTTTGTGAGTTCAATGACTAGCATTCTTGTTGGGTGTTGGTCTGAGACTATTCACACATACTTTATTGCTGACAGAATGAGAATTACATGAGATATATGTTCCTAATTTCTTCTTCTGTGGGACCCCTAGGAAGAAGGAACAAAGGACATTTTCTCAGGGGTCTCAGTGACTGGCTGCTGAATTTTGGCAGCATTCTCGCATTAGTGGAAAGCTCTCAACATCAACTTTAACAAGCCCCCTTAGGATCATAGATGTTTGAATAAGGTCACCCCTAATTCTTCTCATGTCCACGGAGTACATACCCAAACTGCCTCACACCTCTTGTTGGGACAACTCTATCATCCCTGGAATTAGTTTGGTGAATCTCCTTTGGACTGCCTCCAACTATATCCTTTTTAGGTAAGGGAACCAAAAAGTGAACAGTTTTCGAGATGTAGCCTCACCAACACCCTGTGGAACTGTAACAACCCCACCTCCTTGTTAAAGTCAAACCCCGTCATGATAAAGGCCAACGTTGTTTGCCTTCTTAACTACTTGTTGGATCTGCCTGTTAACGGTTTGTGGGTCATGCACTAGAACACCTGAATCCCTCGGAACTTCATTCATTTGTAGTCTCTCCACATCTGAAGATAATATAATAATAATCTGATTTTTCATTCCTCTTGTGCTTCCCCGCATTTTTCCGTGCATTATATTACAAAGTCACTATGTTCTCATCACAACATGCCTTTCCACCTATTTTTGTATAATTGGCTTCCCCTAAACGTGGTTACATTTCCCACCTCCAGGTCCTTATTGCAAATAGTAAACAAATGAGTGTCCAGAACCAATCCCTGGGATACTCTCATTAGTTACACCCCTCCAGCCTAAAAAGGTCCTATTTATTCTAACTCTTTGTTTTCTATGGAAGCCAGTTTTCTTTCCATGCTGATACATTTCTTCCAATACGATGGGGTCTTAACTTATGCACCAGCCCTTCTATGCTGCACCTTGTGAAGTGCGTTTTGGAAAACTAAATGCACTGGATCTGCAAGGTTCTATCTATCAACTTCCTGTTACATTTTAGATGATTTGGGCACATTTGTGAAATGTGATTTATCTTTCATAAAACCACGTTGACTAGGTTTGACGATACTGTATATTCTGCTTTCCTAAATGCTTAGTTATTTCCTCTTTGATTATTGGTTCCAGCACGTGGCCAACAACAGATGTCCTGGGGATTGTACGCCTTTAATCCTCTGAGTTCCTGTCAAACTTTATCCCTTGTCTAAGCTGTAATTTGTGATCAGGTTTACCTGACAAATACACGGAAATTGCAGGTCCCAGAATGAGAAGAAAAGTGTTTTTGAACTTTTACCTCTGCTCATTTTCCATAATGGGCATATCTGAACCTGAATTAAATGCCGTTACAGTGCTGTGCTATTGTTGCAATGTGTGGCAATGTCGGATTTGTGTAGATATCTTTTAGGAGTGGCCATGGGAGTTGTGCCACTGTATTGTTGGCTCAGCGACTGCAATGCTGCATGATCTGCTTCCCTGTGGGAAAAACATATGGAAAGGAAGTAAAGGAACCAAGGGATGGATACAAGAATTTATCAACTGCACAAAATAGCCACATTCAGTGTGCACTGCTGAGCTACTGCTGCCTCTTTGGGTTAGTAACTGGTAAATGTAAGGAACCATTTCACAAAGATGTATGACACAGAAAGAGACCATGTAATCCAACCAATTAGTGTCCCACTCAAACCTTCTTCTGTTTCTCGTCATCTCTATCTATCAGTTTCCCTCTGGTTAAATGATTCGCATTGATTATTCCCTGTGCTGCCAAATTCCACCTTCTCACATCTTTTGGGGTAAAGAATATCATTCTTAATTCCCTATTGGATTTCTGGTGACTATTTTATAACGATAGCCACTATTATATTCATCTCCACGAATGTAAATATTCCAACAGCAACCACTCTATCATAACATTTCCAAATTTTAAATCTGTGTCTTTTCTCAGTCTTTATTTTCCCCAAGAGAAAAGACATACGCTGCTCATCTTTTCCCGGTGTGTTTACCTCTATATTGCTATCAGTCTGAAGAAGGGTTTCGGCCCGAAACTTACTTTGCCTATTTCCTTCGCTCCATAGATGCTGCTGCACCCGCTGAGTTTCTCCAGCATTTTTGTGTACCTTTGCTGGTATCATTCTCTGTGCAACTTCTCTGCACCTTCACTGGTGTCTTGATATCCTTTTTATATGATGACCAGAACTAAATACAGGAAGTGTAGTCTAATCAAGATTACATGGAGGTTTAGCATACTGTCAGGCAACCAATGATACATTGGTTAGAAGACTCTGGATGGATCCCAGGCTTCAGCAGCTGGACCTAATGATGCTGAAGAACACAGAACATAGAAGAGTGCAGCACAGGAACAAGCCCCTCACCCCACAATATCCACACTGAACATGATGCCAAGATAAAGTAATCTACTCTGCCTGCACATGATGCATATCCAAAAATAAGACTTCAGCAATTATGGGCTTTCGCTGAAGTAATATTCCACTACATCTTAAACCTAAAATGACACAAAATACTGGAGTAACTCAGCAGATCAAGCAATATCTATGGAGAACATGGATGGATGATGTTTCAGGTTGGGACCCTTCCTCAGACTGAAGAATGATCCCGACCCGATTCATGTTCCCGATGCTGCCTGACTGTTGAGATTTCCAGCACCTTCAGTCTTTTTTGTAAACTAGCATTTGCAGTGCCTTGTTTTTACATATTAAACCTACGTTGAAGACAGACACAAAAAGCTGGAGTAACTCCGAAGGTCAGGCAGCATCTCTGGAGAAAAGGAATAGGTGGCCTATCAGGTCAAGGCTCTTCTTCAGACTGAAACGTCACCTATTCTTTTTCGCCATAAATACTTCCTGACCCGCTGAATTAACCCACCTTTATGTGTCTGTCTTTGGTTTAAACTAGCATCTGCAGTTTCTCCCAACACATTACCCTTGCAGGGTACAGTTCGTCAATGGAGGGAAAGTTGCAGCCAATAACCTTCTCAGCTGATCAATACATTGGCCAGTTTAAGCATTGATGAACTAAGTATAATTTGGAAGCCTTTGTGACTTTTTTTCATCCATTGGATATGAACATTACAAGCAAGGCTCGCATTAAATGCTTAAGAAGGTGATAATAAATTGTCTTCTTAACTACCAAAATCCTCTTAGTTATGTGCTGGCTCCATCACCATGAAATAACATGAGGGTTCCAGATAATTTCGCCCCATCCCCATCACTAGCTTGTTTGTGATTTTGACCCAATGAAGCCAGTCTGTTCCAAACTTGTAGTGCTACAAAATATTCAATGTTATATAAGTTGTTTCTCAACCAAGAAATGCAGCAGATACACGACATTGCAGCTATTGAAGAATAAATTAATTTCTATTTTCTCCTCCACCTTTGAGTTGTTTAACATAGTTGACAATTTTTCATTTGTTTTTCTATTCCCACAGTACATATCCAATTAAGGTACTGAAAATGTGGACTCAGTAAAAAAATATGAAGGACACAGCCATGACTTTGCCATACAATATGCAAAGCACAATCTCGCCAATGTTCTTGAAGGGACCAACCTTCAAACTGGGCACTGGTTAACTCATGGGATAACAGCAATAGAACTTCTATTTATATAAATTCTTTTAACGCAGTAAAATGTTTCCAAGGTACATTATAAAACAAAAGCTGGTCCTGGATCCCATAAGGAGATGTGAGACCAGATGCTTGAAAGATGGTCAAAGTGATTAAAGGTGGAAAATAAGAAATGAAATATAGAAATTTACATGGGGAGCTAAAAGTGTGTCCACAAAGGAGAAGCCAATAAATATTGCCATCATCAAAATGCTATACTCAATTAATGAGAAGATAATGAGTGGTTTGGAGGAACAGAAAAACCTTGGAATATTTGTCCATGAATCCTTGAAATAAACAGGACAAAGGCATCCATAATGAATGAATGGATAAGTTTATTGGCCAAGTATTCACATACAAGGAATTTGCCTTGGTGCTCCGCCCACAAGTTACAACATGACATACAGTGACAGTTAGGAATGACACATAAAATATTAATAATAAAACATTATCGATTAAATATGTGAATTAAATAAAATACCCGAGCAAAAGAAGGCTACATATTTTTGATTATTGAGTAGAGCTACTACTCATGGAAAAAAGCTGTTTTTATATCTGGCTGTGGCAGCTTTGACAGTCCGGAGTCGCCTTCCAGAGGGAAGTGATTGAAAGAGTTTGTGGCCAGGGTGAGAGGGGTCAGAGATGATCTTACCAGCTCACTTCCTGGCCCTTGCAGTGTACAGTTTATCAATGGAGGGAAGGTTGCAGTCAATAAGCAGTTGCAGCAGTTGTATAGGGCTCTGGTGAGACCACATCTGGAGTATTGTGTACAGTTTTGGTCTCCTAATTTGAGGAAGGACATCCTTGTGATTGAGGCAGTGCAGCGTAGGTTCATGAGATTGATCCCTGGGATGGCGGGACCGTCATATGAGGAAAGATTGAAAAGACTAGGCTTGTATTCACTGGAGTTTAGAACGATGAGGGGGGATCTTATAGAAACATATAAAATTATAAAAGGACTGGCCAAGCTAGATGCAGGAAAAATGTTCCCATTGTTGGGCGAGTCCAGAACCAGGGGCCACAGTCTTAGAATATAGGGGAGGTCATTTAAGACTGAGGTGAGAAAAAACTTTTTTACCCAGAGAGTTGTGAATTTATGGAATTCCGTGCCACAGAGGGCAGTGGAGGCCAAATCACTGGATGGATTTAAGAGAGAGTTAGATAGAGCTCTAGGGGCTAGTGGAGTCAAGGGATATGGGGAGAAGGCGGGCACTTATTGATAGGGGACTTATTGATAGGGGACGATCAGCCATGATCACAATGAATGGCGGTGCTGGCTCAAAGGGCCGAATGGCCTCCTCCTGCACCTATTTTCTATGTTTCTATGGTCACCAATCACTAACTCCCCACCTCCCACCCACGTCACTCAACATCCTAACCCAGCATCCCAACATTTCCTTGAACATAGCCATGACTCCCTCACCTTAATTCAACAACTCTTCGATATATGCATCTTGGATCAGCTCACTATCCCTTCTAGAAAATCCAGGTCTAATCCCCCACCATTTATTCCCAAATGCCGGCTAAAGTTCCTCCAATCCTGACCACACAAAGCTGTGACACTGCGATCTTAGAAGGGTCTTGACCCGAAACGTCACCCATCCTTTCTTTTCTGAGATGTTGCCTGTCCCGCTGAGTTACCCCAGCTTTTTATGTGTATATACACTGAGGTCTTATCTTTTCTAGCAACAACCCAACCCATAACAAATGGCAATTAGAATCAACGGTGCTAAGTACCCAATACAAGGTCTCCCGATCTTCCATCAGCCATTAGTTTTCCAAGCATAACTCTGGGAATGGAATAACTCTGCAAGTCAGATGGCATCTGCTGAAAGTGAAACAGCCAATGTTTCAGATTGAAAGCTCTTAATGAGAACTGGGTAAGAGAGAAAGCAACTTAAAGTAACTGAGTAGTTGGATAGAAATGGGTGGAACAAAAGCAATACCTGTAATAGTGTGAAATTTTATAACCATGAAATGGACTTAACTGTCTGTGTAATGTGTTGATAATATTGTGAATTCTGGACTGTGCCCAACAGGCCTGAGTATACAAATGAAAGAGACAAAAAGGAAGAGAGGTATAGCAAGCACAAATGGACAGCCCTGATACATGCAGATGGCAGGAACAAGTTACTTTAAGTTGGCGAATTTGATATTGAATCATGCATGCGGCAAAGTGCCCAGACAAAGAAATGAGGCACAGTTCCTTTTTTTGTATTTATCTTCAATTTCATGGAAGAACTAGAAAAAAGGTGCATTGAAAGGGAGCGCGGTAAACATGGCTTTGATAATGTGGGGAGCAAGAAACAAAACCTGGTGAGCCAGTCGCTGATCTATTGGGATTCCTAAATAATTGAATACTGGATTATTGGAGTCTTATGGGCCCGTCCCACTTAGGCGACTTTTTAGGCGAGTGCAGGAGAATCTGCGCTCGCCACATGGTCACCACATGTTCGCTGGTGGTCTCTGGTGAGTCTCCTTCATGGTCGCGAGGAGTTCCCGCATTCTGGGAACTAGTCGCAGCCTCAGTATGCTCGCCGCAAATTTTTTAACATATTGACAATTTTGGTCTCCAAATTGGTCGCCATGGAGAAAATCGATAATCCTGTAGGCGTAGGTGCAGCTGTAGTGGGGTCGCCATGTAGTTATGGGTAGTCGAGGTAGTCATAGGTAGTTTTAGTTAATCGTCTTTGCTGACCGGTCATTTTCATTGGCTCATTGCGGAATAAAAAAGTAAGCACGAGTTTTCAGAACCAAGGATAACCGACCGGTAATGTTAAATGTCCACCAACTTCACAGCTGTGTATCTCTAGCTTATTAAAAGTTGTCTGGCTTCTTAAAAGTTGTCTCCATTCCTTCTCCCCCCTTCTCTCCCCCTCAGCCCCCCTTCTCCCCCTTTTAAAGGACTTACCGTACACTGTACTAGCTGTCTTAATTACAGCGCCAACCTCCCTGTTCATCGCGGTGTGTGTCTGTATCACCTTGGCTTTGCACCGTGTGAATTTCAAACAGCATTCCCCCCGCTTGCCCTGGCCCCCGCCTTTGCGATGTGTTTGTGTGTGTTCCACTCTGACAGTCGCCGTTCCAGTTCCAGGTTTTTCACGCGACTGCTGGCAACTTGACAGTCGCAGGCTGTCCGCTGAAAAATCGCCTAAGTGGGACAGGCCCATTACTGTGTTTTGCAAAGATAGGTTCCTTTTCTAACAGCTATGGCATGACTGAAGCAATGTGCAGGAAGGAACTGCAGATACTGGTTTACACCGAAGATAGACACAAAATGCTGGAGTAACTCAGCAGGACAGGCAGCATCTCTGGAGAGAAGGTATAGGTGATATTTTGGGTCAAGACCCTTCTTCAGACTCAGATGCTGCTTATCCCGCTGAGTTACTCCAGCATTTAGTGTGTCTATCATCCGTGCAAACCAGCAACTGCAGTTCCTTCCTACACATTGTTCCTCAAGATTGCGTTGGGAACAGTAGACTATACAGCACATTTTCAAGCTCAAAGCTGTGCTGTGAGTAGTAAATAAGGCTAAGGCCTTTATAATGGCGGTTTCTTATTACGTTCCCAAAGTCCAACTTTGATAGCCATTGCGCCTCGGGGATGGGTTGGAGATAGTTTACGCACTCATGACACACTTAAGATAGTAAAATTTATCTTGTAAATGTTGTTTCTTGATGAATTAGTCTTTTTATTGAAGTAGCACATTGCAAAGAAATAATCCACTTTCCATTCTTAATCGCTCTTCCATTCATGTCATATAAATCATATGAAAGTTTCTTCTTATAAACGTTTGTCGTCTCATTAACGTGTGTGTCATGATCATGATTCGTGTGTTGTAAAAAATTGTATTCTCACCATCCTTCCGAGTCCCAACTGACTCCTAAACAATGAGTTTGTACTTGTCTACTCTAGAAATAGACATGCCCCTTCTACGTATCAAATCCCACCTAAAGTACAGACAGATTAAAAACTAAACTATTAAACATGTTAGAAAGGCTATAATGTACTGATTTAAGCTTAATGGCTCCAACAGCCTTGTTTCTGGAACGCAACTGAATTCTGATGCAGTGGGTAATGACCCAAACTATCTTAGAGCCACTATATTATTCCCATTCCAGTACACCATGTAGGGTGGATGGCAATTCCTAGACAGGACCGATTTAAGCCCCGTTCCTTTTCCCTAATCAGTAAGGTATGACAGTGGATATAGGGGTCAATTATTTTACCTTTATGTTTTCCCACCTGATAAATGTGAAGTATGAGCTGGCATCAAGCAGTTTAAGGTAAGCTGTGGGGGATCTGCTTTCTCTCTGGTATTAATAACCCTGCACTATTTGTTAGGTTGTGTGGAATTATTACTGAAGCGTGTTATTGTCTTACTGTCTTATTGTCTCACTGGAGGTGTCTTGAGAGCAGTCAGGGTTACTGTCGAAGAAGTATTGAAGGTACTGTCGTGTTTGAAGGTAGACAAATCTCCAGGGCCTGATCTGATATATCCGAGGACATTGTGGGAAACTAGAGAGGAAATTACGGTTGAAATTTACGAGTCGTCCTTAAATACAGGAGAGGTTCGGAAGACTGGACGGTGGCAAATGTTGTGCCTCTTTTCAAGAACTGCTGCAGGAAAAGTGCTGGGAACTATAGGCCGGTGAGCTTAACATCTGTAGTTGGTAAGTTACTAGAGAGTATTCTGAGGGATAGGATATACAGGCATTTGGATGGGCAAGGTCTGATTAGGGATCGTCAGCATGGTTTTGTATGTGGGAGGTCGTGTCACAAATCTGATTGATTTTTTTGAAGATGTGACCAAAAAGGTTGATGAAGGCAGAGCTGTAGATGTTGTGTACATGGACTTCAGTAAGGCGTTCGACAAGGTTCCGCATGGTAGGTTGCTCTGGAAGGTTAGATCGCATGAGATCCAAGGAGTGATAGCTGAATTGATAGCAAATTGGCTCCTTGGAAGGAAGCAGAGGGTAATGGTGGAAGGTTGCTTCTCAGACTGGATGCCTGTGACTAGTGGTCTGCCACAGGGTTCTGTGCTGGGCCTGTTACTGTTTGTCATCTACATCAATGATTTGGATGAGAACATACAGGGCAAGATTAGCAAGTTTGCTGATACAAAAGTTAATGGTTTTGCAGGTAGTGAAGATGGTTGTGAATGATTGCAGCAGGATCTGGATCGATTGGCCAGGTGGGCAGAGGAATGGTTGATGGAATTTAATACAGAGATGTGTGAGGTGTTGCATTTTGGGACGTTGAACAAGGGCAGTAAATGGTAGGAATCTGGGTACTTTTGTAGAGCAGGGGGATTTAGGAGTACAGGTGCATGGTTCCTTGAAGGTCGAGTCACAGGATAAAGTGGTCAAAAAGGCTTTTGGCACTTTGGCCTTCATCAGTCAGAGTATTGAGTATAGAAGTTGGGAGGTCATGTTGCAGTTGTATAGGACCGCATTTAGAATATTGTGTTCAGTTCTGGGCACCATGTTATAGGAAATATATTGTCAGGCTCGAAAGGGTTCAGAAAAGATTTACGAGTGGTTGAGTAGGCTGGGTCTCTTTTTCATGGAGCTCAGGTGGATAAGGGGTGATCTTATTGAGGTGTATAAGATCATGAGAGGAATAGATCGGGTAGATGCACAGTCTTTTGCCCGGAGTAGGGGAATCGAGGACCAGAGGACATAGGTTCAAGGTGACGGGGTAAAGATTTAATAGGAATCCGAGGGGTAACTTTTTCACACAAAGGGTGGTGGGTGTCTGGTACAAGCTGTCAGAGGAGGTAGTTGAGGCTGGGACTATCCCATCGTTTAAGAAACAGTTAGACAGATAGGATAGGCTTGGATGTATATGGACCAAGCACAGGCAAGTGGGACTAGTGTAGCAGGGACATAGTTAGCCGGTGTGGGCGAGTTGGGTTGAAGGTCCTGTTTCCGCACTGTATCACTCTGTGATTCCATGACTATGACTATTTCGTAGGTAATATCTTCTCTGCTGTTGCAGTTTTTTTTGCACAGAAACAAATATTTATTCAGGTTGTCAGTCAGAGCTGCTGGTTTCATCAGCATTGTCCAATATGCTTGCAACATCACACGAAAATGTCCATCATCTCTCGGGCATTTTAACAACGCACCTTTCTCCCTCTGAATGTAATCACTTTATTGCCTTCAATGCCCTTCAACAATTCAAACAGCTAATCTTAACAGCAAGCTAATCAACTTTTGTTTCCTGTCTCCCACACAGCTTGTGGCCAATCTTGCACTTGGTCGATTTCATGCAAAGCTTATGAGGCGAGAAGCTAAAATGGTTCAATGCTCTCTACTCACTTCATCTTTCATAATACCATTGCTAATTTATCACCGAAGAACTGTAAAACCTATTTGATTATAATATGTTTTTTGTTATAAAATAAGGGTCCAGGAGATAGCTCTGGCAGAGAGCAATAAGGACAACGCTGAGAGATTTTATAAATACATAAGGGGGAAAAGGGTAACTAAAGAGAGAGTGGGACCCCTCAGGAATCAAAGCGGCCAACTCTGTGTGGAGCCACAGCAGATGGGCAAGGTCCTCAATGAGTATTTCTCCTCTGTATTTACCAAGGAGAAAGGCAGGAGAATGGAGAATCTTGGGGCAGACAATGGAAGTCTTGAGATCGGTCAGTGTTACGGTCGAAGAGGTGCTGAAGGTGCTGAGGATGTTACCAGGCTGAAGGTACTATTGTGTAAGAAGGTAGACAAATCTCCAGGGCCTGATAATATAAAAACCAAGGACATTGTGGGAAGCCAGAGAGGAAATTGTGGGAATCCTAGTTGAAATTTACGAGTCGTCTTTAAATACAGGAGAGGTGCCGGAAGACTGGAGGGTGGCAAATGTTGTGCCTTCATACAAGAAGGGCTGCAGGGAAAAAGCTGGGAACTATAGGCCAGTGAGCTTAACATTTGTAGTTGGAAAGTTACTAGAGGGTATTCTGAGGGATAGGTTATACAGGCATTTAGGGATAGTCAGCATGGTTTTGTACGTGGGAGGTCGTGTCTCACAAATCTGATTTAGATTTTTGATGACGTGACCAAAAAGGTCGATGAGGGCAGAACTGTAGATGTTGTGTATATGGAATTCATTAAAGCATTCGACAAGGTTCCTCATGGTAGGCTGCTCTGGAAGGTTAGATTGCATTGGATCCATGGAGAGATAGTAAATGGATAGAAAATTGGCTTCATTGAAGGAAGCAGAGGGGGATGTTGGAAGGTTGCTTGTCGGACTGGCGGCCTGTGACTAGTGATGTGCCTCAGGGTTCGGTGCTGGGCCATTACTGTTTCTCATCTATATCAATGATTTGGATGAGATCAACATGGCAAGATTACGAAGTTTGCAGATGATACAAAAGTGGGCAGACAAAAATGGTGGAGAAACTTAGTTGGTGAGGCAGCATCTATGGTGCGAAGGAACTAGGCGGCGTTTCAGGTCGAGACCCTTCTTCAGACATGACCCGAAACGTCGCCTATTTCCTTTGCTCCATAGATGCTGCCTCACCAACTAAGTTTCTCCACCATTTTTGTCTACCTTCGATTTTACAGCATCTGCAGTTCCTTCTTATACAAAAGTGGGTGGTTTGCAGATACTAAAGGTGGCTGTGAAAAAAACGCAGCAGGATCTTGATCAGTTGGCCATGTGGGTTGAGGAATGGTTGGTGGAATTTAATGCAGAAAAATGTGAGTTGAATTTTGGGAAGTCTAACATGGGCAGGACCAACACAGCGAATGGTAGGGCTCTGGGAAGTGTTGTAGAGCAGAGGGATTTAGGAGTGCAGGTACATAGCTCCCTGAAGGTCGAGTCGCAGGTAGATTGGGTGGTCAAAAAAGCTTTTGCCACATTGGCCTTCAACAGCCAGAGTATTGTAGAAGCTGGGAGGTCATGTTGCAGTTGTATAAGGCGTTGGTGAGGCCACATTTAGAGTATTGCGTTCAGTTCTGGGCACCGTGTTATAGAAAAGATGTAATCAAGCTGGAAAGGGTTTAGAGAAGATTTACGAGGATGTTGCCAGGACTAGAGGGTCGGACCTACAGGCAGAGGTTGAGTAGGCTGGGACGCTATTCCTTTGAGTGCAGGAGGATGAGGGGTAATCTTATAGTGTATAAGATCATGAGAGGAATAAATCGGGTAGATGCACAGTCTTTTGCCCAGAGTAGGGGAATCGAGGACCAGAGGACATAGGTTCAAGGTGACCGGGTAAAAATTTAATAGGAATCCGAGGGGTAACTTTTTCACACAAAGGACGGTGGATGTATGGAACAAGCTTCCAATGGACGTAGTTGAGGCAGGGACTATCTCAATATTTAAGAAACAGACAGGTACGTGGATAGGCCAGGTTTGGAGGGATATGGACCAAATGCTGGCAGGTGGGATTAGTGTAGCTGGGACATGTTGGCCGGTGTGGGCAAGTTGGGCCGATGGGCCTGTTTCTACACTGTATCATTCTATGGCTTTATGACTAAGCAATCTGCTTTCTGTTTTCCTCAATGTAGTTATGTCAACTTTGATCAATAATCATAATTTACATTATGTGAATTCCACCTCCAGTTCCTTCAGCTTCTTTGATTCCATTCTGATCTGCAGACTGAATATTGCTGTGATATCATGATCATAAATCACATTTACCATTCATGCATCATTCATACACCACGTCTATCGTACTAACATCAAAGTTAAAGGACAAGAATGATCAAAACAGAACATTTAATATATTCATTGCTTTCAGCTATTTTGTGCAGGAAAAGATTAACATGCTGCTTGATTGACATCCATCCATCCATCAATTTATACATTTACTCTATGCAGTAATGACACACTGTGGCTTGCGGGGTATAGCATCTCAGATTCAGATTCAGATTCAGATTCAATTTTAATTGTCATTGTCAGTGTACAGTACAGAGACAACGAAATGCATTTAGCATCTCCCTGGAAGAGCGACATAGCAAATGATTTGAATAAATAATAATAAGTGATAATAAGTGTCTGGGGGGTGGGGGGGGGGGGTGATGGGCAGTCACCGAGGTACGTTGTTGAGTAGAGTGACAGCCGCCGGGAAGAAGCTGTTCCTGGACCTGCTGGTTCGGCAACGGAGAGACCTGTAGCGCCTCCCGGATGGTAGGAGGGTAAACAGTCCATGGTTGGGGTGAGAGCAGTCCTTGGCGATGCTGAGCGCCCTCCGCAGACAACGCTTGATTTGGACAGACTCAATGGAGGGGAGCGAGGAACCGGTGATGCGTTGGGCAATTTTCACCACCCTCTGCAATGCCTTCCGGTCGGAGACAGAGCAGTTGCCATACCATACTGTGATGCAGTTGGTAAGGATGCTCTCGATGGTGCAGCGGTAGAAGTTCACCAGGATCTGAGGAGACAGATGGACCTTCTTCAGTCTCCTCAGGAAGAAGAGACGCTGGTGAGCCTTCTTGATCAGAGTTGAGGTATTGTGGGTCCAAGAGAGGTCATCGGAGATGTTGACTCCCAGGAACCTGAAGCTAGAAACACGTTCCACCTCCGTCCCGTTAATGTGGATGGGGGTGTGCGTGCCGCCCCTGGACTTCCTGAAGTCTACAATGAGCTCCTTGGTCTTCTTGGAGTTAAGGGCCAGGTTGTTGTCAGCGCACCATGCTGCTAAGTGCTGGACCTCCTCCCTGTAGGCCGACTCATCGTTGTTGCTGATGAGGCCAATCACCGTTGTATCATCTGCATACTTGATGATGGTGTTAGTACCATGTACAGGTGTGCAGTCACAGGTGAAGAGGGAGTAGAGGAGGGGGCTCAGCACACAGCCCTGTGGAACGCCGGTGTTCAGGGTGAGGGTTGAAGAGGTGTGCTTGTCTAACCTAACAGACTGGGGTCTGTTGGTTAGAAAGTCCAGTATCCAGTTGCAGAGGGAGGGGTCGATGCCCAGGTTACCGAGTTTGGTGATCAGTTTTGATGGTATAATGGTGTTGAATGCTGAGCTGTAATCGATGAACAGCATTCTTACGTAAGTGTCTCTGTTGTCGAGGTGGGAGAGGGCGGAGTGAAGTGCCGTTGAGATGGCATCCTCCGTACTCCTGTTTTTGCGGTAGGCAAACTGATAGGGATCCAGTGTGGGGGGTAGGCAGCCTTTGAGGTGTGCCAGGACCAGCCTCTCGAAGCACTTGGTGATGATGGGTGTAAGTGCAACTGGGCGGAAGTCGTTGAGGCTTGCCGCAGTGGAGTGTTTTGGCACTGGCACGATGGAGGTGGTTTTAAGGCACGTGGGGACAACTGCTTGGGCAAGTGACAGGTTGAAGATGTCAGTCCAGACGTCTGTCAGCTGCGCAGCACAGGCCCTGAGCACGCGCCCGGGGATGCCGTCAGGGCCAGCAGCTTTACGTGCATTAGTCCTACTCAGTGCCACGAATACGTCGTAGGGGGTGAGTGTGAGGGGTTGGTGATCGGCAGGGAGCACAGCCTTGATGGCTGTCTCTAGATTGTCCCTGTCGAAGCGGCCATAGAAGTGGTTAAGCTCCTCAAGGAAGGAGGCGTCGCTGGATGTGGGGGTGGTGTTGGAGGGTCTGTAGTCCGTGATGGCCTGGATGCCTTGCCACATGCGTCGGGGGTCGGAGTTGTTGTTGAAGTGCTCCTCAATCCTGAGCTTATGGCAGTGCTTGGCCTTCTTGATGCCCCTCTTCAGGTTAGCCCTGGATGAACTGTAGGCTCGAGCATCGCCTGACCTGAAAGCGGTGTCCCGTGCTTTCAGCAGTAGCCTGACCTCGCTGTTCATCCATGGCTTCTGATTCGGGAATATGGTCACCTGTTTGAGGGAGGTGACACTATTGATGGTGGAGTTTATAAAGTCCAGAACAGAGGATGTGTAGGAATCAATGTCCGTGTGGGAGTCAAGGGTGGCCTGGGCTGCAAACGCCTTCCAGTCAGTGTTTCCAAAACACTGCTGAAGTGTGAAGTCCGCTTCCTCTGACCAGACTTTAACTGTCCTCACAGTTGGTTTAACCCGTCTGATGAGTGGGGAGTACTTAGGGAGCAGGAACAATGAGACGTGATCAGACTGACCAAGGTGGGGGAGTGGGACGGCTTTGTAAGCTTCAGCCATGTTGGTGTAGACTTTGTCCAGATCTTAATCTAACAGATAAATTGCAGCAACTCACTTCTGCTTCCTGCAATGAACTCAGCTTCTTCAACTTTCCAAATTGGTGATTTCTATCAGAAGTAAAGGGCTGGGCACTAAATGCTGGAGTAACACAGCAGGACAGACAGCATCTCTGGATAGAAGGAATAGCTTTCAGGTCGAGACCCTTCTTCAGACTCTCAACCCAAAACGTCACTTATTCCTTCTGTCCAGAGATGCTGCCTGTCCTGCTGAGTTACTCCAGTATTTTGTACCTTCGCTGTAAACCAGCATCTGCAGTTCCTTTCTACACATAATGGATGAGGCAACAGTTACATGGGAGCACCACCACTTCCAAGTTTACCTCCATGATTCACACTCTCATCACTCGGATCTGGTCTCGGGAGTATACCTGGCTCGAGAAGGTATCCGTCAAAGTGCTTCTCTCCTAATGTTGGTGACATCTCAGCCTGGATGCTAGGATATGATTGAGAATTTATTTTGCCTGATTAACTTGCATGTTGAATGAATGATACCTGTGATATTCATTAGTTCATACAGTGCATTCAGAAAGTACTCAGACCCCTTCACTTTTTCCACATTTTGTTACGTTACAGCCTTATTCTAAAATGGATTAAATTCATTTTTTTTAGTCGTCAATACCCCATAATAAAAAAGCGAAAACAGGTGTTTAGAAATTTTTGCAAAGTAATAAAAAAGAAATAACTGAAATATCACATTCAGACACTCAGTACTTTGTTGAGGCACCTTTGGCAGCGATTACAGCCTCAAGTCTTCTTGGGTATGATGCTATAAGCTTGGCACACCTGTATTTGGGTAATTTCTCCCATTCTTCTCTGCAGGTCCTCTCAAGCTCTGTCAGGTTGGATGGGGACCGTCAATGCACAGCTATTTTCAGGCCCCTCCAGAAATGTTCGATCGGGTTCAAGTCGGGTTCTGGTTGGGCCACTCAAGGACATTCACAGACTTGTCCAAAGCCACTCCTGCGTTGTCTTGGCTGTGTCCTTAGGGTCATTGTCCTGTTGGAAGGTGAACCTCCGCCCCAGTCTGAGGTCCAGAACGTTCTGGAGCAGGCTTTCATCCAAGATCTCTCTGTACTTTGCTCTGTTTATCTTTCCATCAATCTTGACTAGTCTCCCAGTTCCTGCCGCTGAAAAACATCCCCGCAGCATGATGCTGTCACCACCATGCTTCACCATAGGTATGGTATTGGCCAGGTGATGAGCGGTGCCTTGTTTCCTCCAGACGTGACGCTTGGCATTCAGGCCAAAGAGTTCATCTTGGTTTCATCAGACCAGAGAATCTTGTTTCTCATGCCATTTGGCAAACTCCAAGTGGGCTGTCATGTGCCTTTCAGTGAGGAGTGGCTTCCGTCTGGCCACTCTACCATAAAGCCTAATTGGTGGAGTGCTGCAGATATAGTTGTCCTTCTGGAAGGTTCTCCCATCTCCACAGAGGAACTCTGGAGCTCTGTCAGAGTAACCATAAGGTTCTTGGTCACCTCCCTGAACAAGGCCCTTTTCCCTCTTTTCCCCCGATTGCACAGTTTGGCCGGGTGGCCAGCTCTATGAAGAGTCCTGGGGGTTCCATAGTTCTTCCATTTAAGAATGACAGAGGCCACTGTGCTTTTCAGGACCTGCAATGCTGCAGAAATTGTTTTATACCCTTCCCCAGATCTGTGTCTCGACATAATCCTGTCTCGGAGGTCTAAGGACAATTCCTTCATCTTCATGGCTTGGTTTTTGCTCTGAAATGCACTCAACTATGGGACCATATATATAACGGTGTGTTTCTTTCCAAATCATGTCCAATCAATTTAATTTACCAATGATGGACTCCAATCAAGTTGTAGAAACATCTTAAGAATAATCAATGGAACCAGGATGAACCCAAGCTCAATTTTGAGTGTCACAGCAAAGGGTCTGAATACTTATGTAAATGTGATATTTCAGTTATTTCTTTTTAATTACTTTGCAAAACTTTTTAACACCTGTTTTCACTCATTCATTCTGGGGTATTGTGTGTAGATTGATGATTTAAATTTTCTTTTAAATTCATTTTAGAATAAGGCTGTAACGTAACAAAATGTGGAAAAAGTGAAGGGGTCTGATTACTTTCTGAATGCACTGTAAATACGTAAGTATTCGGCCTATCGGCCCATCAGGTCTACTCCACCATTCAATCATGGCTGGTCAATGTCCCCCTCCTAACCCCATTCTTCTACCTTCTCCCCAATAACCCCATACTAATCAAGAATCGATCTATCTCTGCCTTAAAAATATCTATTAACTTGGCCTCCACAATCTTCTGTGGCAATTAATTCATGTTGTTTTGAAGCAAGGTTCAACGCACAGTATCCTATCACAGCCTGGATCTTCGGCAGGCCAGCAACTGATCCCAAAATTGTTAGAACTTTGCCATATTCCAAGGTCTGCCGCTAAAGCGGCCTTTTCACGGGGCGAGTTGACGCAAGATGTCACCAGAGTGAAGAGGTCGTGGTCCAGCACGAGTCTCGCACGATATAACGGCAGTAGATAAAGAGTTCCCACGGTACTCGGCATTTCTGCTATTTGTGCGAGTGAACTTGTCCGTTTCCCGAGCTTTCCCGTTAAATCTTGAATGAACATCGTGAACTACACGTGACACAAATGATGTAACTTTTTTTTTCACACACTATATATATCCTCCCTTGGTTGAATTGGCTCATTTGGAGACATATTTTACTGTGTATGTGGGAGACACAGATGGACTGAGCACAGTACCTCAGTCTTACTGTGTGTGGGAGAGGGGGAGAAAGAGACGTACACTCACAGAGGCAGAGTCTCTCAGCCTGTGTAAGAGGGAGGGAGAGAGAGAGAGAGGCACACACAAGGTGGATGTGAAATCTCACCTGCCTGTTTCAGTGACAGACACCCGCCGCCAGTAAATGAAGACACCCCCATCTGTCTCCCCCTCCTCTCCCTCGACTCCCCCACCTTTCTCTCCCAACTCCAGTCCCGTCCCGACCCCCTGGGAAACTGAATAGAGCAACAGTCAACTGCTGCCTGTGCGCTGATATGACAATAAAGGCTACTTTACTTTACTGAGTTAAAGAGTTCCCACGGTAGACTGTAAAACTGGGACCCTGGTTCTGGACTCCCCCAACACCGGAACCCTTCTTCAGACAGCCTAATCGGAATTGAGTCTGAAGATGTGTCTCGTCCCGAAACATCAGCTTTTTTTCTCCAGAGATGCTGCTTGACTCGCTGAGTTACTCCAGCTTTTTGTGTCTGTCTTCGGTTTAAACCAGCATGTGCAGTTCACTCCTTACACGGGTCTCTGTACAACATTGATTGGTAGCGTTCCGGACCCCTGGACCCGAGGACTCCGACCTGTATCTCTCAAAGAAGTACATGTGAAAAATTTCTCACGGACCATAAAAATGCGTAACCTTTCAGTAAAGTCCCTTTTAAAGTCCCTTTTAAAGATTATAGTTATTTTCTTGAATCTCATTAACATAACTCATGAATATGTTGATGTCCATATGCGGATGCAAATCTTTATTTTTATTTATTTTTTAAATTCAATCCCACATAAGATAATTTTTACTCACCTTCTGTCCCCTCTGTCCAGCTTCCGGGTTCACCGTTCGCAGGAGTTCCCACGGTACCCGCAAGAGTTATTACGGATATCGCACTGGCCACTACGTTCATATAATGTTGCAATACTCAACCACAAGTGTACAAGTCACTCTTGGAGAAATTCAAACTTTCTTGAATTTTCTCCCGAGTGACCAAGTTACACGATGACCTGCCGTTAGCGCTACGGTGGTCCACGGTGGTCCACGAATGCCGCACTGTTATCGCACGAGGTTCCCACGATGTTAAACTCCGGTTAACTCTTGCGTCAAGTCGCCCCGTGAAAAGGCCGCTTTAGTCCGTGAAAGAAATTAGTCAGCAACTCTCAGGATTTAAAAAAAAAGTCTTGTTAGTTTTTTGTTCCATTTTGCAGGATCTTTGATAGTAAGTATTTCACTGAATGTAAGTCAATCAATGACTCATATGCTCACTTCAAATGTTATTTCCGGATCAGGATCACAGCTAACAATGCTGGAGTCTGCAGACCATGGAGATCTATATTGTGATTATGCAGTCACAGTGCAAGAATATCAGTCACTTGCCTGCAGTGACAACTGCAAAGCCACTTGACACTGACAAGAACTTAATCATATCACAAGGAACTCTCCAATTAGGACCCTTTCATACCAATGTAAAAACCTGCACTTAAATAAGAAATGTGTGTACTATGAAAGAAGAGAATGAGGATATCTACAAGTTTCTCTTCCATTCAGATTCTAATTCTAATTACATGGGGTTACTTAAAAATCTGTACTATAACTTTAATAGTAACAACATCGGAAAAATATTCCCAGAGGCTGAGGTGCTACATCAGGAGATCAAGCCCTCAGATGTATGTTAATGTCCGAGTTAATAATAATAATACATTTTATTTATGGGCGCCTTTCAAGAGTCTCAAGGACACCTTACAAAAATTTAGCAGGTAGAGGAAAAACATGTAAGGGGAATGAAATAAATAGTAGAGACATGACTAGTACACAAAGTAAAGACAGAATACAATTCAAAACACAATATGAGGCAATTAATGCACAGATGAAAAGGGAGGGGGACGTGGGGCTAAGGATAGGCAGAGGTGAAGAGATGGGTCTTGAGGCGGGACTGGAAGATGGTGAGGGACACGGAATTGCGGATCAGTTGGGGGAGGGAGTTCCAGAGCCTGGGAGCTGCCCTGGAGAAGGCTCTGTCCCCAAAACTGCGGAGGTTGGACGTGGATGGAGAGGAGACCGGCTGATGTGGATCTGAGGGACCGTGAGGGTTGGTAGGGGGAGAGGAGGTCAGTGAGATATGGGGGGGCCAGATGGTGGAGGGCTTTGTAGGTGAGGATAAGGATTTTGTAGGTGATCCGGTGGGAGATGGGAAGCCAGTGAAGTTGTTTGAGGGCTGGAGTGATGTGATGCCAGGATTTGGTGTGGGTGATGAGTCGGGCGGCTGCGTTCTGGACCAGTTAAGTCGGTTGATGTAGGTGGAGCTGATGCCAAGGAGAAGTGAGTTGCAATAGTCCAGTCGGGAGGAGATGAAGGCATGGATGAGTCTTTCAGCAGCGGGAGGTGTGAGAGAGGGTTAGCATAGAAGTGGGACTGAGATTGAGGAACTCAAAGGTGAATGTAAAGGGAACAGCATCATAATATGCTGCTTATTTCATCCCCTCTCTCCCCACTCCCCGAGTCACTGGAAAAGCAAGAATGGTTATTCATGAATCCTACCCAATGTGCCAAAGACAAATCAATGTTGATATTTTTATTTTCTTTCAACATTTCTCTGATTTTCACCATGATGACTCTATTAAGCCCTTGCTGGATAAATGTAACTACACATAATGCAATTTCTGGAAGTTACAATGAGAATCGATGGTATGGCTAGCAGCACGATAAAAATGAAATTCGGGTTGTGATTCTCCCTCCGTTCTTCACAGTGTGCACTGTTGCACCTCCTCAAGGGTAATCCGTAGATTATAAATAAATTGACAAAAATGTCAACTATTTATGAAATATGCTGTCTGAAAAAAATATTTAATTGTTGAATGAAGTACCAGCTGAGTATTTAATGGCATACAAAAGCAGGATTACTGCTGAGCAGTGGTGTCCACCAAATCCTAACTTTATATATGTTGAGTAATTTCCTCAGATAATTATCTCAAATTGTTCAAGACAGGATGTATGTGTAGACGTCTACCTTGATTTCACACTGGCACCGTTTTTCCAGGTATTTAATGATCATTCATAAAAAAATCACTAAATAAATTAAAGCATATTAACCATAAGTAAAATTTAAACCATTTAACGGGTCAAGAAAAATTGAGCTAAATGTTTATCTTCATTTCCTTTGCTGCGGTTTGGTGCAGCTGACCATTCAACTGCCAAAAAAACAAGATCAGGTTTTGTTCAAAGCTTTTAATCATTTTAAAGATTTAAATACGTAATATGCAACCTGGTAATGACCCTGTACAGCTAATCTCTGTAATTCTCTGTCTCTGAGGATAGTGGAGGCCATATCATTGGATATATTTAAGATGGAGATAAATATTTGTAAGATCAGGAAATTGAGGGTTATGGAGAACTGGATTTGAGGCCAGTGTAGATCAGCCGTGATCTTATTGAATGATGCGGTTGGCTTGAGGGGCCGGCTGGCTTACTTCCTGCTCCTTTCTTTCTTGTCTTTATGTGTTCAGGTTACACTTCAATCAGACATTTGAGTGCAATTGAAAGTAAAATGGAATATGTGCCAAAACATGAAATAAAAGTACATCTACCTAAACAAAACAGCGTGTCACTCAGCAACTGTTAAAAGATAACATATTTTTAGTAACAAGCAATCAGCTGGACCTAATCAGTGAGGGAAAGGAATTGTCTGCACTTTGGGTCGAAAACATGCAGCAGAGCTAAAAGTGGAGGCAGAAGATAAGTATAAAGAGGAGAAGGGGAGGGATGAAGCAGGGTCCAGTGAGTGATGGGTGGACCGATGAGGGGTGTAGGATGATGAGGAGTTGGAGGAGGTGTGTGGTAAGGGCATAGGCGGTGGAGTTCAGTTACTGAGGCAGACAGTTGAAAGATTGCGGCTGATAAGAAAAGGAGCACCCAACCATAACGCAGTAAATGGAGGTGAATATTGAACCCAAATTTTAGAAATGTTTTATTATATTTATGGTGAGCATTTTACATATTAAATGCCTTGAAAGATCCAATTATTACATTCCTTACTAATCAGATTCTGGCACTGATCGCCTTTGTGTTTCTGCTTGTCAGAAACCTATCTGTCTCTATCTTCACCCTTCCCTTCTCGTATCCTTGTGCCCATCACCCTTCACCCCTCCTTAATCCACCAATCAGCCACTGGCCTCTATTACGCCATCCTACCCTTTCCCCTCTCATCCATAAAAACAGCTTTTTTCCACAAGCAGTAGCTCTCACTCAACAACCAAAAGTCTGTAGCATCCATTTGCTCTGGTATTTTATTTCATTCACATGTTTAAACTATAACTACACCAACTGGGACCTGTTGGGTCCCTGTAACACGGGAGGCCTGGTCCCCCAACGCAAGCCAGGCACTCACCCAGAGCCGACAACTGCCTTATTCAGCCTCCTTCATTTTTATAATTGAAAAAATCCATTTGCACTTGCAAGCTAGCAGAACTCAGTGTACTTGGATAGCAACAATGTTGCAAGCAGGGCTAAGCACAGGGAAAAAGCAGTTAGTTTTTCCAAATTTCTGCATATTTGTGAACATTTTCATAAATAACTCGGGAAATAATGCATCAAATTTTCAGATGACGTGATTTTTGACATCATGGCATAAATCTCTATCGGAATATGTAAAAATGTCACCGTTAGCGCATCGTGTTTTCGAGGAGATGTGAAATGCAGACAAACAAACACACACACACACACAAATACACAAATAAATACATACACACATCCAAGATCAGAGTTTTATAAGTATACTAGACCAAGTGCAGACCCATTGGGTCTGTTTCCCCAACGCGCGTTTGGGGGGGGGGGGGGGGGGGGGGGGTGAGGCGTCACACTAACCACTTGGGTCTGTTCCTCCAAAGCATGGTTGCAGGGTGGGAATATGGCTGGGACTGGGGCTGGTGCAAAGTTGGCGGTGGATATGCAATGGAAGGCATATAAAGACTGCATGGATGAACTACAACAATTGTTCATCCCAGTTTGGCAAAAAAATAAATCAGGGAAGGTAGTGCATCCGTGGATAACAAGGGAAATCAGGGATAGTATCAAAACAAAAGATGAAGCGTACAAATTAGCCAGAAAAAGCAGCCTACCAGAGGACTGGGAGAAATTCAGAGACCAGCAGAGGAGGACAAAGGGCTTAATTAGGAAAGGGAAAATAAATTATGAAAGAAAACTGGCAGGGAACATAAAAACTGACTGCAAAAGCTTTTATAGATATGTGAAGAGAAAAAGATTAGTTAAAACAAATGTAGGTCCCTTGCAGTCAGAAACGGGTGAATTGATCATGGGGAACAAGGACATGGCAGACCAATTGAATAACTACTTTGGTTCTGTCTTCACTAAGGAAGACATAAATAATCTGCCGGAAATAGCAGGGGACCGGGGGTCAAATGAGATGGAGGAACTGAGTGAAATCCAGGTTAGCCGGGAAGTGGTGTTAGGTAAATTGAATGGATTAAAGGCCGATAAATCCCCAGGGCCAGATAGGCTGCATCCTAGAGTACTTAAGGAAGTAGCCCCAGAAATAGTGGATGCATTAGTGATAATTTTTCAAAACTCTTTAGATTCTGGAGTAGTTCCTGAGGATTGGAGGGTAGCTAATGTAACACCACTTTTTAAAAAGGGAGGGAGAGAGAAAACGGGGAATTACAGACCAGTTAGTCTAACGTCGGTAGTGGGGAAACTGCTAGAATCAGTTATTAAAGATGGGATAGCAGCACATTTGGAAAGTAGTGAAATCATTGGACAAAGTCAGCATGGATTTATGAAGGGTAAATCATGTCTGACGAATCTTATAGAATTTTTCGAGGATGTAACTAGTAGAGTGGATAAGGGAGAACCAGTGGATGTGTTATATCTGGACTTTCAGAAGGCTTTCGACAAGATCCCACATAAGAGATTAGTATACAAACTTAAAGCACACGGTATTGGGGGTTCAGTATTGATGTGGATAGAGAACTGGCTGGCAGACAGGAAGCAAAGAGTAGGAGTAAACGGGTCCTTTTCACAATGGCAGGCAGTGACTAGTGGGGTACCACAAGGCTCAGTTCTGGGACCCCAGCTATTTACGATATATATTAATGATTTGGACGAGAGAATTGAATGCAACATCTCCAAGTTTGCGGATGACACGAAGCTGGGGGGCAGTTTTAGCTGTGAGGAGGATGCTAGGCTGCAAGGTGACTTGGATAGGCTGGGTGAGTGGGCAAATGCATGGCAGATGCAGTATAATGTGGATAAATGTGAGGTTATCCACTTTGGTGGCAAAAACAGGAAAGTAGATTATTATCTGAATGGTGGCCGATTAGGAAAGGGGGAGATGCAACGAGACCTGGGTGTTATGGTACACCAGTCATTAAAAGTAGGCATGCAGGTGCAGCAGGCAGTGAAGAAGGCGAATGGTATGTTAGCATTCATAGCAAAAGGATTTGAGTATAGGAGCAGGGAGGTTCTACTGCAGTTGTACAGGGTCTTGGTGAGACCACACCTGGAGTATTGCGTACAGTTTTGGTCTCCTAATCTGAGGAAAGACATTCTTGCCATAGAGGGAGTACAGAGAAGGTTCACCAGACTGATTACTGGGATGTCAGGACTTTCATATGAAGAAAGACTGGATAGACTCGGTTTGTACTCGCTAGAATTTAGAAGATTGAGGGGGGATCTTATAGAAACGTACAAAATTCTTAAGGGGTTGGACAGGCTAGATGCAGGAAGATTGTTCCCGATGTTGGGGAAGTCCAGAACAAGGGGTCACAGTTTAAGGATTAAGGGGAAATCTTTTAGGACCGAGATGAGGAAAACTTTTTTCACACAGAGAGTGGTGAATCTGTGGAATTCTCTCCCGCAGAAGGTAGTTGAGGCCAGTTCATTGGCTATATTTAAGAGGGAGTTAGATGTGGCCCTTGTGGCTAAAGGGATCAGGGGGTATGGAGAGAAGGCAGGTACAGGATACTGAGTTGGATGATCAGCCATGATCATATTGAATGGCGGTGCAGGCTCGAAGGGCCGAATGGCCTACTCCTGCACCTATTTTCTATGTTTCTATGTTTCTAAAGGCATATGTAAATGGATCCATTCCGATTGGACATCTGTTAGCATTGTGCATTGTGACATCACACGATGGAAACGAATCAAAAGGCAGACAGGCAGCCGGACGGACGCCGGATGGATGGCGGCAGGCACACAGTATTATATAATAATAGATGGATGTTTTACTCTTAATGTTTTAATGTTTTTTGTTTTATTCTTAATTGTTTACTGTATGTCATGGTGTTACTGGCGAATGGAGCACCAAGGCAAATTCTTTGTGTGTGTACATACTTGGCCAATATTCATTCATTCATTCTCTTTATACTGGCCAATATCCCCCCCATTCTCAGTCCTGCTGCAAGGTTTTGAGTCAAAAGGTTCACAAATCTATCTCACCCACAGATGCTGCTCGGTGCACTGAGTTTCTCCTGCAGATGCTTATTTCTCCACATTCCAACATCTGCAATCTATTGTTCCTTCAGATATTTTAGACAGTGCGCCCTTCGTCTGAGCTTGGATGCTAGTCTTTGACTCTGAGAAAGTTATTTGCCTGATTAACCACAGATTGAACATTGCGTACAAGGTCCAAAACACAATATTCTATTGCAGCCCGAACCCTGGGCTGACTGGCAACTAATCCCAAAATGGAATGAACTTTGATAGATGATGCCAATCAAAAGAGTCAAAACCTACATTTTATCTTTACCAATTATGATTGACCTGCTGCACACTACAATATTTTCTATTATTATTCAGAATAGCAGCTTTAATAGGTGGACTGAAAATTCAAATAATTATTGCTAATGAAATGCAAACATTATGCAGGGCAACTCACAGCATTTATTGATTTAAGGTGAATTATTAAAGAAATTAAAAATAAATTGTGATTCACAATTTGGGACAAATGCGCTGATTTGAATCTTAACAAAAAAATGGAATATTCTCCAGATAGAGATATCTCATGTGCAAGGAAGGATATGACAATTTATAGAAGCTCAGTCATCACTAGGAGAGTGAAAATCTGTTAATTACATTTCATCAACCCACAGGGAGCATGTATGAATACTAAGTGAAATGACTCATATTTGGATAATGTATTGATTCATTTTATATAGACAATATAAATATCTGGATACAAGTATCACATGTGCTAAGTTTCCTGTTATTAGAATGAAGTAAACATCCTTGCTTGATGCTCCCATCCTCTGTCACTATTATTGCAAGGACAACTTATCAGCACCTCAGCACCAAAGGAATAGGTGACGTTTCGGGTCGAGACCCTTCTTCAGACAGGTATCCTTTGAATACCTTGTGACACTTTATGATTGGCTACAAAGAGGATTAGCGTTAACTTTGAAATAATGGGGAGAAAATGAAGAACTAACTCAGGATGTCGCCTTTAAAAACAAGATTGCTTTACCATGGGATATCCACCAAAACAATCTATCAAAGCAAGCAAATATATAACTGGTAACAGATTCCACCTTGACTTTCCTGAATTCAGTGTCATTAAGTTGATTAAGCAGAAGTGTTTACTGCTGAAAATAATAGTTTGCTTAGATTACTACAAGAATCAACGCACACTTTTGGTGACAATTCAATTTTCTCACTGCAGCTTGTAAATTATAATGTATTAATAAGAAAAGAATGAGATGGCTTCAGTGACTTTGGTAGAGGATTACTAAAGTAAGGTAACTAACATACTTTGAGAAACTGGATGAGCATGGATAAATGTCCAAGCAAAGCGTCCCAGCCATTCTATTACAACTTATTGCTTATTTTTAACAAGATGATTAAATATGTAGACATGGGGTACCCATTCCAAATGTTTGCAAGTAAAAGACTCTAGTGATCATTTGAACACATTGAAGTCACCAATATGAAGACTATTGCCAAGAGTTTTGTTTCTTGGACACATACGATTTCATTTATTTCTAGATATTGTTTATGACACTTTATAAATATTCTTGTTTTGTTTTTTGTATGCTGTTTCACACTTGCTTTTTATTATTTTATTCTGTTCGAAATAAATAATTAAATAGAAAATAAATAATAATAAAAGGTTTCCCACTGTGAGGGAAGGCACCAACGTTCAGTCACCCTCCTCTTTATTGTTCTGGCATTCTGAACTCTCAGTTCAATAATGTTTTTACTCACATTTCCTATGTAGCATCTGTATCCATTTGTGAATGTATTCTCCCTGGTTCTTGACTTGTCTGCTAATGGAAACAGCTTCTCCCTATTTATGATCGTGTACACAGCTATCAAATCCTCTCTCAGCTATCCTTGCTCCAAGAATATATAAATCAGCCAGGCATTCCCTTGGGTATAGAAAATTGAGGGTATCCCTATATACTTGATGGGATGGAGTAAATGGGAAGTATTATTTTTGGTGAAGAATGAGATAGAAAAAAAGCAAAATCTATTAAAGGGCATGGGGATCAGCGAGCAAAAGGTGAGTGAATATCACAAACTCCTATCAAAGAAACATTGAGGCTAGTTTTCAAAAGTGATAGATTTTTGTCAGGTGTGGACATTAAATGATTTTCAAACAAGATAGATGACTGGAGTTAAGGTATGATACAATTAAATAGTGGAACTGTCTCAATAATCCATGTCTGCACCCCTGTGTCCATCTGTGCTTGAAGGTGATCTACATGCATAAACTTTAAATTAAGTTGATGAATGTAAGGATGAGTCATCAGCAATAGATCTGGATGCTGAGTGGAAAAGTCAGCTGAGTGGAAAGGTCATTGAAGGTAAGAAGGAACAGATGGGAAGAGAAAACAAAACCATGGAATTTAACAGAGTGGACTGAAAAAGCATCTGTATGAACCATTACTTACACAGTGGAATGACTGATTTGAATAGAGACTAGATAACTATAAAGAATGCTTTAGAGGGAGCAGACAAGGTGGTCCTTGTTAAAAATTGCATTCACTCAAGATCTTCGAAGAAGGGTAAATCAAAGACAATTGAATCAGTTAAGAATTCTAGTGTAGAGTTTCAGATATGTGCAAAATAGGCCAAAAGAATACCGATGGAACGGTAAAAAAGCAAACTTAACTCCAATCCAGGGTTTGAACTTACAGTTTGAAAGTTAACCAGTTTTTACAATTTTATATAGTTCAGAAGGTAAAAAAAACCAATCAATTCCTTATATTGTTTAATATTTCAACAATGTGTTTGGTATAGATCTGTTAAAACCCAAGTGCACAGAGTGCTTGTGCTGGTTTACAATGAGGTCGTCAGCAGTCAAATTCTATAACACACGAGATGTCATACACCATAAAATAGCCAGGCATTATGGAATCTTGCATTAGGCATTTCCGAGCTGGGCCCTAGAAAGGCAGCAGAGTGTGGGAAAGGAGGTGGGAGGGAAGAGTGAGTAAATTAAATAAAGAGGAGGAAGGAGAGTTGGGAAATGGATCATTGGCTGATGGGGGTGGGGGGAGCGGGGGCAATTCTAATGATATCAGCAGCAAGAGGATGTTGTTTGGAAATAGATAACAAAGAGCATACATCTAGAGTGTCTACTCACAAGAAGATTGATGCCTCCCCTGTGGCAGACTTGGTAAGCCTAGTCTGCTTTAACTAACACTGAGACAGCCCTCAACTCTCCAGTTAATGTCTGTGTTCATGTAATCCTCATGTACATTTGTTCAGTAGCGGTGCACATAGGTTTGGGATCAAACCTATAGAAATTTGCCTCGCAAGCTTGAAGGATGATACTGAGCCTTAGTAAAATTTATTGGTACAATGCATTAAAAAATTGAAGTATACAAAATAATTTCTCGTTCACCTCCTAAACAGCAGATGTACAGAGGAACAAAAGTAGAAATGAAACCTCCATTTATATGTCCATCAAATGCATTCTGTATAAATGAGAAAAATGTGATTGAAATTGCAAGATATTTGAAGGTCTGTGGTTTTGCTTATTGTTTCACAGGATTCATTGCAAACTTATGAAAGCCATTGTGAAGAACACTCTCAGATATGAAGATAGACATAAAGTGTGGGAGTAACTCAGCGGGATAGGCAGCATGACTGGAGAGAATAAATGGGTGAATACTTGAAAATAAGTACTCATGCTTGAGTAAGGGTGGGGGAGACAGCCTACCTGGGGGCAGCGACAGCGGCCGGGCCTCTGGCACAAAGACCGGTCCGGTTGCTCAGAAGGGTAAGGAAAAGAAGGGGAGGGCAATTGTAATAGGGGACTCTATAGTCAGGGGGTCGGATAGGCGATTCTGTGGACGCAGACAGGAGTCCCGGATGGTAGTTTGCCTCCCTGGTGCCAGGGTCAGGGATGTGTCTGAACGTGTCCAAGAAATCCTGAAATGGGAGGGAGAGGAGCCTGAGGTTGTGGTGCATATAGGTACCAACGACATAGGTAAAAAAAGAGAAGAGGTCCTGAAAGAAGAATTTAGGGAGTTAGGTAGAGAGTTAAGGAGAAGGACTGGAAAGGTAACAATCTCAGGATTACTGCCTGTGCCACGCGACAGTGAGAGTTGGAATGGAGCGAGGTGGAGGATAAATGCGTGGATGAGGGACTGGTGCAGTGGGTATGGATTCAAGTTTCTGGATCATTGGGACCTCTTTTGGGGAAGGTGCGACCTGTACAGAAAGGACGGGTTGCACTTGAACTCAAGGGGGACCAATATCCTGGCGGGGAGATTTGCAAAGGCTACTGGGGAGACTTTAAACTAGTATGGTTGGGGGGAGGGACTAAAATTGGGAAAGCTAGCAGTCAGTGTGTGAAGCAGGGGGCAGAGAATGGTAGCACTCTGACCCAAAATGTAGGGGAGAGAGAAGAAAAAGAAAATAATCAGAGAATAAGAGAGGGTGGGTTTCTTAAATGTGTATATTTTAATGCTAGGAGCATTGTAAGAAAAGTGGATGAACTTAGAGCCTGGATTGACACCTGGAAGTATGATGTTGTGGCGATCAGTGAAACATGGTTGCAGGAGGGCTGTGATTGGAAACTAAATATTCCAGGATTTCGTTGCTTCAGGTGTGATAGAATTGGAGGGGCAAGAGGTGGAGGTGTTGCATTGCTTATCAGGGAAGATATTACAGCAGTGCTTTGGCAGGATAGATTAGAGGGCTCGTCTAGGGAGGCTATTTGGGTGGAACTGAGAAATGGGAAAGGGGTAGCAACACTTATAGGGGTGTATTATAGACCGCCAAATGGGGAGCGAGAATTGGAAGAGCAAATATGTAAGGAGATTGCAGATATTAGTAGTAAGCACAAGGTAGTGATTGTGGGAGATTTCAATTTTCCACACATAGACTGGGAAACACATTCTGTAAATGGGCTGGATGGGTTGGAGTTTGTAAAATGTGTGCAGGATAGTTTTTTGCAACAATACATAGACGTACCTACTAGAGAAGGGGCGGTACTGGACCTCCTGTTAGGAAATGAGATGGGTCAGGTGGCAGAGGTATGCGTTGGGGAACAGTTCGGGTCCAGTGATCACAATACCATTAGTTTCAATATAATTATGGAGAGGGACAAAACTGGATCTAGGGTTGAGATTTTTGATTGGAGAAAGGCTAACTTTGAGGAGATGCGAAAGGATTTAAAAGGAGTAAATTGGGACAGTTTGTTTTATGGGAAAGATGTGGAAGAGAAATGGAGTACATTTAAAGGTGAAATTTTAAGAGTACAGAATCTTTATGTCCCTGTTCGGTTGAAAGGAAATCGTAAAAATTGTAAAGAGCCATGGTTTTCAAGGGAAATTGGACACTTGGTTCGGAAAAAGAGGGAGATCTACAATAGTTATAGGCAGCATGGAGTAAATGAGGTGCTTGAGGAGTATAAAGAATGTAAAAAGAATCTTACGAAAGAAATTAGAAAAGCTAAAAGAAGATATGAGGTTGCTTTGGCAAGTAAGGTAAAAGTAAATCCGAAGGGTTTCTACCGCTATATTAATAGCAAAAGGATAACGAGGGATAAAATTGGTCCATTAGAGAGTCAGAGTGGCCAACTATCTGCAGAGCCAAAAGAGATGGGGGAGATATTGAACAGTTTCTTTTCTTCGGTATTCACCAAGGAGAAGGATATTGAATTATGTGAGGTAAGGGAAACAAGTAGAGTAGCTATGGAAACTATGAGGATCAAAGAAGAGGAAGTACTGACACTTTTGAGAAATATAAAAGTGGATAAGCCTCCAGGTCCGGACAGGATATTCCCTAGGACATTGAGGGAAGTTAGTGTAGAAATAGCAGGGGCTATGGCAGAAATATTTCAAATGTCATTAGAAACGGGAATAGTGCCGGAGGATTGGCGTACTGCGCATGTTGTTCCATTGTTTAAAAAGGGGTCTAAGAGTAAACCTAGCAATTATAGACCTGTTAGTTTGACGTCAGTGGTGGGCAAATTAATGGAAAGAATACTTAGAGATAATATATATAAGCATCTGGATAAACAGGGTCTGATTAGGAACAGTCAACATGGATTTGTGCCTGGAAGGTCATGTTTAACTAATCTTCTTGAATTTTTTTAAGATGTTACTCGGGAAATTGATGAGGGTAAAGCAGTGGATGTTGTGTATATGGACTTCAGTAAGGCCTTTGACAAGGTTCCTCATGGAAGGTTGGTTAAGAAGGTTCAATGGTTGGGTATTAATGGTGGAGTAGCAAGATGGATTCAACAGTGGCTGAATGGGAGATGCCAGAGAGTAATGGTGGATGGTTGTTTGTCAGGTTGGAGGCCAGTGATGAGTGGGGTGCCACAGGGATCTGTGTTGGGTCCACTGTTGTTTGTCATGTACATCAATGATCTGGACGATGGTATGGTAAATTGGATTAGTAAGTATGCAGATGATACTAAGATAGGTGGGGTTGCGGGTAATGAAGTAGAGTTTCAAAGTCTACAGAGAGATTTATGCCAGTTGGAAGAGTGGGCTGAAAGATGGCAGATGGAGTTTAATGCTGATAAGTGTGAGGTGCTACATCTTGGCAGGACAAATCAAAATAGGACGTACATGGTAAATGGTAGGGAATTGAAGAATGTAGGTGAACAGAGGGATCTGGGAATAACTGTGCACAGTTCCCTGAAAGTGGAATCTCATGTAGATAGGGTGGTAAAGAAAGCTTTTGGTGTGCTGGCCTTTATAAATCAGAGCATTGAGTATAGAAGTTCGGATGTAATGTTAAAATTGTACAAGGCATTGGTGAGGCCAATTCTGGAGTATGGTGTACAATTTTGGTCGCCTAATTATAGGAAGGATGTCAACAAAATAGAGAGAGTACAGAGGAGATTTACTAGAATGTTGCCTGGGTTTCAGCAACTAAGTTACAGAGAAAGGTTGAACAAGTTAGGGCTTTATTCTTTGGAGCGCAGAAGGTTAAGGGGGGACTTGATAGAGGTTTTTAAAATGATGAGAGGGATAGACAGAGTTGACGTGGAAAAGCTTTTCCCACTGAGAGTAGGGAAGATTCAAACAAGGGGACATGACTTGAGAATTAAGGGACTGAAGTTTAGGGGTAACATGAGGGGGAACTTCTTTACTCAGAGAGTGGTAGCTGTGTGGAATGAGCTTCCAGTGAAGGTGGTGGAGGCAGGTTCGTTTTTATCATTTAAAAATAAATTGGATAGTTATATGGATGGGAAAGGAATGGAGGGTTATGGTCTGAGCGCAGGTATATGGGACTAGGGGAGATTATGTGTTCGGCACGGACTAGAAGGGTCGAGATGGCCTGTTTCCGTGCTGTAATTGTTATATGGTTATATGGTTATATGGGTGACGTTTCGGGTCGAGACACATCTTCCTGAAACGTCACCCATTCCTTCTCGCCAGAGATGCTGCCTGGCCCACTGAGTTACTCCAGCATATGTGTCTATCATCAGTATAAACCAGCGTCTGCAGTTCCTTTCTACACTCTCAGGCATGAGGTATATTTCCTTCAAAACTTTGCAATAACCATTCCGTTTATGTGAATCATCTTGGTACGTCCCCATCTCAAAGCTGGCTTGGTTCTCTATGTTTGATTAAAAAAATAGCAGGTAGAGTTCACATATTTTGTATTTCAACACAATAGCTATGTTTAGTTTAGTTTAGAGATACAGCGTGGAAGGAGCCCCATGCCATCACCCATACACTAGTTCTTTGTTATCCCACTTTTGCATCTTACTCAGTAGGAACAATTAAACTACAAACCTGCACCACGACCCATGTGGGAAGAAGCTGGAGTACCCAGAAAAAACCCACGCAGTCACAGGGAGAACATACAAACGCAACACACTCGGCATCCGTAGTCGGCATCGAACCAAGGTCTCGGGCTCCGTAAGGCAGCAGCTCTAACACTGCCCCAATGTGCTGCCCTAGGTTGTTTGCTGATATAAAACCCTAAAGCAACCTAGGAACAAAGAACATAAATGTTTCATAATATAGATTAAAAATACTATCCAAATAAAAATAAAGCAAAACTTTTAATTACCTGTAATTAAACAAATCCCAATTCTATCTGAAGATGTACAGTATAGGCTTCCAATATTATACAATCTTTCAAATAGACACATGGATATGCTGGGAATGGTGAGATAAGGATTATTTGCAGGCAGGCAGATGAGATTAATTTACCTTGTCATCATGTTCGCCACAGACATTGTGGCTGAAAGGCCTGTTCCTATACTGTACTATTCTATGTGTAAGAACGAACTGCAGATGCTGGTTTAAACCAAAGATAGACACAAAATGCTAGAGTAACTTAGTGGGACAGGCAACATCCAGAGATGAGTTACTCCAGCTTTTTGTGTCTATCTGTACTATTCTATGTTCTATGTTATAAGTATTCGTCAGAAGACAGTGGGAGATTGAGACTTGGATGCTCTACCTTTCTCAGCACAATGTTTCAACAGCTCAGACTTTGCAGAGGAAATATCACTTTGTCTTTCTGAGAGGAAGGATAAATATAAGCATTTCTCTATTTGTTAAGTGTTGTCTTCAGCTGATCTTGTAACAACGCTTGGTCTGTAAAGTAGAAAGAGAAAGATTTCATTCCATTAATTTACTGTACTTTTGCTCATTTGTCTTAAAGTGCTTCAGATGCTCTTTTCAAACCATGATGCACGATCAAATGTCAAGCATAAATTCCATTTGCCACAAATGATGTAACATGCATTAACACAACTACTACGATACATCGCACTGCTAAACAGTCCTCAAATTATATCTGCATTAAGCAATTTGTTGCAAAAAGACAATAATTACAAGCATACTGGAAACCTTAAATGGTACAGTAGAACATTTCAAATCAGAACTATTGGGGACCAAGCAGTGACCAATATGACCATTAAACTGCCAGACTGTCATAACAAGGGAGGTTCTCTAATGTCCTTCAAGGGAGGAAGCCTGCCTTTATATTTAGGGATCAATATGCAACTCCAGACCCGTCAGTGTGGTTAATTATTAAAAACGTTCTGGAAAAGCCTAGAAAGTGACTGAATTCAAGACAGATTAGTGAAGGGCAATAAATACAGGATTTTACTTCGGAGTCACGTGAGTGACTACGTGAAGAACCCCGCCAGGACGCATGCGTGTCATATCGCTACACGCATTGCGAAACAGTCATGCAGGTGGAACGACGTTCCCCCTCAGCGGCAGAATTTAAAAGCCGGGAACTGCAGGTAAGGAATACTCTGCGTTCTTTTTTGTTCCACTTACTGTGTTACAGATGGAGCCAATGGACAGGACAAAGAGAAATAAGAAGGCTGCGACAAAGCTGGCGGGGGAGGACCGCGGAGTTGCGGGCAGCCAGTAACGGCCAACGGCACACGAATCGCCCATAATGGGAACAGCTGTGCCCGACTTCGCCCCCGCACCGGCCAGATCTACACCGTGGCCGGGCGGTAAGGCAAAGCAAAAATCTGACAGAGTCGTTGACTCCGATGAGTCCGACTTTCAGCAGCCGCGAACGGCCAGTGACCGAGAGCATTGGAGCCGGTTGGAGCGGCTTAGGGAGCAAATGCTCCAACGTGACAGGCTCCGGGAGATGGAGGCTAGTCACTGTGGGCAATTTGTAAGTCCTACAGCAGTACCTCTTGTAGGGCTGCACAGTGCTTGTCCCTCGTCAGAGGGGAGTACTGGGGGTCACTTCTGGGCTGACCCTGAAGAGGGGTTTGCAGAACAATCACCAAGTGTGCGAGGGGTGCAAGAAAACGAAAATTTACTGGACATGGTGTCCCAATTCATACAACCAGACCTAACTGGCCAAAACCTGGAACCAAAACTAGCTGCCAGTATTGACTATATGTCATTTAAGCAGCTACAAGGACAGGCATTAATGGACACCACGGCAAGACACTTACCACCCGGGAACTGTACATCACTGAATGTTCCCATTGTAAACCAGTGCATATGGAAACACGTCGGAGCAGCAATTAGAGCCAGGGACTTGAAACTCCAAAAAGTACTGAAGGGCCTAACAGCGGGAATTACAGCTTTCGCCCAAACAATAGACGAAAAAGACATGTCACAGGATCAACAGAATGCACTTGCTTTATTCTGTAACACTCAATACGAAATAAACAGTATTAGGAAGAGTGCCATCCAACCCGCTTTAGACCCTAAATTTGCAGGTCTGTGCAAACCTGGGACCCCTAAACCACCAATTCTACTATTTGGAGGTAATCTATCCAAACAAGTGAAAGAACTCGATGAGGAGGCAAAAACCCTGGGGCTCATCAAAGCAACATCAGCTAAAACCTACATCGGCCACAAACAGCACCCTTACGCACCCACCAGTCGAACAAGACAAACTGGTGAAAGCTCGAAGGCCAGGTACACTGAACATCGGTCTTTTTTAGGCCATGGCCTAGACCGGCCTTCCTGGAAAATGCGCAAACCCACAACACCAACCTAACCACAGACCCAGACACCGGCGCGAAGGATACCGAGAAAAAAGTAAACCTACCACTGGTAACCATGGAGGTAGGTGGGTCTGGTTCCTTACGAATAAAAGGGAGCATGGAGGTTGGTGGGAGATTACACTTCTATCTGGATGCATGGAATAAGTTAACTACCGACACTTATATTTTAAGCAGTATCCAGGGATGTACCATAGAATTTATACATAAACATAACCCTCCAGTTCAGAAGGTACACAAACTTGCTGGAGGAACTCAGCGGGTGCAGCAGCATCTATGGAGCGAAGGAAATAGGCGACGTTTCGGGCCGAAACCCTTCTTCAGACCTGAAGAAGGGTTTCGGCCCGAAACGTCGCCTATTTCCTTCGCTCCATAGATGCTGCTGCACCCGCTGAGTTCCTCCAGCAAGTTTGTGTACCTTCGATATTCCAGCATCTGCAGTTCCCTTTTGAACACCCTCCAGTTCAGCATGTACCGAACCGAAAGTTCGTGCTTTCAGGCAAAGAAAAATCAAAAGCACACGCTGAACTGGAGCGGCTTTATGAAAAAGGGGTAATTGAAAAAACCCAACACGAATCAATGGAATTCGTGTCCAATATTTTTATCAAAAACAAAAAAGATGGTGGTTGTCGCATCATCATAGATTTGACTAATTTGAATACTTTCGTATAATATATTCATTTCAAGATGGAAACCTTTGTTACTGCTAAGCAATTGATTTCCAAAGGCTACTACATGGCAAGCATCGATTTAAAAGATGCTTACTATTCAGTACCTATACGAGGTGACCACAGATGTTATTTAAAATTCAACTGGATGGGTCAGCACATGAAAGTACAGAGCACTACCTAATGGCCTAACATCAGCCCCCAGGTTGTTCACAAAAATTTTGAAACCAGCCCTAGCGTTTCTGCGGAAACAAAAACACATGGTGATGGCATATCTAGACGATATACTCATTGTGGGCAAAACTTTGGAATTGGCTAAACAAACAGTAACAGCCACTATCTGGGGTTCACCATTAACTCAGTTCACATGTCAGTGACTTTGCCTAAGGAAAAGGTTACAGCCTTAACAGAGGCTTGCAGTAACCTCATTGACATCAGTAAACCATCCATCAGATTGGTAGCAAGAATAATTGGCAAAATAATGGCTGCCTTTCCAGCCACACAATTCGGACCTTTACATTATCAAAATTTACAGAGGGCAAAAATACGAGCACTCAAAATTAATGGTGGTCATTTTGACAGACCAATGAAGCTACCAACCGAGGCCATAATGGAACTAAAATGGTGGAAAGATAACATTCGGCATTGTTCCAACACAATCATTATCAGCAACCCGTCTATGGTACTACAAACTGATGCCAGTGCACTTGGTTGGGGTGCTACCAATTCCATCTCCAGCTGTGGAGGTAGATGGAATGCACAGGAGGCATCATTATTACAAACACTGGGCAGAAACTACCTGGAAATGTTGGGTGCATTCCATGGCCTTAAGTCATATTGTTCTGGGTTATATCACCAGCATGTTAGACTACAAATTGACAATACCACCGTGGTAGCATATATCAACCACATGGGTGGAAACAAATCGACATCATGTGACAATCTGGCCAACACAATTTGGCAATGGTGTATCCAGAAAAATATTTGGATATCAGCTACCTACCTACCAGGTAAACTAAATTTAGTGGCAGACACCAGGTCACGCAAATTTAATGAAAACACCGAATGGATGTTGGATAAAAAAGTATTTGCTGATATTGCAGCACGGTATGGAACACCAGATATCGATCTATTCTCATCCAGGCTTAATCACCAGTTATCAAACTATGTTTCATGGGAACCAGACCCTGGGGCAGCGGCGACAGATGCATTTTCGTTGCATTGGGGGAGATTGTTTATTTATGCATTCCCTCCTTTCTGCCTCATCAGTCGGGTATTAAGGAAAATACAGCAAGACTCTGCGTCTGGTAATTTGGTAGTACCTGTTTGGCCTACTCAACCATGGTTCCCTGTGATACTCAACATGGTATTAGAACCATGCATCACCATCCGGCATAGACCAAATTTACTGGTTCATCCCGTAACAAGGGAAAGCCACCCATGTCATAACCATATGAACTTATTAATTTGTAGAGTTTAAAAGCACCTCTACTGCATCTGGGACTGACGGACCGAACAGTGGACATTAATTCAGCGGCCCACAGACAGTCCACCAAAAAACAGTACCTGGTGTACATCAGGAAATGGGAAATGTACTGTCACAACAACAACATCAACCACAGATCAATGAACATCCCGTCTGTTCTGGAATTCCTGGCAGGCCTCCATTACGATGAGGGGCTCATTTATAGTGCCATCAACTGCGCCAGAAGTGCTCTGTCAACATACCTATGGCAAGGAACAGAGCAGAATTCTGTTGGGACACACCCCCTGGTAACTAAACTCATGAGGGAAATTTTTAATGTCAATCCCCCGAGAACCAGGTACTCCCAAATATGGGATGTGAGCATTGTACTAACCATGCTAAGGAACTGGTCTCCAGCTACAGCTCTGTCCCTACAGAAACTGACACTGAAAACAGTCATGCTCACGGCACAAAGGGTACAGTCGCTACATAAATTAAGACTGGACAACATGACTTCTTCATCTGGAAACTTAACTTTTCACATCAATGAATTGGTCAAGCAGAACAGACAGGGGTCAGCAGGCCTTAAAATAGGAATTTAGGGCCTACCCGACAGATGATCGTCTCTGTATAGTGAGACACTTACTATTATATATGGAGTATACAAAAATCATCAGATGCAAAGAAATGGCACTTTTAATCAGCCACAAACAACCACACAAAAAAGTGACAGTCCAGACCATCTCGAGATGGCTGAAACAGGTTCTAATAAAGGCTGGAGTGGATACTAACATTTTTAAATCTCACTCCACCAGGGCTGCAGCTACATCGGCAGCTATGCAGTTGGATGTTCCGATGGACCAAATCCTCAAGACAGCAAGCAGGATGGTCAACGGAGAAAACTTTCCAACGATTTTATCACAAACCAGTAATTAAACCTGGAACATTTGCAGAACCAATTTTAAGTTCTGTAATATAATTTTATCCCATGAATTTTATCGTTGATTTCAATGTCGAATTCATGTCTAATAATGTTAACACTATTCTTCCCATAATCATCAAGGCAGATGTGATGCAAGGACTCGTTTCCACGGCATTAAATCACAGAGCTTTAAAATCTTCACGTAGTCACTCACGTGACTCCGAAGTAAAATAGTAAGATCAAACGCGAACTTACCAGTTCGAAGTTTGATCGTTATTTTATGAGGAGTACGTTGAGGGAATACGTGCCCTCCGCTCCCACCCTTGATCATATACTCAACTGGTATCTTCTTCTCTGATCTTACTATGTTTAGTTATTACAGTTATCTGTGATTTCACACCGCTGCTTTGAAGAATGACACACATGCGTCCTGGCGGGGTTCTTCACGTATTCCCTCAACGTACTCCTCATAAAATACGATCAAACTTTGAACTGGTAAGTTCTCGTTTAATCTTACTATTAATGTAGAGACAGAGGCTGGAAATTTGGAGTTGCTGGAATTATGAGGAGGGGGTGGGGGGGGGGGGGGGGGGGGGGGGGGGGGGGAGAGCGCTGTTGTGAGAATACCTCCTGAGGAATTGAGGTCAATGAGCATGGAATATTAGCTTTGGGAGACAGAAATATGATGTTCAGTGACCATGCCATGGTTTAGTTTAAGGATACAAGGATACAACAATACAAAGGACATTTATTATCATATACGCCAATGTGTAGTGAAATTTGACTTGCCATGCCGCACACAGATAAAGATAAGACACAACATTAAAGAATTTAACAATAAACATAAAAACATCCCCCCACAATGGTTCCCACTGTGAGGGAAGGCACAAAGTCCAGTCCCCATCCCGAATGTCCACCTATAGTCGGGCCTATTAAGGCCTCCGCAGTCGCCGATGTTGCAGGCCCTTCTTCGCCGGATGATGGTGCTCCGGCGTCAGGAGAATCCTCTCAGCGGCTTGGGATGCCTGGAACGGCTGCTTCCTTGCTGGAGACCGCGGCTTCCGAAGCCAACAGGCCGCGCTGGACGGAGCTCCACCACTGGTGATCTCGGCGAGAGATCCCAGGCTCCCGATGTTAAAGTCAGTGCCGCCGCCCGCGGCTGGCCGCTCCACAGACCCGCAGCTCCGTGATGTTCACCTGCGGTCTCAGCATTCTGGAGCTCCAGCGCGGCGACCCGGGCAAGGCATCGCCTGCTCCTCTCCGCAATAGCGCTCTAGTGCTGCGCAGCCGCCAAAGCCGAGGTTCTGGGCGGTCCCCTCAGGAAATGCCTCTCCGACCAGGTAGGGACCCTGAAAAGCAGTTTCCCCCTTCTCCCCACCCCCACAAAAAAAAGGCTAGAACTCCGAAAACAAAAACTCAACTAACTAAAAATTAAAAAAAGAGTTAAAAAACGGACAGCTGCAGGCTGGGCAGCCATACCCATACAGGCAGCACCCCCCGTTTAGAGATACAGCACGGAAACAGGCCCTTCGGCCCACTGTGTCCGCGCCGACCAGTGATCACCACATACACTAACCTACACACACGCTAGGGACAATTTTACAACTGACCAAGGCCAACTAACCTACAAACCACTACACCTTTGGAGTGTGGGAAGAAACGGAGCATCTGGAGAAAACCCACATGGCCACAGACGGAACATAGAAACTCTGAACAGTTAGCACCTGTAGCCAGGATTGAACCCAGGTCTCTGGCGCTGTAAGGCAGCAACTCTACTGTTGCACCACTCTGGCCCTCTCTGGTCTGGACGTAAATATGTGGCAATATCAAAGAGCTGACATGAGGAACACTTTAGATGCATCACACTTATCAGGATATTTGGTGGCAACATTTAAGTTGAACATCAATGAGCAGAGTGCTATAGGTTGAGAGAGAGTAAGTTAGAATGAGTAAGGGCAAAGGAAAACTTGAGATGGCAAATTGTGTGTCAGTAATTAATAATGAATAATTCAAGAACAGTAAAGTCTAAGATGATTGAGAATTCTGCACAAAGGGGTGAAGATTCCTGGCCAAAGCCTAGGTAATGGTGATGTCATGCTGGCTTCTAAATTAATTTGGATGGTGGTGTAGGGGATGAAGCTGAGGTCTCGTTTTGCTCTCTCCACAATACCGCTCTCGCCATCTTACAACTTTCAAATGTCTTCACAATTCCTGCTTTATTGAGAGGTCATCAGCCTGGAATATTAGCTCTGTTTCTCTTTACATAGATGCTTTCTGTCCTGCTGAGCATCTGAATGAATGAATGAATGAATAAGTTTATTGTCCAAGTATGTACACATACAGGGATTTTGCCGCTCACAAGCAACAACACAACATATAGTAAACAATTAAGAATAAAACATAAAACATTAAAACATTAAGAACAAAACACCATAGTTTAAACATGTGAATGAAACAAAATACCAGAGCAAAAGGAGGCTGCAGACTTTTGGTTATTGAGGTGAGCTACCACTCGTGGAGACAAAGTTGCTTTTATGTCTGGCTGTGGCGGCTTTGGCAGTCCGGTGTCGCCATCCGGAAGGAAGTGCTTCAAAGAGTTTGTGCCCAGGGTGGGAGGGGTCAGAGATGATCTCACCCGCTCACTTCCTGACCCTTGCAGTGTACAGTTCATCAATGGGGGGAAGGTTGCAGCCAATAACCTTCTCAGCTGGTCGAATGATTCGCTGCAGCCTCCGGAGCCAAACCAGACCATGATGGAGAAGGTGAGGCCAGACTCTACGTTTGAATTATCGAATTGGAACATCATTGCCTCAGCTGGTGCAGGAAGTACATCTTCTGTTGGGCCTTTTTGACTGGAGAAATTAGATAATGAATCCTAAATTCTTCGTGCTAACTAATTCATACTATTTTTTAATGTTTGATCAAGCTTCTGATTATATTTTACTTAATACTTAAATATATTTAAAAAATGATTAAGAGTATTAATTACATTGCTGTTGGACCAGTCTTTTGTGTTGCGTCAGAAAAATGAAATGATTATGATAGATTGGTATTCAATTATTATATAATTGTTGCTCTGTCAAATTAAATTGCTAACCTGCTGAAACTATTTTGATTTTTGCCCCAATAAATATAAAAATAATCAAATCGGAAAGTAAACCATTTATAAAGTAATATATTTGAAGTAATTTATTCTTATGTTTCTATAACTTACACTTTGTGATTTCAGGCTCTTTTACTTTTCCCCACATAATAAATCAGGATTAATGCATGCTTGCCATGCCAGTGTTTTTCTGACTTGTGCCATTGATAATAATTTGGTTAGCTGATATCTTTCACTTTGCCCTTTACATATGTTAATCTTATCTCTGAATGTGATTTCTCTCTTACTGTATTTTCCTTCTGTTTTGGCTTCCTAAAGTCTACAATCAGTTCCACTGTCTTAAGAGCATTGAGCTCTAGGTTGTTGCGATGGCACCAGGACGCCAGCTGTGACACTTCCTGTCTGTAGGCAGATTCCTCCCCATCCTGGATCAGTCCAATCAGGGTTGTGTCGTCCGCAAACTTGACAAGCTTGACAGAGGTGTCTGTGGAGGTGCAGATCTTACCTTTCAGTTCCAGTTGATTCACAAAGTTTGACTGGTTTCACAACTTTGTGTTGCAGCACCTCAGCAGCGACTTATTTTTGCTCATCCTACATTAATCCCATTTTTTAATTCTCCATACATTCCTATCAATTTTCTTCGGACTCTACTACTCACCTACAGATTGGAGGCAATTTACAAAATCCACTAACCTGCACGTCTTTAGAAATGTGGGAGGGGACTGAAGCACCCTGAAGGGCCTGTCCCACTTGCGTGCGATTGCGTGCATCTGGCGCGACCAAACGTGGTCGCTTGAGGCATATGGGCTGCGCGGGACCAGTCCCACTTCGAATCGCAGAGGTGTATGGAGTTGTGCGGGGCTGGTCCCGACATCGCGTGGGGCTCCGAAAATCCCGCACTGTCCGAAAATTCCGCGTGCCAACGGCCTGTTTTCAAGACTTTCTTCCACTTCTATCCACTTAGCAGCACATTCTTCAGACTTCTTAATGCTTTTCTCACTAAATTCAATTACCCTGCTGCAAGTTTCCACGACATGTATTCTACAGAACTAGAAATAACTTTCATCGCAATCTCCAGTAAAACAGGCATCAGTGAAGTCCTCTCAGCCATGTTGTGTGCTCCCTGCTTAGCTAGCCTGGAACAAAGCGCGTGATTGGTCAACTGGCATACAACTCAATGTTAAACGTGCTTTGATTGGACTAAAAATACCCGAACATTTTCAGTTTTTTCTCTAATTTAATAAAAATGTGCAAGTTTTGTTCTTGACGAGTTTCAGGGATGATTTATATAATATTTTTACACAATATGTTAAAATTCTATGTAGTTCCGTGAGTAGGGTCACGAAACTGCACAAAAAAGCTCCTCGGCCCACAGCCTATTTGGTTTGGCCTTATGAATTGGCCAAACCAAATAGATAAATATGGTGGTCACTTGGAGGAAGGAGAACATTGCAAGTATTCTTACAGTGATCAACACTTCTGTGCTGGTGGCTGATGAGGCTGTGGATCTGCTTCATAGAGTCTCAGGCCAAGACCATTCAAAATGTCATTGAATTTTATACTGATCCCATCAGACCTATGCCAGCTGTGAGGCAACAACAAGTTGAGCTGCAGTGTGAGAAGGTTACTGTCCTTCAGCAACAAGGAGAATAATTACTGGACAATAGTTACAAAGTCAACTGTGTTCATTGCTGTTGTTCATTGTTAGATTTCTGGAGTCTATCACAATGGTAGTGTCATCTGGGTATGACATAGCCACAGCAACACTCTGGAGCTTAAAAGACATATTCTTGCCAAGTATTCTCCTCCCACCGCAATCTCTTTGGCTATATGTTCACCCAGGAAAGCTGGTGACATGCAACAACTAGAAGCTAGCTCATTGTTCGCCAAGATCTCATTCATTAAGGCCATCCTGTTAGGATTCTCAACTAATGCCCCTGTCCCACTTAGCAAACCTGAACGGAAACCTTGCGCCCCACCCAAGGTTTCCATGAGTCACCAGAGGTTTTGGTCACTTGCCTGGAAAGCCTTGACCAAAGCGTGAGCTGCATCTACTGACCACACACGCACGCACACACGCATGCACGCACGCACGCACGCACGCACACACACACACACACACACACACACACACACACGCACACACACACACACACACAAACACACACACACACACACCTGCACACACACACACGCACACACAAACACACACACACACACACACACACAAACACACACACACACACACACACCAGCACACACACACACACACACACACACACACACACACACACACACACACACACACACACACACACACACACACACACACACACACACGCACGCAAACACACACATACACACACATAAACACACACACAAACACACACACACACACACACACAGAGGCACACACACACACAAACACACACCCACACACACAAACACACATACGCAAACACATCGCGAAGGCGGGGGCCAGGACAACGGAGGAGCGCTGTCTGCGCAATGAAGGGGAAGGTACTGAAAACCAAAGATCCTATAGGATCTTTGCTGAAAACTCCAATGAGCCAATCAAAATGGCCGGTCAGCAAAGGAGATGGCCTTTGACTGCCTGTAAGTAAATAGCAACCCCACTCCACCGGCTTCGACCAAACGGCAACCTAGTTTTAGTCGAGGCCGGTTTTGGTTTTGTTGAAATAATCGCAGGAATATAGAAGAAGCCTCGACTACGCGGAAACCACTTACCACCATTAGGGAGAGTGACCCAACCTCCGGGAACCTCACGGAAACTTCTGGGAACCTCACGGAAACCTTGGGTTGGGCGCAAGGTCTCCAGAGGTTTCCGTTCAGGTTTCCTAAGTGGGACAGGGGCGTAAGGATAAGGGTCAGCTTTTCAGCAGCCCTGTAGCGCTACAGGGAAGTACTATGATGGAGGAGTAGTGAAAACAATATTGTTTGGACAGTGGGGAGCACCCGACTTTATAATATAGACTCTTAAAAACTGTGGATGCTGGAAGTCCAACATAAAAAAACTGAAAATGCTGGAAATACTCCTGGGTAGATAAAAATGCTGGAGAAACTCGGCGGGTGAGGCAGCATCTATGGAGCGAAGGAAAAAGGAGGAGAATTTCTCCAAAGTAGGCATACCTTGTGGAGATTTCGCAGTGGAGTAGGAAATACTCCTGGTGTCTCTTTCCCCATTTTGATCTTGAAACATATATTCTAATTTTCCTCCCACAGATGCAGCATTTCCAGCATTTTCCATTTTTATTTAAATAGACCATCAACTGTTCCACATTTTATGACTACTATATATTTGTTCAAATTGTCCTAAATGAGAGATCTTTCCAGTTTGAGTGTTTGTCATTTTTATTTCTTTTGACACTGAACCAAATAGTTTTGCTATGCTTTAAATTGAAGGAGAAATGAGGAAATTGTGCTGAAAAACAAATGATCATGCTGAATGGAAAAGAATGACCGGCTGTAAAACACAGCATTATCGCAATCTAAAGCAACCCGTTCAGCTGTCTCCATGTGGAGTATGATCACTTATCATTGAAACACAGGTGCCTCAGTAAGTCACTTTCTTTCATCATCATGACAATGTTATCTCAACTTTGAAGGTTGTAATGTGACAATGTCTCCACTTGCCCATTGATGAGGGTGAAGCATTATTTATAGTGTCTTGTTCCATGAGGGTACATAAAGCTATCTCAGATATATTTAAGGGGCCCGTCCCACTTTCACGACCTAAATCACGACCTTTTTTACTCGTGGACATTTTTTCATCAGGCTAGAAAAACGCCCCGACCTACTTGATGCCACGAGTACCTACGACTAGCATCACAGCCTGCTACGACCTACCTACAACCTCCTACGACCTCGTGACGACCATGCTGCGAGTATGAGTCAAGGGCAAACTCGGTAGAGGTCGTGAATTAGGTCTTGAAAGTGGGACAGGCCCTTTAAGCTTTTGGTTCCTGGCTTCTATCTCTGGTGCACACTAAAAGTGGTTCATACACGGCACATTAATAATTCTGTGTATTAATGTTAAAGCTAACTAATATGTAATTATCACAGTAGCAAAAATCACTTGTAACATGATCTTGCCACACCACTTGCACAGGGAGAGCACAGAACTAGGCCCTTCAGCCCACCAAGCCCAACACAGCCAGGAAACACCCATTGACACTAATCCTCGACCAGTTTTATTGTTCCCACACTCCCCTCAACTCTGCTCAGGTTTCAACACATATCTACACAATATGGGCAATTTTGCTGAAGCCTGGTAATCAGCCAGTACATAAGGGAAACACATGTGGTGACAGGAAAAAGTTATAAACTCTTCATAGATAGTGTCAGAGGTTAGGACTGGATCAGAGGTTAGGACTGGATCCAGGTAACTGCAGCAGTGACACGACAGCCTTTTTGGTATCTTGCACTCCATATGGAGAGTCCCTTTGGAACTATATAGTGAACAAACTTTCAGATAGAACAAGTCATGAATCACCGCAGTGGCTTTACTCAGATAGACAGATCCAAGATTAGGGTCATCACCTGAGAGAAAGATCAGCCATGCAGAGGTCAATGTCAGCTGTGCTTACTTATAAACAGATCACCTGAAAGGTCACCATTAAATGCAGCTTTGATAAGGACAAAGTTCTGTTCTCATTTCATTTACCTCGTTTGGTGTGCAGAATCTATGTGGCCACCTTCGGTACAAACTTACCAATCATAATTCTAAAAAGTAGCGCAATATTTCTATGAGCTAGTACTGTGCAACTGAATAATTAAATAACTAAATAATTTCAGACAACCATTAACGTAACCCACAAAAAATAACATTTGTCTGCTTCGCTTCAATATTTAATACCATCTAGAATTGAAAGTATTTGTTGGAACACACCTGATCCGCTGCTCCTTTTCTTGTGAAAATTACCTTGGCTATCTATTCTTTGAAATAGTTGTCAGCAAGCACTTTTAAGTATTTTGGTTCTTTGAAATCCCTAAGGATGCTAACCAGAAGGATATGTTTGCCACGAGGGGATTTATGCCAAAAGGAATATGGACCAACAACAGCAAGTGGGAAGGTGACCTGCCATTCTTACCCAGTTTGACCATATGTGACTGTAGTCCCAATGTGTCGGTAACTGTCCTCCGCAGTTGCACAGGGTCTTGGTGAGACCACACCTGGAGTATTGCGTACAGTTTTGGTCTCCTAATCTGAGGAAATACATTCTTGCCATAGAGGGAGTACAGAGAAGGTTCACCAGACTGATTCCTGGGATGTCAGGACTTTCATATGAAGAAAGACTGGATAGACTCGGCTTGTACTCGCTAGAATTTAGAAGATTGAGGGGGGATCTTATAGAAACTTACAAAATTCTTAAGGGGTTGGACAGGCTAGATGCAGGAAGATTGTTCCCGATGTCGGGGAAGTCCAGAACAAGGGTTCACAGTTTAAGGATAAGGGGGAAATCTTTTAGGACCGAGATGAGAAAAACATTTTTCACACAGAGAGTGGTGAATCTCTGGAGTTCTCTGCCACAGAAGGTAGTTGAGGCCAGTTCATTGGCTATATTTAAGAGGGAGTTAGATGTGGCCCTTGTGGCTAAAGGGATCAGGGGGTATGGAGAGAAGGCAGGTACAGGATACTGAGTTGGATGATCAGCCATGATCATATTGAATGGCGATGCAGGCTCGAAGGGCCTAAAGGCCTACTCCTGCACCTATTTTCTATGTTTCAATGCAGTAGCTGGAGTGAATCAACAACAGTCTCCAACTACAGTCAGTGTAACAAAAGACAGTAAGTGCTTTTCTTACCATTACTGCTCTGACTAATGAATACTAAACACATTCAGTGCGCTGATTCAGACTTTCCAATGCGTAATTTATGACAAAAATCATATGGGGAAATCAAGATAAAAATGGTATTGTTTCAAAATTCTTAGATCCTTTCATTTAATTAGTTTTAAAAGAGTTGGAGACTGTTGTAGAGGCTGCTTGATCGGACAATGAAGAGATATTAGTGATGGGACATCGTGGACTGAAAGTTTCAGCAATACATTCAATTGGAATTGGCAAACCTAAGCTAATTAAATATTTAATTGGAAAAGGAAATATGCCAAGAACAGGACTTAAAATTAATTAATAAAAATCAGAGGGAGCCATTGGGCCCACCAGATGCAGAATTAATAATCTGTTATACTGTAAGCATTTTAGTTTGTCTTTGTGGTAAACCTTGATTAACCCTCAATTAAAATAATGGCCCAGAACTTCCACTTAAAAGCCAACAAAACCACTGAGACCTGGGACCTGCGGCTTTTAAGCACTTAACTGTGTGGAAGCTCAACGCTTGCAGACCTCGATGAAGCAATAGTTATCTCTCAGCTCTGAGTCACATGCACTGCTCCGATGGACTCCAGGAGGAGTTCAACAGGGTAACACAGATTTTCTGAGATTTCTCAGCTCCAGGTCACTGGCCCATGGAAATTAATGGAAGCAAATGACTGCCAGGATAGCCAGAAGGATGCTTTCTTTCACTTGAATTAATACATTTAGTTTAATTAAGCTCAAGTGTGCTTGTTGTTGGCAGTTTAATATTTTAATGATTTTAACTCTCTTAATAATAACTCTCTTAAAATCCTGTTGAGTTAAGTGGTGCCAGCAGATCGTAAGGGCAGTAGTCTTTCTAGAATTGCTTTGACCACTTGTAAGGTCTCATCTCATGGTTCACCAGCTGTCAGACCTCTCACTGCACTGACTGTCAGCAAATGTGTTTAATATTCAGAAGGACAGGAAATATTAACATATAAATTATTTCTTCAAAATATAATTGCATACAGTTGCATGGCAATAGAGCTGCTGGCTTTGATCCTGACTATGGGTGCTATTTGTATGGAGTTTGTATGTTTTCCCTGTGACAACGTGAGTTTTCTCCTGGTGCTCCAGTTTCCTCCCACACTTCAAAGACTTACAAATTTGTCAGTTAATTGGCACTGGTAAAAATTGGAAATTATCCCTAGTGTGTTAGATAGTGCTCGTGTACGGGCGCTTGCTGGTCGGCCTGTCTGTCTGTTGCATCATTAACAATAAAGCGTACCTCAAGAGCACAGCCAGTAGATCTTCCGTCGTGCAGGTCTCTATAGCACTATAATAATAATAATAACTTTATTTATAAAGCACTTTAAACAACTACAGTTGCCACAAAGTGCTGTACATGAGAAATCATGAACAAAAAGCTATTACAAACAATTAAAAACCATTAAAAACCGTAAAACGAAGGACTATAAAAAACACACTAAAATTTAAAGACATTAAAAGCACTAAAAACAGGAGCAATGCCTCAGCCAGTGTCGAAAGCCAAAGAATAAAAATATGTTTTTAGGGAGGATTTGAAGATGGACAGTGAGGGGGCCTGTCTGATGTGCAACGGCAAGGTGTTCCAGAGTGCCGGAGCAGCAACAGAAAAGGCTCTATCCCCTCTGAGCTTCCGCTTAGACCTTGGTACCTCAAGGAGCAACTGATCAGCTGACCTGAGGCACCGGGCAGGAGCATATAGGTGGAGCAGCTCAGAGAGGTAAGGCGGGGCGAGCCCATTCAACGATTTAAAAACAAATAAAATAATTTTGAAATGAACTCGAAAGTGCACTGGAAGCCAGTGTAGGGAGGCCAAAATTGGCGTAATGTGCTCCCTCTTTCGAGTTCCAGTCAAAAGGCGAGCGGCAGCATTTTGAACAAGCTGGAGACGAGCCAATGAAGCTCGTGCGACTCCAGAGTAGAGTGCGTTACAGTAATCCAGCCTAGATGTAATAAAGGCATGGATTACTGTTTCAAAATGCTCCCGCTCGAGAATGGGCTTCACCTTTGCCAGCTTCCTTAGGTGAAAGAAGCTGGACTTAACCACCGCGCCTATTTGTTTGTCTAGTTTAAAATCACCGTCCATCCTAAAACCCAGGTTCAAGACGGTTGGCTTTACAGACAATGCCAGTGGACCCAAGTCAACAAAGGGAGGTTCACGGCAGCCATTGGGGCCAAACAAAATCACCTCTGTCTTCTCTTCATTAAGTCCCAGAAAGTTTAAGGCCATCCAGGACTTAATGTCCTCAAGACAAGACAGAAGTGATTTTAAAGAATAGTCTTCCTCTTTCCTGAGTGGCATATATAACTGGCTATCATCCGCATAAAAGTGAAAGGAGATGCCATGCCTTCTTAAAATTGAGCCCAGAGGAAGTAGGTATAAGGAGAAGAGCAGGGGCCCTAAAATTGAGCCCTGTGGAACCCCATATACCAAGGGAGTGGAGGAGGATTCAAAGCCAGCAAGGCTTACCCGCATGGTTCTGTCTGCCAGATAGGACCTGAACCATCCCAGGGCACTGCCACAAATGCCCACTTGGTGCTGTAGTCTGGAAATTAAAATTCCATGGTCCACTGTATCGAAGGCGGCAGATAGGTCCAGCAAGACAAGAACCACATGAGGCCTGGGTTCAATCCTCATCTGTGTGGAGTCTGCACAGACCGTGTGTGTTTCCTCAAGGGCCTGTCCCACTTGCATGCGACTGCATGCGTTTGGCGTGACCAAATGGAAGCGGAGTACGCGGTAAGTACGTGCTAAGTTCGCACGTGACGTAATTTACGACATACTCACCAGTCAGCTGGGCAGGAGGCGGGCCGAATATTTGGACATCGCACGGCGTCGGGCGGTGACGTCATCACGCAACGGCACGCAGGGCGGTAACGTCATTGCGCAACGCCATGCGCTAGGCATACGCCATCAAGACACTGCGTACGACGTCAAGATGCTGCGTATGCCGTCATGACACTGCGTACGCCCTCAATGCGCCTGCGGGCCGACAGGCCGTTGGCACGCGGAATTTTCGGACAGTGCGGGATTTTCGGAGCCCCACGCGATGTCGGGACCAGCCCCGCACAACTCCATACACCTCTGCGCTTCGAAGTGGGACCGGTCTTGCGCAGCCCGTATGCCTCAAACGACCATGTTTGGCCGCGCCAGATGCATGCAAGTGAGAAAGGCCCTTCAGGGTGCTTCAGTTCCCTCCCACATTTCTAAAGACGTGCAGGTTAGTGGATTTTGTAAATTGCCTCCAATCTGTAGGTGAGTAGTAGAGCCCGAAGAAAATTGATAGGAATGTATGGAGAATTTAAAAATGGGATTAATGTAGGATGAGCAAAAATAATCTTGAGTAGGACAAGAAATCTACCTGGGACCTTGGCAAAGCCATTAAGGATGCCAAGAAGTTAATTCCAGACCAAGTTGGAGTCTTGAGACAATGACATGGATACCATAGATTGTGGCAAGGCTTGCACGTTATAATGGGCTATCATGTGAAGGCGGCAATATCGCTGGTGACAATTAGTCCTTCCCTGAAGAACTCAATGGTTCCTATGCCTGCTTTAAACATAGAAACATAGACATAGAAACATAGAAATTAGGTGCAGGAGTAGGCCATTCGGCCCTTCGAGCCTGCACCGCCATTCAATATGATCATGGCTGATCATCCAACTCAGTATCCCGTACCTGCCTTCTCTCCATACCCTCTGATCCCCTTAGCCACAAGGGCCACATCTAACTCCCTCTTAAATATAGCCAATGAACTGGCCTCGACTACCCTCTGTGGCAGGGAGTTCCAGAGATTCACCACTCTCTGTGTGAAAAAAATTCTTCTCATCTCGGTTTTAAAGGATTTCCCCCTTATCCTTAAGCTGTGACCCCTTGTCCTGGACTTCCCCAACATCGGGAGCAATCTTCCTGCATCTAGCCTGTCCAACCCCTTAAGAATTTTGTAAGTTTCTATAAGATCCCCTCTCAATCTCCTAAATTCTAGAGAGTATAAACCAAGTCTATCCAGTCTTTCTTCATAAGACAGTCCTGACATCCCAGGAATCAGTCTGGTGAACCTTCTCTGCACTCCCTCTATGGCAATAATGTCCTTCCTCAGATTTGGAGACCAAAACTGTACGCAATACTCCAGGTGTGGTCTCACCAAGACCCTGTACAACTGCAGTAGAACCTCCCTGCTCCTATACTCAAATCCTTTTGCTATGAAAGCTAACATACCATTCGCTTTCTTCACTGCCTGCTGCACCTGCATGCCCACTTTCAATGACTGGTGTACCATGTCACCCAGGTCTCCCTGCATCTCCCCTTTTCCTAGTCGGCCACCATTTAGATAATAGTCTGCTTTCCTGTTTTTGCCACCAAAATGGATAACCTCACATTTATCCACATTATACTGCATCTGCCAAACATTTGCCCACTCACCCAGCCTATCCAAGTCACCTTGCAGTCTCCTAGCATCCTCCTCACAGCTAACACTGCCCCCCAGCTTAGTGTCATCCGCAAACTTGGAGATATTGCCTTCAATTCCCTCATCCAGATCATTAATATATATTGTAAATAGCTGGGGTCCCAGCACTGAGCCTTGCGGTACCCCACTAGTCACTGCCTGCCATTGTGAAAAGGACCCGTTTACTCCTACTCTTTGCTTCCTGTTTGCCAGCCAGTTCTCTATCCACATCAATACTGAACCCCCAATGCCGTGTGCTTTAAGTTTGTAAACTAATCTCTTATGTGGGACCTTGTCGAAAGCCTTCTGGAAGTCCAGATACACCACATCCACTGGTTCTCCCCTATCCACGCTACTAGTTACATCCTCGAAGAATTCTATAAGATTCGTCAGACATGATTTACCTTTTGTAAATCCATGCTGACTTTGTCCAATGATTTCACCACTTTCCAAATGTGCTGCTATCCCATCTTTAATAACTGACTCTAGCAGTTTCCCCACTACCGATGTTAGACTAACTGGTCTGTAATTCCCCGTTTTCTCTCTCCCTCCCTTCTTAAAAAGTGGGGTTACGTTTGCTACCCGCCAATCCTCAGGAACTACTCCAGAATCTAAAGAGTTTTGAAAGATTATTACTAATGCATCCACTATTTCTGGAGCTACTTCCTTAAGTACTCTGGGATGCAGCCTATCTGGCCCTGGGGATTTATCGGCCTTTAATCCATTTAATTTACCCAACACCACTTCCCGGCTAACCTGGATTTCACTCAATTCCTCCAACTCCTTTGACCCGCGGTCCCCTGCTATTTCCGGCAGATTATTTATGTCTTCCTTAGTGAAGACGGAACCAAAGTAGTTATTCAATTGGTCCGCCATATCCTTGTTCCCCATGATCAACTCACCTGTTTCTGACTGCAAGGGACCTACATTTGTTTTAACTAATCTCTTTCTTTTCACATATCTATAAAAACTTTTGCAGTCAGTTTTATGTTCCCTGCCAGTTTTCTTTCATAATCTATTTTTCCTTTCCTAATTAAGCCCTTTGTCCTCCTCTGCTGGTCTCTGAATTTCTCCCAGTCCTCCGGTATGCTGCTTTTTCTGGCTAATTTGTACGCATCATCCTTCGCTTTGATACTATCCCTGATTTCCCTTGTTATCCACGGATGCACTACCTTCCCTGATTTATTCTTTTGCCAAACTGGGATGAACAATTTTTGTAGTTCATCCATGCAGTCTTTAAATGTCTTCCATTGCATATCCACCGTCAACCCTTTTAGAATTACTTGCCAGTCAATCTTGGCCAATTTACGTCTCATGCCCTCAAAGTTACCTCTCTTTAAGTTCAGAACCATTGTTTCTGAATTAACAATGTCACTCTCCATCCTAATGAAGAACGCAACCATATTATGGTCACTCTTGCCCAAGGGGGCACGTACAACAAGACTGCTAACTAACCCTTCCTCATTACTCAATACCCAGTCTAAAATAGCCTGCTCTCTCGTTGGTTCCTCTACATGTTGATTTAGATAACTATCCCGCATACATTCCAAAAAATCCTCTTCCTCAGCACCCCTGCCAATTTGATTCACCCAATCTATATGTAGATTGAAGTCACCCATTATAACGGTTTTGCCTTTGTCGCACGCATTTCTAATTTCCTGTTTGATACCATCTCCAACTTCACTACTACTGTTTGGTGGCCTGTACACAACACCCACAAGCGTTTTCTGCCCCTTAGTGTTTCGCAGCTCTACCCATACCGATTCCACATCCTGCAAACTAATGTCCTTCCTTTCCATTGCGTTAATCTCCGCTCTAATCAGCAACGCTACCCCACCTCCTTTTCCTTTCTCTCTATCCCTCCTGAATATTGAATATCCCTGGATGTTCAGCTCCCAGCCTTGGTCACCCTGGAGCCATGTCTCCGTGATCCCAACTATATCATAGTCATTAATAGCTATCTGCACATTCAACTCATCCACCTTATTACGAATGCTCCTTGCATTGAGACACAAAGCCTTCAGGCTTGTTTTTACAACACTCTTACCCCTTATACAATTTTGCTGAAAAGTGGCCCTTTTTGATTTTTGCCCTGGATTTTCCGGCCTACCACTTTTACTTTTCACCTTGCTACCTATTGCTTCTACCCTCATTTTACACCCCTCTGTCTCTACGCTCACACATTTAAGAAACCCTTTCCCTTTAACTCCATCCTCCACTATCCCATTTGACACCCCACCCCCCTTATTCAGTTTAAAACCACCCGTGTAGCAGTGGCAAACCTGCCTGCCAGAATGCTGGTCCCACACCTGTTAAGATGCAATCCGTCCCTTTTGTACAGTTCCCCCTTACCCCAAAACAGATCCCAGTGATCTAAGAATCTAAATCCCTGCCCCGCACTGACGTTTTGTAGAGGAACACCAACCTCCCTGCCAGTTAATATTACCAATGATTTGTTGTGGACCAGCCAACAAAGCACACCAATGCCTATACTTCCTATGAAGACGGAGGACATTTGGCATTTCACTAGTGACTCTTAAGAAGACTTCCCATCATTTACTCCATCAACATTTCATAATGCCTTGGAAAAGCAACCAACATAATCAAATATGTGTTCCACCCCAGTCATTCCTTCTTCTCCCTGCTTCTGTCCAGCAGAAGGCAACAAGCATGACACACACACCAGCTTTTTCCTTTCTATAATCAGATTTCTGAACAGTCCTTCCATAAACTAGGGCACTGTCTGATTCACCTCAACACAATTGTGGACTTTAACTTAGTCTGTGGAACTGATGTACCAAATGCACTGTATTCCGCACTTTTTATAGAGAGAGAGAGAGTGATACAATGTGGAAACAGGTCCTTCGGCCCAACTCGCCCACACCAGCCAACAATGTCCCAACTACCCTAGTCCCACTTACCTGCGCTTGGTCCTTAACCCTCCAAACCTGTCCTATCCATGTACCTGTCCAACGGATAGTCCCAGCCTCAACTACATCCTCTGGCAGCTTGTTCCATCCACCCACCACCCTGTGTATGAAAAAGTTACTCCTCGGATTCCTATTAAATCTTTTCCCCTTCACCTTGAACCTATGTCCTCTGGTCAATTGATTCCTCTATGGGTAAAAGACTGTGTGCATCTACCCGATCCATTACTCTCATGCTTTTGTATACGTCTATAAGATCTCCCCTCATCCTCCTGCGCTCCATGGAAAGAGACCCAGTTTACTTAACCTCTCCCTATAGCTCACACACTCTAGTCCTGGCAACTTCCTCGTAAATATTTTCTGAACCCTTTTAAGCTTGACATAGTGCCCAGAACTGAACACAATATTCTAAATGCGGTCTCACCAACGTCTTATACAACTGCAACGTGACCTCCTAACTTCTATACTCGATACTCTGACTGATGAAGGCCAAAGAGCCAAAAGCCTTTTTTACCACCTTATCTACCTGCAACTCGATCTTCAAGGAACCAAGCACTTGTATTCCTAGATCCCTCTGCTCTACAACACTACCCAGAGGCCTGCCATTTACTGTGTAGGTACTGCCCTTGTTCGACATCCCAAAATGCAACACCTCACCTTTCTCTGTATTAAATTCCATCAACCATTCCACCGCCCACCTGGCTATTCGATCCAGATCCTGCTGCAATCATTCATGACCTTCTTCACTATCTGCAAAACCACTAACCTTTGTATCATTAGCAAACTTGCTAATCATACAGTAACTTTGCTAAGCAACGCTTTCTCTTTGCTCTTTCTATTGTACTTGAGGTTGACTTGATTTTCCTTACGTATGGTTATATCTGCGGTGGGAGATTGCAACCTTCACCTGGTCCGCCTTGTTTCAACGAATGCAATCAACCCGGCGTGCACAATCAAATAAGATCAAATAGAACAAGTTGTCCTACAACTTTAGGCTGTGCACGCCATACGCAAGAAGAAGCAGATGTATGGTATATCTGATCTGTTTGGGTGGCATGTACAGCAAAGCCTTTCACTGTACATGTATGTATGTATGTAAGTAAGTAAGTAAGTAAGTAAGTAAGTATGTAAGTAAGTAAGTAAGTAAGTAAGTAAGTATGTATGTAAGTAAGTAAGTAAGTAAGTAAGTAAGTAAGTAAGTAAGTATTATTTATATAGCACATTTTAAGTCAACTAGCATTGACCCCAAAGTGCTTCACATAATTTAAATAATAAGTTCCATTGCAAACCATAGAAAAAGTTTTTTTTTAAAAAGAATTAAAATGGTCACACCATATTACAGAGTTCAACACAAACATCCCCCCACAGCAGAATCAAAACATTTCCACTGTGGGGGAAAGGCACCAGAAAGTTAAGTCCTCTTCCTCTGTGAAACACCCAAGGTCAGGGCCCATCTGTGGCCGTGCAGCCAGTCCGATGATTTTCAGGGCCCTCTTGCCGTAATGATGAAACATCGGCGTCGGGTGAAACATTCCTCAGCGGCTTGGAAAAGTCTGGAGCGGCTGTCCCCTCGTGACAATAATAAGCCTAAACCTAAACCTGGGTGTTCAAAGATGACATGGACAATGGGCTGAAGGGCCCATTTCTTTGTTATATTTCTCCATGTTGCTGCGAAAATTGTTTTTTTTAAATAAAAGATTTATTACTGAGGGATTTATAACTTTGAGGCTTATAATTGATGTATTTCGGGGACTCATAAGTTAGTCATGATGCCTCCTCCAGATGGAGCGGGGAGGTGGGTCTGTCAACTGGTCTGAGTAGGGATTTCCACAGGACTGCTAGTATTACTGAACAGTGATGGCCAGATGTCAGGTTGAATGATCAACCTCATTGAGAAGAACATATAGGCGATATTACCGGGTGGGATTAGCCACTCAACAGTTCACAATATCAGTATTCCAATTTGGTTTTATCATCTCTCGTTCTTATTAGAACCAGTGGCACTTTGTACTTCAGAGAAACGTAGACAATGATTGGGTTGAAGTATGTAAGATAAACAAATAGACAATACATAGGAATTTTGTCGGAAGGAACTGCAGATGCTGGTTTAAACCGAAGATAGACACAAAATGCTGGAGTAACTCAGCGGGACAGGCAGCATCTCTGGACTGAAGGAATGGGTGACATTTTGGGTCAAGACCTTTCTTCAGATTGGGTGAAGGGTCTCCACCCGATACGTCTCCCATTCCTTCTATCCAGAGATGCTGCCAGTCCCGCAGGTATTGCTTTCCCCAGAGCACAACGAACACTCGGTACAGACTACAACCTTTACTACAAAATGCTGATTCACTAAACATTTAAAATCAAGAACTGAATCTGCTTCTACCTGGTATAAACGTTGTTACTAAATAACATCTATCTACATTACTAAATCTCTGTTCTTGACCGCTTTTGGCCGACTGTGCTGCGATTTCCGAGAGAACGCCGCCACCTATGGACATCATTTTTGGCCACCTCGCTCAGAGCCCCCCTCCGCCGTATGAGTGCGGAGGATTTTTTCCGTCGATGAATAATGAGAGATACATTAATGTTATTACAACATTTCCCATTCTCTCTGCTGCCCCTGTTGGAGGAAAGGGGAGGGACTATAAAACCAGGAAGTGTCGTGCCTCACTCAGTCTATGCCAGACCCAGGAAGCGAGAGGGTCACGGTTCTCTGAGCTGCGACTAACACTGAACGCACGTCTACTCCACGGTGAGTCCCCTCGATGCGGCTATAAAGTGGCTGCTGCCCAATTGTTTGCCTCGCCTTTTTAACAAGTTTGTGTTCACAAATGAATTTTGGTTGTCAGGTGGCTGCTGCCCAATTGTTTGCCTCGCCTTTTTTTTTTTTAAGTTTGTGTTCACAAAATGAATTTTGGTTGTCGGGTGTCTGCAGCCTAATTGTTTGCCTCGCCTTTTTTTTATAAAGTTGTGTTCACAAAATAAATTTTGGTTGTCGGGTGTTTGCAGCCCAATTGTTTGCCTCGCCTTTTTTTAACAAGTTTGTGTTCACAAAATGATTTTTGGTTGTCGGGTGTCTGCAGCCCAATTGTTTGCCTCGCCTTTTAAAAAAAGTTTGTGTTCACAACATGAATTTTGGTTGTCGGGTGTCTGCAGCCCAATTGTTTGCCTTGGCTTGGCTTTTAAAATCATTGCAACATTTGGATGCCTGCCCAAGCATCTATACGGCCCACAATGTCTATACTAGCCCTCTGGAAACCAGTACCTTCGGCACGCAACACCCATACTAGTGCAACAGAAAGCCCCCCCCCCCCCCCACTGGCGAGCAGTATTGGAATTGGTGGAGAGGTGGAATATTGCGTTGGTGACTAGCCCTCCCGTGTGATGCTGGGACCCAACGGGTCCCACTTAGTCTAGTTAATCATGGACGGAGGAATGTTTGGGGCTCAAGTACTCAGAAATATATTGTCCACGGTAGACAAAAATGCTGGAGAAACTCAGCAGGTGAGGCAGCATCTATGGAGAGTTTGAAAGAAGGGTTTCGACCCGAAACGTTGCCTATTTCCTTCACTCCATAGATGCTGCTTCACCCGTTGAGTTTCTCCAGCATTTTTGTCTATGTTCGATTTTCCAGCATCAGGCAGTTCCTTCTTAAACATCTTAAATAAATTGTCCACATTTATTTCCCATAATTGGCCTACATAATTATGTCTTGCCGTTTCCATGAAATTTAGAACAATTTTGGATGGGACAGAGTCTAAATATAATAGTCTACCCAGCTTCATAATTGTCCAGGCCACATTGGACAATTTTCTACTTGTGTTTCTGTGTTTGTGTTTCTGTGATGTCTTTATTATTTATTATTTATTTTATTCTGATTATATGTTTATATTCCTGTTAATCTATGTAAGGTTCTCCTTGAGATGTCTGAAAGGCGCCCAATAAATTATTATTATTATTGGATGTTGATTCTTTTCATTATTATTATTAAAGGATCAGAATGGGCAAAAATGACTGGAATCTGTCAATTCAATTGGTTCCGAAGTACTTTGGATCAATGACAGATTTGTTGTTTAGCTGCAATTATACAATTGCAATGGAACTGAAATTGATTTCTGACTGGGTTTCTAATTTAAAAAATAATCTTGCTGTGCTGGCAGAGAAATAACTATTCTCAGAAATGAATGATCAAATCACTCTTGTGTATTGAACCACAATAAAAAGAACAAGCCGTGTAGCACCCACTCACCACCTTCTCAGAACAACCAGAAATGGGTTAAAAAGCATTAGGTTTTCCAGTGACATCCACATTCAGTGAATAAAGCACATGTAAAATGAAAAATCTGTCTTTATTGTTTCCCTTTGAATATTTCTTCTTTCAGAAACTGTAGATAGTTCCTGCTGTCCAATTTGATAGCTGCTTCGATTTATGCTCCATTGTTTATTAGAAAGTCCTGTTGTCTAGCCAGGTTTTTATCTGCTTTTATGTACAGCAGATGCATACATATTAATACATCACAATCTTAACTGTGGAGCTTGAATAGCTCTTGGTAGTGATGATTTTCTCACATTTCCTAGTGTTTTATTTTAATTGAACTAACAAACAGTTTTGTTAGTGTTACTTGTGTTCCAAGGATTGCTCTTCAAAAAGCTTTTTGTGATCAATTAAATGATATGTGTAGATTAGCAACATTTTGGGTTTGGATCCTTAAGGTCATGAAGTCACGAAGAGCCATGAAGTCATAGAGCACAGAAACAGGGCGATTTGGCCTAACTCATCCATGCAACATCCATTAAGATGCTGCATCCATTTACCTGCTTTTGGCCCATATCTCTTTCCTAACCGGGTGATTCAGCAACTGTCTACTTTGGTGCCCCTCCACTTTGATGCCGTATGTACACAAATTCCGTAATTCTATACCATTTCTTCTTTTTCTATATTGTTAATAAACATAATCCCGATGAATAAAGATTAAACCCTAGATGAGTAGAGTGTTATATTTTAATTTTTTTCCCCAATGTTCAATGCATTCCCCAATGCTCCTGCAGCTTATCTTTCTTTGTTTATTTGTGTTCCAGCTCCATCTCCAGCTCCTCTGGCTTATCTTTTTTTTTGTTTATTTGTGCTCCAGCTCCAGTTCCACCTCCACCTCTATCTCCAGCCCAATCTCCAGCTCCAGCTTCGGCTCCAGCTCCATCTCGAGCTCCTCTAACTTATCTTTTTTTGTTTATTTGTTTTACAGCTCCATCTCCAGCATCTCCATCTCCATCTCCAGCTCCATCTCCAGCTCCAGCTCCAGCTACAGGTCCAACTCCATTTCCATCTCCATCTCCATCTCCATCTCCATCTCCATCTCCATCTCCATCTCCATCTCCATCTCCATCTCCATCTCCATCTCCATCTCCAGCTCCACCTCCATCTCCATCTCCACCTCCATCTCCATCTCCATCTCCATCTCCATCTCCATCTCCACCTCCATCTCCATCTCCATCCCCAGCTCCAGCTACAGGTCCAACTCCATCTCCAGCTTCATCTCCATCTCCATCTCCAGCTCCATCTCCAGCTCCATCTCCAGCTCCATCTCCATCCCCAGCTCCAGCTACAGGTCCAACTCCATCTCCAGCTTCATCTCCATCTCCATCTCCAGCTCCATCTCCAGCTCCATCTCCAGCTTCATCTCCAGTGCATACTGTCGTTGTGTCCTTGGGCAAGACACTTCACCCACCTTTGCCTGTGTGTGAATGTGTGTGAGTGATTGGTGGTGGTCGGAGGGGCCGTAGGCGCAGATTTGCAGCCACGCTTCCGTCAGTCTGCCCCAGGGCAGCTGTGGCTACAGAAGTAGCTTACCACCACCGAGTGTGACTGAGGAGTGAATGAATAATGCGATGTAAAGCGCCTTGAGTATTCTAGAAAGGCGCTATATAAATCCCATCCATTATTATTATTATTATTACTATCCCTATCCTAATCTCTATCTCTATATCTATCTTCATCTCCATCTCACCAGTGTTGAGGAAATCCCTGTCCATATGTTGCTTCCTGTTCTCAAACTTCACCAAACTGTTGGAGCCTTAAGATAGTTCTAGTTATCTCCGTCACGTGACACTCCCAGACTTGATCATCTCCATCATGATGAGTCATATACGTCACTAGAGTATTTTATGCTCTAAATGTGTAAAATAATACAACATTGACCATAATTATCAATTCTAATTAAGAAATAATGAAAGGCTGGGACAAAAATTTGATTTTATATTCTTAAATCAGTTATATTTTACAGTGTTGTTCATCATAGAAATGCAACAGATATGACTGAATGCAATGGTCATAGAAGAGGAAAAAATGAATTAAATTCTCTGAAAGATTACGCCAAACATATTTTTCCCATAGGAGAGATGTCCATCTATGTGAAACACCATTCAAGGTTGCAAAAAGTTTTATAAATGGGTTTCAAGAAACTTAAAAGTAGACACTTACTGAAGAATCACCCAACCATGTACCTGTCCAAATGCCTTTAAAATGTTGTTATTTTAACTGCCTCAACTCTTTCCTCTGGCGGCACATTCCATATACCTACCATTCCCTGCGTGAAAATGTTGCCTCTCAGTTTCCTATTATATCTTCTCTCTCTCACTTTAAATCTATGTCCTGAAAATGTAATTTCTGTGCCCTGGGACAAAGATTCCATGCAATCACCATATCTATTCCCTTCATGATGTTGTTCACCTCTATAAAATTACTCATCAGCTTCCGGTGCTGCAAGTAATAAAGTCCTAGCATGCTCAACCTCTACCTATATCTCAAGCCCAGGAATCCTGGCAACATTCTCATAATTCTTTTCTGCACTCTTTCCAGCTCATTGATGACCATTTGTTGTGTCTGGATGTTATCCCTTCGTTGGACTGATGAAATAGAGGGCAGATAGCTGAAAGAAAGAGGCTTTTATCTTTCATGCCTCCATCTGGCACGCCACTCACATCTAAACCATGTGCTCCTCCTCACAACAGGAAACCAACTGTTCATATAAATATCGCCCTAAAGGAGAGAATCAACAGCATCGTTGGTAAGAAAGTATTCTCCCAATCTTTTTACGATGATTTTCTGTTAAGGAATATTAGAAACTGTAAAAGATAGAAAAGGGCAAAATTAAAATAAATGCAATTAAAAACAGTTTAGGTTTTGACTAACCAGTCAAGGAACTTGATATGAATTTCCAGCAAATAGAAACAGAAACATAGAAACATAGAAAATAGGTGCAGGAGTAGGCCATTCGGCCCTTCGAGCCTGCACCGCCATTCAATATGATCATGGCTGATCATCCAACTCAGTATCCTGTACCTGCCTTCTCTCCATACCCCTTTAGCCACAAGGGCCACATCTAACTCCCTCTTAAATATAGCCAATGAACTGGCCTCAACTACCTTCTGTGGCAGAGAGTTCCAGAGATTCACCACTCTCTGTGTGAAAAATGTTTTTCTCATCTCGGTCCTAAAGGATTTCCCCTTTATCCTTAAACTGTGACCCCTTGTCCTGGACTTCCCCAACATCGGGAACAATCTTCCTGCATCTAGCCTGTCCAACCCCTTAAGAATTTTGTATGTTTCTATAAGATCCCCCCTCAATCTTCTAAATTCTAGCATGTACAAGCCGAGTCTATCCAGTCTTTCTTCATATGAAATTCCTGACATTCCTGGGGTTACATTAGCTACCCTCCAATCCTCAGGAACTACTCCAGAATCTAAAGAGTTTTGGAAAATTATCACTAATGCAGCCACTATTTCTGGGGCTACTTCCTTAAGTACTCTGGGATGCAGCCTATCCGGCCCTGGAGATATATCGGCCTTTAATCCATTCAATTAAACTAATACCACTTCCCGGCTAACCTGGATTTCACTCAGTACCTCCATCTCATTTGACCCGCGGTCCCTTGCTATTTCCGGCAGATTATTTGTGTCTTCCTTAGTGAAGATGGAACCAAAGTAGTTATTCAATTGGTCTGCCATGTCCTGTTCCCCATGATCAATTCACCTGTTTCTAACTGCAAGGGACCTACATTTGTTTTAACTAATCTCTTTCTCTTCACATATCTATAAAAACTTTTGCAGTCAGTTTTTATGTTCCCTGCCAGCTTTCTTTCATAATCTATTTTCCCTTTTCTAATTAATCCCTTTGTCGTCCTCTGCTGGACTCTGAATTTCTCCCAGTCCTCTGGTAGGCTGCTTTTTCTGGCTAATTTGTACGCTTCATCTTTTGTTTTGATACTATCCCTGATTTCCCTTGTTATCCACGGATGCACTACCTTCCCTGATTTATTCTTTTGCCAAACTGGGATGAACAAGTGTTGTAGTTCATCCATGCAGTCTTTAAATGCCTTCCATTGCATATCCACCGTCAACCCTTTAAGAATCAATTTCAAGTTGCCCTCAGTTCATTGCACACAATAACATAAGACAAGTTTGAAAAGCATTTTATAAATGATTTTCAATAAAGGTATTAAACAATTGATCAATGTATAACCACTAAATTACTAAATCATTTAATACAACTTTAAATAATTTCAATTTTTTTAAATTGGGTAATAACAACTTGAAAATATTTACTTTTGCTCATCCTATGCCCAGCAGAATTAATAAACATGAACCAGGTTACCATTCTTAATGATATCAGAGAATAGATTCTGTAGTGAAGAATTATGTTCCATACCTGCATATCTGTATAATTATGTGGTTCCTGGAATATTTTAAATGAGTGGCAATGCCAATAAATTTTAATGGAAGCCTAAGCTGTTTCAAGCCAACTTGGGCACAATTTCAAACCAACTTGGGCAATTTCCTGACAATGCTTTTGTATACTTTACTACATTTACTAAAGGGATCACTATTAAGGGCCTGTCAAACGAGCATGCGACTCCATGCGGCAAACGCGACCTACCGTGGTCGCTTTAGCCGTACGGCCTCTCGGGGCCGGTCCCACTTCGATCGCCGGAGCCATATGGAGTTGTGCGGAGCTGGTCCCGACATCGCGCGGGGATCCAAAAAACTGACCGTGTTAAAAAATTCCGCGCGGTATCGGCCTGCCGGCCTGCAGCCGCCTCGACGCCGTACGCACCGCCTCGACGCCGTACGTCACACGCGAACTTCCGGCGGACTTCGCTCGAACTTCATGTCACTCACTCGACCTCCGCGCGGCCACCGCTTCTGGTTTGGTCGCGCTTGCCGCATGCAGTCGCATGCTCGTGGGACAGGCCTTAGAATTAGTGATCCTTTTCAAGCTTAATGTCAATGATACTTTTGAAGCATCGGGAAGTACAGGGGTTGACTTGCCACTCTAAAAAGCGGTTATTTCTGTCAGATGGTTCAAGCTAAAATCAGGAATTATTGCAATGAGAATGAGCATGGAACAATTACGGTGGCGTTAAACCCTCTGGCCAGACTGCACAAATCATATCTGCCCCCTGTAATCCATCAATTCTCCACCTCCTTATTGCTGCAGTGAGAACCCCAGCTGCGTGGGATTCAGTGTCAAATGCGACCAACCACTTCGGGGCAGCTGGACCAATGCCAACCTATTAAATTTTAAGCATAGACTTGCAGAGGATTATGTCTTTGGAAATATCCTCCTGAAGGGTTCCCAAAGTGTAGCCTTTGATATGTTCAAGCAGAGTTTGGCAATCATTTGATCTTTAAGGGAATCAAGAAATATGGAGAGACCATGAGAAAGTCGTATTGAGGTGAAGGTGTGTCAGGCATGAATTTACGGATTAACGGAGCAGGCATGAGGGGTTGATTAGTGTTCTTCTGCTCCTGATTCTTATGTTTTATTAGAAACATAGAAACATAGAAAATAGGTGCAGGAGTAGGCCATTCGGCCCTTCGAGCCTGCACCGCCATTCAATATGATCATGGCTGATCATCCAACTCAGTATCCCGTACCTGCCTTCTCTCCATACCCCCTGATCCCTTTAGCCACAAGGGCCACATCTAACTCCCTCTTAAATATAGCCAATGAACTGGCCTCAACTACCTTCTGTGGCAGAGAATTCCACAGATTCACCACTCTCTGTGTGAAAAATGCTTTTCTCATCTCGGTCCTAAAATACTTCCCTCTTATCCTTAAACTGTGACCCCTTGTCCTGGACTTCCCCAACATCAGGAATAATCTTCCTGCATCTAGCCTGTCCAACCCCTTAAGAATTTTGTAAGTTTGTATTGTTTCACAACTTTTGCATTTTTAGGAGTATTTTGTTCTCCTGCAGCATGTTGGGCTATTTTGGATTTGTCAGTCACAAAGCCCTATTGCATTTGACAGATAGAGGATATTGTGCCCACTCTCGCTGCAGGGAGAATGATTCCATCACCTGATGCCTGCTTGTTTTCATGGACGAGGGTTTAGAAAGACTGGATAGACTCGGTTTGTACTCGCTAGAATTTAGAAGATTGAGGGGGGATCTTATAGAAACTTACAAAATTCTTAAGGGGTTGGACAGGCTAGATGCAGGAAGATTGTTCCCGATGTTGGGGAAGTCCAGAACAAGGGGTCACAGTTTAAGGATAAGGGGGAAATCTTTTAGGACCGAGATGAGGAAAACTTTTTTCACACAGAGAGTGGTGAATCTCTGGAATTCTCTGCCGCAGAAGGTAGTTGAGGCCAGTTCATTGGCTATATTTAAGAGGGAGTTAGATGTGGCCCTTGTGGCTAAAGGGATCAGGGGGTATGGAGAGAAGGCAGGTACAGGATACTGAGTTGGATGATCAGCCATGATCATATTGAATGGCGTTGCAGGCTCGAAGGGCCGAATGGCCTACTCCTGCACCTATTTTCTATGTTTCTATGTTTCTATGTTTCAGTTAATAACTAGAGTGTCCAGTCCCTGTGTTATTCATGGCCATCCTCCAGGGTAATCTTTGGTTCGTCATTGTACATGAGCCACTTTTCACACATGATTCACCAGTGGGTATGAGGGAGGGTGGTCAAGGGGTAGGATAATGACTAAGATTACATCCATTGGTATCACTTTCAGATGTAACATTCACAGTCCACTAGGCCAGAAGGCAGCTAATAGGATTGACTCCCCCTATTTATCTTTCTTACAGTGCCCTCCATAATGTTTGGGACAAAGACCCAAATTATAGACCCAAATGTATTTCATAGCCTTTGTACTCCACAATTTGAGATTTGTAATAGAAAAAATCACATGTGGTTAAAGTGCACATTGCCAGATTTTATTAAAGGCCATATTTATACATTTTGGTTTCACAATGTATAAATTACAGCAGTGTTTATACATAGTCCCCCCGTTTCAGGGCACCATAACATTTGGGACACATGGCTTCACAGGTGTTTGTAATTGCTCAGGTGTGTTTAGTTGCCTCCATAATGCAGGTATAAGAGAGCTCTCAGCACCTAGTCTTTCCTCCCATCTTTCCATCACCTTTGGAAACTTTTATAGCTGTTTATCAACACGAGGACCAAAGTTGTGCCAATGAAAGTCAAATAAGCCATTATAAGACTGAGAAACAAGAATAGACAATAGACAATAGGTGCAGGAGTAGGCCATTCGGCCCTTCGAGCCAGCACCATCATTCAAGGTGATTATGGCTGATCATCCCCAATCAGTACCCCATTCCTGCCTTCTTGCCATATCCCCTGACTTCGCTATTTCAAGAGAGAGCCCTATCTAGCTCTCTCTTGAAAGTATCCAGAGAACCTACCTCCACTGCCCTCTGAGGCAGAGAATTCCACAAACTCACCACTCTCTGTGAGAAAAAGTGTTTCCTCGTCGCCGTTCTAAATGGCTTACTCCTTATTCTTAAACTGTCACCCTGGTTCTGGACTCCGCCAACATCGGGAACAAGTTTCCTGTTTCTAGCGTGTCCAAACCCTTAATAATCTTATATGTTTCAATAAGATATCCTCTCATCCTTCTAAACTCCAGAGTATACAAGCCCAGCAGCTCCATTCTCTCAGCATATGACAGTCCTGCCATCCCGGGAATTAACCTTGTAAACCTATGCTGCACTCCCTCAATAGCAAGAATGTCCTTCCTCAAATTAGGGGACCAAAACTGCACACAATACTCCAGGTGTGGTCTCACTAGGGCTCTGTACAACTGAAGAAGGACCTCTTTGCTTCTATTCTCAACCCCTCTTGTTATAAAGGCCAACATGCCATTTGCTTTCTTCACTGCCTGCTGTACCTGCACAGATGTATATAAGCCATATTTAGAATACAAAGCACGAAGTGGCTACAATCGTAGTTGCATCTCGGATCAACCAGAAACTCAGCTGCAATATTTGAGGAACCCTTTGAACAGATCTGGTTGGGGTTGGGATTAGGATCCTCTGGATACTGAAATTGAGTTCAGCTCAGCAAGATGAAGTACAATTAACTGTTGCCAATTCTATATTGGCTGGGCAGATGTCAATTGAATGGGACATGCTGTTTGATGCCATGATCTGTGGGCTCTGCATCAGCAGTTATTGGCTGCTTACATGTTTTGCAATCCATTTCATGATGTGTGCATTGCTACTAATGGCCATTGTGCTTCCTTGGGAAGGCAGCGGTGAAAATCCTCCTGAACTCCTGCAGAATGTGTGAGGATAGTGCTCGTAGATGCTGTTAAATAGATAGTTCCAGTATTTGATCTGGCAAGGATGAAAGAGCAGCGATGAACCATATGTCCATGTCAGTAAAGTGTGTGACTTGGAGAGGAACCTGTAGGTGGTGCAATGTCTACTTGCCCGCTGTCCCTGTCTCACCGGCTGGTAGAGGTCTGTGTTTGCAGGATGCTGTCTAAGAAGCCTTGGGGAGTTACTGCAGTACATTTTGCAGCATTGTGCATCAATGGCAGGGGGGGGTGAATATTTAGGGTGGAGGCCAGGTTGCCAATCGGGTATGCTGCTTTATTCCAGATTAAGTTTTCCTGAAGTTCTGAGGTTTTGTTGGAGGTACACTCATCCAGGCCAGTGGAGTATTCCAACACTCCTTATCTCATCTTGTAGATGTTGGAAAGGTTTGGGCCTTGCAGAATACCCAGCCCCTGACATGTTACTGTTAGCACTACATATATGTGGATAGTCTATTTGAGTTTCTGGTCAATGCTACTTCCCCAGATGTGGATAGTAGGGTCATACCATGATGGAATTAGATGGCTAACCACTCTCTTATTGGAGAAGGTCATTGCTATTGTCCAACAAATGATACTTATTCCTTCATGCCTGAACCTTGTCCAGATATTCTTGCATGCAGGCATGGACTTCACCATTATCTGAACAGATATGAATTAAATGGATCATTTTATAATCTGCAATGAACATCTGTACTTCCGATCTTATTATGGAAGGAAGGTTATCGATGAAGAAACTTGGGTTTAACAATCCTGCAGTTATCCAACATAACCAAGATGACTCACCACCAATGGTCAAAACCAGCTTAACTTAGTGTGGGACACCAGCCAGTTGAAAATTGCCCTTTTGATTTCTATTGAATTCAATCTTTATAAGGCTCCTTGATACCACACTTAGTCAAATGTTGCATTGATGTCAAATCCAATCACTCCCACGTCACCTCTGAAATTGAGCTCTTCTGTGCAATTTTTGATCAAGGCTGTATTGTGATCTGGATCTGAATGTTCCTGGTGAAACCCAAATTGACCATTAGCAAAGAGATTATTGATGAGAAAGTGCCAATTCATAGCACTCTCACTTACAACTTCCATGAATGAGAGTGGGCTAATGGAGCAGTAAATGGTCAGATTGGGTTTTTCTGCTGTTGTTAACAAAAATATGCCTGGGCTAATATCCATACTACATGAAAGATGGCAGTATTGCAACTGTACTGCAGTTTGATTGAAGCTGCAATTGGTTCTGGATAAGGCTACAGTGATATAACTTGGATATTGTTTTTTGATAACTGCTTCGATGTGGTGCCCTGCAGGACACATTCAAAAATGCACACGAGTGTGGATGGATGTGTGTGTCCGTCCATATCTATGTTTGCAAGCTTCTGGATGTATGTCTGTATGGTTGTGTATGAGAGTCTGTTTCTCTATGTGTCTGTTTGTTTGTATGTCTGCGAGAAAATATTCCTGTACATGATTGCGACTAGGTTTGTTTGTGAGAGTCTGTATATTTGTGCATAAGATTGTGTCGACATGCGGTCATCTACTTGTTTGTGTGTGCATGTGCATTTGTATGCCTGTGTCTGTGCGTGTGTCTGTGTGTCTGTTCATCTGTATTTGTGAGAGTTGGTGTGTGTCCCTGTACATGTACAAGAATATGTCTGTTCGTATTTATCTGCTTACTTGTGTGTATGTGTTAGTTTGTGAGAGCCTGCCTGTGTGTCTATATGTTTGTTTGTGAGAGTGTGTCTGTGTGTACCTGTTTGTTGTTGTGTGGGAGTGAGAGTGCATTTGAGTGCATGTTGTTGTGTGGGAGTATATCTGTGTCTTCGTGCTTGTGAGTGAGAGTCTGTGTGTGTCCATTTGTGTGTGTAACTATGGCTGTGTTTATGTTGGTGTGTGGGAGTGTGCCTGTGTGTATGTGCTGGTGTGTGTGACTCCTGCATATGTGTATATGTGACATAATGAGGCAATTCAGCACACTGAAACTAAAAAACAGAGCACCAAATCAAATGGTCTGTTTTTAGTCTGCCCTCTCTTGATGACTACAGATATAAATAATTTATTTGCCATCCCTGTTGCCTGACATGCAATAAACATTTGCTGGTTGACATCTCATGGCGTTATTCACAAAATACCAGTGGATTCAATTTAGATATCCGAGTTCCTTACAGCCGTTAGTCTTTACAGTCCTGTGATATGGAACACAGGAATTAAAAGGGGAAAACACCAATACTTTGCCAGATATCTCTCCACTCAATGGTGCATGTACAATCTTGCTGCAAAAGCAAGCCAGAATGTCATGGCATTAGGCAGCTAGACAGGAGAAATAGGCACAGGAGTAAGCCATGCATTAACCAAACTCTATCCAACATTCAACTAGATCTACCACAACAATTTCTCGCTGCATTCCCCATTTTCCTAAATGTCCGAAATTTCCAAAATCCGAAATTTCCTAATTAATGATTTGGACGAGGGAATTGAATGCAACATCTCCAAGTTTGCGGATGACACAAAGCTTGGGGGGCAGTGTTAGCTGTGAGGAGGATTCTAGGAGGCTGCAAGGTGACTTGGATAGGCTGGGTGAGTGGGCAAATGCATGGCAGATGCAGTATAATGTGGAATAATGCAACAAGAAAATGTATCTTTCTTGTTGCGTCTCCTGTTGCATTCTGCAGCCGGGGGACGGGGACGGCTTGAGGTGGGGGCTATCATGGGCCAGTGGGGGGAGTGTCCTGCAGCCTGGGGAAGGGCACGGCTTCAGGCGGGTTGTCGGAGGCCGGTGGGAAAGTGTCCTGCAGCCTGGGGAAGGGTATGGCTTCAGTCGGGGCCTGTCGGGGGCTGGTGGGGAGGGGGGGGGGGAGCACTGCTGTGGCCTGCTGCTGCCACTGCCGACCCCTGCCATGGGTTGTCAATGTCGCTGCATATTGCTGGTGTGGCCCACCACTGCGGCTGCCTACGCTGCCGTGGCCTATGCTGTCGTGGCATACCGCTGCTGTTGCCTACATATGCCGCTCCCGACCTGCTTCAGGCGGGGGCTGGTGGATGGAGCATTCTGCAGCTGGGGATGGGACAGCTTCAGGCGGGGGCTGGTGGGTGGAGCATTATGCAGCGGGGAGAGGGACGGCTTCAGCAGGGGCTTACATGGCCGGGGGGGGAGCGACCTACCGCTGGGGGAAGGGGCCAGCTTCAGGTGGCGGCTGTCAGGTACCGTGGGGGGCGCGGGTGGATGAGAAGTGGGTGCTGTCAGGGGCCGGTGGGGGTGGGCGGGAGCGTCCTACAGCTGGGGGAGGGGGAAGGCTTCAGGTGGTGGCTGGTGGGGGGGGGGGGGGGATTTCTGCAGGGCTAGTACGGGTGTTGTGGGCTGATGGGACTGGTTTCCAGAAGACTAGTAGGACATTATGGGCCAAAGGGACTTTTGTTGGGCGAGTACATGTGTTGTGAGCAAGAGTGCCCTGTTTCCAGAGGGCCAGTAGGACGTTGTGGGCCAAATGGACTTTTCGTGGGTTAGTACGGGTGTATTGGGCCGAATGGACTGCAGCTGTGGACGGTTTTCAGAGGGGACGGTTCTGTTGGGGAGCGTTCTGTAGGGGAGGGAGACGGCATCAGGTGAGGCCTGCTGGGGGTCGCTGCCATGACCTGCCACCGCACTGGCCTGCCGCTGCCAAGAGAGGGGAGGGGGGAGGGTTTGTGTGTGGGAGGCGGAGGGGGGGATGGGGTGTGTGGGCTCAGCGGCTCCTGGCCCCCAGCCCTGGCTACGGCTCTGGCTCCAACCTCACTCACGGCTCCCAGCCCTGGCTCTGATTGCATTCAGTGGCTCCCGGCTCCTGTCACACTCAGAGGCTCCCGGCCCAATTCCCGGCTAACCTCACTCAGTGTCTCCCGGCCGCACTCAGTGTCTCCCAGCCCCAGTTTCGACCTCACTCACCGGATTTTGTCCCCGGCCCCAGCCTCACTCAATGGGTCCGGGCCCCTGCTCCGAACTCACTCAGCGGCTCATGGCTTGTCGTGGTGGTGGTCATCCCCACCCGTGGACACAGCCCCACTTGGCCACAGCCACACTTGGCCACAGCCCCACCCGTAGACACAGCCCCACTTGGCCACATCCCCACCCATGGACATAGCCCCTCCTGCAGACACAGCCCCGCCTGCTCTCCACACTCTGCTCACTCCGCTCCTTCAGCTTTATTCTCTTCTCCGCCGGTGATTGACAACAGGTGCCGGAAGTGGCGTTGCCATCCCGGCGAATGACAGGAGAGAAGACCAATAACTTTTGTAATAGATCACTGACCAGAACAAACCTTGTTGCACTAGCACTTGCAGCACAGGAGAACAATGAGTAAGGTGGCGAAAAATCATAGCTCTATTGGGTACCGTTTTGCACAAATGTAAAAACAACGCAATCCGTTAGAGGACAAGATGAGAGGGGAATGAGGAGGGTCTCCAATCAGCGGCCACCGGCTGCGGCACCACACAGCACTTCCCGACTGCACACAGCGGTTTTCCCGACTCCACTCTTGCGGGCTCAATTAGCATGGTGTGTTTACTCAGCTCCGCCTCTGGGTTTTTTTCCCTGCAGTTGCCAGAAGGGGCGTTACCTTCATGGTGACTGACAGGCGAGAAGACCAATCTGCTGCTCACGATTTTTTAAACCTTCATATCTTTTCACGTATTTCGTCGATCGGAACAAAACCTGGTGGCTTGGAGCAGAGGAGAACGGTGATTAAGGTGACGAAAAAATCCTAGCGATATCGGGTAACCTAGCTGAGGCCTCGAGTACGCGGAGACCACTCTCGAGCACGAAGGAGAATTATGAAGACCTCCTACGACCTCGTGTCGACCATGCTGCGAGTATGAGTCGAGGGCAAACTCGCCAGAACTCGCAGATTAGGTCGCCCAAGTGGGCAGGCCCTTAAAGGGCCTGTCCCACTTAGGTGACATGTTTTGCGAGTGCAGGTGACTTACATGGTCTTGTTGAATCGCTGAAAAGTTGGCATCCTTCGACTATGTAGGAGACCTCCTACGACTATGTAGAAGACAACAATTCCAGTGTCTGTATGATACGATACGATAGATCTTTATTTATCCCAGGAGGGAAATTGATCAGCTCACAGTCATAAAAACACAAAATACATGAAACAAAGTTAAGGGGACCAGTGGAAAGGCTTGGGGTGTGTGCAATGATTGGGGAGTGGGTGTGGGGGAGGTGGGTGGGGGGGTGGGAGGAGGTAGAAGGGGAGTCAGTCTCAGTCTACCCCACGACAGAAGGGGGAGGAGTTGTGAAGTTTGATAGTCACAGAGCGTTCTGTCCTGCATCTTGGTGGAACCAGTCTGTTGCTGAAGGTGATCCTCAGGTTGACCAGTGTGTCATAGAGGGTGTGAGCTGTATTGTCCAGGATGCTCTGGGGTATGAGGAGTATCCTCCCCCCCAAGACCACCTCCTATGAATCCAACTCCGCCCCTAGGACAGAGTCAGCCTTCCTGATGAGTTTGTTGATCCTATTGGCGTATGCAGTCTTCACCCTGCTGCCCCAGCACACAGCAGCGAAGATGATGGCACTGGAGATGTTGAAGGAGCGGAGCCTTCTGTGGAAGCTCTGGGCTGGGCTGTGAAGGTCTGGGCTGTGTTCACAATTCGCTGTAATTTCTTGCACTTGGATGAAGCTGTTCCCAAACCAAGCTGTGATGCATCCTGCTAAAATGCTTTCCATGGATCATCTGTAGAAGTTGGTAAGAATTGTAAGGAACATGCCGAACTTCCTAAGCCTTCTAAGGAATCTTAAAATGTTGAGACAATGGAATTAATAATAGGTTGGGAAAGACTATGAACTAATATTTTCCTTTCACTTTCACAAAGATGATATGAAAATCAAAAGAATGGAGAAACTTAAAACAGTCATTGCCATGATGGTAAAAATACCAGTCAAACCACTGGGGCTAAAAACTTACAAGTCTCCTACAATACGATATACAGTATACAGTAGCATCCCAGCATCTTTAAAAGATGATTCAGTGGTTGTGATCTTCCAAAATATCTCAAGTTCTGAAAAAATACTAGCAGGGCAGAAAACCGCAAAAGTAATGCTGCACGTACACAAAAATGCTGGAGAAACTCAGCAGGCGCAACAGCGTCCATGGAGCGAAGGAAATAGGCAAAGTTTCGGGCCAAAACCCTTCTGCAGACTAGTAATGCTGCAATTCAAACAAACGGGGCAGCAGGAAGCAAGAACTTCAAGATAATTAAGATGAACACTTTCAGGGGAAAATGCTGAGAGTATGTGAAGGAACTACCACCTGGAGATTTACAAATGTAACACAATTTAGCACAATCCACTGGGTTTTGTGAAAGGAAAATCAAGTTGGGAATTTTTATTGAGATTTTTTGAGCATGGAAACAGTAAATATAATGTATTTGGATTTTCAAAAAGCATTTGATCAGATATAAAAGATACTGTGCACGATAAGAACTCCTGAAGTTGAGGTAATATATTAAGACCGATGGAGGATTACATAACTACCAGAAAACAAAGTAAATGAGATAAGTAATTTTTAGACTGATAACCAAATGCTAGAGTGTATCACAGGGATCGGTGGAATGACATTAACTATTTGCCATCTGATAAAAGGGATTGAGGTTTATCATAGCCACATTTATTTATGGTACAAAGATAGCTGAAAAAATGAACAGTCCTCATGAATAAAACACAAATGTTCAGCATGCAAGGAAAGTTAATGCTTAGAAAAGCAAATGGAGTGTTGGCCTTAGTAGCAAGATTATTGAAGTACTGTATAAAAGCAGAATTATCTTTGTAGAACTTAATGAGACCATACTTGGATTGTTGTGCGGAAATTTGATGTCCTATTCTAAGGAGTGATAGTTTGCATTGAAGGTCATTCAGAGGGGGTTGAATTCTAAGATAAGAGGATGTTTTATAATTAAAATGGTTGACCCTAAATTCATTGAAGTTCAGAAGAATGGCAGTATTGAAATATTTAAAAATAAGAGGGCTGATGTTGACAGATCCCCTTCGTGATTTTCTGAACGCTCGGCAACGGTAGCGAGCCGCAAGTCACTTCCGGTCATGTGATCGCAATGTATTAAATTCATTTTCGGTTTACGATAGGTTTATCGGAACGCGACCCCATCGTAGGTCGAGGAGCAGCTGTCATCTGATTAGATGTGCAGTGAGGAATTAAAACTATTTTTCAGTGGTTTGCTTCTCATTTGTCTTACTCAAATCACAGAGAAGTGATACTGAGACTGGAATATCCAAGCAGATTGCTGGCGGCCAGTTGACATTGCCTACACCAGAGTCATAAAATAAATGATCTCACGCACCCAGTAGCATGGTCAGATCATAATCTACTCAACAACCTCTGTCCTCAATGGACAACTTGTTAGTCTGCTACTCGTTGATGTGTTTTTCTTGTATTATAATTATTGCACTTGTGTTTTGGAAATCCTTTGTAAATTATAATTTCTGTACAAATTACTCCTCAGAATTAAATGTGCTTTGTTTAAAAAATAAAGTGTTTAAACTGCGTTGTTAACCGGAAATACAGTATCTCCACCTTGGTTGGGAGGGTGGGTTCTGCCGCTCAAAATAGTTACACATATTTTGCCCTTTGCCAATTCTGAGTAATATTACTCAGGCATGCATTGCTAATTATAATGTCTTCTTTAATTCATGATATAATATTATTTCATTCATTTATAATATTCCCTAACAGATCACTCGTTCATAATTTAAAAGGTTTACTGATAGTTTTATTAATGGTTAATTGGTTTGTAAGTTCATTTAACTGCCCACGTTAAAGCATGCAGCACAATGTGCATCTTGAGATGATCATTAAAATCAAAGATGAGAAAATATCAGAAAAACTTGAACGTCCTTGCTGAATTTGTCCATTTGATATTATGACTAGAAATTTAAATTATCACCAATGCTCCAGTAGTGTTGCATATTGCTTTATTGGAAAAAATGAAAAGGGGACAATATCTGATAGTGAGTCTTTCAGTGTGAACCAAGAAATCTCATCTCTTTGTTATAGATTGGAATATTTTGAGGTCCATTTTGTCCATTCTATGATGATGGCCACCAAGTCTAATTAACACAAAGTCTCTGATGTAAAGCTTATGAGTCTCTGCTGGCATATCTTTATTTTTGATTATTTGTATAGTTATTTTTATTGTTGACTAGACCAAGGGGGACCCATTGGGTCCCATTCCCTCAACGTGTGGTTGCGGGGGGGAGGGGGGGGGGCGGAGAGGGGGCGGCCTGTGATGTCACAAACACACTAACCACCCCTCCCCCCACACACACACTAACCACCCCCTTGATATTATATTAATATTATTCATTGGCTCCTTTTACCCCATCCCCGCCCTATCCACTGACGCATAGCCCCCAACTTGCAGGCGCATCTAGAGAGGGGGGGGGGGGGTTAGGGAGAGAGGGCAGAGAGAGAGGGGGAAGAGACAGAGGGGCAGAGACAGAGGAGCAGAGAGAGTCGGGCAGAGAAGAGAGAGAGGGAGAGGGGGGGAGGGAGAGAGGGGGAGTGGAGGTTTAGTGGTAATCTGGGAATGTGGGAGGGTGCAGTGGAAATGGTTGAGATTGGTATGGTGGCAACGGATGTATAGGGGAATTCTGTACCAATGCAAGATGGGCTCAATGTAGAAACGCATAATGTAATTAATTCGGAGAATGCCGAACGGCAGGCCCACGCTAGAACAATATGACTCCACTCAGAGACTTACCTCATTCCATGTAAAGGTAACGTGGAAATTGAGTCATCATCACAAATGCACTTCACAACCACAAATTTCTCGAGTTGAACAATTTCACCTGAAGATTGTCACAATTGCATTTCACTGTAAAAATAATTGTATCATATGATAGGAATAGGAATACTATATTGTCACATGTGACTAGGCACAGTGAGATTCTTTGCTTGCATACACAATGTATACAATGTATCCAACTAACAGCCACCTATGGCGCTGACAAAGTTACAAAGCACGCCGGCTTCTCATTTTGTCCCTCCCCCAGCAGTTCCCCCATGCCGGGTCCCCATTTTCCTTTGTGGTCCCCCCCCCTATTGTCCATTGCTCTCCCCCCACCTCCCTCGCGACGGTCCCCCCACGATGGATCCTCCATTGTTCTTCCCCTTCCCCCACACAGCAGTTCCCCATGCTGTCATCGACCGTTAATTGGAGCTTCACCACTGCCCCATCGTCACGAAGCTTCACCGCCGCCGTCACCGAGGCCTCACCGCTGTTGACGCCCCACTTCACGCCCCCGTGGTGCCGACCCGGGCCCCTGCCACAAGCTTCGTTGAGCGCTTCGCCCAACCCGGGCTTCTATGTGGTGATCCAGGAGGCAATTGAAACCGCGGCACTTCGGGAAAGGCCTCCAGCTGCATTCCCAGTCCACAGCAGCGCCCTGTCATGAAACCTTCTGACCTCGCGGCCCATCGGGACATGAAACGTACATACAGTAGATATACGTGTCATGAAAAATGAAGCACTTATCTGGTCAAATCTCTCGCACGCTATTTGAAACGTTGTGATCCAGAGCTGTCCAATACAGTGAGCGATATCACCAACTGTCTGGGAAAACAAACGTAGACAATTGTATTTGTGATCAGCGTTAGAAGATCCATTCCTGTTTTACAGTAGCCAACAGGTTCTTAGATCTTTCACAATAACATGGTCAATTCCAGACCCAAACGTTTTCCAAGGTATACCCCAAATTACATTGGAATATATAAAAGTGAATTCATTAAATGTAGCAGAGATAAATACTAAATTTTCATTAAAAGCAAATAAATGACAAAAATGTAATGCGTCTAGGGTTGAATGGTCATTCCTGATTTGGTAGTGTGCCCATTCAGATGTGAACTTCCACTATTCATTCACTGCTAATCCTGTATTTACATCCACTCAATTATACCCAATAGCTCAATAACTGATGTCTGATAATGCATATATTTGCCTTACCCTAAACATCAGTCATCTCTGATCCCTGTAGTTTATAAAACTTAGAATATTGAACAGTACAGCACATGGTGTTTCTGCAGAACAAACTGCCTACTTGAACTAATCTCTATCTACCGCACATGATCCATATCTCTCCATTCCCTGTACCAACAGTATATATCCTAACCCCATCAACATATGCCTTTATAAAAGCCTCTTTAACACTACTATATCTGCTTCCACCACCACCTCTGGCAGCATGTTCCAGGCACCTCCCACTCCCAGTGCACAAACCTGCCCTTAACATATCCTTTAGAATTTCTTCCTCTCACCTTAAAGCTATGTCCATAAGTAGTTAGAAACATAGAAACATAGAAAATAGGTGCAGGAGTAGGCCATTCGGCCCTTCGAGCCTGCACCGCCACTCAATATGATCATGGCTGATCATCCAACTCAGTATCCTGTACCTGCCCTCTCTCCATACCCCTGATCCCTTTAACCCCAAGGGCCACATCTAACTCCCTCTTAAATATAGCCAATGAACTGGCCTCAACTACCCTCTGTGGCAGAAAGTTCCAGAGATTCACCACTCTCTGTGAGAAAAATGTTTTTCTCATCTCGGTCTTAAAGGGTTTCCCCCTTATCCTTAAACTGTGACCCCTTGTTCTGGACTTCCCCAACATCGGGAACAATCTTCCTGCATCTAGCCTGTCCAACCCCTTAAGAATTTTGTAAGTTTCTATTAGATCCCCCCTCAATCTTCTAAATTCTAGTGAGTACAAGCCGAGTCTATCCAGTCTTTCTTCATATGAAAGTTCTAACATCCCAGGAACCTTCTCTGTACTCCCTCCATGGCAAGAATGTCTTTCCTCAGATTAGGAGACCAAAACTGTACGCAATACTCCAGGTTTGGTCTCACCAAGACCCTGTACAACTGCAGTAGAAGCTATGCTCCTATACTCAAATCCTTTTGCTATGAATGCTGACATACCATTCGCTTTCTTCACTGCCTGCTGCACCTGCATGCCTACTTTCAATGACTGGTGTACCATGACACCCAGGTCACGTTGCATCTCCCCTTTTCCTAATTGGCCACCATTCAGATAATTGTCTGCTTTCCTGTTTTTGCCACCAAAATGGATAACCTCACATTTATCCACATTATACTGCATCTGCCATGCATTTGCCCACTCACCCAACCTATCCAATTCACCTTGCAGCTTCCTAGCATCCTCCTCACAGCTAACACTGCCCCCCAGCTTTGTGTCGTCCGCAAACTTGGAGTTGTTGCATTCAATTCCCTCGTCCAAATCATTAATATATATTGTAAATAGCTGGGGTCCCAGCACCGAGCCTTGCGGTACCCGACTAGTCACTGCCTGCCATTCCGAAAAGGACCCGTTGACTCCTACTCTATGGTACTGATTGACTACCCCCATCTATACTTTCCCCCAATATCCAACAATGGTTTACATTCTATGCTCACAAGCAATATAAACAGCTTTATTAAGAACCAGTACATCACAAGAGTACTTCAACTAATACATAGGTGGAGTCTGAATGAAAATGTCCAATCAGTAATAGTCAAGCCCCTGTTCCTTCCAGATTTAAGAAAATACATCAGGTTTTGCATGCAGAAGTTGTAAGTTAACTCTTTAAGTCATGGTATTTGGATACAATGGTGCTGTATAGAATCATTGCCTACTGGATCCAGTGACTCGATTTTGATCCTGACCTTCAATGTCATCCATTGAATGGCAGATTGCACGTTCTCCTGATTTCCTCCACGTGCTTCAGTTTCCTCCCTTATCTTAAAGACATATGAGATTATACATTAATTGACCTCCATAAATTATTCCTAGTGTGTGGGTGAATGATTGAATTGGGGTGAGGTGGGGTGGGGATGCGGGGGTGGGGAGGGGTGGGGGGGGGGGGACGGGATGCGGGGGAGTTGGGGGGGGGTGATCAGGGGATTGTGATGGGAAGCTTAATTGGAGAGTGGGAAGAATAGTTTGCTGGGAGATTGGAGGAATCGATTTGGAGGAATTGAATGACTCTGTGAGCCGACAAAGACTCGATGGGCGGAAATAGTCTCCTTCTATGTCCTGAGGACATTTGGAAATCTTTCTGCTGAATCTGTGCTGTCTTTTCTTTGTTTACAAACCGTCATTGTTCACAAGCAGGCATCAATTCTTACTGACAGCTCCCCTCTTGCTTAAAATTGGAGCAAGTAACTGGAGATAAGTAATTTTTTTGTTTTTTGTTTTTTTTTTTTTTTTTTTTTTTTATATTAGAAGTACGGTAAATTACAATAACACACAACACATATATCTTAATACATTTTTTGTACCGCTTCATTTTTTTTTTTTTTTTAAAGCTTTAAGAAAAAGATAGAAGTAAGGAAAGTAAAGTAGGTGCGCAAGAGTTGTGAAGTGCAGGAGAGTGTTGGGAAAAGAAAGCCCCTTAGAAAAGAAGTTAGAGAAGGAAGCAAAGTAAGAAAGTAGACCCTAGAAAAGAAAGAAAAAGAAAGTAAGGACAATCGCTCTATTATACCATTAAACTCCGCAGAAAGACTACCAACCAAGTCTGTTTTTGTTGTTTTATCTCCCATTGCCAGGTCCTGATACCATTTATTTATTTATTTATTTTTAAAATTACTATTGCACCTCATGCTTGTAATAGGTCCATAAACGTAGACCACGTCTTTTGGAATTGGTTTGCTTTATCTGCTAAGAGGAATCTCATCTCTTCCAGATGTAATGTTTCAAACATATTTGATATCCACATTTTTATTGTTGGTGTGGGCGCATTTTTCCAGAATTTAAGTATGAGCTTTTTTCCCATTATTAGCCCGTAATTGAGTAAATTCTTCTGATACACGTTTAATTCAGGGATACCTTCCGATATCCCAAAAATGATCTGGAGATAAGTAATTATATAAATTTAATCCACACAGCTAAAATAGTTGTTGGATTAATCAGCCACTCAGCAAAGTTATGCCAAGTCTGCCTCAGAATTATACTGTAAATCATTATGAAGGTTATGGCATTTTCTAAGGAAGTGACAGAGTGGTCTGTCACTCTGTTTCTGGCAAACATTCTGCCAGATAGTTCTGTTTGCCGTAATAAATATGGAAGAGGCTGAGAGTGGAAGAGTGTCCCACTTATGATGGGAGAAATGATGTTAGTCAAGTGTGTATCAATTCTCGAATGCAGAAGTACTGTTTGCAGCTTGAGAAATGCAGATTTTAATCGTTGTTTGAATAAAGAAACGTAATCATAAATTGTCAAAGGCTTTGTGGCTTTAAGAGTGGGATGGCTGTGATGTCGCTAAAGGTTTGAATAAAAAGAAAGAGGTTGTTATCTCGCTAGATTAAAATGAGATCATTTATTTTTGTCTACACTGCTGCCTGAAACTGGTGAAGGAATTGACTAAAAGTGCTGGTGCCACTTGCTTCCATTCAGCAGGGCTAATTTATCTTCCAAACTTGTTAAAGTGCTTTTCTATAAGAATCCTTTCTCCCCTCTACATATATATAGGCTATTCAATGGCTGAATCTCCACTATTTCTATCATCTTTAGTATGATTGTATCACCGATTGCAGGGCAATCGCTCTACAAAGCCTTGAGTGCACTGGGCATCAACGGAGTGCATTTCGTTGTCTCTGTACTGTACACTGACAATGACAATTAAAATTGAATCTGAGTGGCGAGGAGAAGGGCCATCAAGAACACCACAGAGGCAGCGGAGAAGGCCTCGAGATGACTCTGGATCAGGAGAGGAGGTCCATGGGGAGGAGCGAATGCCACCTGAACACGTCGTGGTCTGATTAACCACGGCTGGGTCGCCTGGGTGAGGGTGTCTGATGTTGAAAGACCCAAAACACCCAATGACCCCAGGTTACATCACTGATGATGTGTTCAGGAGCATTTATCGATGTATTTGTATCAATCACCTGTTCCTGACCACAGCTCCCACTATACCTGAACTCCCCCACTCCCACAGTAGTGTTTAGCAATCAAAGGGACCAATATTGGGTAGCAGTAGAACTCCTTTTTAATCATCCCCAATATCTGCAATCTATGCCCATTGTGCCACACTTGCAAACTCACCAATTCCCCTTCTCTTCTCCTTTCTAGCCGAGTACGGTCCAAAACATTCCTTTGAGCAGAAGCTGCAAATTACTTGCACTTCTTTAATTTAATACCCAGTGTTCGCAGCTCATAATAATAATAATAATGGATGGGATTTATATAGCGCCTTTCTAATACTCAAGGCGCTTTACATCGCATTATTCATTCACTCCTCAGTCACACTCGGTGGTGGTAAGCTACTTCTGTAGCCACAGCTGCCCTGGGGCAGACTGACGGAAGCGTGGCTGCCAATCTGCGCCTACGGCCCCTCTGACCACCACCAATCACTCACACACATTCACACACATTCACACACAGGCAAAGGTGGGTGAAGTGTCTTGCCCAAGGACACAACGACAGTATGCACTCCAAGCGGGATTCGAACCGGCTACCTTCCAGTTGCCAGCCGAACACTTAGCCCATTGTGCCATCTGTCGTCCCGATATGATATAGTCTGCAATTATGAGGCCAGACATTAATTACAAGATTGTAATTCCACCGACGACTCTCATCGTCTCCCTGGGGCCACCGCGGCCGCTGCCGCCAACCTTCGCTGTCTCCCGGGACCACCGATGCTGCTACTGCTGACCTGTATCTTTACTCCAGCCCCCTGCGGGCCTCCACCAACAACTCCGCCGACTCTCGCCTCTCCAGCGCCCACCAGTGGGCAGGAGCCGTCACCGCATCTGAGTTACAGGCTCAGCACCAGGCCCACATCCTCCACGATATAGGCTTCAACACCACGTGGTCTGACTTTCCTGTGTCTAACTCCATCCTCCCCCCCTCCTACAGGGCACATCAGTGATGGTTCAACCGGGACTTCCCCTTCCCCCTCTTTTAACCCAGGTTACCCCAGCCACATCCTACCCATACAAGAGTCCTCACTCCCCCCCCCCTCCCCTCCACTCTGAACACCCACCATCCCCACATCAGACCTCGCAACCCTGACATTATCATCAAACCCGCCAACAGGGGGGGTGCGTGGTAGTGCAGCGCACTGACCTCTACCGGGCTGATGCCAGGCGCCAGCTCTCAGACACCTCCTCCTACCTGTCCTTGGACCATGCTCCCACAGATGAGCACCAGGCCATAATCTCACACACCATTTCTGATTTTATCACTTCTGGCTGTCTGCCTTCCACAGCTTCCAAGCTTATCGTTTCCCAGCCCTGCACAGCCTGGTTTTACCTTCCCCCCAAAATCCACAAACACAATTGCCCATTGTTACTGCTTGTTCCTGTCCAACGGAATTGATTTCCACGTACCTCGACGCCATCCTATACCCCCCTGGTCCAATCTCTCCCAAAAATGTCCAAGATACCTCACATGCCCTTCGTCTCTTTAGTGACTTCCGGCTTTCGACCGCCTCATCTCAAGTGCAGTTTCCTACCACTTCGAGCAGGGTGCAAGGCCACCGAATTCAAGTGCAGTTTCATACCACTTTCAGCAGGGTGCAAGGCCACCAAATTTAGTGCAGTTTCATACCACTTCAAGCAGGGTGCAAGGCCAGCGAATTCAATTGCAGTTTCCAACCACTTCAAGCAGGGTGCAAGGCCACCAAATTCGTGCAGTTTCATACCACTTCAAGCTGGGTCCAAGGCCACCAAATTCAAGTGCAGTTTCATACCACTTTCAGCAGGGTGCAGGGCCACCAAATTCAGTGCAGTTTCATACCACTTCAAGCAGGGTGCAAGGCCACCAAATTCAAATACAGCTTCATACCATTTCATGCAGGGTGAAACCACTATAAAACCACCATAAAACCACACAAACACCAAACACAGTTCAGTAGACATTCAGTGTGTTCGGTTGATTCACAGCTCAGACAGAGTCGTGACCTCTCCCTCCCCCATCATGAAGAGGCTGAGCCACACCCACACTTCCGGGTTTTATAACCCCTCCCCCTCCCACCGGAAAAGGTGTGGCCTTCATGGCGTGATTGATAGGAGAGAGATTCTCAACATTTTTTAAACACTAATAAAACTTTTATTTTTCATTTATGGGAAGAATTCTCTGCACCTGCTGAGCGGAGGGGGACTGAGTAAGATGGCCAAAAATCACATCCATAAGTGGTAGCGTTTTATCTAAAATCAATATACAGTGCAAACAGGAAGTAAGTGCATTTGCAGTAGTGCCTTTTAACTTCAAGCCAAAGCACCCGAACCACCATTTGCAGGAGTGCCTTTTAACTTCAAGCCAAAGGACCCAAACCACCCCAGAAAACCCTTTAGAGCAAAGAAGATTGTAAATCAAAGAGCTTGTTTCAACTGCACCCAATTAGGTCACTGGAGTAAGGAGTGTCCAGCAAGAAGGCAGAACATAGCAGGATGGAATAAAAACCAAGGGAAGTAAGAAATAAAGGGCCTGTCCCACGAGCATGCGACCTGCATGCGGCAAGTGCGACCAAAACGGAAACGGGGGCCGCACAGAGGTCGAGTGATCCCCGTACAGGGCCAGTCCCACCAGCATCTGCCTGCATGCGGTGAGCGCGACCAAACCGGAAGCGGGGGCCGCGCGGAGGTTGAGTGAGTGACGTGAAGTTTGAGGGAAGTCCGTGGGAAGTTCGCGCGTGATGTATGGTGTCAAGAGGCTGCGCACGCCCGTCGAGGCGGTGCGTACGGTGTCGAGGCGGCTGTGTGCCGGCAGGCCGTTGCCGCGCGGAATTTTTGAACACGGTCAGTTTTTCGGAGCCCCGCGCGATGTCGGGACCAGCTCCGCACAACTCCATATGGCTCCACCGATCGAAGTGGGACCGGCCCTGCGAGGCCGTACGGCTCAAGCGACCATGTTAGGTCGCGCTTGCCGCATGGATTTGCATGCTGGTGGGACAGGCCCTTTAGAAACATAGTAGCTAGCGTGAGAGAGAATGGAGTGGTAATAAAGGAATGGAAATGGCACTAGGGAGAGAAGAAACAAACTTACTGTGCAGGAGGAACGGGAGTGGGGAAAGAAGATGTTTAATGTGTTACTAAGTTTGTGCCTGCAGGACAGTATATCGATGACATACTATCTGGGGAGTGAGGTAAAGAATGCACAGAACACTTGAGAACGGGCAGAAGATAGGAAAGGTAATGTAGCTCCCCAGAAACAGGAATTAACTAGCAGGAGGAACTGATACTGTCTTGCCCTTTTAAGACAAATCGGATAAGGTCAGCAGACAGAGAAAGCTGCTCCTCAGTATCCCTACCCCCTTGTAATTGAAACTAACATCAGAAGAAGAAGAAGAAGACCTACCCTAGTGCCCAACTTTAATATCACCTAGCTATTGGAGAAAGAAAAGGAAGGAGAGTAAAGAACACTATCTAATCATCTTTAAAAGAAACAACACCGACAATCTATGACGACTATTGGGATAAGCTCCTCTTTAAGAACTGGATCTGAATAAAAAAGGAATTCCTCTGTGGTTCAGGGCAAAATATTCGCTTTGCGCCAAAACTTAGGTATAAGTAAATTAATTTAAAGAGGGTTTATGGGATACTGTCATAAAATTGTTAGAGAATTGACTGTTAACTTGGCATTCTTCTCTTGTCTCACCCATAGGATTATAGTCGAAGATGGGACTGAACTATTTAGTTACTATCAGGGAAAGGACAGACCCTAGCGGATGTCAGGAATTAAGACATACCCTGGAAACGTTAGGTGGTAGTATAAAATGATGATGTGGACTGAAAATGTATAGGTTCCCCTCGCAAAGCCAATACTAACCATCCAGAATAGTTACTTAGAGGTTAAAAAAACTAGTACAAGTGAGAACCCCAAGACAGAGAACAAAGTCAACATTGTAAAGAGTTTTCAATATAGTAAAAAGTCAACATAGTAGAGAAACAACACAGCAACGAGTTAACATAGTGAGGAGACATACAAAAATAAGAAGAGGTACTGGAGGAGAGACTTAGTAAATTAGAGGGAAAACTTGAATAGGTATTAAGAATAGCCGAGCCGATGCATATTTAACCGATGAATTTGAATTGTTTAACCCTTGATGGTAAAGCGGCTTTTATGATCAAGGTGGAAAGAAATTGTCTCTGGATTTGGCATTCTTAAATGGATTTATGATGAAATTGACCGCATATGGAAATTGGTTGTGTAAATTTGAACAGCTGGGAATTCCACAGGAATTGAAATGGAATTGTATTATCGGCTACAATGCTGTGGAATGAGAAGGATGAGATGGACACTGAAATTTGAAATAGTAAATTGAAGGCTGAGACTAAGTTTGGTTAAATTGGAACATTTATTATAATTTGCTTTAAATTAGAGTCATGCCTGTAGGGAAATCTGGACTGAACCCAGCTGAAATTTATATGATTACCCGTCATCAGATATACATATTATAACATTGTGTGAGTATGAAGAAGGCTGATTAGTGTTGATCCTAGGATAAATAAGAGTATATTAGGGAACAGAATAGAAATAGAGATATATGTATGAAAAGGAATTATCGTGAATGTATGGGAAAGCATGGGTGCATGATGGTAACTTACTTTTTCCCAAGTTTTTCAGGAATTTTAGGTTTTAGGTTCGACTATGGAAAGGGATGGAAGAATGGACAGCAACACGGATGGAGGGAATTCGCGCCCATGAAAACTCAGGAGGTGAAGACTCATCAGACAGAAATTGTGAAGCTACACCCATGAAAACTCGGGACGTTTGACAAGATTCTGGGAAGAAACATCATCATCTTGTGTTGCTGATAGATGGAAAATGTAATGGACACACGTATGTATATCTGGTAAGCTGATTATTGGACTATTTGGCTATCATAAATGATGGGTTATCATATCTGATAAAAAGGAAGGAATGTTAATCCTGGCCAAATGGGAGAAGTTAGGATTTTAAAATGGGGTAAAAGCTTTAGGGCTTCTGGGAGATTTCGTCAATTTGGAATTGCTCTCTGCAGAACTGGGACAAGCTGTGGAGAGGTGCCAGTTTGTCTAGAGCCTAGATACAAGCTGCAGGAAAAGAATGAGAACATCTGCAGACCTGTCAATTAGGTGCAAAATGCATAGAATGGATTGTATGACTGCAAACCAGATATACAGCTTGTAAATAATTGTAAATAATTGTAAATAATGTTGCAGACTTCTACTTTGCCGAGTGTTGATTGGATGAGGTATTGAGCCTTGTCTGGGTTTCTTGCAGATCAGGGTAAATGTTGTGATGTTGGTTTCCTTGAGAAGCCCTGTTTGAATACAAGGTATTAGCTGCTGTATTATTGCATTAGGGAAATGTCCGTCATGTATGGGGTTAATCGATATCTGTAATTGGATTGTAAAGAGACCACCCCCATGTGGTTCGGCCTCTCGAGATCTCGGGACCTATAAAAGTCCACTACCACGAAGTCGATCTTCTGGGAGAGCACTTGGGACTGTGTGACCTTCTGGAGTGTCTCTGTTTGAGCGAGGCCTAGAGGGCTTGATCAGGCAGATACGAGGATCTGCTTAGGTACAGCGGTGGGAACTGTCATTGTGTTTTGTTAAAATAAAGATTAGTTGTTCAAGTGCTTGATTCGGTGTTTTCTGAATGAAACTAGACTGGGGGAAGCTTAGAATGAGCAATTTATAACTGATGAAGTCCATCGGTTCTGCATGGGTGCAGGAGGTAGCACCCATGCAGAACTGATGGACTTCATCAACTTCACCACCAATTTCTATCCTGCACTCAAATTTACTTGGACCATCTCCGACACCTTCCTCCCCTTTCTTGATTTCACAGCCTCCATCACAGGAAATAAAGTATCCACTGACGTCTATTACAAATACCACAACTACCTCGACAACACTTCTTCCCACCCTGCTTCCTGCAAAGACTCTATCCCCTACTCCCAAATTCCTCCATCTGTGCTGCATCTGCGCCCAAGATGAGGTGTTCCGTACCAGAGCATCCGAGATGTCCTCATTCTTTAGGGTACGGGGATTCCCCTCTCCCATCATAGATAAGGCCCTCACTCATGTCTCCTCAATACCCCGCAGCTCTGCACATGCTCCCCCTCCCCCTAGTCGCAACAGAGACAGAGTCCGCATAGTCCTTACCATTCACCCCATCAGCCGTCGCATACAACACATAAACTTCTGAATTTTTTGCCACCTCCAACGGGACCCAAACACTAGTCACCTTCCCATCTCCACCACTTTCCGCTTTCCACAGAGACCGTTCCCTCCACAATTCCCTGGTTAACTCATCCCTTCCCACCCAAACCACCCCTTCCCCTGCAATGCAGAAGATGCCACACCTGTCCCTATACCTCCTCCCTCGACTGTCCAGGGACCCCAACTGTCCTTTCAGGTTAGGCAGAGGTTCATTTGCACCTCCTTCAACCTTATCTACTGTATCCGTTGTTTAAGATGTGGACTTTAATACATCGGCGAGACTAAACCTAGACTGCGCAATCATTTCGCTGAACTCTTTCGCTCAGTCCGCCTGAACCGACCTGATCTCCTGGTTGCTAAACACTTTAATTCTCCTTCCTATTCTCACACTGACCTATCTGTCCTAGGGCTCTTCCATTGTCAGAGTGAGACTAAACGCAAATTTGTGGAGCAGCATCTCACATTTTACTTGGGTAGCTTGCAGCCCAGTGGTATGAATAAGGATTTCTCTAACTTCAGGTAGCTCCAGCATTTCCTTTCTCTCTATCCCTCCCAACCCTAGTCACACTAGCTTCTCGTTTTCACCCAACAAACAGCTAACAAACAGCCTGTTTCGTTTATCATCATTACTTTTTTGCATATCTTTAATTCATTGTTCTTTATCTCTCCACATCACTGTCCATATCTCTCGTTTCCCTTATCCCTAACCAGTCTGAAGAAGGGTCTCAACCTGAAACGTCACCCATTCCTTCTCTCTAGAGATGCTGCTTGTCCCGCTGAGTTACTCCAGCTTTTTGCGTCTATCTTCATTTTAAACCAGCATCTGCAGTTCCTTCTTAACACATTAATTACAAGATTGCTTTTCCAAAGATGGTCAATCAGCCTGCATGATTATTTTTTTCTGAGTTACTAGTCATTTGAATTCTTTGTATTCAATGACATTTACTTCTATCACTAGCTTTTCTAAATTCTGATGGTGGGGTTAATAATCTAACATCTTGAGTCTATTTCCCCATGGATTCTGCCAGGATTGTGTGCTTTTGTATAAAAATAGGTGCACACATGCAATTATTCCATCACACTCCATACATCACATGATATCTATTAACTAAAAGTCTGATCATAATGTGGATGTATTTGTTTGTGTGTGTATTTGTTTGTGTGTGTATTTGTTTGTGTGTGTATTTGTTTGTTTGTGTATAATCACATCTTCGTGAAAAAACAACAGTATATTTTTTACATATTCCGGTAGACATTTTTCCCGTGGAGTTCAAAATTACTTATTTGAAAATTTCATGCTTTATTTCTCGAGTTATTACTGAAAATGTTCAAAATTCTGACAAAACTTTGAATTTAAAAACAACTGTCTTTCGTCGATGACGTCACAATGGGTCTGCGAGCCGTCTTTCTCACGCTGCGAGTGACGTCATTCCTCCTCCCCCCATTATTATAATAGGCAGAAAGAACGTGCAAGTCGGGCCTTGTACTAAAGCTGCCAAGTTCTCTGCCCCCCCTGGCCTCTCTCTCGCCCCCCGGGCCTCTCTTTCACCCCCTGGGCCTCTCTCTCCCCCCCCCCCCCAGGCCTCTCTCTTGCCCCCCGGGCCTCTCTTTCACCCCCTGGGCCTCTCTCGCCCCCCCCCCCCCCCCCCGGCCTCTCCCTTGCCCCCCGGGCCTCTCTTTCACCCCCTGGGCCTCTCTCTCACCCCCCCCCCCCAGGCCTCTCCATCACTCTCCCCTGGGCCTCTCTCTCTCTCTCCCCCCCAGGCCTCTCTCTTGCACCCCGGGTCTCTCTCTCTCTCTTTCGAGAGGGGGGAGAGAGAGGGGGGGGGGGGGGAACGCTTGTTAATTGTTTTGGCACAGTGAATATTACTGGGCTAATGCATTTTCAAAGATATTGCTGCCATGCTTGAAAATGCCCACAGCTAATGTCAAGTTTTAAATGCAAGAAAATAAATTAGTTAATTGAAGAAGTAAATTATATGAAGAAGCAAGAATGATAACACTTCAATGAAAATGGACTTGTAAAAAAGAAATGAATAAGAACAATATTGTTGTTTGTTAATTGTTTTTATTGTACCAATTAATAAAGTGGCCTGAAATGACCATACGCCTTTTCTCCTTCTCAATAGGAATTGGCAGACAAATAACAAAAACGCAGATTATGGCTGGAAATGGTGATATGAAATGTTATGACTGGAAGTGCATTGAGGCAAATAGCTCCTTTGCCTTGTTCCACATGCATGCGATTTTATGCCTCCAGGAACTTATAATTATGTCTGACAATTCTGTTTTGACTTGAAGTATATTTATCTTTTATGAGGCAAAGCAATGAATATAAATATGAATAGCAATCTAAAGCTGGCTGAATATTGAATTTACGCATGCTTTTAAAATATGACAAGATAATTGGGCTTAATGGTAAACTTTTTACATCTCAACATCTTGAATAAAGTAACAAATAAAAAATCAAAAATATAACATAGAAGGAGCCATTCAGTACATTGAGTTTAACATGGCTCTCAAAGAATTCCCATCAGTCTCATTCTTCCTGAAATGCAAGTTGCTGGCAGTAAGACATAATACTGTCATCACTTCATTCTTTTCAAGTAGGTGCTATTTCAAAGAACGGTGCAAGCTTAATGCTGAGGATCCAGAAGAAGGAGAACATGCGTAAAGTGCTCTGAAGCTAGTCAAGTCAAGTCAAGTCAAGTCACATTTATTTATATAGCACATTTAAAAAACAACTCTCGTTGGCCAAAGTGCTTTACATTTGTTATAAGAATAGTATAAACAAACAAGCTACATACATATATACATATAGCCCTTGCTCAGTGGACGTCAGGAAAGGCTTTGGCGTATAGATACGTTTTTAGTCTTGACTTAAAGGAGTCGATGGAGGGGGCAGTTCTGATGGGAAGGGGATGCTGTTCCACAGTCTAGGAGCTGCAACCGCAAAGGCGCGGTCGCCCCTAAGCTTATGCCTAGACCGCGGGATATTCAGCAGCCCCAAGTCAGCTGATCTGAGGGACCTGGAGGTGGAGTGGTGGGTGAGAAGACTTTTAATGTAGGAGGGGGCAAGCTCATTGAGGGCTTTGTAGACATAGAGGAGGGTCTTGAAATGTATACGGAACCGCACAGGGAACAGCTAGACACAAAATGTTGGATTAATTCAGAGAGTCAGTCAGCATCTCTGGAGAAAAGGAATAGGTGACATTTTGGTTCGAGGCCGTTCACCAGACTGAGAGTCATGGAAGGGCACACTGGAGGTATGGGAAGGTACAGGACAAAGCAGCGCCTGCATCACCGACTCAGGAATTTTGGAGCCCACAATGGGCCATTGTTGGCTGGGAACAAGGTGATAACGAAGTAATACAAATGGTGAAATTAGCAAGACGTCTAGGGTCGGGGAAGGACAGAGTGAGAGGGAAAGCAAGGGTTACTTGAAGTTAGAGAAATCAACATTCATGCTGCTGGGTTGTAAGCTGCCCAAGTGAAATATGAGGTGCTGTTCGTGCAATTTGCGTGTGGCCCCACTCTGACAGGCCCAGGACAGAAAGGGCAGTGGGAAGGGGAGTTCAAATGTTTGGCAACTGGGAGATCGCGTAAGCCAAGTTTAACGTAGGTGTTCAGCGTAACGGTCGCCTAATCTGCGTTTGGTCTTGCCGATATATAGGAGTCCACACTGAGAACACCAGATATAGTAGATGATGGTGGAGGAGGTGCAAGTGAACCTCTGCCTCACCTGAAAGGACTGTCGGGGTCCTTGGATGGAGTCGAGGGAGGAGGTATAGGGACAAGTGTTGCATTTTGTGTCTATCTTCGGTGTAAACCAGCATCTAAAGTTCCTTCTAAAGGGCCTGTCCCACGAGCATGCGACTCCATGCGGCAAGCGCAACTTAAAGGGCCGGTCCCACCAGCATGCGCCTGCATGCGGCAAGAGCGATCAAATTAGAAGCGGGGGCCGCGCGGAGGTCGAGTGAGTGACATGAAGTTCGAGCGAAGTCCGTGGGAAGTTTGCGCATGACGTACGGCGTCAAGATGCTGCGTACGGCGTTGAGATGCTGCGCACGCCCGTCGAGGCGGCTGCAAGCCGGCAGGCCGTTCCCACGCGGAATTTTTGAAGACGTTCAGCTTTTCGGAGCCCCGCGCGATGTCGGGACCAGCTCTGCACAACTCCATACAGCTCCGGCGATCGAAGTGGGACCAGCCCCGCGAGGCCATACGGCTCAAGCGACCGCGTTAGGTCGCGTTTGCCGCATGGAGTCGCATGCTCGTGGGACAGGCCGTTTAGGTCGCGCTTGCTGCATGGAGTCGCATGCTCGTGGGACAGGCCCTTTACGCAATTACTCTGAAGCCATCATTCAAATAAATTAATCCAGAAAATCACTTTGACAGAACGCTTGTTAACTGTAAATACACTTTGCTCTACATATATGTGTAAGAAGGGACTGCAGATGCTGGTTTAAACCCAAGATACCTATAGACACAAAAAGCTGGAGTAACTCAACAGGACAGGCAGCATCTCTGGAGAGAAGGAATGGGTGATGTTTCGGGTCAAGACCCTTCGTCAGACTGGTTAGGGATAAGGGAACCAAGAGATATAGACGGTGATGTGGAGAGATAAAGAACAATGAATGAAAGATTTGCAAAAAAGTACCAATGATAAAGGAAACAGGCCATTGTAAGCTCTTTAATGGTGAAAATGAGAAACTAGTGTGATTTGGGTGGGGGTGGGATAGAGAGAGAGGGAATGCCGGGGCTACCTGAAGTGAGATAAATCAATTTCATACCACTGGGCTGCAAGTTGCCCAAGCAAAATATGAGATGCTGTTTCTCCAATTTGCGTATAGCCTCACTGTGACAATGGAGGAGACCTAGGACAGAAAGGTCTGTGTAGGAATGGGAAGGAGGATTAAAGTGTCCAGCAATCGGGAGATCAGGTTGGTCCACGCGGGCTGAGTGAAGGTGTTCCACGAAACGATCGACCAGTCTACGTTTGGTCTTGCCGATGTGCAAGAGTCCACGACTTGAACAGCGGATACAGTAGATGAGGTTGGAGGAGGTGCAAGTGAACCTCTGCCTAACTTGAAAGGACTGTCGGGGTCCCTGGACAGAGTCGAGGGAGGAGGTGCGCGACAGATGTTGCATCTTCTGCTGTTGTAGGGGAAGGTACCTGGGGAGGGGGTAGTTTGGTTGGGAAGAGATGAGTTAAGCAGAGAGTTGTGGAGGGAATTGACTCTGCAGAAGGCGGAAAGAGGTGGAGATGGGAAAATGTGGCTAGTGGTGGGATCCCGTTTGAGGTGGCAGAAATTTCGGAGGATTATTTGTTGTATGCGATGGCTGATGGGGTGGAAGGTAAGGACTAGAGGAACACTGTCTCTATTGTGACTAGCTGTGGGGTACCAAGGCAACACGAATGAGGGCCTCATCTATGATGGGAGAGGGGAAACCCATTCTCGGATGTTCTAGTATGGAACACCTCATCTTGGGCGTAGATAAGAATTGTTAGGGGATTGAGTCTTTGCAGGAAGCAGGGTAGGACTGCTTTATATAGGTTGACTGGAAAGCAGAAAATTCACCCACTCTCATGATCAAGATTTCTTTTCATTCATCAACACTGCAGCAAATGGATTAATCATCTGTTACAGTGGTGTGAAATACTGATGGTGTTACTGGCTGCTATATATGCTGCTATAAAGTTCATTACAATTCAAAATAGTTCATTGATTTCAAAAAGGTTGGAGAAATTCTGACCTGATAAGGTATTATATTAATTTAGCTGCTATTAATTATTAGACATTACAATTGTCAGAGACAGATACAGAGAGAGAAAGAGGCAGAGAAAGAGAAAGAGAAAGAGAGAGAGAGAGAGAGAGAAAGAGAGAGAGAGAGAGAGAGAGAGAGAGATAGAGAGAGCTGCTAGATCGACAGATACTGTCTATGACTAGAGTCTAGATAGCTATCTATACTCTCGCTCAGCTCAGTCTCTCTCTAGCTCTACTCCTATCTCTCTCTCTCTTCTCTACTCTCTCTTCCCCCTCTCTATTCTCTATTATCTAGCGCAGCCGTGTCGCCACCTTAGAACAATTAAATTATATGTTGCACTCTGATGTTTTGCAAATGGCTATTTTTATTGTACAATCCACATTATCTTGCTTTGGGAATCATGAGACAATGAAAATACTAGTTTCAGAGGGGTCTGAGAATAATTTTAACACCTCCTGCACAAATAACTTTTTCTCTTGTTCATATATAACCAACTTCTCAAGAGGATGAATAAATGGCATAGCCCAGTGGCTTGTGCATGTGCCAGAGTTCTACATTCATTGTTGAGGACCATATTAAAACATTGCATTTAACACAATTTTCTTTATCTCATGCTTTGAAATTCAAAGCAGATGGGAATGGAAGATATTGTTTTTGACTGGACTTTCTTGCTATCGTCTCAAAATTAGTCTTAACTAGACTAAGTTGGACCCTTTGGGTCCCTGTCACACTGGAGACTTGGTCCCCCAAGGCAATATTCTACCACTCACCCATAGCCCCCAACTGCACAGGCGCGGCTCATTTCTACTCATCACTGGCACTCTGTCCCCCTCCACTTCACCCTCCCTCTTCTTTCCCCTCCCCTCCTCCCCTCTCCCATCCATCCCTCACCTCTCTCTCCCTCTCATTTCCACTACCCTCAGTAACTCCCTGCCTCCATAACTCTACAATATGTGTGATTTTTACGATTTTTAAACCTTGTTGACTTTTACAATATACTATCAATTGGAACAAAACTTGTTGCACTCGCAGTATAGGAGAATGTTGAGTGAGCTGACGAAAAATCGTAGCGTTATCGCGTACCATTTTTGCGCAAACAGAAAAACCTCGCAAACCGGAAGAGCACAAGATCAGAGTTTTAGTTATGTATAGATAATGTGTCACATTCTTACAACATATCACAGTTTGATTCAGCACTTACAAAATGTAGTTTATCTATTAATGATGGCATTCCTTTTCTGAGCCTTCGTGCATGAAAATCTGACACTTGCATCTGGATTGAAATCTCGTTGTGTGAAGATAGCATCACAGCTCATAAAGGGACTGTGCAGCACTTTAAGCTGATGCCAACACTTTGCATGAGCAAAGCAGCCGTTCCTGTTCCTCCGTACTCTCCACACAACCCTGCAATTCGCTTCAGATACTGATACAGTTCCCTTCTGAAAGCCAGAAAATAAATGTGCTAGCACGTTTCTTGTGAACCCATTCTTAGTTATTATCTTTGAATTTTGCTTCTACTAGTCTCATTTGATGTAAGTCAGGTTTAGTCAGTGGATAGTAAGACTTCGGTCTTCGTGTGAAGCTTGCTTGTTTACATTTGAGACTTATGGGCCAGTCAATTCGCCAGCAGTCGCCTGAAAAACCGGGAACTGGAACGGCGACTGTCGGAGTGGAACACACACAAACACATTGCAAAGGCGGGGGCCAGGGCAAGCGGGGGAGCGCTGTCTCAAATTCACACAATACAAAGCCAAGGTGATACAGACACACACCGCGTTGAACAGGAAGGTTGGCGCTGTAATTAAAACGGCTCGGACAGTGTACGGTAAGTCCTTTAAAAGAGGGGAGAAGGGGGGAGAATGGGTGAGTTGGATCAGGCATTCGGGCCATGGGCACTCTTGCCTTGCCTGCTCTGGCAACTCGTGGTGGGCCATGTGTTTGGTACTACTGCTTTCCAGACAACCTCCTGCCTTATCCCTTGGCCAGCTAAAGGGAATACGTTTTAATGATGTGCAGTTCACCTTGACATATCTTGCAAGCCCATGACCTCTCTTTGTTTATTGCTCCAATGTGGAGGGATTCCCACTACCGGAGGAGACTCCCATTGCTATCTGACAATGTTCTTCTTATGGTGACTCTGTTGACTGTTTTGTCATGCTTAGAGTACAAACTTTGCTCCTAGCTTGGTTGTGTTGCGACAGAATGGAAATCCCTTTGAGTAAACTTTGAAACTTTCTTCCTCTCCGCTCCTTTGTAGCCTCTCTCACTTCCATGACGTGTTGTGGCTGTGTGGCTGTTATTATCCCAGCGGGCTATTGCCCTTCAGTAACTGCTGCACAGCTAAGTGTCAACAAGTGAGCTAAAGTGAGCGTGGTCCCATCACAAAGATCTTGTTCTAATGCTTTATTCTGAGTATTAAATTACTCAAAAATCAAAACATCCTTGAAGAGTTTCAGCATTGACACACACCACTAGGAACAAAGAGAATAGGACCATCCTGTTTGGCATACCCAGTGGCTCTGACATCCACCATCACAACGAGCTTTGAGAGACTGGTGAGTTCATGGACTCCAGCCTCCCAGTCAGCCTTGATCCACTGCAGTTTGCTTATCGTCACAACAGATCCACAGCAGACACCATCTCCCTGCCCCTAAACTCATCCTTGGTGCAACTAGACAACAAGGTCTCCTAGATTATACTCATATTTATCCACTATCGCTCGGCCTTCAACAACACAATTCCAAACTCCTGGACCTAGAAATCACTACCCATGTCTGCCGCTGGATCCTCAATTTTCTGACCCACAGACCATAATCTGCTAAGTTAGGTGGCGACACATCCTCCACCATAATTCTCAAAAGCGGTGCCGACAAAGATGAGTTCTGTGTTTCCCACTCTACCCTCTATACACTCACAACGTTTGGCCAAATTTGCTTCTAACTTCACCCATAAGTCTGCAGAGACAGCATTTTGTGGTGGGCCAGATCACAAATAATGACTAGAGGGAGTATGGGAAGGAAATAGAGAACTTAGTAACGTAGTGTCAGGATAATAAACTCTCTCTCTCTCGATGTCCGCAAGATGAAGGAGCTAGTTATCAATTTCAGAAAGAGTGGTGGAGTATATGCTTCAATTAGCATCAATGGTGCTGAAGCAGAAATGGTTAAGAGCTTCAGGTTTTTTGGTGTTAATATTACAAATGATCTGTTGCGAAGCAACCACATTGGAATCTGTGAAAATTCAACATGTCGCTAACAACTCTTACAAATTTCCACAGATACACCATGGAAAGCAAACTCTTGGGTTGAGCACAACTTGGATTGCGAACAGCTGTGTCCAAGACTGCAAGATATTGCACAGAGTTGTAGATGTAGCCCAGCCCATCAAACAAACCAGATTTCCCACCATTGACTCAATCCACATTTTTTACTGCCTCAGAAAAACGGCCAACATAATCAAAGACTTGTCTCATTCTTTCTTCTTGTTGCTCCCATTGGCAGAAAGTACAGATACTTGAAGGTGTGCACCACCAGACACAGGAACAGCATTTTCCCCTCTGTTATCAGGCTTCCATAAGCTCGGGTACTGTCTTATTCACTTCTACTCCATTACAGACATTGGACTTTTCTCCCCCCCCCCCCCCCCCTCTGTCTTCCCCCTCTCTCTTCTCCCCCCTCTCTCTCAGTCTCTACCCCTCTCTCTCTGTCTCTACCCCCTCTCGCTCTGCCCTCTCTCTCTACCCCCCACCCTTCTTCCTCTCTAGACATGCCTGTGAGTTGGAGGCTATGAGTGAGTGAATAGGGCGGGGATGGGTTAACACGAACGAATGAATAATATTAATATCAGGGGGGGGGGTGGTTAGTGTGTGTGTGTGGGGGGGGTGGTTAGTGTGTGTGTGGGGGGGGGTGGTTAGTGTGTGTGTGTTGGGGGTGGTTAGTGTGTGTGTGTGTGTGTGTGGGGGGGGGGGTGGTTAGTGTGTGTGTGTGTTGGGGGTGGTTAGTGTGTGTGTGTGTTAGGCGGTTAGTGTGTGTGTTGGGGGGGTCGGTGGTTAGTTTAGTGTCGTGTGTGGTGTGGGCGGGGGGGGGGGTTAATGTGTGGTTAGTGTGTTGGTTGTGGGGAGGGTAGTGTCGAGTCGTGTGCGGGGGTGGTGATGTGTGTGTGGGGGGGTGGTAGGTCGTGTGTTTGGTGGGGTTTAGTGGGGGTTGGTGTGTGGGTGGGGGGGTGGTTAGGGTGTTTGGGGGGGGGTTGTCGTGGGGTGGGTGTCTGGGGGTGGTGGGTAGGGGGGTGTGTGTGGGGGTGGGGGGGCGGGGGGGGGTGTGTGGGGGGTGGGGTGTGTGTGTGTGTGTGGGGGGGGCAGTGTGTGTGTGGGGGGAGTTTGTGTGTGTGTGTGGGGGGGGGGGAGTGTGTGTGGTGGGGGGGGTGGGGTGGTAGTGTGTTGCGTGGGGGGTGTTTGTGTGTGTGTGTGTGTGGTGGTGTGTGTGTGTGTGTGTGGGGTGGTGTGGGTGTGTGTGTGGGTGTGTGTGTGAGTGGGGGTGTGTGTGTGTGTGAGGGGGTTAGTGTGGGTGTGGGTGTGGGGGTGTGTGTGGGGGGTTGGGGGTGTTGTGTTGTGTGTGTGGGGGGGGGGGGTGTTCGTGTGTGTTTGTGTGTGGGGGGGGGGGTTGGTGGGTCGGTGTGTGGTGTGGGCGTGGGGGGGTGGTTAGTGGTGTGTGTGGGGGGGGGGTGTGCTTGTTTGTGTGTGTGTGTGTGGGGGGGGGGGTTAGTGTGTGTGTGTGTGGGGGGTTAGTGTGTGTGTGTGGGTGTGATGGTGTGGTGTGTAGTGTGTGGGGGGGGGGTTAGTGTGTGTGTGTGTGTGTGGGGGGGGGGGGGTAGTGTGTGTGTGGGGGGGGTTAGTGTGTGTGTGTGGGGGGGGTTAGTGTGTGTGTGTGGGGGGTGGTTAGTATGTGTGGGGGGTGGTTAGTGTGTGTGTGTGGGGGTGGTTAGTATGTGTGGGGGGGGATTAGTCTGTGTGTGTGGGGGGGGGTTAGTGTGTGTGTGTGGGGGGGGGGTTAGTGTGTGTGTGGGGGTGGGGGGGTTAGTGTGTGTGTGTGGGGGTGGTTAGTGTGTATGTGTGGGGGGGGTTAGTGTGTGTGTGTGGGGGGGGGTTAGTGTGTGTGTGTGGGGGGGGGGTTAGTGTGTGTGTGTGGGGGGTGGTTAGTGTGTGTGTGTGGGGGGGGGGTTAGTGTGTGTGTGTGTGTGGGGGGGGGGTTAGTGTGTGTGTGTGGGGGGTGGTTAGTGTGTGTGTGTGGGGGGGGGGGTTAGTGTGTGTGTGTGACGCTGCGCCCCCCCCCCCCTGCAACCGCACGTTGAGGGGACAGGACCCAATGGGTCCCACCTGGTCTAGTATTATCTGATCTGATGGATAGCATGCAAAACATGCTTTTCATTGTACCTCAGTACATGTGACAATAATTAACCTAAACCTAAATCTAAAGCTAAGATAATCTCAGAAATGAACAACCACTGATGCTGCAGCATCCCTACTCCTCTGTCACCCATGTGAAGCAACGTTTAAACCCAGATTGATCTGATAACCATCTCTGTACACAACGGAACATTTTAGATTGGATGTCATGGCAGGAAGGAAACCAATTTTGCAATGAAAGGAAAACAATTTTGGTTAGGAAAGATGCAATGCTATTGAAGGATTGGTTAAGTGGGAACTTCTCATGCTGAATATCCCATCCACCACTCTGTAATTCGCTCTGATATTTCACAATGCCACTGATGTGCAGAAGACCTGTTCTGAAATTCATCTGCTGTGGGTGGGTAAATTCGAATAAGACTGGGATTCAAGACCTTATTCCTCGAAATCTGAATGTAAACATGCCTTGTGCTGGCACTAAGGAAAGGGGAATTAATAACATTAGCTCTCTATATTTCTTTTATCTCTGCATAGCAATGGCTAGAAACTACAGCAGTGTCTTGCATTACTTTCAGAAGCTTTGAGATGAACCGAACTCCATCATGGCTACCACCAGTTTATTATTTCCCTGCTTCAAAGAAGATCTTACAGCAGCTTTAAATCTCCATGTGTGTGTGTTCTGTTTTCTCCAGTGTTCAAAATGACCACAAATCATGTAGCTCAGCAGATACTAGTTCAGTTAAAACTTGACATTATCCCGCTACCAAATGACTAACATTTTAATTACCTATTGTTCAAGATATTGGCCCCCGGCGCTGTGAGCGTTCACAGCATAGCATGCAAGGCTCCGGCAGCATTACAAACTGCTCACATGAGCATGTTGTTTTGTGCTTCATTACTATAATGAATCCTGCTCTCAGCTGCAGGTAATTACTTCTGACCTTAAATACATATTCTATCACAAAGGCTTCGTGGAGGGGAGCCTTTTAAACAAGAAAGTGTTTCATTTGGCTTTCACTGAAGGGGAAACACTAATGGGATTGATTGAACCTCAAATTCTCAGCTCAGGACATTTTATAGGACTGCATATTCCTCCCATTTTAATTTTACTCAAATGTGGCTGACATGGACTTCCATTAATGTCCGTGTGGAGAAGATGGACGATAATAAAGCAGCTGTTTCTCATGACACTGGAAGGTTTCAGCACAGTTTGACATTGTCATTAGATATGAAGTACCAAAGGTGCGGTCAGGTCATATAAATATTCATCAACTGCTGGTAATTCTAACCCCAAGGATGAGTAACAATAAAATTCAGCTACGGTCTCATCTTCCCACTAAAGAATAGAAAAACAATTATGCATTACTAAACACCTTTAGTATGCCATCAAGAGGGCATTATTTCAAGATAATTGTCATCAAGCTGCGTTCATCATAATACAGTTGATGTATTGTGCTTGAGGAAGAGGTCAGAGGGTTCCGTGGAGTGATAATTGGCAGCGAGTTTGCTTTCTGAGGAAAGGAAACAGGCAAAATATTGGATTGCATCCATACTTTTCTTTATAGAACAGGATCTAACATCCATCACCAAGTCACAAATGGCAGCTGTGATTTTTTTTGTTGTTATTATTTTTAACGCTGCAGCAGAATTCAACTCTGTACTTCTAACCAAATGTTACACTTGCCCCAGTTATGTGATTGGCCTGTTTTGCTGGTTTCAATTCATGTGGAGATGATGTGCAGAGCAAGAGGATTTTTTTTTGCCCCATGAATGCGCATTGCTCTTGGGTCACTTCTAATTCATGAGAACTGTTAATAAAGTTTTCAAAACAGGCAACGTCACCTTATTTGCACTCTGTAGTAATGGCATTCTTCAAATATAAGTCAATATCTTCATAGCTTGAAGTGTATAATTATTTAATGCCAGTTTGATTGACTAGTATGACTCACTTCTCAGTCAGGTTCAAGTGTTTTATTGTCATATGTCCTGGACAGAACAATTAAATTATTTCTTGTAGCAGCACAACAGTTTAAGTGTAATTCACGATCTATGCCACAGAGTCAATTATGTATGCAACTTGGAAAAAAGCCCTTTGGCTCAAGTTGTCTAAGCAAATTCCATTTGCCTGTCCTTGCACCATTTCCCTCTAAACTCTTCCTATCCATTTATCTGTCCAAATGCTTTTGAAAGTTGTAATTGGAACTTAAGTCATAATTATGTCCTTAATACAGTCTGGTACTTCAATGCTGACCAGAGATTGGTTGCTGCATTGTCTTGCTAGGTTGTATAAACAAGGCCCCAACTGTCTGCTGGTATTCTCTTCGATCTCCCCACGGCACTTTTTGATGATCAGGGCTGTTGTCCCAGAGCTATGGAAAAAGTTAACCAGTTTAGCCTAAATAGTTTAATAAGTAACTTGAACTTCCTGAGAGCACCATCTGTATTCCATCTACACTGATGGTGTTCAATACCATCCAGGAAAAATACAGCCTGTTTCAATGGCATCCATCCACCCGAAGCATAGTTCATAGAAACATAGAAATGTAGAAAATAGGTGCAGGAGCAGGCCATTCGGTCCTCCAAAAACCATTCAATATGATCATGGCTGATCATCCAACTCAGTATCCCGTACCTGCCTTCTCTCCATACCCCCTGATCCCTTTAGCCACAAGGGCCACATCTAACTCCCTCTTAAATATAGCCAATGAACTGGCCTCAACTACCTTCTGTGGCAGAGAATTCCACAGATTCACCACTCTCTGTTCTTACCATCATGGCTCAGAGTGAGGAGAGTGCGTGTTGTAGCTGCTTGCCTTGGCTACTCCAATAGCTCCTCCAAAAACCATGACCATGAACATCAAAAAGACAAAAGAGCAGGTACCGGGGAACACCGTGTACTACAGGTTCCCTTTGAAAGTCACACACCATTTTGAGCTGGAATTATGTTCTGGTCCTTCATCATCACTGGGACTTAATCCTGAAAGTCCTCACCCAGCAGCAATGTGGGTGTACCTTCAACAGAAGATTCTGAGCAGTTCAAGAAAGCAACTCACCCTCACCTTCTCAAGAACAATTATGGATGGGCAATAAAGGATAGTAATGCCCAGATGCCGGAAAATGAATGATTAACATAAGGCATCTGAAGAGGCATGTTTGTTTTTGCAGTGCAGCTGTAAAGGTCCTCAAAGTATATGCCAAAGAGATCTCCCCAAGAGAAGTCTATGAATGCCAGTATTTTTTGGAAAGCAGACAAATGCCTCCGTCCACTCTGTCTACTCCAGTAGGTTGAAGGAAAAGTAAATTAAACCTTGTCTCCCTGAGAATGTGGTTTGTGTGACCTTGTCAAAGCAGCGGTGAGCAACAAACTGGGCGACGTGGCAGAGGTCAGCATCAGTAGCTTGGGCGGTCCTGTCGTGGAAGCGGAGTAGCCATGACCTTGACCTCCACAGATCAAGGCAAATGCATTAAGCCAAATGCAAAAGGGGTCATCCAAGAGTCACAAATTGTTGCTGTGAGGACAAGTAATGAATGATGAGGGTACACAAAATTGCTGGGGAAACTCAGCGGGTGCAGCAGCATCTTGGGTCTTGGCTCCTGAAACAGCATGACTTCAGGGGAAACAAGTCAATAAAACCTAATTGTTCTGTAAACAGATAATACTGCGTTTTTTTTAAACTAGTGAGATTGAACTTATCCCTGCTGAGGAAATTTGCATGTTGTACCTCCATCAAAATTAAGTCACATTTCTCAGTGGCGTCAAGGCACCAGAGAGTGGGTGTCCTTATCATCTTTAGGTTATGTTGATATTCAGCTGCACAGCACTGCTCTCTTTTGGAACTGTGCAAATGAGTTTCTAGGCCAAATTCCTACAAAACCATTTAAAATATATTGAGGGCGAAATTGGAAAGCCCTAAAAAGACCACAGGGATTGTAATGTTCATTTATTCCTCATTTGTTTTAAAGAAATCCAGACAGCATGACGTCTTCATGCTCATTTACATGATTCCTGTGTGCGGCAAGTGCTAACTGTAATGTTCATTGGGTGTGTGCATCAGTGAGGAGCTCGATATAATTATTTATTAGCACCATTAAAGTCCGCCTGCATCTCTTTAAGGGGAGGCACATGTTGGTTGGTGGAAGTTCTGATTCGTTCAATCATTCATAGAACATAGAACATGGCACAATACACCACAGGAACAAGACAAATTAAAATAACCCCTACTGCATGTAATTCATACATACTGTATACCTCTCTTTTCTTGCATATTCATGTGCCTATCCAAAAGCCTCTTCCAAAATGCTACCATCTGCTACCTGGCATTACTCTTCTTATCGAGTCCACATACAAGATTGGAAGTTGTTCAGCCAGAGCTTCTCGGCATCTGCACAATGGTGTCCGTCTTGCGCTTCTTGTGCTTCTTGTGTGTGGTGGTGGAAAGATTGGTGGAAACAGGGCTGCGACGTGAACGCTCTTTCCTTGACCCTTGGCATTTACTGCCATTACCATTACTCCATCTACAGTGCATTCAGAAAGTATTCAGACACCCTCACTTTTTCCACATTTTGTTATTATTCTAAAATTGATTAAATTCTTTTTTTTTATCATCAATTTACACACAATACTCCATAATAAAAAAAGCAAAAACAGGTGTCTGGAAATTACAGCCTCAGGTCTTCTTGGGTATGACGCTACAAGTTTGCACACCTGTATTTGGGTAATTTCTCCCATTCTTCCCTGCAGATCCTCTCAAGCTCTATCAGGTTGGATGGGGAGCATCGATGCACAGCTATTTTCAGGCCCCTCCAGAGATGTTAGATCGGGTTCAAGTCAGGCTCTGGCCGGGCCACTCAAGGACACTCAAGAATGGTCACAAAGCCACTCCTGCGTTGTCACGGCTGTATGCTTGGGGCCATTGTCCTATTGGAAGGTGAACCTCCGCCCCAGTCTGAGGTCCAGAACGCTCTGGAGCAGGTTTTCATCAAGGATCTCTCTGTACTTTGCTCCGTTCATCTTTCTCTCGATCCTAACCAGTCTTCCAGTTGCTGCCACTGAAAAACATCCCCACAGCATGATGCTGCCACCACCATGCTTCACCGTAGATATGGTATTGGCCAAGTGATGAGCGGTGCCTGGTTTCTACCAGACGTGATGATTGGCATTCAGGCCAAAGAGTTCAATCTTGGTTTCATCAGACCAGAGAATCATGTTTCTTATGCCCTTTGGCAAACTCCAAGTGCCTTTTACAGAGGAGTGGGTTCCGTCTGGCCACTCTACCATAAAGGCCTGATTGGTGGAGTGCTGCAGATATAGCTGTCCTTCTGAAAGGTTCTCCCATCTCCACAGAGGAACTCTGGAGCTCTGTCAGAGTGACCATCAGGTTCTTGGTCACCTCTCTGACCAAGGCCCTTCTCCCCCGATTGCCCAGCTCTATAGAGTCCTGGTGGTTCCAAAATTCTTTCATTTAAGAATGACGGAGGCCACTGTGCTCTTTGGAACCTGCAATGCTGCAGAAATTGTTTTATACTCTTCCCCAGATCTGTGTCTCGACACAATCGGAGGTCTACAGACAATTCCTTTGTCTTCATGGCTTGATTTTTTCTCTGACAATCACTGTCAACAGTGGGACCTTATATAGACAGGTGTGTGCTTTTCCTAATCATATAAAATTATAAAAGGACTGGACAAGCTAGATGCAGGAAAATTGTTCCCAATGTGGAACGAGTCCAGAACCAGGGGCCACAGTCTTAGAATAAAGGGAAGGTCATTTAAGACTGAGGTGAGAAAAAAAGTTTTCACCCAGAGAGTTGTGAATTTATGGAATTCCCTGCCACAGAGGCAAGTGGAGGCCAAATCACTGGATGGATTTAAGAGAGAGTTAGATAGAGCTCTAGGGGTTAGTGGAGTCAAGGATCCTAATATGGGGAGAAGGCAGGCACGGGTTATTGATAGGGGACGATCAGCCATGATCACAATGAATGGCGGTGCTGGCTCGAAGAGCCCAATGGCCTCCTCCTGCACCTATTTTCTATGTTTCTATGTCCAATCAATTAAATTTACCACTGGTGGACTCCAATCAAATTGTAGAAACATCTCAAGGATAATCAATGGAAACAGGATGAACCTAAGCTCAATTTTGAGTGTCATAGCAAAGGGTCTGAAAACTTATGTAAATGTGATATTTCACATTTCTTTTTAATTACTTTACAAATATTTCTAAACATGTTTTTCTCCTTCATTCTGGGGTATTGTGTGTAGATTAATGATTAAAAAATGAATTTAATCCATTTAAAAATAAGGCTGTAACATAACAAAATGTGGACTCAGTGAAGGGGTCTGAACGCATTCTGAATGCATTGTATGCCTCTCATAATTTTATAAAATCCTATCAGAACTTCCTTCAGCCTCAGATGCGCCAGAGAAAAACTCCCAGGTTGCCCCAGTTCTCCTCATAACTAATATCCTCAAAGCAGGAGAAACATTTCTGCACTCTTTCCAAATGTTCCTCATCCTTCCTGCAATGCAGAATTGAATACAATACTCCAAATGAATATCGGAGGTTGCAGGTGGTTGCCGGAGGTTGCAGGTAGTGGACGCAGGTAGGGAGACTGACAAAAACCTCCGGGAACCTGCGGGAACCGCACGGAAACCTTGGGTGGGGCACAAAGTCTCCAGAGGTTTCCGTTCAGGTTTCCTAAGTGGGACAGGGGCATTATAATGCCTTGACCGAAGAAAGCAAGCATACCATATTCTTTACATTCTACCTACTTGTGTTGTTATTTTCAGGGAACTATGTACTTGGTCCCAAATATCCCTCTGTATATCAATGTTGTTAAGTGTTCTGCCATTAACTGTATATTTTCCTTGTACGTTTGACCTCCCAAAGTGCAAGATCTGTTATTTGCCCAGAATAAACTCCATCTGCCATTTCCTTGCCCACATCGGTAACTGGTCCAGAAGATAGACACAAAGTGCTGGAGTAACTCAGAGGTTCAGTCAGGATTTTTGGAGAGAAAAGATGGGTGACGTTTCATAGAAACATCGAAACGTATAAAATAGGTGCAGGAGGAGGCCATTCGGCCCTTCAAGCCAGCACCGCCATTCATTGTGATCATGGCTGATCGTCCCCTATTAATAACCCATGCCTGCCTTCTCCCCATATCCCTTGACTCCACTAGCCCCCTAGAGCTCTATCTAACTCTCTCTTAAATCCATCCAGTGATTTGGCCTCCGCTGCCCTCTGTGGTAGGGAATTCCATAAATTCACAACTCACTGGGTGAAAAAGTTTTTTCTCACCTCAGTCTTAAATGACTTCCACTTTATTCTAAGACTGTATCCCCTGGTTCTGGACTCGCCCAACATTGGGAACATTTTTCCTGCATCTAGCTTGTCCAATACTTTTATAATTTTATATATTTCTATAAGATTCCCCCTCATCCTTCTAAACTGGGTTGAGACCCTTCTTCAGACCTATATAGTAGGATCTATCCTTTGACAGCCTTCCTCAGTGTCTGCAATTCCACCAATTGTTTAATATGTCATCGACATTGTGTTTAGTTCTGGGCACCATGTTGTAGGAAAGATGTTGTCAAAGGCTGGAAAGAGTACAGCGAAGATTTACGAAGATGTTGCCTGGACCAGAGGGTCTGAGCCATAGGGAGAGGTTGAGTAGGCTGGGATTATATTCCTTGGACTGCAGGAGGATGAGGGGTGATCTAACAGTGGTGTATAAAATCATGAGAGGAATAGATTGTGTAGATGCACTGGGTCTCTTTGCTCAGAGTAGGTGAATCAAGGCCCAGGAACATAGGTTTAAGATGAAGGGGAAAAGATTTAATCAGAATCTGAGGGGTAACTTTTTCACACAAAGGGTGGAGGGGGTACGGAACAAGCTGCCAGAGGAGGTAGTCGATGCAGGGACTATCCTAACATTTAAGAAACAGTTAGACAGGTATATGGATAGAACAGGTTTGAAGGGATCTGGGCCAAATGTGGGCAGGTGGGACTAGTGTAGCTGTGACATGCTGGCCGGTGTGGGCAAGTTAGGTCGAAGGGCCTGTTGCCAAGTAGTATCACTATTTGACTCTATGAATAACGTCCTCTTATGTCATTAAGCTTAAATTCTTCCCTGTATTCTTGAGTATCCTCTCCTTAGTTAAGCTTTTATTTAAAACATGTGTATAAAGTGCACACATTCAGATAATCAATCTCTCTATTTCTACTTGTCAAGGATACTTCATGGTTCCTTTTGGCCCTCATAATTCCCTGCTTGAGTTCTTTCCTGCTTCCCCTATATTCCTCAAAGCCCTGTCTGATTTTATCTTCCTAAACCTTACATATGGTTCCTTTTCCTTTCTGATCAAATCAACAATCTCTCTCATCTTCCAAGGTCCCCATCCTTGTCCCTCCTCCTTACTGGAACATTCCAATTCACAACTCTGATCAGCTGCTCTGTAAATAACTCCCACATGTCAGATGCAGACTCATCCAACAACAGCTGCTCCCAATTTATTCTCCCTAGCTCTGCTTAATAATGTGTAATTTGTATTCTTCCAATTTGGTAAATCCCCCATGGTCCTGACTTATCATTATTCATAACCATCTTAAAACCTAAGGAGTTGTGATTACTGCTTCCAAATTACTGCTTCTCTCCATTAGAATGCTATTCACCTGACCAGGCTTGTCTCCCTTTATAAGGGAATAAATTGTGGGGTCAGAGAAGAAGTTGTGGGTCTTTGGCAGAGATATTGGTATCATTGAAAGCCAGATGTGAAATGCTGGAAGACTGGAAAATGACATGTTCTGCCCCTATTTTAAAGGCTGCAAGGAAAAGCCTGATGGGAAGTTATTGGAAGGGATTCTGAGGCACAGGATCTACATACATTGTGAAAGGTAAGAACTGATTAGGGATAGTCAACATGGCTTTGTGCATGAGAAATTGGTTTGAGGTTAGTGTTGCGATTTCATCAGTTAAGAGATTTTAGTAACATTTAATGTGTTTCCTGTTTGTGAAGTTCCACTTGAAGTTGCTGAATAGTGGCATGGTGGCGCTGTGGTAGAATTGCTACCTTACAGTGCCAGGGACCTGGTTTGATCCTGACACTTTTCAAGTATTTAGGGTACAAAGGGATTTTTTAAATAAAGGAAGGATTTGGCAATATACCTGTCTAACTGTTTCTTAAATGTTAGGATAGTCCCTGCCTCGACTACCTCCTCTGGCAGTTTGTTCCGTACCCCCTCTACCCTTTGTGTGAAGGGGTGCTGACTATGAGGAGTTTGTAAGTTCTCCCGGTGACTGTGTGGGTGTTCTCTGGGCGCTCTGGTTTCCTTCCAGAGTCCAATGACATACAGGTTTGTGAGTTAATTGGCTTCATTAAAATTGTAAATGGTCCCTAGTTTGTAGGATAGTGCTAGTGTGCAGGGATCGCTGGTCGGCACGGACTCAGTGGGCCAAAGGGCCTGTTTCCACACTGTATCTCTAAACTAAATGGTCACCAGTTGAGGGTTCTTCGCTTCTCCCCTGCACGGGCAGTTTGTCTTAATCTGTAATAATGGGGAAAAAACAAAAACATATCAAAAAGGTACAAATCTAGTAGAGATAATTGGCAATGAACCTGAAAATATTTGATGCCACCTTTAAATAGAAATGAGGGAGGTAGTTATGGATGGAGTAGACGCTGGAGGTGCGTGGATGAGTTGGACAGGGAAGATTTCCCTCATGTTGTGAAAGTATATTCAACAGCATTAGCTGGAGAGTTGAACTTCAAATGCTAGAGGTAGAGTCAACGGATATATCATCTTTCCACTCTGCGTATATCTGTGAATGTTGAACGAGAAAGTGTTAAATCATTACTGAGTTGCCACGTAAATGGAGTCTTGCCATGGAGATAAATGGTGATCCTGAGCCACATGTTGCCCCATAGTGTAAATGACAACATTGTTTAGCACTTAAGATATATTGAGCTATTTTAAAATTGTCACATTTTTTTCTCATACCAGTCATTTTTATTGTGATACAGGACACATTAAATTTTCAATTACATTAATGCATCCTGATGAGCACATTTTCAAGGAATATTTGTATTCAGAATGAATTATAATAGTGCACGTGAGTAATTATAATCATTGCCAGTTGTATCCATTCTTTGGTCTTCTGTGCTAGTCTAAAGTCCTTCCTTTATTTAAAAAAATCCCTTTGTATCGTAAACGCAAGTATTTCTTTGATCCAATTATGTTATATTATAGTCGACCTTGATGATGAGATCCAACATCGTCTTAAGTGTGCTGGAACAGCTTTTGGACGTTTTCGAACGCGAGTCTTTCAAAATCGTGACTTCCAAAAATACACCAAAATGTTAGTGTACAAGGCAGTGGTGATTCCAACGCTCCTGTATGCATCAGAAACCTGGACAACATACCGACGCATCTGAAAACACTTGAAAAGTTCCATCAACAATGTCTTCAAAGCAGCTTAAATATCAGTTGGGAAGACAGAAGAGTCGATGTCAGCATGCTGAATGAAGCAAAAAGATCTAGCATCGAAGCCTTCATCATCAAGAACCAACTAAGATGGGTTGGTCATGTTGTTTGGATGGAAGACGAGTGTCTAACAAAGCAAACCTTCTACTCCCAGCTTAAAGAAGACAAACGGAAAATAGGCGGACAAAAGAAGAGATTCAAAGACTCCTTAAAAGCTAGCGTGAAGAAATGTGAAATCGACATCGACAATTGGGAAACCAGTGCCAAGGGCAGGAGACTCTAGCGAACCTTCATCCAAGAAGGAACAGCGACCTTCGAAGCCACGAGATGCGCAAAATTAGAAGAAGGGAGAAGAAAATGGAAAGAGAGGCAGCAACAAACAAAGCCCGATCTGCCATCTGGAATTACCTGTCCTGAATGTCGAACAACTTTCAAAGCCAGGATTGGACTCATAAGCCACCTGAGAGTCCATAAAAACAACAGAATGTAAAAACAATAGAACGTAGATCATCATCCTCGACCTCGGGGTGATAGCCACGACGACGATTATAGTAATATATCCAAACAAACATTTTGATCACTAACTTCCTTTGTATATAGTGACCTGTGTTGATATTCAAATGCAGGAAAGAGGGTCCAGATGCAAACGATACAATACGATATGATACGATAGAACTTTATTTATCCCAGGAGGGAAATTGTTCTGCCAACAGTGTTAAAACACTACAAGACACAAGAATCATGAATTTAAAGTGACGAGTCGGAGAGGGGCGGGCAGGGGATAGAGCAGAGTCGGTCTTCCCCACAACAGAAGGGGGGGTTTCTACAGTTTGATAGCCACAGGGGAAAAAGGATCTCATGTGGCATTCTGTGCTGCATCTTGGTGGAACCAGTCTGTTGCTGAAGGTGCTCCTCGGGTTGACCAGTGTCTCATGGAAGGGGTGAGCTGTATTGTCCAAACATCAGCCATGGTTGACATACAGACAATGTCCTCATTCTCCTGGCAAGTCCTGTAAAAAAAAAAGAGGGCAGTTGAATTATGAAACTTCATTTTTGAAGCTTTTAATTACTTCCATTTTAGGTATTTTTCTAATTAATTTTGTTTCCAAAATCTGAAAAAAATGTTGCATGATTTTTAATTGTAAAATCTATTTAATAGCCAGGGATACATGCAAGGATTTCAAGAGCCTTTGCTGGAATGACATAGAAACATAGAAAATAGGTGCAGGAGGAGGCCATTCGGCCCTTCGAGCCAGCACCGCCATTCATTGTGATCATGGCTGATCGTCCCATATCAATAACCCGTGCCTGCCTTCTCCCCATATCCCTTGACTCCACTAGCCCCTAGAGCTCTATCTAACTCTCTCTTAAATCCATCCAGTGACTTGGCCTCCACTGCCCTCTGTGGCAAGGAATTCCATAAATTCACAACTCTCTGGGTGAAAAAGTTTTTTCTCACCTCAGTCTTAAATGACCTCCCCTTTATTCTAAGACTGTTGTCCCTGGTTCTGGATTCGCCCAACATTGGGAACATTTTTCCTGCATCTAGCTTGTCCAGTCCTTTTATAATTTTATATGTTTCTGTAAGGACCCCCTCATCCTTCTAAACTCCAGTGAATACAAGCCTAGTCTTTTCAATCTTTCCTCATATGACAGTCCCGCCATCCCAGGGATCAATCTCGTGAACCTAGGCTGCACTGCCTCAATCACAAGGATGTCCTTCCTCACATTAGGAGGCCAAAACTGTAAACAATACTCTAGATGTGGTCTCACCAGAGCCCTATACAACTGCAGAAGAACCTCTTTACTCCTATACTGAAATCCTCTTGTTATGAAGGCCAACATTCCATTAGCTTTCTTCACTGCCTGCTGTACCTGCACGCCAACTTTCAGTGACTGGTGTACAAGGATGCCCACGTCTTGCTGCACCTCCCCCTTACCTAACCTAACCCCATTGAGATAATAATCTGCCCCCTTGTTTTTGTGGCCAAAGTGGATAACCTCACATTTATCTATATTATACTGCATCTGCCACACATCTGCTCACTCACTCAACCTGTCCAGGTCACCCTGCAACCTCCTAACATCCTCTTCACAGTTCACACTGCCACCCAGCTATGTGTCATCCGCAAACTTGCTAGTGTTGCTCCTAATTCCCTCTTCCAAATCATTAATATATATGGTAAACAGTTGCAACCCCAACACCGAGCCTTGCGGCACTCCACTCGCCACTTCCTGCCATTCTGAAAAGGACCCGTTCACTCCTACTCTTTGCTTCCAGTCTGCCAACCAATTTTCTATCTATGTCAACACCCTACCCGCAGGTGCAGGCAATCAGTATATGCTGTTTGAGTCCTACTCACTGCTGCCAGCATGGTCTACCTTCCTGTACTCCTTTCGGGAGGTGTCAGCTCATTGTGCCACATGCAACCAGAAAAGACAGGAACTTGGGACAATGTCTAAGCAGCAGGTTATATTCTGTTCTTCTGAAGAAGGGTCTCGACCTGAAACATCACCTCTTCGCATTCTCCAGAGATGCTGTCTGACCCGCTGAGTTACTCCAGCTTTTTGTGTCTATCTTTGCTTTAAACCAGCATCGGCAGTTCCTTCCAACATCGGCAGTCCCTTCTATATAACCAAAAGTCTCATCTTGAACACTTCCTGTCTGCGCTCTATATTTATTTTAGAAAAAACACTACCATATATCGTTATGATTTTTGGCCATCTTACTCGCAGTCCTCTTCCGCTGAGCAACCCCGAGGATTTTTCTGATCGATGAAAAATAAAAAAGTTATGAGTGTTAAAAAAATTTTTTTTTTTTTAAATCTTGATCAGCTGATTGGTCCTCTTGCCTGTCAATCACCATGATGAAGGCAGGAATATAAAACCCCAGATGCCTGGACGTGAGTCAGTCACTCTGGAAGATCGCGAGGGAGAGACCACAACTGTGATTCTAAGCTGTCAATCAACTGAACTGTGAGTCTGCAATATACTTGCAATAGTTCAAGTTCAAGTGAGTTTATTGTCATGTGTCCCTGTATAGGACAATTAAATTCTTGCTTTGCTTCACCACTCAGAACATAGTAGGCATTTACTACAAAATAGATATGTGTGTCCATATACCATAATATAAATATATACACACATGAATAAATAAACTGATAAAGTGCAAATAACAGATAATGGGTTATTAATAATCGGAGTTTTGTCCGACCCAGGTTTAATAGCCTGATGGCTGTGGGGAAGTAGCTATTCCTGAACCCGGTTGTTGCAGTCTTCAGGCTCCTGTACCTTCTACCTGAAGGTAGCAGGGAGATGAGTGTGTGGCCAGGATGGTGTGGGTCTTTGATGATACTGCCAGCCTTTTAGAGGCAGCGACTGCGATAAATCCCCTCGATGGAAGGAAGGTCAGAGCCGATGATGGACTGGGCAATGTTTACTACTTTTTGTAGTCTTTTCCTCTCCAGGGCGCTCAAATTGCCGAACCAAGCCACGATGCAACCGGTCAGCATGCTCTCTACTGTGCACCTGTAGAAGTTAGAGAGAGTCCTCCTTGACAAACCGACTCTCCGTAATCTTCTCAGGAAGTAGAGGCGCTGATGAGCTTTCTTGATAATTGCATTAGTGTTCTCGGACCAGGAAAGATCTTCAGATATGTGCATACCCAGGAATTTGAAGCTCTTGACCCTTTCAACCGTTGATATAAATGGGGCTGTGGGTCCCCCTCCTATTCCTTCCAAAGTCCACAATCAGTTCCTTGGTTTTGCTGGTGTTGAGGGCCAGGTTATTGCGCTGGCACCATATAGACAATAAATGATTTGTTAGCCCTTAATGACAATGCAATGAGTTGTTTGGCAATTTGGTGGCCCGCACTCTGCCAGAAATGCTGTGAAATTGAGTTTGGTGGCTCGCACTCTGCCTGAAATGTTGTGAAATTGAGATTGCTGGCCTGCACTCTGCCTGAAATGCTGTGAAATTGAGTTTGGTGGCCTGCACTCTGCCTGAAATGCTGTGAAATTTAGTTTGGTGGTCCGCACTCTGCCTGAAATGCTGTGAAATTGAGTTTGGTGGCCCACACTCTGCCTGAAATGCAATTTCAAGCAATAGCCATAAGTGAACTGCCAGCCCTGAGTGACTGAGCTGCCAGCCCACCTGCCTTGAGTGACTGAGCTGCCAGCCCACCTGCCTTGAGTGACTGAGCTGCCAGTCCAGCAGCCTTGAGTGACTGAGCTGCCAGTCCAGCAGCCTTGAGTGACTGAGCTGCCAGCCTAGCAGCCCTCAGTGACTGAACTGCCAGCCCAGCAGCCCTGAGTGACTGAGCTGCCAGCCCTGAGTGACTGACCTGCCAGCCCAATAATCCATTCGTCCCACAACGTTCATACTAGCACTCCAGAATCCCCCCCCCCCACCCCCACTGGCCACCAATATTGGAATTGGTGGAGGTGGAATATTGCATTGGGGGACCAGACCACCCACGTGAACAAGGAAACCAACGCGTCCCACTTAGTCTAGTCCTGTATAATCCTGCATATTTATTCACAAAGGCTGAGCCTTGAGTGACTGAGCCTTTGTTATTTACTCCATCCATCTGCTTAGCTTTTGTCAATTCCTACACGCAGCTGCCTCTCCCATCCTGGATTTCCATATTTCCTTTTATCCCCTCTTTCTCTTCCCAGAACTCACCTTCCAATATTTCTTCCTTCAGCTTTAGATTTCGCTCATCTTTCCTTATCTGACATCCTTTTGTCTCCCTTTCACCATGAGGCTTTTCCACTTACTCCACCCATCTGCCTCCCTCCCCTCACCTGTATCCACCTATTGTTTGCCAATTTGCCCCTCTCTTTTCCAGCTTCCATCCCCATCTCCTACTCCGTCAGTCTGAAGAAAGGCCTCGACCCGAAATGTCAGCTGTCCATTTACCACTGCAAATATTGCCTAACCTGTTAGTTCCTCCATCAATTTGGTTTTAAATCACATTTCTTTTCCCTTTGTTTGGGTATTCAAGCCTGGGCCTAATTTGAGTTTTGGGTGGAAAATTGGCAATTTCCAAGATGCTACTAAATGTTTAATTGTCATTTGCACCTGAAACAGATCCGTACTTGCTGCAAGTCAACATGCACATTAACATAATAACACAAAGCACATGTACAATAATTAATAATACAATAAATTAATAATAAGTAATACTAGGTAGCCAGACCTTAATAGTGCAAAACCAAAGTATGTAGTGCAACCAAAACAAATCCATTGCTTTATTTCGAGAGTGATACTCCTAGAGGTGTCTTATAGACTGCTTAGGCATATTATTACCCCACTGCACCTAGAGCTTGTGGACTGGTCACAGAATTAAGCTAGCGAAACACATGAGCACATTTATATCGAAGAAAAAACAGAAATGTAATTTCCCCATAAGCTGCTAACTGTGCAACAACTGAAGTTTAATGCCCAGAAGGTTAAGAAACATGCTTACTCAATATTAAATCAGACATAAAACATTTAAATTTAAAAAGATGTTAAGATCCATCAATAGACCTCACTGTTGATAATGATCTCACAGTGGGGATTCGTGGTGATTTAATCTTTAGCCTATATTTATTCCTTTCCTATTTCATGCATTTTTGGCAAACCTCCAGACTTTTATACTATTTAATTCCGTAGCTAGTTAAGATTTAAGTCATAGAATCACAGCAGTGAATCAGGCCTGGATGACCCATTGAGTCCATGTTGGCCATCAACCACTCTTTACACCAGGGGTTGGCAACCTTGTTCGGCATAGGGGCCGGGACGCATGTCTGTGAGCGGATGGCAGGCCACATCTATCACGTGTACACATGGATCCCACCCCCATCCCACCCCGGATGGTAGGCATCAAATCACGTGTTCACAGAAGGTAGACAAAAATGCTGGAGAAACACAGCGGGTGAGGCAGCCTCGTGCAATTCTTGCATGTCTCACCAGCATTTCTCCAGCATTTTCGTCTACCTTCGATTTTTCCAGCATCTGTAGTTCTTTCCTAAACGTGTTCACAGAAGGTGCACGGCCATGCCGGCAGTTCTGTGCAGGATGCGGTACAGCCAGAGCTCGGCCACGCTCTGAGGGTAAGCGCTAGGCCGTGCTCGGGTTATGGGCCGCATTTTCCTGGGGCCCGTAGGTTGCCGACCTCTGCTTTCCGCTAATTCTATAATAATCCCATTTTCTATGTCCCCCTCTTTGTCGCCAACTTCCTCCATCTTTTATCACTAAACCAGGTTCATCCCAACCAGGGTGGGATATGGGAGGAAACCCAAGGGGGAGGGGGGGGGGTCACAGGGAGAAAGTGCAAACTGCACACAAGCAGCACCTGAGGTCAGATACAGACCCGTGTCTCTGGTGCTGTGTGGCAATGGCTCTACTGTCTCTACTGGCTCTGCCACAAAACTTCAAATGTTTTCAAGGCACCAATATTATTTGCCAGTCGTTTCAGACCTCATCCTTTCAATAACATATTCCTGCCAACTTTGTTCCCTCTTAGTGTTGGAAAAATTGCCTCTTCTAATGATCTTTTACTGCTTTAGCCTGAGGCCATGTGCAGGCGCCATTTGGCAGCCCCTTGCAGAGAACAGCCTAGGAAGCGATTAACTACCACCAGGAAAATTTATTTGCTTAAATGGATTTCATTCAAAAGTTAGGCAAGAGGAGGCAAATCACTTCTGAGCCTTAATGCAGCTGTGAAAATATTTTAAGACAATTTGAGGTTAGCATTTTTTTTAAATCTCTCTGGTCCAAAAATTCTTATTTTGTAATATTTGGAGGTTTTGCTCTTTGTTATTGTGGCCTCATTGTGTCATGGAAGGAGAAACATAACATTAAGCAGGAAACTAGATTCTTATTTGCTTTGCTACCACAATTAAACCAACAGAATTTGCAGTTGTGGAAAGCTCAGTAATAGATAAGATAGGAACAGCATTTGCTATCTTTAAAAATAGTTTCTTATATAAGTTCAATTGAGAGAATCATATCACAGTGAGGTTGCAGCGAGATAAATAATGGCATCGGAATGGCATAAGAATATACAGTACATGAAAATTAAAATAAAACTGCTGATGTTGGAAATATGAAATAAAACAGAAAATATTGCAACATTTCACAGGTCAGGCAGACTCTGTGAAAAGAACTACAATTCACATTTCAGGTCTGGAATCCAGGTCAGAGTAACTCTCTTTCCACAGATACTGCTTGACCTGTTGAGTGTTTTCAATATTTTCTGCTTTTATTTCAATGTACAGAATTGACCAAAGAGTGAAGATGGACCTGTAGTTAAATGCCCAACACTAGTTTACATTTTGTTACTTTCCATATTATATCCACTTTGATTTATGGTTGATTTGCAAGGCACACTTTATTCTACATCTACCAAAGAAGAGTCTCGATCCGAAACATCACCTATTCCTTTTCTCCAGAGATGCTGTCAGACCCGCTGAGTTACTCCAGCTTTGTGTGTCTATCCTCTGTTTAAACCAGCATCTGCAGTTCCTTTCTACACATGTTAGTTATTATTTCTGCACTGATCATGAAAAAATAGCAGACAAATGCAGAAAGTGGTAAGGAAGACAAATAGCACATTATTGCATGCCGTTTGGAGTTTAGAAAAAGGGAAGGATTTGTATAGGGTGTTTATTAGATCACAGCTGGAGTACTGTGCACAGCGCTAATCCCCGTATTTAGGTAAAGGATGTACTGGCACTGGATGCAATCCACAGGAGGTTCACAGGCTAAAAGATTCTCCTATCATGAATGCCTAAGGATATTATATCTGATTTCTTTGGAATTTAGAAGAATGAGGGATCGCTTTTGAACATATAAGATCTTTAAGGGGCATGGCAGGCATTAAGCATTAAGGATAAGCATTAAGATCTTTCAATTTGTGGGACAATATCAAAGGAGAGGACGGAGATAAAACATTAGATCATTTAAAATTGAGGTCTGTGGGATATTTTTACAAAAATCAATGAATCTCTATAATTGTCTATCACAGAGGGATATAGAAACATAGAAAATAGGTGCAGGAGGAGGCCATTCGGCCCTTCGAGCCAGCACCACCATTCATTGTGATCATGGCTGATCATCCCCTATCAATAACCTGTGCCTGCCTTCTCCTCATATCCCTTGACTCCACTAGCCCCTAGAGCTCTAATAGAAACATTGGAGGCAGATCACGAATAAATAAGGTGTTGCATTTTTGAAAGGTCAGGGAATCGAGGGTTATGCCCTGCATGTGAGAGCGGGCCAAATGTTTTATTACTGCTCCTCCTTTCTTGTGTTCATATCTTCTTATGATTCAAGGAAACAGGATTAGGTGTTCAGACTCTCAACTTCCAAGTGTCCGCCTTTAATCAAAAATCATATCAGGCCATCTAACCACTGGAGCACCATAGATGTAGCAATGTGCTTTACCTCATATGTGACTCTCAAACGGAGTGATCCATTTGCTCCTGAGTAAAGCCCCCTGCTACTGACATAGCTCACTGACCACATACTTGCCAGATCGTTGTATATTCAGCTTCTAACTTTAGATGGGATAAAGTGTGTTAAAACTAACGCCAATTGACATAGCCCTAGATACTTAACTTAATAAAGTGATCAGTATCCAAGTAGAATCTAACAAAAGGCATTTACAATTATTTGAAGGAGACGGGCTTATTTTCAATGCCATTTATGTGTAAAAGTGCTCTCTGAGTCTCTTGATTGGCCTGCCTCAAAGTTTAACCTTGTTTTTCTTTCTTCTGCATAGTCTCATTAGAATGTTTCTTTGTCTCTATCAATTCTGTCATATCCTTATTATTTTAAGCAGTTTGGTTAGATAACCTCTTTCTTCTATGTTAAAAGAAACACAAAAAAGATTTTGCAACCAATCCTCAAATCTTAACCCTCATTATTTTGCCATCTCTGCATTATGCTCTTCTTCTTCGTCAGATGTGGTATACAAAAACTCTGAGCAGTCCTCTATCAAAAATTCCATGCAATTGTAACAAGACTTATTTTCCTTTGTACTCAGCTCCCTTGAGATGAAGGCCAACATTCCATTTATCTTTTTGATTACTTTTTGTGCTGGTGCATTGGTTTTCAGCGTTAGTTTTGTTCTTTTACTGGACGTGGGTGTTTCTGGCAAGGCCAATGTTTAATGCTCGGGCATTTGAGCTGGATAGTTTGCTTTAGCATTTCTGAGGGTAGTTGGGAGGAAACCACGTTGCAATGGGCTTGTATTGGACCTTTGCAGGTAACAATGTCACCCATTCCTCCCTTAAAGAGCATAAGACAAGCAGACAATCAAGCATTTTTGTGGTCACCATTGCTGAGATTATAACCCTATCGGCTAAAGGCCGGCCCTGACCGGGTAACTGCCGGGATCGAGGCGCAAACTCGCGACCTTGCGGCCATGAGCCGAGCACTCTACCACTGAGCCACATGTTAAAATCTACGCTAAAAACCTTCCGTTCGGAAAACCGAAACATCCCGAAATCCGAGAAATGTCTGGTCCCAAGGCTTTCGGATAAAAGGTTGTGCACCTGTATAGATATGAACAACATTTTCATCTCCTCCCTTGTCGGACCTTATGTTGACACATTCAAAAATGTATCTAATGTAACTTCCCTTCAAAGATGCTTTGATCATTTCACAACTGCTCACATTCAGTCACCTTATTGTAGATGGCAGATTCCAGTAACTTCTGTATTGCTGATAATAAACTGACAGAAGGTTTATTGAGTGGCCACCCACACATTGGCTACAGTCCACAGGGATTGTAAAGGGATTGTATGTTAAGCAAAGAGAAAAAGTCTCTTTTGGTTTGATGTTGACTACGGCTCTCACAGAGCAAGGACAGTGGGTTTGTGCACTATACATTCAAAGTAATGCTCAGTAATGTATAGATCAACAGTACAACTAAATTCCCAATCTCCAATGACACAAAAGAAGCACATAATCATTTAGGTACTTTGTGATACTCCGTATGCTTTGGAGGGATCTAACATTTATCATAATGGATGGAACAATTTCTTCCACATTTACACTTTTTTTCTGAAAATTGATCAAACATCGTGAATAACCAATTCAGAAAGTGACAGTTGCATAGCCCCTCCATATGTTTTGAATTTACTTTCCATAACTCTTACTCGATGTTTATCCTATCAATATTACACAATCAAGCCATCTTTCCCAAACCACCACTACATTCTGGCTCTTTTAAGCAACAATACCATCTTGGTTGCTCTCTATTTCAGGCCAAGTGGAGAGGTGGCGTTCATGGAGGAACAATGGCAACTGCTGGTGAGGATCAGATTAGTCATCATGGATTTGAGGGTGAAATAGTCTTCGCTTGTTCCACTCTTCCTATGGAACCAAAGCTTCAATGTATTCTCTAGTCATAAAAACTTCTCACTAATTTGAAATTTGAATGGTTGCTTTACATAATTGAAATTGGTTATTTTTTCAGGTATATTTTGTTATATTCATTTTGAAATGTCATCTGTTTTGATATTTGGCAATTGCCATTCTGGGTAATCTGTAACAAAGATTATTGACAAAAATAAATAAGCTTCCTTAAAGGACAATGCTCAGGCTCAATGTGTTTTTTTTCACAGATTGAGATATAACATATGACAGTGAGTTTTTTTCCAAATGTCAAGTAAAATTGAAAAGCAATTTCAAGGTGGCACAGTATGCAGAGGTAGAGTTGCTGCCTTACAGAATCAGAGGCACAGGTTTTTTTATCATGACTAGGGGTGCTGTCTGTATGGTTAGTACGTTCTCCCTGTGACTGTGGGTTTTCTCTGGGTGCTCTGGATTCCTCCCATACTCAAATGATGTGCAGGTTTGTAGGTTAAATGGCTTCGGTAAAAAACTGAAAATTGTCCCTAGTGTGTAAGATGAACTCTAGTTGGTGCAAACCCTGTGGGCCGAAGGGTGTTTCCATGCTGTATCTCTAAAGTCTAAATTATTTTTCAAAAAGAAAACTGGTTGAAGGACATGGCGGATGGGGGGAGTGAAGCAAAGTCAACACAAAAAATTAAGTGACAAGAAATGGCTACAACAATAGGCTCAATTACAGTAGCTATAAGAAGAATATTGTAAGGTGTTGTTGCATCTGTTGCAAATTACATTAAGAAACTTGCTAAGCTTTGAGAAACAGGGTATTAAAGACTTGAGGAATTGGTGATTTTATTGATGAATCAATTCCACCCCAAAACCAAGCAAGATTGTACAAAGGTTCAGATTTGATTCATGTTAATTAAACGATGGCTGATTGGCTATATGGACGAATTGTGAAAGTTCCCACACATCTGAAATTCTGGCAATACCATCCCACAGAGGAGTGTGTGTGTCCGAGACTGAGTCCAAGCACTGGAATTGCAGAGGAAAAACACATTAGGTTGCAAGTGAGAGTGACTTTTCGATGTAATAGCAAGTATTTGTCAAGAGTCTTTGACCTGAAACATTAATTGGAAGGACTCAGTGGATCGGGTAGCATCTGTGGAGGAAATGGATAGATGACATTTTGAGTAGGCACCCTTGTTCTGAAGAAGGTCCTGGCCTGAAATGTCATCTGTCCATTCCCTCCATAGATGCTACTTGTCCCACTGAGTTCCTCCAGCACTCCGTGTTTTGCACAACATTGCATCATCTGCAATTATCTGTCTCTGTGTTAATTATATTTCTCTTGCATCAAATGTTGCCTGACCTGCTGAGTTCTCACAATTTTTCTGCTTTATCTATATCATATCTATATTACTAAAAGTCTGATCTTGACCACTTCCTGTTGTTCTGTATATTAATCTATATTACTAAAAGTCTGATCTTGATCACTTCCTGTTGTTCTGTATATTAATTTTTGAAAAAACGCTGCCACTTACGGCTGTGATTTTTGGCCATCTTACTCAGTCCCCCTCCGCTATGCAGGACAAGAGGATTTTCCCCATCGATGAAAAATAAAAGAGTTATTAGTGTTTAAAAAATGTTGAGATTCTCTCTCCTGAAGGCCACGCCCCTTCCTGAGGGACTATAAAACCCGGAAGTGTTGAGTGCCTCAGTCAGTCTCTGCAAGATGGGTGAGCGAGAGGGTCACGTCTCTCAGTCTGAGTTGTGAATAACACTGAATACATGTCTACTAAACTGTGATTGTGGTTTTACTGACCTGGAGTGCCCTTAATGTGGTTTGAAAATGAAAATGTGGTTGGTTTGAAGTGAAGCACAGCAAATGGTTGTTGGTGGTTGGTTTTAAATGAAGCACAGCAAATGGTTGTTGGTGGTTGGTTTGAAATGAAGCATGATTAAAAGTCTAAACTTGACAAACGCTACCACTTATGGCTGTGATTTTTGGCCAGCATACTCAGTCCCCCTCCGCTCATCAGGTGCAGAGGATTCTTCCCATCAATGAAAAATAAAAGTGTTATTAGTGTTTAAAAAAGATGTTGAGAATCTCTCTCCTGTCAATCACGCCATGTAGGCCACGACCCTTCCGGTGTGAGGGGGAGGGATTATAAAACCCGGAAGTGTGGGTGTGGCTCAGTCTCTGCAAGATGGGGGAGGGAGAGGTCACGACTCTGTCTGAGCTGAGAATCAACTGAACATACAGAATGTCCACTGAACTGAGTGTGGTGTTTATGTGGTGTTTTGTGTGGTGTTATGGTGGTTTCACCCTGCGTGAAATGGTATGAAACTGCATTTGAATGTGGTGGCCTTGCACCCTGCATGAAATGGTATGAAACTGCATTTGAATTTGGTGGCCTTGCACCCTGCATGAAATGGTATGAAACTGCATTTGAATTTGGTTGCCTTGCACCCTGCTTGAAAAAGTATGAAACTGCACTTGAGTTTGGTGGCCTTGCACCCTGCTTGAAGTGGTAGAAAACTTCGCTTGAATTTGGTGACCTTGCACCCTGCTTGAAGTGGTAGGAAACTGCACTTGAATTTGGTGGCCTTGGACCCTGCTTGAAGTGGTATGAAACTGCGCTTGAGTTTGGTGGACTTGCACCCTGCTTGAAGTGGCATGAAACTGCACTTGAATTTGTTGGCCTTGCACCCTGCTTGAAATGGAATTTCAAGGAATAGCCATGAGTCAACTGCCAGCCCACCAGCCGTGAGTGAGCTGCCAGTGCATGAGGCTTGAGTGACCCTCTGGAAACCAGTCCCTTCAGTCCACAACACCCATACGAGCGCTCCAGAAAGCCCCCCCCCCCCCCCCCCCCCCCCCCCCTACTGGCCACCAATATTGGAATTCGTGGAGAGGTGGAATATTGCGTTGGGGGACCAGCCCTCCCATGTGAACATGGGACCCAACGGGTCCCACTTAGTCTAGTTATTACTAAAACTCTCATCTTGACCACTTCCAGTTTGCTTTTTTTTTTAAATTGCGCAAAAACAGTACCATTTATCACTAGGATATTTTGCCACCTTACTCACCGTTCTCCTCTCCTCCAAGCACACCAAGTTTTGTTCGGAACAGTGGAATTATACAAAAGTTATGAAGTTTAAAAAAATTGTGAGATCAGCAGATTGGTCTTCTAGCCTGTCAGCCACCATGAAGGTTACGCCCCTTCCGGCACCCACTGGAGAATAAAGTCCGCAAGAGTGGTGTCGGGAAAGTCGCTGTGTGGTGTCCAGAAATCTGTGAGTGTGTGAATCCAGAAAGCTGTGTCAGTGAATGATTGTCCAGAAAGCCGTGAGTCAGTGAGAGTCCAGAAAGCCATGAGTGAGTCCAGAAAGCTGTGAGTCCGTGAGTGAGTGCCAGAAAACTGTGAGTGACAGAAAGCCGAGAGTCGGCGAGTTTGTGTCCAAAAAGCCGTGTGAGAGTCCAGAAAGTCATGAGTCAGTGAGTCAAGAAAGCCGTGTCCAGTGTCGGTGAATGATTGTCCAGAAAGCCGTGTCAGTGAGAGTCCAGAAAGCCATGAGTGAATCCAGAAAGCCGTGAGTGAGTCCAGAAAACCGTGAGTCTGTGAGTAAGTCCACAAAGCCATGAGTCAGTGAGTGAGTCCACAAAGCCATGAGTCAGCTGTGCCTGCGCAGTTTGGGGCTATGGGTGAGTGGTGGAATATTGCGTTGGGAGGCCAAGCCTCCCGTGTCAGAATGGGACCCAAAGGGGTCCCACTTAGTCTAGTATTTGTATTAAATTGTCATAGAAAGATATAGCATGGAAATAGGCCATACTACCCACTGCATCTACACTGAACATCAGTTGCCCCTTTTGCACAAATCCTATTCTAACACATTTTATTCTCCCCACATTCCTGTCAGTCCCCCAGCAGATTCTACCACTCATCTGTGCAATAAAGGTGATTTACAGCAGCCAACCAACCACCAACTAACACGATCTGTGAGAAGTGGGAGGAATCTGGAAGACCTGGGAAAATCCACACTCACAGGGAGAATGTGCAGACTCACACAGACAACATTAGAGGTCAGGATTAAACCCAGGATGTTGGAGCTGTGTGGCGGCAGCACTACTGACTGTCCTTCTCTGCAACTCAAATTGTTTCTCATCCACAGCATATGATAAAAACGTGAACATTTTCCCTTTAGGTTCCGAAAATTGATCAAACATCACCGACCTTTCATAATTTTGGCCTTTACTTTTCATAACTTTGACTCCTTCATGTTTACCCTATCCTTATCACAGAATTAACTGGTCCAAAAATCCATTTGCATTGCCTTTAATGTATTCCATACGCACTGTAAACTGACAAAACTGTTCGCAAGCCAGAGATACAGTACCTGATGACTTTCAGCTTTTAAAAGAATAAATAATGGAATCTTGGCTCACTGGCTCTTAAGAAATTAATTGGGTGCCTGATCGAAATGTCAGGCTAAATGAAAAAAGCTGACAGTCTAATTGGGAAAGTGAGGAAAGGTCGTCAGTGATGAAATGCCCCAATATAAGCACTTGGAATTCACATAGATTTCATGTTCTGAGTTCTTGTCATGCCATTTAAAAAAAGATTCAACTGTTCATTTTTCCATGAAGGTTGATAATGGACCTTATTTTGCAATGCAACTATCAACACTTAGCATATCTTAAATATAAACTAGGCAATTATGACTAGTAATTGCACATAATGTACATAGTTAAATACATGAATTAGGAAGCTGCAGTCTAGATGCCCTGCGTTTTCTACAGCTATACCCTCTCTCATCACCCATCTCTTTATCTTTTTCCCCTTCCAACATCACATTTTTCTTCCTCGTCACAGAAGCTCCTGTTACCTCTTAGATCGAAGAGCAGGACATGAGGAGACCTGACCCAAAATCCCAAAGCTCAGCAGGGCCAGGTCAAATAAATGTCATCAGGAGTGATGTTGTCCTATTGATGTTGCTCTCTTGTATCCTGGTTCCAAAATTGATTTTTCTATCTGTTTAACAAGGAACTGCAGATGCTGGAAAATAGAAGGTAGACAAAAGTGTTGGAGAAACTCAGCGGGTGCAGCAGCATCTATGGAGCGAAGGAAATGGGCAACGTTTCGGGCCTCTCTGTTGATTGCTGCCTTACCTGAGAATGAAAGCCCGAGCCATTAGTTCATAACCATAAAAATAAGAAATGAAAGATATCCTTTTCAATGGTTTCTTAGTAGAAAGGATTCATTAACTGCTGTAGAAAATGTTGATAGTACTGTATGTATAATTTCTAATTGTATTTTTACTGTGGCAAATCTTTTTTAAATTAATGTTCACACCCAAAATGAGCAATTGATGAAACTTTAAGCATGTTTTGTTTATTTTATGTGAGGTGGTGCATTTTGGGAATTCTAACTATGGCAGGAACTACACAGTGTATGGTAGGGCTCTGGGAGTGTTGTAGAGCAGAGGGATATCAGAGTGCAGGTGCATGGTTACTTGAAGATCGAGTCGCAGGTAGATAAGGTGATTAAAAAGGCTTTTGGTACATTGACCTTCATCAGTCAGAGTATGAAGTCTAGAAGCTGGGAGGTCACGTTGCAGTTGTATAAGATGTTGGTGAATTAGTGATTAGTTTCCCTCCAGATATACCACCCTTAGGAGAGATAGAGCATGTTAGATGTTTTGCCACCAAAGTGGAAGGAACTGGAAGCAGTAATAAGGCATGCAAAGGCTTCTTTGGCCGAATGGATTCCCTTACCGGGTATATAGAATTGCACCTGATGTGCTTGGATTCTTGTGAAGGCTTTTGTGAATAGTTTGGGAGAAGCAGGTCTTACCAAGAGTTTGGCATAGAACAGCGGGTATTCTCATTCCCAAGATAAAGGAAACAGCCATTGTAAGCTGTTTGTAGGGTGAAAATCAGAAGCTAGTGTGACTTGGGTGGGGGAAAGATAGAGAGAGAGAGAGAGAGAGACAGGCTGTGTCTTTCTCAGCTCCAGTGGCTGAGAAGTTTTAAGCAGCCTTTGAAGGATCCTGTCGCTGGGAAAGGAACAGAGGCAGCGAGGCTTCATAGTCTAACTTATTGTTGGACTGTTGAAACTTTCCAATGCTTTAAAGACTCCTCCATTTAGCGTGAAAATCCCTTGATAATTTTCTGCATTGTCGAGGGAGCAGGGTGCGGCTGTCATTGGCGGACTGCCAAGAGTGCCTGGATATCGAGGGTTTGAAGTTTTTCGGTGCCTTTGCGGTGTTTTGGCACTGATTCTCTGCCCTAAAGTCATTTTGCACAGTGCGGCTGCCTGGCCTAATGTGAAGACGGTGCTTTTGCGTTCGGCAAGAAAGGGCGACCTGGCTTTCTGGCATGGACGAGTTTGGAACTTTCCTTCTTCAGCTGGAGGACTTTGCTTTTTGAGGATTGCTTTGGACTGTGACTGTCCCTGGGAATTAATTTGCTGAGCTGCTGGAGGGACGGGAGCTGGTTTGTGCCTCTGCCCGGATGGCGATGGCGGGGGCGCGGCCGAAGGCGAGGAGCTACGCAGCAGCGACATCAGCAGCGGAAGCGAGGCCATCTGAACATGAGCCTCATGTTGACTTGGACTGGGACAGTTTTGGTATCTCGGTTCAAACTGGGCCCCAGATGTCCAGGGGAGCAATTACGAAGGCTATGAATGCCCTTCTTGGTAGGGGGGCTATTGTCTCTTCCGAGCTCGAGAGGGGAAAGGTTGAGATGATATTGAAGAAACGGGAGGATGTGGCCACAGTGGTGGAGAGGGGGATTTCAGTGGGGGGGGTCCATATACAGGTGGACCCATGGGTGTCCAGGGTGAGACCGGTTCTCCTGTGGAGTTGCCCTACATGTATTCCGGATGCGACACTCATTCCACACCTGTCTCAGATTGGGGAGGTGCGGTCTAAGTGCTTTAGGCTCATGCACCCTGGGGGGGACCCGGAGGAAAAAGGGATTCTCAGTTTCAAAAGGAGGGTGTTTGTAAAGGTGGGGGAGGGGGAAGGCGATGAGGGGAGTTTCGAGGTGGAGTGTAGGGGTCTCCCTAGAACCGTGCGTTGGAGTTGGGGAAAGGCACGGTGTCATGCGTGCGGTGGTTATGGACATCTCCGTAGGGAATGTCCTAATCACGGGGTCGCTGCCAGAACCTCTAGCGCAGCGGCCCAGGAATGCACTGCTGGCCCATCAGCGGTGGCTCGTCATGCCTCTGAGGGGCGGGGTGGAAGCGCTGACCTGGCTGTGGCTGCTGGCACTGCCTCGGCGATCCGGGGCAGCGGGGATAGCCCTTCTGGGTCTGTAGTTTCCGCCTTGGGGACCCGGGGCAGCGAGGGCCCCCACCCCCTACATTCTGAACATGTGGGGGTGGCTGAAGGTGAGGCACAGGGGGAGGGTGGAGAGAAATGGGAGCTGCAGAAGAAGAAGAAGAATAAGCAGTAAAAGATTACCCAAGCGAGTCAAAAGCAGGTGGGTGTGCAACTGCCGAGTGCGGAGATCACCCAAGGGGTGCCTGTCAGCTCCAGGGAGGCCCAGAGTGAAACTGCCGTGGCCCAGCAAGGAGCTGAGGTGGCTCTGACGGGAGTAGGGAAGGTAACACGTGCGGGTGGTAAAGTGGCTGGAGGTAGTGTGGAGGCGGAAGACCCTTCCTTTATGGAGGTCACCACACCGCCGCATGCTAGTGGGACAAAAAGGAGGATTGGGCCTGGCGAGGAAGAGCAAAGACGTGAGTCCAAAGTAAGGGGGGTGCAGTTTTCCAGTCCTTCCACCACCGATGTGGGTGGAGGTCAGGAAATGACGTCTTCTGGGTTGGAGGTTGAGCCTCCGCTTCAGGGATCTCTCGAGGGTACCATAGGGTCAGGTGACGGGGTAGACACCTCTGGAGCGGTGTCCTCTGGGCGGGGGGAGGTTCTTTCATCACAGGGGCCCTCCGAGGGAGGTATCTCATCGTGTGTTGATCTTGGCTCCGCTGGGGGTGCGTCCTCTGGGTCGGAGGAGGTCCCCTCGTTTCAGAGGCCTACTAAGGGTGTTAGCACGCAGGAGGGTGGGACAAGCTCCCCTGGTAGTGTGGACCCTGAGACGGGGGATGAGCAGAGTCAGCCCGAGGGAGAGGGGCCGGGGGGAATGGTGTACCAATCAGTGCTCAATATTGGAGCCAGTGGAGGTGCCGAGGTGTGTATTGTACTGCCGGCTGAGAAGGCAGGGGAGAGAAAAAAGACTGGTGGAGAGCCTCTGGGTGTTGCCAGTGGAGGGGGTGCTTTCGATGCTGTGGAGGTCGGAGTTGTTTCGGGCAGCGACCTTCTTTCGGATTCTGGGGGTGCCAGTTTACCACAGACCCTGGGGGTGCCTCTTGTTTTCTCTTCCCCAGGCCCAGATGTGGAGGGTGAGGACAGAGCGCAGGAGCCCAGCCAGTCAGTGGGCTGCGTGATGCGGATAGGGGCTTCGGGACCCTTCCCCGGCATTGACCCTGGGGGTGGTGACATGTCGGAGGAGGGGGAGAGGGATGGGGCAAGTTTGTGTGAAGGGGTTAGCGAAATTCCAGAGAGCTCTGGTCTTTCGACTTCTGAAAATGACCTTGGTGATGCTGAGCGTGTTGTGTCAGGTGCGAGAAACTTGGCCGATAGCCCAGGAACCAAGGACGAGTCTCATACAAGTGCTATCTGCGAGTTGCTGGAATTTCTAAAAACAAGTCGAACCAACAAGACAAAGTTTGAGGCTGCTAAGAGACGGTGGGCTGATCTGTCGGCCTTAGTTGAAACTCTCGAGGCTATCCTTGCCAGCGAGGATAGTGGTCTTCCAGGCTCTGAGCAGGGCCAGCTTAGGGGCTTTTTGGAGTTCCTAAGAGAGAGGGCTACAGAGCCCAGGAGGAGAAGTGGGAGGATTTCAATCTAATATACCAGTGCATTCACGTTAGTTACCCTAAATTTAAACGGGAGTAGAGCGAGTTTTCGCAGATTCCAGCTTTTATCGGTCCTTAGGGAGGGGAAATTTGCAGTGTGTTTTCTGCAGGAGACGCATACTGTTGTCTGTGATGAACCCACCTGGAGATTGGAGTGGGAAGGTGAGGTCTATATGAGTCATCTTAGCTCAAATTCGAGTGGGGTGGCCATTCTGTTGGCTCAGAATTTCCTGCCCAATATTATAAAAGTGCAAGAAGTTGTGCCAGGACGTTTGCTCCATCTGGCTGTGAGCCTGGACGGCATGCCGTTGCATTTCATTAACGTGTATGCCCCCAGCTCCGGCACGATGCAGTCCGGCCTACTTCAGGAGGTGAATGCTCTGTTGAGCACTATTGATCGGGGAGAGTGTGTCTTCCTTGGGGGGGACTTTAACTGCACACTTGAGGTGCGAGATCGTTCTGGTACTCAGTGTGCCCCTGCTGTAGCGAAGAAGCTGAGAGGGTTGATTGATTCTTTTGAGTTGGTTGATGCGTGGCGGGACCTCAACCCAGACTCCACTGCTTTTTCGCGGAGGTCTGAGGGCGAAGGTTCCCGCATTGATCGAATATATATCTCCCGAGCATTTGTTTCCCGTGTCTCAGCGGCCTCAATGCAGCTGGTGCCATGCTCGGACCATTGTCTGGTGCGTGCGGATTTTAATCCAGCGTGCGCTCGGGCCGGGTCTGCGTACTGGCACTTTAATAACCGGCTGCTGGAGGATCGGTGTTTCCGGGAGTCATTCAGTCGGTTTTGGGTGAGGTGGAGAGAGAGGCAGAGGTGCTTCTCTTCCCTTAGGCAGTGGTGGGATGTGGGGAAAGCTCACATCCGTATTTTTTGTAAGGAATACACGTGGGGGTCGACCGGGCGGCGGGACTCAGCGGTTGAGAAGCTTGAGAGGGAGCTGAGGGACGCAGAGTCTCGCCTGGGTCAGGTTGGAGGTGAATCTTGCGAATGGGGTGTGTTTCATGAGAAGAAGGAAGCCTTGAGGAACCTGCAACTTGAGAGGTCCCGAGGCGCTTATGTGAGGGCGCGGGTCCAGATGCTGCACGATCTGGATCGAGCTTCGCCTTTCTTTTTCTCTCTGGAGAAAGGGCGGGGAGCCCGCAAACAGCTCGTGGAGCTGCTAGCAGATGATGGCTCCTCTGTCACGGATCCAGAGAGGATTAGTGCCTTGGTCAGGTCCTTTTATGGATCCCTGTTCACCGCAGGTGGAGTCAGTGGGGAAGCTCAGCAGGACCTGTGGGAGAGTCTACCGATTATGGATAGGGAGGAGGCCGATATTCTTGATGGCCCTTTATCTTTGGAGGAGTTGACTCGTGCATTGCATCAGCTCAGGAGGGGTAAGTCCCCCGGGCTGGATGGGCTGACGGTAGAGTTTGTAAGAGCTTTCTGGGGTATCCTGGGGGGTGATTACATGTTGGTTCTGGGGGAGAGCCTGGCGACCGGGGAGATGCCCCTCTCGTGGCATAGAGCAGTTGTTGTCCTGCTGCCCAAGAAGGGGGAACTCCGCTTGTTGAAAAACTGGCGCCCGGTCTCTCTCCTATGCACAGAGTATAAAGTTTTTGCACGTGCGATGGCAAATCGCCTGGGCTCCGTGCTGTCTCAGTTGATTCACTATGACCAGTCCTACACAGTCCCTGGTCGGTCCATTCAGGATAACATCCACCTGGTTAGGGACCTGATTCATCTAGCACAGGGAACTGGTCAGTCAGCTGCTTTTCTGTCTCTTGATCAGGAGAAGGCTTTTGATAGGGTAGAGCATGAATACCTTTTCGGGACGTTGCAAGCGTTCGGATTTGGACCGCATTTTGTGGCCCGGGTCCGCCTCTTGTATGCTGCAGTGGAGTGCCTTGTGAAGGTTAATGGTGCGTTGTTGGCTCCCTTTCATTTTGGGAGGGGGGTCCGTCAGGGGTGCCCCATGTCAGGTCAGTTGTAAGCGGTCTGTGTGGAGCCGTTCCTGTGTCTTCTTCGGAGGAGGTTGACAGGCCTGGCCCTACCGGGCCCGGGGGTGGAGTTGGTTCTTTCGGCATATGCCGATGATGTACTCCTCATGTTCACCGATCCTGGTGACCTGCGGAGGATGCGTGATTTCCAGAAGATATTCTCGGCTGCATCTTCTGCCAGGATTAATTGGAGCAAGTGCTCTGGACTTTTAGTGGGTCAGTGGCAGGTGGACTCCCTGCCAGAGGAGATGGTAATGTTTGCATGGAGCACCACGCACCTCCTCTATCTGGGGGTGTACCTGAGTCCCACTGAGGATGCTTGGCCGGCAAACTGGCAGGAGTTGGAGACGAAAGTGGTTGCCAGGCTGGGGCGCTGGTCAGGCCTGCTTGGAGTTCTTTCTTTTCAGGGGAGGGTGTTGGTCATAAACCAGCTGGTGGCCTCCATGTTATGGTACCGGCTGGCTACTCTTGTCCCGCCTTCCATTTTTGTAAATGCTTTACAGAAGAAGCTGGTGAACTTCTTTTGGGGAAATAGGAAGCACTGGGTTTCCGCAGCGGTCCTGAGTCTCCCGTTAGAGGAGGGTGGCCAGTCCTTGGTATGCGTGCGTACCTAGGTGGCAGCTCTCCGCCTCAGGACTCTGAGGAGGTATATGTATATAGAGAACCCCCCCAGATGGCACGTTTTGGCCACGTATTTTTTCCGACGGGGTCGTTGTCTAAGGGGGGTCTCGCGGCTCCCGGAGGCGGGCATCAGTCGACCTGCCCTAAGGGGCTTGCCTGTTTTCTACCGGGATGTGTTAAGAGTGAGGAATCTGGTTGTTTTCAGCCAGCGTGTTGCTCCACGAGGGGAGGGGGATGTTGCGGCTGCGGGAGTGGCCGGTCCTCACCAAATCATGGCGGGTGTCGAGGAGAGGCGCGAGCCTAGAGTGGTTTTGAATGAGCTCTTACCCGCTCCGTCAGATCTGCTCATCGTGCCTCGGTTCCGGGATATATCTCGGGCACCGACTCCACACAACCTGAGCCGCCTTTCTGAGATGATTAGCGTGCCGTTTCATGACGCGAAGAGACGCTCACTGTATAGAATGTTCCTGTACATTCTGCACCTCCTTGCCTTCGTCTCCCGTCCCGACACTCCATGGCGGACGGTGTTACCACCTGAAGGCGGGGAAGGTCCCCAGTGGGGGTCCCACTACAAGGGAGTTGTCCCCCTTTACATTGGGGACCTGGGGTGGAGAGTGCTGCACGGAGCGGTGGCATGTAACAAACTTTTGAGTCGGTTCACGGACTCGTCCGCTGCCTGTATTTTCTGTGGCGAGGAAGAGACCGTGTTCCACATTTATATGGAGTGTGAGAGGCTACTGCCCCTGTATCAATATCTGAAGGGGTTGTTGCTAAAGTTCTGGTTACATTTTAGTCCTACGATTCTTGTGTTTGGACACAAGGCAGGTTGTGGGGAGAGCCAAGTGGGAGGGTGGGACCTACCTGTCGGTCTACTCCTGGGCCTGGCCAAGATGGCCATACGCGGGTCCAGGCAGCAGGCGATGGATGGTCAGGCAAGGGTCGGCTGCTTGCCCCTCTTTCGGGCCTACGTCCGTGCACGTGTGTCCCTGGCGAGGGAACATGCGGTGTTCACGGGGACTTTGGAGGTATTCCGTGGGCGCTGGTCACCGCGAGGGGTTGAGAGTATTGTGAATAATGATTGTAATGTTGTACTATAATGACACTTGGTATAATGTAATTTCGTTTTGTGTATGACATGATCTGTTGTATTATTTGATGTGTTGAATAAAGTCTTGGAATTTAAAAAAAAAAAAAAAAAATGAGAGAAAGAGAGGGAATGCTGAGGCTACCTGAAGTGAGAAAAATCAATATTCATACCATTGGGCTGGAAGCAGCCAAGCAAAATATGAGATGCTGTTCCTCCAATTTTTCGTTTAGCCGCTCTCTGACAATAGTGGAGTCTGAGGACAGAAAGGTCTGTGTCGGAATGGGAAGGAGAATCAAAGTGTCCAGCAACCGGGAGATCAGGTTGGTTCAGGCAGGCTGAGCGAAGGTGTTCCGCAAAATGATCTCCCAGTCTGAGTTTGGTCTCGCTGATGTATAAAAGAGTCCACATCTTGAACAACTGATAAAGTAGATGGGGTTAGAGGAGGTGCAAGTGAGCCTCTGCCTAACCTGAAAGGACTGTCGCGGTCCCCGGACAGAGTCGAGGGAGGAGGTATAGCGACAGGTATTGCATCTTCTGCGGCTGCAGTGGAAGGTACCTGGGGAGGGGTGGTTTGGGTGGGAAAGAACGAGTTGACCAGGGAGTTGCGGAGGGAACGGTCTCTGCGGAAGGCGGAAAGGGGTGGAGATGGGAAAATGTGGCTAGTGGTGGGATCCCGTTGGAGGCAGTAGGTGGATTGGGTGCAGAATAAATCATGTCAGTTGGGGGCAGAAAGAAAACATCTGACATGCAGTGTGTGTATGGGAGGAGGGGGGGAGTGGGTGCTAGGGGGGGGGGGGGGGGCTCAACAGTTGAGCCCTCCTGAGGTGTTCTGAGCCTAACTCAACGAAACATCAGTGAAGGGAGGTGCCCACTTGATAAACCCAATGATATACTTGCATCAACAGGATTTGTTTTTTTTTTAATAAGAAAGTTAATATGTAAGTAGCTGTTTTATGCATAAGGAGTTATTTATTGTAAGTTGGTATGTTCTGTTAGATAGTTGGTATATTTTGTTAGATAGTTAGATAATAGTATGGCTTTGGGCTTGGTTTTCTTAATTGAGTGTTTATCCTAGAGTTGTAGCACAAGTACTTTGTGTTATAATTGTAATTTGTGAGTGCATTTGAATTAATGAATACTGAATGAATACATTTATTGGCCAAGTATTCAAATACAAGGAATTTAGAGTATTGTATTCAGTTCTGGGCACCATGTTGTAGGAAAGATGTCAAGTTGGAAAGGGTTCAGAGAAGATTTATGAGGTTGTTGCCAGGATTAGGTAGATGCCTGGAGTCTCTTGCCCAGAGTAGGTGAATCGAGGACCAGAGGACATAGATTAAAGGAAAAGTTTTCATAGGAATCTGAGGGGTAACCTTTTCAAGCTGCCAGACGTAGTTACGGCTTGGACTATGCCAATGTTTAAGAAACAGTTAGATTTTCATGGATAGGACAGGTTTGGAGGGATATGGACCAAACGCAGGCAGGTGGAACTAGTGTAGCTGGGACATGCTGGGCAGTGTAGGCAGGTTGGGCTGAAGGGCCTGTTTCCACACTATCACTCTATGACTTTATTACTTAAAACCAATATTGATTTTGCAAAGAACTCTGGATAAGGATGTAATGATTCATATAAATCACGAAATAGAAATACAAAAATAGAGGATGCTGCAAATATGATTAGGCATGTCTTAAATTCTTCATTTCTATTTCAAAAAGGAAGTTACATTTTATCTACAGTCGACCCATAATTGTTTTTTTCCCCATTTAGCTTGAACCAAGAATATAAGCGAGATCCAGATGCCTCATGTGAATTGTAGCATATACATTTGTAGCATTTATGTCATATAATTATATAAAGATAGTAGGATCAGGATTTGATCAAAGCAGATCACAGATGTAAAATTGAATTAGCTTTTAAGTTTTCATCGAGGTGCATCTTATGCTGCTGAATGAAGTCCTTAAAGCTTTTCACAGAATGGTGCAGAAAAATGATGTACCTTTGTAATGGTGAAGGGCAAAATTGTGTTCCATAAGACTTCAACATACATTCATATATATCATAAAGAATGGGTAATTTGCCATAGTAATTGTTTATTGATATAGCAATAAGGAGCAAGCAGCACTTACACTAAAATAATCAATGTTATTTTGTTTCCTTCATGGAGATATTCCGACATTATAAATCACATTGAACCAAATTAGTCTAAAAACTGCTACTTCATTGCGAGGTACACAACATCTGAAATCCAGTTCCAATGGGATGGAATTTCAAAAGCAGGACGCAGTATTCGCGTCAAAATTCAAACAGTACATCTACTTTGGTGATTCGCTTGATGTGAAATGTTGACAGATCTTCCTCCCCATTGAGCACTTTCCACAATGTTTTTTATTATCTCAGATCTGAAGAATATGCAGATCTTTGCTTTTGGTTGTCTACTCAAGGGTAAAAATGGGTTCCCTCAATGATGACTGGCCCTTTCACTAAAACCGGGTCAAGGACGGCAATGTGTGTGTGATGCAGATTGAGTGAAAAATAAATAAATGTTTGGAATCTCATAATCAAAAAGACAATTTGTGTATTGGTATTAACAGTGTAGGAGTCATTTAATAATCTTCATACGCAATCAGAATGGCAATGAGGCAAAACCTTTGTGCATTTATTTATATTTCCAATCCATCAGGGCATATGTTGCAGCTGATCAGATCAATCTTTGCAGCCCAAAATAAATGAGCAAGAGCCTTAAAGCGCAACAGATGCTGATTCTAAACTAATATTTGATTTTTTTAGGAAAGGTAGGTTGAGTGGGGTATAGACAAGATGGTGATGGGAGTAAGTAAGCTTGTTGCAGATAATGATCAAGAATCTAATCTCTGAAATGAAAATGGGAAAATTGAAGAACAAGGGGCCCAAGTTAAACACGGACCATTAAGTTGAAGACTGTAAGGTAATTGGCAACAATGATAATGGTGTTTTCTAATTTAATGTGGGAGTGGGAGTAATACAAACACGGTGCTAGGAGAAGAGAAGAAGGAGGGGGCTTGTTCAGGACTGAAAAAAGAAAACCATTTTTACTGGACACCCCCCTGTGCACAAAATGCAGCTTTTAAATACTCGGCAACGTCTGAGTATGTGCGTAATAATTAGGTTCTCTTTTAATACCGTGATAATGAGAGCCAGTGTAGTTTGTACCTGATACTCAGTTCACTGAAATGGCACAAGTTATGCAGGGTGAATGCTACTTTAGAGGAGGCAAGATCCTACTGCTTTGATTAGATAGGGGTGGGGAACCTATTCATGTTGGATGGCCGCATCCAAGAAACTTCAATTAGATATAGGATTATTTTGTTGAATCTTCTTGTACTCTTTGGTATTTTAAATATGTTCATTTTAAGATTAAAATAAAAATAATACAAGACGAACAAAAACATATTAATAAAAATAAAAGGATTTGTTGCACAAAATCGGGGGAAACTTTTTTTTCAAGTTCTTCCCTTCCCGGAGATGTGATCAATTTTCGGATCACATTCTCCGGGCTCCGTGGCCTACCATCGATGGAGCTGGAAGCCTCCTCGGACTGTGGTGAGCCCCACCGCGGGGGCGTGGACTTAACATCGGAGCGGATCCCTTGCCTGGGATCGCTCCCACCGCAGCCTGTGGACTTACCAACAAGGATTCGCAGTCTCGGGAGAGGCTAGTCGGGAGCTCCAATGCCGCAGAAGGTTCGACCAGCCCCAACGCGAGGTTTGATCGCCCGGCGCAGGGGAGCTGACAATCCCCCGATGCGGGAGCAGATCGCCTCGATGCGGATAAGCCCGACCGACGGACCGACTGAGCGACTGACCCTGACTCTGACTCTGACCCTAACCCTAGCTCTACATTTGTCATTTATCATTTCTATTTAACAGTTCACATCATAACTTTATAAAGATAAATCAATTGAAAAACAAAATTATCAGCAAGGTTAGCATTACCTTTATTCCTTGGAAATCTTGTTATTGTTTTGATGTAAGTAGGAGGCAGCCATGATCTCAGAGTGCTCGTTGCCTAGAGACCATAAAACAAAGCGCGGGATTGGTCAATTTGCATCCGACCTCAATGTCAAACGTGAATTGATTGGACAATTACTACTCTGAAAATTGGAAGTTTTTCCCATCTTTCAATAAAAATTTGCAAGTTTTGGTCTTGACGAGTTTCAGGTATGATTTTCATAATATTTTTACACAATATTTTAAAAATTCAGGTAGTTCCGTGAGTTGGGTCACGAACTTGAACGAAAAAGCTCCTTGGCCCACAGCCTAGGTTGAAAAGGGGTGCTGGAAATGGTGTATCAGTGCATCTAAAAGTGTATGGGAAACTGGGCCTTGGTGAATTTAAGGGGAGCATTAGAAATGGGATCTCAGTGAATTGAAAGGAAGAGCTGGAAACACCAGTGTGTTGACGGGGAGCACTGTAAACATGGCTTTGATAAAGTGGGGAGCAAGAAACAAAACCTGGAGAGCCAGATGCTGACCTATTGGGATTTCTGTATAATTGAATACTGGATTATTTGAGTCTTACTGTGTTTTGCAAAGATAGATTCCTTTTCTCACAGTTACGGCATGACTGAAGCTACCTCGTTTAACAACTTTGTCGACAGATAGTCAAAGCCATAAAACCTGTTCAGTACAGATGCGGAAAGATAGTTTGGCACATGATAATGAGATGACTCCCTGGTAGAGCATCCACACCCAGGTAGGCACCACAAATACGTTCATCTCCAGATTGCCACATAATCCATTGAGAAACTGGCATTGTGTCAATAATATCAGAGAATTAAATGCTTACATCATAGATTGGTTTGGGGGGAAAATGGGTTTCAATTTATGATGACTGGCACCATAACTGCGGAAAGTAGGAGTCATTCAGTTGGGACAAGGCTCACTATTTCTGGTGTCTTCCTAATGATTATTTATTGGCTGCATCTTTTTGCTCACCTTCTTACTGCCATTGGTGACATCAAAGGATGACAGAGCAGCTTTCAGAGTGACAGTGTTAATATTCCACACCACCAGCTCCTTATTAACATCTAAATAATTAGCAATTAGTCAAATAATTAATGAATGGAAGATAATTAATTGCTGCCTATTAACATTTTTATGGTGGAATTTTAAATGGATGATTCTGAACTTACTTAACCAGTGTTACATAGTGCTTCTCCAGCACCTGACATATTGATATGTAAAAAATCCACAGTCAAAGCAGTCCTGTTGAATTCTTAGAAAAATATCATGGTTGCATGGACCCAAATGTTCTAAACTGATCACTATTTATCAACATTAAGCATGTGCATCCCAATAGCCCAGCAATAATGACTTCCTCCAGATAAGGAAGCATTAGATATGATACATTGTTGAGATCTTCCACAAAATTTTGCATACATTTTAATTATTTAAGAGGACAAAGGGCCAGTTTCCACGTTGTATTATTCTATGAATTTATGACTATTTATTTTATTTGCAATTACAATAGTAGCCCAATTGCTTCCCCCATTTCCTTGCTTCTTTTTGATAATTCTGACGTGTTTAATAACAGAATATGCTTTAAATCTACTCATAATTTTTCAATTAGTGGACTTTTTTTGGAATACCTTTTCATCGCTTTAAGTGTATCATGGATTTTCCTGCATAAGACTTCTTTGTCTTTATCTCGTTATTTTCTTAATGATTGCTCAATGGGCCACAATATATGATGGACTTCTACCAATTTAGCAGTGCCTATATTTTTAGTGTGTGTGGGATCAATGCCTTAAGAGGCAGCACTGATGGTTGCTTGTGCTCCTGCGATAACTCATTACCAGATATTGCTGAGATATCGAAAGACACAAAATGTTGGAGTAACTCAGCGGGTCAGGCAGCATCCCTGGAGAACATGGATAAATGACATTTCAGGTTGGAACCCTTCTTCAGACTGGCTTCTAAAGATGTGTCCAGTCCTGATACAAAACATCACCTATCTATGTTCTCCAGGGTTGCTGCCTGACCCACTTCTTCTTAATCTTTCATGTGGCGTGCACAGTCTAAAGTTGCAGGACAACTTGTTCTATTTGATCTTCTGTTTGTGCACGTCGAGTTGATTGCATTAGTCGAAACAGGGCGGACTACGTGAAAGTTGCAATCTTCCACCCTGCCTGACCCACTGAGTTACTCCAACATTTTTTGCCTTTCCATGATAAATCAGCATCTGCATTTACTTGTTTCTGCATCACTGAGAAATTTGTGCAATGTCATAATGTATCTTTGCACAATGCTGATTCATCTGCATGACAACACTTTGACTGTACACAAAGTTCAATTCAGGTTTTCCCAACTGTTTCCTCAGGCTGCTGATGTTGGGCAAAATTGTTTCTTGGAGATTCAACCCTAACGTGTCGAAACAAGGAAAACTCATGACCAATTCTAGAAACATAGAAACATAGAAAATAGGTGCAGGAGTAGGCCATTCGGCCCTTCGAACCTGCACCGCCATTCAATATGATCATGGCTGATCATCCAACTCAGTATCCTGTACCTGCCTTCTCTCCATACCCCCTGATCCCTTTAGCCACAAGGGCCACATCTAACTCCCACTTAAATATAGCCAATGAACTGGCCTCAACTACCTTCTGTGGCAGAGAATTCTAAACACAGCAATGCGACAATGTGATCAAACTGATTGTTTTCAGCAGTACGCAAGGGAATTAATGTTGTTCAGCCTCAGGTAAGTAAATTCCAGACATATGATCCTCATCGTAAGTCTGGGACAAGCTGCTTGGCCGATACTGTAGCGACCAGTGGCAGATCTCAAGAGACTGTGATTCCACCAAATTGTTTTCATCGTCATTGCTTCTTTCTAGTGCATCTACATATTTCCACTCCAGTCACGTCAAATTGATTTTATTGCTATAGTTCATAAGCACCAGAGGTACAGGTACAATGAATGTGGTTTGTACCTGCATCATTGGAACATAGAATCAGAAAACTCACACACATATGAATCATAAATCACACACTTACATGCTGCAAGGCAGTAAAACCAAGACTGCTAAAAAACAAGATATTAATGCAAATCACAACAAGAAAAATAGAACAAGACCATAGTTGTTTAGGAGGTGGTCCATAGCGTTATATTCTTGAAGAAGGAATAAGATTGTGCAGAAACAAAGAGCTGCAGATGCTGGTTAATGCACAAAAGGACACAAAGTGCTGGAGTAACTCAATGGGTCAGATTGTGCAGGTTTGTTCCTGAACCTGGGACGTGGGCCATATGACCAGCGATAGCAGCACAAAGAGGCATGACCTGGGTAGTGGGAATACTTAATGATAGAGGCAGCACCTCAAATAGATACTTCTGCTGGTGGGGAGGATTGTGCCTGTGATCAACTGAGCCGAGTCCACCTTACTCTGCAGCTTTGTGCGTTCCTCAGTGTTGGAATTGCCATACCAGGCCATGATGCAACCAGCCAAGATACTTTCTACAGTACATCTGTGAGATCTTATTGGAGTATTTTAAGACGTGCTAAATCCCTTCAAACTTATAAGAAAATAGAGGCACTGGTGGGTGTTCTTTGCAGATCTCTACCCCGAAATACCGGCACAGCCTTTGACAGGAAGTAAGAGTGAGAGGTTTTTTGTGACTATATCTACTTACTGGGCCCTGGACAAGTCATCCGAGATGTTAATGCCCTGACATATGAAGCTGCAATGTTACTCCACCTCCACCCCACCAAATACTGGCGTACGGTCTCCCCGATTACCTTTCCTGAAGTCAAGGATTAGTTCTTCGGTCTTGTTGATTTGAAGCAAGGGGTTGGTGTTGTGGTACCACTTAACTGAGCACAAATCTCTTGTACGCTGACTCATCAGCACTGGTAATTTGTCCAATCACAGTGGTGACATCTGTGAACTTATGGATAGAGTTGTCCTTAGCCATACAATCATGGCTGGAAAGAAGGTAGCACAGGAGGCATGCAATCTTGAAGTGTACCTGTGTTGATAGTCAGTGAGGAGATGTTGTTATCAATCTGCACTGATTAAGGTCTGCCAATGAGGGTCTGTCATCCAGTTACAAGGGAGGCCCAGGAATTGGAGCATGCTTTTGAGTTTGGAGAGGATGATAGTGTTGAATGCCCAGCTGTTGTTGATGAACCGCAGCCTGGTATATATGTTCATGGTATCGAGAGGGACCAGAGCAGAGAGCCAGGAAGATAGCATCTGCTGTTGACATGTTGTGGCAATAGGTAAATTGTGGCAGGAGTTGCACCTTAACCAAACTCTCGAAGTACTTCATTACAGTGGAGGTAAGTGCTACAGGACAGAAAAGGAAAAGTTCATTTTCAATTTCTTATTAATATCTATTTTTTTACTAATATTTTAATATATTTTATCTTTAAATTTGAAAAAGTAATGATTATATATTTTTAATTACATAAAAATTGTTAATAGATTTTAAATCTCTGTCTATTAGAGATATTTATAAACTGTTACAAAGCCTGGCAAATCAAGGGACTCAAAGCTCTACTCCCAACCCCTCTCTCACTCTTGCTTCCTTTCAAGAGCTATGCCAATATTTCATGATGGAGCAATATGTTGGCTGAAGCCCCATCACAGCTGAGAATGCTCCCTCTTCTTGCAGCATGACTCTGAAATCTGGAATACCAAAACAATTGGATGGTTTCATACCATTTCAAGCAGAGTGTAGGCCAATAAATCCTAATGCAATTTCATAACCATTTCAAGCGGAGTGCAGGCTACCAAATCCAAATGCAATTTCATACCATTTCAAACATAGTGCAGGCCACCCAATCCAAATGCAATTTCATTTCATTTCAAGCAGAGTGCAGTCCATCAAATCCAAATGCAATTTCATATTGCAAGGTTAATGAGAATGTGGGGAAACTTGTGGAAAAATGTCTGGGCATCAGGGAGATGACAAGACCCTAATGTGTTGAGACTATTTTTCTGCAAGGAGTATGTGAAGCTGCATTATCAGCAATTGCTTTGTAGACTTAAGTGCATTTTAATCATTAAAGAAAATAGGATCAAGTAGTCCACAAAATAAAATTGTTTTTTTTGCTGTGGCTGGTCCAGTTAGGAATTAATTCATCAATTAACGCTAATGTGATGTTGTAATGTTTTGCTTAAATAAGAAAAAGATATGATGATCTAACTCATCATACTTCATTAACAGTTAATCAGAATTTCTTTGCAATGAATTATAAAATAAAATCTTTTCATGTGCAGCTCCATGGATATAGAGAACAAAATTAAACGGATTCATGTACAATTGACCAGGAGAGCTCTGATAAATGAAGGGTTTGTCTAACAAAACAACTTTAGAAATTAGTGTTTAAAAACAAAACTCTTTTATCAGAAGTACCACATCTCTGGATGCACGCAAATCAAGCACCAGCTCACATACCTGCATTACTATTGCAACATTTAAGAAACATTTAAACAGGTACATGGAAATGATAGGTTTAGAGGGATATGAGCCAAATGCAGGCAGGTGGGACTAGTATAGATGGAACATGTTGGTCGATGTGAGCAAATTGGGGGTGAAGTGCATGTTTCCACGCTGTACGATTCTATGACCTGCAGTCACTGAGATCACTTAGAAGACAATGGGTGTTTACACTGAGTAATTGAGTGCTACAGCATGGGAACAGGCCCTTTGGTCTGACTTGACTTTACCGACCAATATGCCTTCCTGAGCTAGCCCCATTTATCTGCATTTGGCCAAATACTCGATAAACATTTCCTATCCATGAACTCTTTTCAACATTAAAACGGTATCCGCATCGACCACATTCTTCTGGCCGCTTATTCCATATACCGAAACACCTCGTTCAGTGATGAACCTGACCCTTATGTTGCATTTAAATCTTCTCCCCCTCAAGAAAACATGCCCTCTGGATTTAGACCTCCTTATACTGGGAAAAAGACAAAATCTATCAAACCTATCTATATTGTTCAAGATTTTATAAAATTCTAAAAGGTCACCCTTCAGCCTCATTCACTCCAAGAAAAACAGTCCCAGCTTGTCCAGCCTTCCCTTATGAAGCCATATGAATCTCTTGTGCACCATCTTTAGCCTCATCAAACCCTTATATAGTATGACCGGAATTGCAACCCAATATTCCAGATGCACTCTCACTAATATCTTATACAACTGTACAATGATTGCCCTGACTCTTGAACTCATGTGCCATATGCCTTCGACACCACTTTGTCTACTTGTGTACGCACTTACATGGAACAATGTAGTTTGTTTCAGTCTTCCAGTTCAACAACGCTCTCAAGGGCCCTGGTGATTTCAACTTCATACATGCACAACTGATAGTGGGAAGTTTAGAGACCGGCCTGGCAACTCCCGCCAAGCTCTACTGACCTTCTCACAGTGCAACATCATGGAGGATCAGATAACCAATCAGACAAAGTTCAATGCACAGATTGGCCATCAGTGGAATTAAGATTACGATTGGATCATCATGATCCTATTAAATGGCTGGTAGGGTTAATGGGCCAAATTAGCCACTTCTGTTCTAATCTGTATGTTTGTATGTTCATGTATAAAGGGCAAGTTGTTGAGTTTATGGATTTCTGGAGGAAATTAATTTAGCCACAAAGGTGGACACAAAATGCTGGGGTAACTCAGCGGGGACAGGCAGCATCTGTGGAGAGATGGAATGGGTGACGTTTTTGGGTTGAGACCCTTCTTTAAACCCGATCCGTCACCCATTTCTTCTCTCCAGAGAAGTTGCCTGCCCCGCTGAGTTACTCCATCATTCGTGTCTACCTTAA